>NC_137076.1:55319677-56021405 GCF_951640355.1 Cnephaeus nilssonii | reverse complement strand
GCTAATTCAATGTCATGGAATCTTGGGCACTAATGATGTTTCTTTAGAGTTTCTTCCAAGTTAAATATAAATCTAGTACATATACTGGGTTTGGGTTTATTTTATTTTTTATTTTTTGGCTTCTATATGCATACTGTGAGCACATAGAAGACAGTAGATCCCTCTGAATTTGTGGCACAGATTTGAGATTTGAGAATCTGATAACAGACAGTGCATAGCTAACCCGACAGAGACCTAATTTTATGGAGCTTTATTTCTGTAAAAGTTGACAAAATAAGACCAAGTGCAGTTTCAGCTTTGTGAACTAACATGGCATTGCAAAAGTCACCTTGCCTCTCTCCTCCTTTTGACATAATGAAATATTATTAACATATATTCATATGAATAAACATTTCTAAATCAGGCTACATGAAAGAACAGTTTAAATCACTCACAAAGCATTTTCATTACACTGTTAGTCAGAAAAATTAGAAAAATTGGGTACGTTAAAATTAAAGAGTTAAAATCATCCATAATCGCATAATGTGAGATGACTATTATTAATACTTGGTTATTTATATTTTCTGACTTTTTCTAAACAAATAAAAATTCATACATAGGTAAATATAAAGAAACTTTTTAACATAGTAAACTATATTCTAATTTTCATAGCAAAATGTAATTACTACTTTCCCATATGAATATTACATAAATTAATTATATTCCATATCACTGATTTAAATAGTTGCCTGGCATTCCAGCATGTCAATGCACCATAAGTTACTAGTCATTCACTGTTCATGGGTAGTTGGGATGTTTACAATTTCTTGCTGTTATGAACAACTTGTTTTTATAAACATCCTTGTTTGTGCACCTTGGCACACTTGTCAAAGTAATTCCTTAAATATAAAAGGTGACTAGAAGTGGAATTTCCTAATCAAAGACTGCATATTTTAAAGCTTCTTAACATATACTATTAGGCCATGCATATGTACAGAACCAGTGCATTTATTTGCACTCCCGGCAGCGGATATAAGCAAGCCTGCTCCACTGCCTTTGACAGCTGTGTGAGCCAGTGGCTTGCCTGGGTGGTCATGGCGTCCAACAGGAGTCTATGAAGACCCTCTCCTGGGTGCTACCTTTGTGACACAAGAGAAGGACAAGAGACAACACCCAGCTGCTGTGAGGACTTCCTGTCCCACCAGCTGGCCAACAGCTGCTGACAACACCCAGCATATTGTAGTGTAACAGCTATCAAAGAAAACATCATTCAAAAAATAACAAGGCAATTGAGAATGCTAGACACTACCAGAGAGAAAAGTTTCGATTTTTAAATGCATATCTGTTTTTGTCCTGGCCGGTGTGGCTCAGTTGGTTGAGCATTGTGCCATGTCCAAAAGGTCTCCAGTTCAGGGCACATGCCTGGGTTGCTGGCTCAATTCAAGTAGGGGGATGAAGTAGGCAGCAGATCCATTTCTCTCTGTCTCTCTTTCTCTCCCTCCCTCCCTGCCTTCCTCCCTCCTTTCTTTCCTCCCTCCTTTCCTCTCTGCCCATCTCCCTCTTTCTCTCAAATCTATTTCAAAATAATAATAAATAAATAAATATCTGTTTTGCCTTAACAAATTAAATAAAACAAGAGCTGGTCACATTCAGCAAGTAAGAATACTTTTCCTCTGAAAAAAATTGCGGGGGAAAAAGAGGGAGGAAAGAGAATCATTACAGATTTGCAAAATCTGCTACAAATTTCCTGGCCAGTTAGAGTTGAATATTAGAAATATTAGAATGCCCAAGGTTGTGGGTGGGGTGGGGTGCAGCAGAGGAGGCGTGGAAGAAATCTTTTCCTGTGCCTGGGTAGTATTTTCAATCACTTCCTACTGGAAGAGTTAAAAACTAAAATAAGCAAGGGCAAGGCAACAAAAGGAGATAGAACACCTCTTCCTCAGTTTGCTTGCTTTGTACTGAATGGAGCTACTTCCTGGCTCTAACTGGGCCACTCTGCCCTCTCTTGGAGGCCACAAATCAGAAAGGGAAGCTTCAAACAAGTCAGACACTGGACATGTGTACAAGTCAAGTGGGCGACCATGCAGCTGGGAGGGGGCAATGAAATGCAATTCACACCTGGGGAAGCTAATAAAGTACTGTCACCTACCTTATGGACCATCAGAAAGGCATTTCTTCACCATTTTACAAATAATTGCCTGGTGTTTTCTACTGGCTTTTCCAATAGCAATTCAGCTCATCCTATGACAAATTATCCCCATTTGCCAATGGGAAAACTGAGGCATGCAGAGATTTAAGTATTTGCCCAAGATAACACAACTAATAAGTGGAAGAGCTCAGATTTAGAGAGCCTTGCTCTAAAAATCTATGCCCCTGGCCACATTGGTATGCCATCCCTTGGGGCACAGTTAGAGAGACCGGGTAGGACTGAGGCCCCACGCCCACCTCCTATTAGCAGCTCTACAACACTAGAGGGTGTTTAATTTCTGTAAGCCTCATGTTACTAAAATAGGTGAAATCCAGATCTCAGCTCTGTTCTCAACCTCCCCCTCCAACTTGCCACCCACATCCACCTGGACGCAGAGCTCAGCATACCTCGAGCTCCCCTTCCGACCTGCCTCTACTGAATTTGAATCTGAATTTTTACTCACTACCCGAGCAGTTCTCACTAAA
The DNA here is from genome assembly GCF_951640355.1 of Cnephaeus nilssonii. NCBI lineage: Eukaryota > Metazoa > Chordata > Mammalia > Chiroptera > Vespertilionidae > Cnephaeus > Cnephaeus nilssonii. The sequence goes on along the minus strand of NC_137076.1, from coordinate 56,018,753 downwards.
ATATAGTCATTACTCCCCCTAGAATCCTTTGCTATAAAAAATATTGGAACAATAAATCTTGTTTTTCTGAATATTTTGCAGGGGACACAAAAGAGGGGAGGAAAATATATTGCATCCTGCAAAGAAAACTACTTTAAAATTCCCCATATATAACCACATCAGTCCCTTAGCTCCACACTGCCAAGCGGGGAAAGGCACTTTCAATGCCATTTCCTTCTTTCGCTTCCCAGAATTGACAACTGTCTTCTCTTTGGTATTTTCACCTGGGCATCTTTAAGCTCTTTAAGATCGATCTCACCTCTTTCTTATAAGTTGTAAATGACTTACTTGCTTATAAATAATTTCATAATTGTGATGCTCCAATGAGATGATAGATGTGAAAGTACCTCATAAAAATGAAGTGATCCATTAACAGACAGTTTCGTTAATATTCCCCTGGAAAGATGGTACAAGTTGAATAACTTAAAACACTGACTTATCTAAACACGATTGCAGGTGCACAGTGGGTAATTAGAGGGAGCATTTCTACACATTGGTGATTGATGTCAGGTTTACACTTTCCCACAAACCATGCCTTGGCAGTTACATCAGAGACAATACAGAGTTGGTTAGACAGATTTACAAATCTGACTTCAAGCAACTCTCTCTTAAAAATGCAAACAGCTCCTATCCTCCCAGTTTGTTATTTAACTCTACTGATATTCCTCTTACCATCTTACTTTCTGTACTTTACAAAAGTCTCAAATGCATAATCTATACTCACTGTTTCCATTTTTATATCAATGCCTAGTTCCTCCTTCTCACCTTGGAGGAACTCTTCTCTCCAATGCTACAATGAGATGGATGCTTGTAAGTTCACAGAGACCTCCTTGTTGGGAAATACAATGGACATGTCACCTTCCTCCTTCTCCTGCCCTGCCTGACTGCATTTGGCATTTTTAAGTAACCTAATAAGAAGACTCTTACTGAAAGGCAGATGATATGAATCAATTTGTCCAATGATCTGGGTATTTTTTAAGTTATAAAAGAAATATATTTTAAGTACCTGTTTTACCAACTCATGCAGCATCATAACATGAAGGTACAGAAAGAGTTTAGAAAATTCTTCCAAGTCATACAGCTCATATATGAAAGAAAATGGATAAAGGTCTTCCCAAATTTTACAGTAATCCTAAAAATTTACATGATATTACCAGGGACAAGTTATAAAGTGGAAGCAAAATTTTCTACATTATTAATAATAAAAAATAAATTTCAATCAACTAGAGAAAAGACTAGATTACCTTTGCATTCTCTCTATGAAAAATATTACAAAGCTACTGTCTGATGCAGAGTTAATTTAAAAAGCATGTAACCAAAAATATAGGGGAAAAACAGTAATATGAAAGTGTTCAGGGCAGGGTATTAATTTTTTAAAGTTTGCTATTTTTCTTGATTTATACGTATGGTATTTCTCAGATTTTATTAATTTATAACTTTATACTTCTTATTTGTAATAAATATTTACTTTTTATATAATGTTGTATTTGTAATTTTGTATTCTTTTTTAAGGAGGGTGTCCCAAAATTGTATAAGCTCCAGGTCCACCCAAATCTATATCCTATTAATTACACACTAACTCTTCTGTCATTGGAATGCAGACTATTAACACAAGTGCTTCTCTGAGTAATAAAAATGAGGTATCGTTATTAATCTCTCATTAAATGACAGAATTCCTCTCATTTCTCCCATCTTCCTGGGCCCCCTACCATTTCTCTGGCTCTCAGTACACTCACAACTGTGCTACATGCTGAGAATATAAGATAAATAGGTAATACCTCTGCCTTAAGCAGATTCAAACATAATGAGGGGAGAAAGACATGAATGCTAATAACTATGCCATAACTTGATAACTACTCTATAGAGTTGAGAGCACAGGATGGGGAAAGACTGACTCCACCCTGGGAATTCAAGCAAAGTGTCACAGTAAAGGCAAGAGCTGAACTGGCCATGAAAGAACGAGGAAGGAAGCCTGACAGAGAGGGGAGATGGCATCCCTATGGGGGAGATTGCAGGTTAATTTATGTGAGCAGAGCATCAAAAGCATCTAGAGAAAGTAGTCAGATACGCTGTGTTGTGGATCAGAGAGACAAACAAAAACAAGCCACTGCCAAAAAGAGAAGCATCACCAGCTTTACGGAAGAATCAATAAATGGTAAGCATACACGTGGCATCCTGTTCCACACCAAACATTTATAAATCTGGAAAATTCCAAGCCCTGGGCACTGAGTCCTCCAACGCTTATTAGCTCTGTCACCTGGGACACCTGTGTGATCTCTCAAAGCCTCAGTTTTCTCATCTGCAAAGTGATCATATTAGCACCTACATCAAAAATCGGTCATTAGGATTAGACCAATTATGAGTGGCATAAAGTAGGGCTGAGCAAATATTACCTGTTATCATTAAGTGGGGCTCCCTATCCAGATTTTTCTAACCCTAATGATAAATGTGAATTGCACATCTCTTTGTTACTCTGACAATTAACTTGAGGAAAGTCACCACCTGTGGTCAAAACCATCGAGCTGGCAGCAGGGAAGTGGCAAATAGTCAAAGTATTCCAAAGAATTCCAGAAATGCTCTCACATTCTCCACCAGATTCCTTTAAGCACAGACCAGTTTAAACAAACAGCCCAAGCACCCCATGTCAGAAACGTACACACAGGGGACCAAGGCCAAAAATCAAATCCCAGTGAAAAAGAACCCGCTTGTGAGGAACAAGCCCGTAGTTCTGTGTAACATGTGATTCAAAATGTATTCCTGCAAAAGTCAAGATTTTTAAACTTTTAGGCTTGGGAGGAGTGTCTCCAGGCTAAGCTACTTTGCACACCTTGGAAACTTTTTTTTAGAGAAACTGAACCTGAAGCAATAGCTTGTTCCTTTCCAGCCTTCATAAAACTGGCTGCTTCTTCAATGGTAAAATGTATGCGTTTTTAAGGAGGGACATCAACCTCAAATTCTAGTCATGGTAGAAGACTAGAAGTGAATATGATTTATTAAGAGGTAATAATATCCTTCTATTTTTAATTATGTTTTATCCATTATTTAAATAATTTCGGCTACTATGAAAATATCTTATAAACAGACCATTTACTTATAGCCTTCTTTTCATTTCTTAATTCTCTAAGGTCTTGGCATGAATATAGTGGAAAGCACATAGGTTTGAGAGTAAAATAGACCTCCTAGCAAATACTGGTTATGCACCTTATGGCCTTGAAACAGATCCCACATGCTCTCTGAGCATCAGTTCTCCCACATTGAATGGGAACAATAATACCTACTTCAAAAGAGTTATGGATTTTTAAAAGTTTGAAAAGGCAGTAGCACAGGGAAATAGATGCTCATTAAATATTAGCTCACTTCTCCATAGGAGAGAATTATTATCAGAAGTTAACCCCCCACCTGTTGTCTTACTTTATTCCTTTGTCCTGCTTTCTGCTGTCCTCAACCATCTTCCCTCTGTCATTAGCCTCTGCCTTCTTGCCCTCGCCTTGTTTTCTGTTTCCATAGTGTCTGCTGCCTCTGTTCTAATGTTCTTAGTTTCTTCTCTCTTAAAACTGGGCCATGAGGGAAAACAGAGAGTTTGGCTAGGAATCAACAGGTAATAATTATTTCAAATTCAGTTCTTGTACAGTACTGCCCAAATCATTCAAGTAATAATAAAAAAGAAAAACAATTCCTATCAGGCAATTACTGTGTTCAGGCCTGTGCTGTTAAATCTCTCAGTCTCCATCAATAGCCACCCATTGGGTCAGTGGCTCTCAACCTTTACACCACTTTGCTGCCATGCCACCAGAAAAGACCATCACAGGCCCATCAGGAGAAACAGTTTATGAAAGTAGTGAGTCTTGTTAAGAGAAAGAGGACCAGATGATAGATGCTCAAGTAATATTTGCTTATTACATTAATGTTTTAAATACCACCAACACAAGTGCCTGAGGAGGCAAAATTCAGCTATGCTACGGATTCACAAATCAGATACAAACCTACTGCTCTAAATCTAAAAAAAAAAAAAAATGGCAAACCTAAAAGAAAGATATTAGATATTTACATTTCCTTTCTTTTATATTTTTGTTTCATTTTGCTTCATTATCATCTGTGATACAAGAAAACACAGAATGCATTTAAAGGGTGCAAACGTTCACTGAGTTCTTCTAGCCTAACCACCAAAAAAAAAAAAAAAAAGTAAAAAGTAAAAGCTGACTGTGACAGTGTGGTGGAGACAGCAAGAATTGTCAGACCAATAAATTTTTCACAATTGGATGACTTCTACCAAGAATTTGCAGGCTGGGGCCCATCTCCACCACTTTCTGAAATGCTTCCTCTATTAGTTCAGACACGATGACCTTAGTTGGAAAGAGTAGGCAGCATAGCATTTTAGCAAGCTTGTAAGCAAAAATGTCAAAATGCTTTGGAAAGACAATAACACTAACCATCTGAAACTGCCACTGATATTAAGCAAGCATAAACGTTGGGAAGCATATGAGTCACTTTCATAGTCATCTCAATAATAACTTTGTCCAAAGGCACTACTGTAGCTCTTAAAATAACAAATACTGCTATAATTCTCTGAGATGCCATCGCTGGTGAGCCATGTGGGGAAAGGGGATTCTGAAGAGGATCTCCAACCATATTAATGAGCTTTCAGTAAATCTGCTTATGAGATGTGAGTCATTCTGTAAAGATACAGTAGTAACCAGACCCATAAGTCAAAAAGCATAAACTGTCAAAAACTCCAATTTTGTTCACTTGCTGAAAAAAATAAGATCAGGTAGATTTATTGTCATTTTAGAAGCAAAAAATAATCATATGTGTGCACTTCATAAAATTATATTAATATCTCTCCAATATGCCTATTAGAAATTTCTGGCTTATTTATATTTTTTATGGCAGTAAGCTTAAATATGATTCTGCAAAGTACTGTTTTAGTAAAACTTGGTTTGGGTGGAGGCAGGATGGCTTGCTTAGTTGCATAATGACAGGGCTACATTTACATAAAATTCCACGAGAAAACTGACCCCTGGAGTTGGGAAGCAAGTTGGCCCTGCATGAAAAGGAGCAGAAAGAAGAGAGGAGGGGAAAAATAGTGTTAATTATTGTATAATTACCCTCTAGGCAAATTTTAACTTATAAAATGTTTGATCATTGGGTGGTGGGTTTAGAAAACAAAGAAAATATCTTCACAATTTACACTATTGACTAATCAATTTAAAAAGTGAAGGTCCACATGAGAGAGAGAGAGAACTAGAAGAAACAGATATTAGAGCTGCCTAGTTATCACTCTAGGTGCCTCAATCAACTAGAATAATAAAGGCTCCTATTATCTCTAATGCTCTAGATCAGAGTCAACAGGAGATAAAACTCTAACTAGATAACACTCACCAGAATTATCCAGGAAATAGACAGGAATTGAAGGAAGAAGAGATAGGAGATGCATTGCCTACAGCAGTAAAAATGATGGATCTCTTACCCTTTAAGACAGCATGAAGGGAGTATTATGCTAAGTGAAATAAGGCAGCTAGAGAAGGACAAGTATCACATGATCTCACTCATATGTGGAATCTAAAGAAAAAAATAAACTGATGAACAAAATAGATCCAGAGACATAGAAGCATGGAACGGACTGTGGAATCTCAGAGGGAAGGTAGGTGGGTGGGAAGAGATTAACCAAAGAATTTGTATGCATACATGCATAATCCATGGACACACAATAGGGTGGTGAAGGCCTGGGCTGGGCTGGGGGCGGAGGGGTAGTGGGGCTAGAAGGGGTCAGTGGAGATAAAAAGAGGACATCTATAATACTTTCAACAATAAAAATAAAATATAAATCAACAAGTAAGAAGAGATAGGAGAGAAGTATTGGCTAGAGGAGGAAGAAGGGGTTGGGACAAAAATATATTGAGTTTTATGTTGTAAAAAGTAGAAACAGTAAGAGATTCAGAAGAAGGATGGAGGAAAACAAAAGAAGACAAGTCTTCTGAGGGAAGCAGAGTTAGGGAGTCCATTCTACACGCAGCACATCATCCTGCTTCTCTAGCAAAGGAAAGCATTTGCTTGTCTGCCTGGCTTGTTGCTACCATCAATACTCATCATTACCCTCAGCACAGCAGCAGGACACTGACTATGTGCTATATAGTAAGCACTGTGTGTAGATGAATTTACTCTGTCCTTCAAGCTCCCTTAAGAACAACATCCTATCATTACGCCCATTTTTACAGATGAAAAAAAATCAAGACTTAGAAAGTTGGGGTAATATTTACAACTTTTTACTTACTGATTAGATTCTGCATCCACACACTCAAATGCTTAAAGATTAAAATTAATCTCCAACTTGCCTGATTCAAGTCAATGGAATTCTGCACCCCCACCTAAATAGTGATATTAGCATACCAGCTTTTACAAGATGATGCATTTTCATATATGTTTCTTTGACAATCATTTTGCAGTTTTATATTGCAACATCTCCCCATGTCAGTGACCCAGATCATGAACCTATCAACCATAACTTTTTATTTGTAATAAAACATCCCCAGTAATAATAAAACCTCTACATGAGTAATAGGACAATATTTCAGTTGACTTTATTAGGCCATCATCTGAATATATCCAGAGTGACTCAAAAAAGTCTTCATTTTATGTAGGAATCTACAAGAAAAGTAACTGTTTCGATGGGATAGAGAAAAATAATAACTTGTTAGTAATTACACTCAGACACATTTATACACATTGATTCTCATTTCTGGAACAAAAACCATGATTTCAAACAACTTCCTATCACAGTAAAATACATTTGTTGTCCTGTGTTGTTGATGCCTAGCACAGAGGATGTTTGAGACTCTGATTCCTTTGAACATGGATGATCTAATATGTTTGGTCAAATCATAAAGCTGAATTATAGAGCTTCAAAGTCTATGTCAGAAGGTCAGAGGTACTTTTTTTTTTTAATGAAAGAGCTATCCACAGTTCAAAGTGATAGTATACTCAGATTCATATTATGGCACAATTGGATAAATATTCACTAACTTTTTTTTTTTTTCAGAAAAAAAGAAAAAAAACTCCTAGTGTTTCTTATAGTTGGTTTAGGTATAGGTGACCATGTTTTGACTACCTACATGTAAAGGGAAGCAATATGTCACTTTCACACTTATTTCATAAAATCCAATGCATGACCATCCATGAAGGCAACCATGGAGACCATGTGTTGAAGATGGCAGCATCAAGAGATGAAGGACAGCAACCTCAACTGCCTTGGACAGTGATGTGAGAAACAAATCTTATTAACAGCCACTGAGATCCATAGCTTGTTTACGACTTAGCCCAACCTGACCAACTGAGAAAGTGGCAATGGGGTCTACTGTCATCAACTTCTCAGGTGTGGCAGTGCCCTGGGCCGCAACGAAGCTGATCTCACAGGCTGGAAGTGTGGTGATCTACGTTGGGCAGTGGTAAACAGTTTGCAAAATGGTTAGCAATGGTAACTTGATAGATAGACTACAGCCTACTGTAGAGGAACAGAAACTCTAGAGGAAGGTAGAAAACAATCACATCATTAGTGCATACAGAACTGGCTAAACTAAAGGTTGCATTTGGCAAGACATTACATGAAAGATAAGCTCAGGGAAGAGCTGGCTGATTTGGAAGACTCTAAAATACTATTTATCTCAGAAGTCCTACTGCATTGAAATAATAATAGAATAGTTCCAAATTTCCACAGGGCTATTATATATTCGACATTAACATTAACACTGTCTGCCTGAAATCCAATAGCCAACATCATCAGCTGCTCTACTTTTAATCGAGGACTATTCACATTGGGTGGTGGAGGAGCAAAGGCAGGGTGGAGAGAAAGGAATTCATATAACAATTACCCCAGGCCTTCGGAAAATCCTTTCTGAGTGAGTGGGTCAGATACTGTTTATGCTCTAGCTAATAATACAGTCTCTTTTCCTAATAGCATTTTGATGTCTCCTAAATTTCAAAGGAATACTTTTGAAAGGTTAGTGCATGTTCATATCTAGAAAGAAAATAAAAAAGACCATTATCTTACCACTTCCTTCTTAAGGCAGAAAAATATAAATCCAAACACTATATTCAAATTCCCTTGAAAGACTAACTATAGATCTGGGCAGGAGGACTGGGAGAGAATGATCTGGTATTCATTTTAGCGAGCCGAACTTAATTTTCTACTTTGGGAGGCAACACATGATAGTCATTGTTTAACATCATTCCACTGAGGCCTCAAAAATCTCCATGAAAGAAACCTTATGGGGAATTTGTGTGCCTCACATTATGCCAAAGTTCTGAAGAGTCAGCTTGGACTTGGTGACCAGTAAGGTTTCCTTCTTGCCCAAGGAAGAATAGCTTGGTCACCATCTGGACGACATAAATAACAATAAGAACCTAGGCAGGCACAAACCATGTAGGTATCACCTGGCAATGTTAGAAGCTGGGAAGGGTACAGAAATTTCTAGGGCCAGTCCTCAGGAGACTACAAAGTCAGAGAAAAATGGAGTTAACAAGGTATGAGGCCTATGAGATAAGAATCAGGAGACATAGGCTCAAAAATGAGTTCTTCCACTGACCAGATATGTGACTTTGAGACAAGTCATGCCTCCACTTTGGACTTCAGTCTCCTCTTCTGTGAAATGAGGAAGTTGGGCTTAATTATGAATTATCAATTCAGAATCCCTCTAAGGACCCAGGAAGTAGTCTAATGGAGAGATGCACACAGAGCTCCTGGCTAAGAGCATGTGCCCTTCCAAGGGGCAGCTGCCCTTCACTCCAGCTCATCAATGACATGGAGGAATATCATCGCAGTGTTGCCGAATTTCCAATTTTGTTCAAGAGATGCTAGAAACCAGACATTTTCATGGAAAATCTTCCCATTTATAAATGTTCAAACCTAATTCCATTTTTAAAGCACACTATTGCCCAAACAAAAACTATCTGCTGGCCTGGTGCAGGATGGGGACCACTCTTGTCCCCCAGGCAGTCCTCCTGTAACTATCTCTGAACTAAAAAATGTCAATCAAGTCTTCTTTCATCTTCAAAGATACATTTAAACTGATAGCCTGATACGTGATGTTTTGTTTCCTCTATCTATAATGTGATTTCTTTCTTTTTTCTCAATTTTTCAAAATGTTTGGTAATGAACTCCCATACAAACTGCTTGGATTCTGAAGTTTGGGTTTCTGTCCCCAGTCCACTGAAACTGTGTTCCCATTATTATCCATGATCTCCTGACCACAAATTCAAAAGGAAATTGCCTTGCCTTCATTCTTTACCAATTTATAGCAATGCAAACTGTTAACACCTCTTCTTGAAAGCCAGCCTCTTCTGGGTTTTCACATGTTTCTAATAACCTTGTCCCAGATTCTTTTGCTGTCTCCTCTCTTCCTAGGCTTCCTCCATGTGGGTGTTCCCAGAGACTCGGGCCTCAGCCCTTTGTTATTCTCTTTAAGTTCTGATGATAAGATCTCCTCTGTAACTTCAGCTTCAACATCACTGGATTCGTTCATGTACACAGACATTCCCCTCCTGAGGAGCTCCAACTCTCCATTTCCGATGGCCGTTTGAACATTTCTGCTTGGACTATACTGCTCATTCCTTAAGTTGAATGTGTTCCAAATTATTTGCTCCAAAACTTCTCCCTTAAGTTCCTCTTGCTACTAAAGATCTCTCACCATTCCTCCAGGTACCCTAAGTTAAAATCTTAGTTATCTTAGCTTCGTCTCACTCATCTCCACATTCAATCATCTATTCACAACATTGGGAACACTGGTCTCTACCTTTCTGAGGAAGGCTTCCGACTGAACACTTCATGGTTAGATACACCACTTGTGTCCTTCCTACTCCAGTCCATGTCAGGCACTGCTACTGCGTTATCCCTTGCATTACATTCTAGTATCATCTCCTTTGCCCCATGTAAACACCAACTTCCTGCATCTGGCATTTGAAGTCCACTGTTTTGCCTTTAGCCATCTTTCCCATCCTCTCAATACAGAAACCTTCTGTTCTAGCCAAACCAGTCTGATTGTGGTTCTCCAAAGACTATTTTGTGTTTGTGTTTAGGATGTCCTCACCTGTAATTTCTACCTGTTCAAAATCCTACTTATTCTTCAAGGCCCAGATCAACTTGCATCTTCAAAAAACTTTCTAAATTACCAAGGTCAAAGTGGCATCTTCCTGAAGAGTGTCTTGCCTATTCTAGGGCCTTTCATATAAATTTCATATAGATTTGAGTGTCAGCTTTTCAAGCACCCACCTCTTCCCTCCCTCCTAAAAACCATTCAGTTGGGATTTCTACTATTATTTCTTTAAATTTTAGATCAATTTAGCATACTCACACTTCTGTATTTTTCACTTTTTTTTTTTTTTTTTTTTTTTTGTCTGACTAGGCTTCATTCTGCATGCCTTAGTTTAATTTGCTATTTTTTCTAGTTTCCAAAGATGAAGATTTTAAATATCGATGCAAAACTTTTTGGTTTTTTTTATACAAGAATGTAATGCTATAAACTTTTATTCATTTTTTAAATCATTTTATGCACTTACGTGCATCCCCAGTTTTTAATGTTACCAAATTTTCTTATTCATTCTATTCCAGATATTTTCTAATTTCCCTTGTGACTTTCTTTTTGACTCATGAGCTATTTAGAAGTACAGACAGACCTCATTGCGTCATATTATTGTACTTCAAAGATATTGCTTGTTTGTGGCAATCCTAAGTTCAGCAAGCTTATCAAAGTCGCTTTTTCAACAGCATTTGCTTGCTTCATGCCTCTGTGTCACATTTTGGTAATTCTCACAGTATTTCAAACTTTTTCATGATTATTATATTTGTTACTAGAGGCCCGGTGCACGAAATTCATGCACGGAGGGGGGGTGTCCCTTAGCCCAGCCTCTACCCTCTCCAATCTGGGACCCCTCGAGGGATGTCCGACTGCCCAGTGGGATCGGGCCTAAATGGGCAGTTGGTTATCCCTCTCACAATCCAGGACTGCTGGCTCCCAACTGCTTGCCTGCCTGCCTTCCTGATTGCCCCTAACTGCTTCTGCCTGCCAGCCTGATCACCCCCTAACCACTCTGCTGCCAGCCTGATTGATGCCTAATTGCTCCCCTGCCAGCCTGTTTGCCCCCAACTTCCCTCCTCTGCCGGCCCGGTCACCCCTAACTGCCCTCCCCTGCAGGGTTGATCGCCTCCAACTTCCCTCCCTTGCAGGCCGGGTGCCTCCCAACTGCCCTCCCCTGCTGGCCATCTTGTGGTGGCCATCTTGTGTCCACATGGGGGCAGGATCTTTGACCACATGGGGGCAGCCATCTTGTGTGTTGGAGTGGTGGTCAATCTGCATATTACTCTTTTATTAGATAGGATAAGAGGCCTGGTGCAGGAGAGGGGGCCAGCTGGTTTGCCCTGAAGGGTGTCCCAGATAAGGGTGGGGGTTCCCTTGGGGCATGGGGCAGCCTGAGCAAGGGGCCTGTGGTGGTTTGCAGGCCAGCCACGCCCCCTGGCGACCCAAGCGGAGGCACTGGTATCTGGAATTTATTTACCTTCTACAATTGAAACTTTGTAGCCTGGAGTGGAGCCAAGCCTGCTGCTCCCTCCGGGGCGGCAGCCATTTCTGTTTGAGTTAATTCACCTTCTATAATTGAAACTTTGTAGCCTTAAGCAGAGGCCTGAGCCAGGCCAGGGTGTGCGGAAAGCTTTGCTTTCTCCGTTACCGCGGGCAACCCTGGCCTGGTCTCTCCAGCTCCGTGGCTGCCGCCATTCTGTTAGAATTTGTTTACCTTCTATAATTGAAACTTTGTAGCTTGAGTGGAGGCTTAGGCCTGTCAAGGGAAGGCGGAAAGCTTGTTTCCCTCTGTTGCCTGGGAAACCTTGCTCTTGGTGGCTGTAGCCATCTTGGTTCGGTTTATTTGCATACTTGCCCTGATTGGCTGGTGGGCGTGGCTTGGGCTGGTGGGTGTGGCTTGGGTGTAGCGGAGGTATGGTCAATTTGCATATTTGTCTATTATTAGGTAGGATAGGTAGGATGGTGATCTGAGATCAGTGATCTTTGATGTTACTATGGTAATTGTCTTATTTTAAGAAACTGCCACAGCCACCCCATTCTTTAGCAACCACCACCTGATCTGTCAGCAGCCATCAATATCAAGGGGAGACCCCCTGATAGCAAGAAGATTAGAACTCACTGGAGGCTGAGATGATAGGCAACATTTTTTAGAATTAAAGTATTTTTAAGTAAGGTACAGGTTCATGTTTTCTTTAGACATAATGTTATTGCACACTGAATAAACTAGAGCATAGTGTGAAAACTTTAAATGGAAACCAAAAAATTCATGTGACTCTATTGTGATATTCACTTTATTGTCACGGTCTGGAACCAAACCCACAATATCTCCAAGATATGTCTGTGTGCCATTTAATCACATATTTTATAATTTTCCACATCTTTCTGCTTTTGGGTGGCCAGAGAATGTACTCTCTATCAGATTTTAATTCTTTAAAACTTGTTGAGATTTGTTTTATGGCCCAGAATATGGTAAACTGATAAAAATGTTAAATGTCAATTAGGGCATATTGGTTAATAGTGTGCTTACATCTTCTACATTTTTAGTTATTTTCTCTTTACTTGTATCATTGATTACTAAGATAAGGGTGTTGACACCTCCAACTATAATAATGGATTTTTCTTTCTATCCGCTTGCTTCATTCATTTTGAACTCTTGTTATGCTTCAAATTCACACTTAAAATTTTTGTCTTCTTCATGAATTAACATCTTTATCAATATGTAATGACCCTTCTAATCCTGGATAATATTTCTTGCTGAAGTCTATTTTGTCTGATTTTGATGTGTTCCCTTCACCTTATATTGATTTGTGCTTGTATGCTATATATTTTTCCATCCTTTTACTTTTAACAGACCTACATCTTTATATGAAGGTAGTTTCTTATACACAGTAAATAGTTGGGTCTTGTTTTCTAATCTAACAACCTCTGACTTTTAATAAGCATATTTAAATAATTAATTTTAAGGTAGTTATCAATAAAATAGGTTTAAATAGACTACCTTTTTTGTTGCTTTCTATTTCCCAGATGTTCTTTTTTTCTCTTTCCTAAAGATATTTTAATTGTATATATTTTATTATTTTTTTCTTCAAAGTTGGCTGATTAGTTATACCCACTTCTTAAAAATTTTAATGGTTGTCCTAAAATTGACACTATACATTTTTAATTTATCTTAGTCTATTTTAAAATAACATTGTTATTTCACATACTGTATAAGAACTTTATAACAATATATTTCCAGTTACTATCTCCTAAAATTTACACGTTTGTTTTCTTACATTTTATTTATATGTATATAATACAAACCCTACAACACTGAGCATCAAAATCTGAGTTGATATATTTTTTCTTTAAATACTTTAAAGATAAAACTGTGTCTTTTGGCTTTCATAATTTCTAACAAGAAGTCCACTATAATGTGTTTTTTATTTGATTAAAATACCCTTTTCTCTAGCTGCTGTCCTGATTATCTCTTTATCTTTGATTACAATGATGTTTCAACATTTCTGATTGTTTTGTTGTACTTTGCTTTAGGCATTTATCCTGCTTGCAGTTATGAGGTTCTTGGATTTGTGATTTGATATCTTCTGTTGTTTGGGAAGAGTTCTCAACCTTTATCTCTTCAAATGTTTTTTTACTCATTCTCTTTATTCTCTTCTAGGACACTATTAACACATATATTAGACCATTTAATATTGTCCTATAATTCTTAGATGTTATCTTATTATTTATTTTAAACACTATTTTTTTCCACTTTGTGTTTCAGTTTGGATTTCTATTACTCCGTTTGGATAATCTCTATAATTTTTTTTATTTACCTTCAAGTTCACTCATTCTCTCTCAACTCTATCAAGTCTACTGATAAATTTGTCAAAGGAATTCTTTAATTCTAATGTCCATTTTAAAATTTCTATTAAAAGTGGCCTATTCTTATAGTTTCATTTTTCTTCATTTTTTTCATCTATACACGCATATTGTCCACCTTTCCAAGTAGATCCTTTAACATAATTGTTATAATTATTTAAAGTCCTTGCCTGATTATCCTATAACATTTGAGTCATCTCTATACCTAGATTTTTTTATTTCTTTATCGCTTGAAAATGGGATGTATTTTCTTGCTTTTTAAATTGTCTTGTGAACATCAGTCATTATATGTAGAAGAATAGAGGCTGAAATAACTAATATGTATGCACCTTTCTGTCAGGCCATTTGAGTGAGAGGGGGCGTTAATCTAGTCAAACAATGAGCTGTGTCTGGTTTTAGCTCTGTGTACCTCTCATAATGGGTTGCAATTACCTTGTGCTTAGTTTGGGACTGGAGTGCCAGGCAGTGTTTCTCAGTGTTCCTGCTCCACCTTCAGCTTTCAGCCATTGCTATACGTCTACCCCACAGAGAAGATCTCCCTCCAGGCTCTTTCATACCACCCAGCCGTAGATAGCTATTGCTTTATAGATACTCAGTGCTAGACTTCATGAAGAGGGTCCCTCTTTTCCTAGTTCAACCTCAGGCTTAGGTGAGCCCTATGTTCCTTGAACTTGAGGTAGAGATTTTTAAGAATTTCTGCCTTCCTTCCATGGCAGCCAAACTCCACATTGCATTTGTGGTTTGTCTCAGGCAGGAGTCTTAGTTTCCTCTGGTGGTGGTGAACCAGGGTTTGGTATCACTATGGGCTCCAGAACCAAGGTCTGCTATCACTTGTTCTTCCACAGGGATAGAGGTTTTTCCTTCTACTCTTTCCTTGCCACAATGGTTCTTCATGCCTCTGAGTGACAGCATTGGATGAATGTCCTTGGTGGCTTAAGGCTTTTTATTCATGCGATATAAGAGACCAGGATATGAGGGGCTTTGAGTTTTCCCCTGGATGCGCCAAATGGCCTCCTACATGCCTATACCCCAACGAAGGGTGGTCTATGCAGTACCTTATCCTGCCCTCATGAGCACCCAGGGAAGGCAAACAGAAAAGATCCTATTAGTGAGTGAGAACCCATTTATTTTAGGAGGGCATGCTAGCCCACACTTGGCTTGAACAATTGGCTAAAATTTTAGATGATTTATTCTAACCTGCTTGTTATAGTACTTGTCTCTTTCTAGAAGTTGAGATAGTTCATATTCTGAGGACTTGTTACCATTTAGAATTTAGGTTACCTTGTGATCTAAGCTCTCCAAAGGCTCAAGAAACGGTATGGTTTTGGAGTGTATCTGACTTTTTCTCCTTGTTAGGGTGGGCAGGTCTCTACATCCTGGGTAAAGTGGCAACTGCCAACTTACTTTTCTGTCTAATACCAGACACTTGCTTGGTTCTTTGGCCCTGAAAAACTATAGATAAATGTGTAAATGCACTCAAGAAGTATTTTGGGTCTCCTGTATCACAGAAAAAGTAATTCTTGTCACAACATTTAAGTTCAGATCCTCATAATCCAGAAACTAACTTTCCTACTAAGCATTAAAGAGTAATAATATAATCATTTCCCAATAATTGGGATGTTTAGTAAAAAAGAATATGAAATGTATTTCCACTGAATGAAACTATGCAAGGACCATATCATAATTCTAGCTAGTATAGAAGAGATACACTAGTTAGTGAGCTGTAGCTTAGCTTTGAATCTAAACAAATAGAGTATATTTAATTTTACAAAAACTGGTTTAGGTTAGGGTCATTATATAGAACCTAAGGGTTCACAATAGCATGGTTTCAAATCAGATTAGTTAAGTTTGTCCTTCTTAAAAGTAGAATAAGACCAGTTTGCTTTCAAGGGTTCATCAGAGGTATACGTTTTATACTTGCATACCTCTTATACTTAAAAATATAATATTATTCATATATATATTTGTCATGGCTATTTTTCCTCATACCTCTCTGTATATTTTATGGCTTAAATAATAAATACCACTATGCCACATTTTCATTTTATTCATTCACCAAAAATATATTGAGGGTCTACTGCAAGCCATGTGCTAGAGATATAAAGTTGAAAAGCATGCTTCATATCTTAAAAAAATTACAATCTCTGTTTGTGAGACATATATTAAGATAATACAGTGTGATCATTGCTAATGTGGAGGCATAGTCAATACGAACAATAGAGCAATAGAAACATGAAGTCATAAAAGACAGGAAAGAAAAAAGATAAAATGGCAAATCTACCAGTCCTAATGACTCTGGTCAGAGCACATTAAAATTAGTGATTAATATGAATAAACTCGTTAAGGAGTGGAAATAGATGCCAAGGCACAAAACACAATATAAATGTATCAAGTTAATAATGTTACTCTGCTGGTTCACAAATGAAAACTTCACTTTAAAACAGGGATAGTAATTGGTAAATGTGTAACAGAAGACATAACCATAGGGGATTATAAGAAGTCAAATGAAATAAATCCGGGATTTATTTAGAACACTAAATAAATATAAAAATTCTTAAACTTTAAAGGCAGCATAAATCTCAAGAGTGACTAGAATTTAGAAACCTTTGAAAAAGCTGGAATCATCTACTGAAGCATGTTCTGCTATGATGTACCACAAAGGGAAAGGGAGATTTGTATTTTTATGATCAAGCCAAATTAGTGGTGCTGACCTCTCAATATTTAGCAAGCTAATTCATGAGGGATGACACAAAAGCTTACACTATATCAACCAGAAAAAAAATTTTAACCTTAAATTACAAAACAAATCTGTCCTGAAATGACTTTTTATTTCTCTTCATTTGACATCATTAGAAAGATAAAAGAACCCAGCTGTGTTTTGGAATAGATCCCAGATATATTAATTCCTTTAATATTTTGTCATTAGCTCTAAGTTTTAACCATCTGTTATAAAAATCATAAATTTTAAAAACTGAATTAAAATATTAGTTCCCCTTTGTTTACAACTTCCCCTCTAAGATAATACCTATAACGCAAAGTTCTCAGACGCAAACAGCTGTATTAAAAGATAGCCAATAGAAGCCAAAATGGAAGGCTTTACTAAATTTCCTATCAGGTGTAGAGTTTTCATGCCCTCTCTGCACAAAAGGCAGAGATTCAGGACCTCTCCTGACCATGCCTGTCAGTCAAAAAATAGGCACCTTCTGTGATCATGGCTCCCCTCTAGATTTAGAAGAGAGCCAACAACGTTTTCCTGGAGTATATTTGATCACACCATGATATTAGCAAACCTCCTGGGGTTGAGTTGAAGTCAAAGGCTGGATGGTACACCAGAAGCCTGACTGAGACCAGTGTAATACTCTTTTTTTAAACAAATTATTGAGCACCTGCTTTCTGCCAGGCACTCTGCTTGACATTAGGGATATGTCAGTGAACAAAACCCAAGATGCCTACATTTCATGGTACCTATATTCTATGACAAAGAAAGTGCCAACAAGGGTCATAGTCAACCACAAAGTGAAATGGGTTCAATAAACATAATAATAGGTAATGTATAAGGTACCTATTATGCAACAAGTACTTTTCAAGCTTTATATGTATCAATGTTGGTATAGATTCAATCACTATACCCATTTGTGTAATGTTTAAACATAGAATTTAGCCCTGTAGCAATATCAGCCTGGACCTACAATTCAGTCATGGTAATCAGCAATTGAGCACCAAAGCAACAAAAAGGTGAGAGCCTTCAAGTTTTAAAAAATAAAATCAACCCAGCCTGCATGGCTCAGTGATTGAGCATCAACCTATGAACCAGGAGGTCATGGTTAGATTCCTGGTCAGGGCACATGCCTGGGTTGCGAGCTCTATCTCCAGTGTGGGATGTGCAGGAGGCAGCCAATCAATGATTATTTCTCATCATTGATGTTACTATCTCTCTCTCCCTCTTCTTTTCTCTTAAAATCAATAAAAATATTTAAAATAAAATAAAATACCCAAGTTTTGATTTTGGCTCACTCAGCATGTGGATTTTCCTCTAATTCCATTGTAACAATGAAAAGTAACCTAATTATGATAACTATAAATGCAAATCAAAAGTTTTTTATGATATTTGTTTTGATATATCTTGTACCCATTAAGGGAGAAGAATAGTGCATGTGTAGAAGAAAACTTCAGCTCATGAACTGAAGACATGCTATTCTGCAATAAAAAGATCATATGATATTCTAAGCATGAAAAAACAAAATTACACAAAATAAACTTCCTGGATAAATATTGTTCATGTCAACCAAAATTCAACAGAAAAGAATTTCTACTACGTTCAGAAGGTTGCTGTGGGGCTGTTGAGTCTTCACCAAGAGTTCCTGCCCATGACTTTGCAACCATCAGGAGTGTCTGGCAGAGTACTTGCCACGTACAGTACAGAAGAGCAGTCTGTTGACCAATTCGGTTGAACTTATCTGAACCTTCAAATTAAGAAAGGCTCTTTGGGTCTCACACATTCAGAGAGAGCAACAGAGTGAGTGAGAAAACTTCTCCTGTCTCATTCCTGATTCTAGAAAGGCTAATTCAGACAACTCAGAGGAAAACTGGTATTATTTATGGGTTCCATACTTTGTAACATCATCAACTAAGTGAAGGAGAAAGTGTTTCCTGCATGGAGTCTGCAGTTTTCTATAAGCCAGAGATCTTAAAGACTTAATTTTCCTGGTTTCAAATGTTTACACACTACGAGTACAATAAACTAATTTGGATTATTAGGACCTGTCCCAAAACTCAAATAAACTGAAGACTTCCTTTCCCTGGAATAGGTCTGAACCACAGGAAAGTTTTAAATTCTGCAAAGTTTGGAAATAGGACACTAACCTTTCATCCAATAGAATAGATACCCCTAGATCTATGACTGTATAATTTGTGTTTACCACAGAATTTAGGACATTAGTCAGCCCGCTGAAACTCTGCCCTCAAATAACAGCCATTTCATTTCCTCAACCCCACTTAAGTTTCAGCTCAGAATCAACTAATTGTTGTTGTTTTTTCTTTCAGCCAAACTTTGAAGACAGTCCAAAGAATGGTAGTTTGTTTCTATTGAAATAAAACCAGTCATTCTTTCTTACTAGCTTACTTTGTAAGTGGCTTTCAAAAATTATTAGATATACATAAATGTTCATTAATCTAAATGATTAATAAAACAATATGAGCTCAGCTCACATTAGCAATGCCATTGCCCTGCCTATTACTGCTCACATAATAGAGAAAATGCAAGTCTTAGCTAGCAGTAGACATAATCCAAACAATCACACCTAGAAAATAGATTCCAAAAGAGAAAATAAATGTTGATGGTAAAATGTGGGAAAGGGTGTATTACATTTTTCATAAGACCCATTGCATGATTTGTTTTTGGATACTGCTAATTTCATGGTTGAAACTAATATTGAAATTCACCAACATATTTTTATTTTAAAATAAAAATAATTTGACCTGAGAATTCTGTTAGATGGTTGCCTTGAAGAAGTTGAATTATTGAAAATTGCCTTAAGATAGTCTTCCATAAAGTATGCATGGTTTTACAAGTTTGAATACATTTATTTATACGTTAACATTTTTAAAAGTTTGTATGCACAGAATGCACCTACCTCTAAATATTCATGAGTGTACTTCCCTATTAAGTCAGGAGACAGTCAGAAATGAAAAACTGTGTGAAACATTCTCAATACAATGGACATATTCAAACATCAAATTTTTAAAAATGAATGAACCCAATATTATAATTCTTCTGTCCTTTTTTAACCACTTTATTAAGATACGATTGACTTATAAAAGGCTGTACATATTTAATTTATACAACTTGATGAGCTTGGAGATAAGTATACACCCATGTACCATCACCATAATCTATGCCGTAAACATATCCATAACCCCCAGAAGTTTTCTTCCACCTTCATTATTTGTTGATATTATTTTGTGTTATAAGAGCACAACATAAGATCTACTCTATTAGCAAATTTTTAAGTGCACAATATAGTATTGCTAACTATAGGCTCTATGCAATACAGTAGATTTCTAATTCTTAACTGTATGTCAAGGGTCTTTTGGTTTCAGATCATCACTTTCAATTAAAGGAAACTTAGAATATTAAATACCTTCTTAAATATACCAGAGTTTACAGCCTATTATAAAATTTGCCAATATACAGAGGAAAGTAGAGTGAAAGAAGTGTGGGGATCTTATGATTCTTTGCAAGGCTTGATTTAGGCAACTTCTCAGATCTTAGGTCTCGTTATTTAGGCTTCTTGGAAATATACCTTCAATAGGATTAGAGGAAAAGGTTCCTGATCCACTCTCTTTACAAAACGAAAAAAATGTTCTCATAGTTATTTGATTGGAAAGGTATCAGAGAAGGAACAGTATGAAAAATGTGTATATTCTAAGTGAAAAGTGATTCAATAAATCTGGCCAGCTACTGTGTTAATGTTTTTTATTTAATTTTTTATTATGATAAAATATTTATACATTCTAGAAAATAATTAATATAAAGCTATAATATATAAAATAACTGTAAAATACTCATAAACCTTCCACAAAAATTAACAGAATATTAGCAATATTTTAGTCCTTGCCCCATATGTTGTACCCTCTTTCCACTCCACACCAGCTCCTCTCTGGGGAGGTATTTAGTATTCTAAAATTTGTATGCATCTATTTTCTTATTTACTGTCAAAGTGTATGAATCCAAATGATATGCTATATGGTTTTACTGCAACTTGCTTTGTTCATTTAACCCTATCACAGACCTATCCACTGTGTTAATGTTTAATGTTCCCTTCCACATCCATGGTGGCTGGTGGCATCAGGTATCAACTTCCAGATTTTCTGTTTAATTATGTAACCTTTTGTCTTAGAAAATATACTTTCCTTAAGAGCTGTTCTTTAAGAAACAGAATCTTTTTACATTTCTTCTATCGTTTTCTGTTATAGTAAATAAGAGGAAAAGACCAACACAGTGAAAC
The DNA here is from genome assembly GCF_951640355.1 of Cnephaeus nilssonii. Lineage (NCBI taxonomy): Eukaryota > Metazoa > Chordata > Mammalia > Chiroptera > Vespertilionidae > Cnephaeus > Cnephaeus nilssonii. The sequence goes on along the minus strand of NC_137076.1, from coordinate 55,997,779 downwards.
TGTGTCAAGGTTATACTATATTTTTGGAAACATAGAAGAGGACAAAGATGCAAATTTTGCAAAGAAACATTAGATTAGGCATATTGAGCACTTCCAATAGCTACAATTTGTGTTCACACTCTGACATAAATAAATACATCTGATTGGTGTGGTGGCAAGATCTTTTACTTTTATTTGTCTTGAATTTTTCTCCCTACTTTTAATCTTAAATTTATGGGAATATATCTAGTTTCATGTTTCATTATAATTTACATGCAAATAAATACCATACTTGGGAAATTGAGCTGAGAGTTTATCATGTTCATAGTAAAATACCGAATTCTTCTCCTCCTCCTCTCCAATTCTCAAAAGATGCAGGCATATTAGTGTATCTTAAAAAAACTTCTACATAAATAAGTTTTTGTTTAGTTTTTAAGTTAACATAATTATAAGACCCTAAGAACACCATCCAATATACATATTATCATTTTTATATATTCCCTTGTTTTTATAACTATGTATTTCATATTGTTGTAGTTATCATATATTAGTACATAAAATAGTGTACCTCCTTTTTCCCACATAACATGACATGATATTGGTATTTTTCACAAAAGCCCTTTCTGCTCACTCAGTTCTCCTAACCCACACTCTTAAGTAGTGCATTCTTGCACCACTGTGGTGTTACACTAGAGACCAAATTGTTAAAACACTTTCCAAAAGAAATATTCCCTTCATTGTTTGCACTGTTACCAGAAGTGAGATTTTGTTTCACAACACTCTTGACAACATTGACTTCTCTGAGTTTTTCCTTATTTAGGTTTAGCATCAACAAATCTTAAGGATCCAAGATGGCCTTAAAATTCTTCTGAAAATGATACATAGCAGCAATAATAAAACCTATGAATAATAGTGTGAATTATAAGCCTGGCACTTCACATGTACTACTTTACTTATCCTTAAACAACTCCAAACAATAGTTACTATTCTTTCCATTCAACATTTGAGAAAAATGATGATCCGAGGAGAAACTTGTTCAAATCTGTAGCTTCGGTGGGCAGGTGGGCATGACTGAAACCTACTTTCTTCTGAACTTAGCTACCACAAAGCCATCTATGCCATCCCACCCCAACGCCACAGGGTTATAAACCAGTACATTTTTCAGTCGTTATTCATGTTTAGAGTTGCCATTACCTGCTCATTATCACATTTTTCAATGAAAATTCCAATGATATAAATAATGAATTAAACTCTAGTTAATTAAACTAACTACACCATTTTTTTCTGTCAAACCACAAATCTGAACTGTACTTGTTCTTATGAAAGCAGCCAGCCAATTAACTTATCCTTGGTACTATTCCAGGACTATGAAGTTTGTTGTTGTTGATTTTGTGTGTGTGTGTGTGTGTGTGTGTGTGTGTGTGTTTGCCTCAATTAATAAGTGATTAATCGAGTTGCTTAGTTAATTTAAAATTGTTGTAAAATTCATAAGTTACAACTTTTAAACCAAATTCCAACCATTTCAACTCACAAAACTTCTTAAAGACAAAGTGGAGAGAGAATTGCATACTCAAGTCTTTAGGATACATGTTCCAATTTTTGTGTGAATATTAAATCATTTACAAATAGTATTTCAATGATACCCACTTAAATAAATTAGTCACTCATGCACCACTTGGTAAAAATATCCCCATGTCTACACCTTTCTGGGCATACCTAGTCACATAACATTGGCTTGATTAACTTCAAAGTGTAGGAGACCATGATGGCTGCAGTTTTAATTAGTAGAGTATGGGAATAGGCAAAGATTAAAATTCCTCATGAAGATAAGAACTGGAACAGACTGATAGTCAAACCCACACACTGGCTTCCAAAGCCCAGATCCACCCACACAAATGCATCTGCATAAAATGTTTAACCCCACTCAATAAAAACATAGGTAGCCTCTATGAAATCATTTGAATTCATTTAAATGGGCTCATCTATTATAGTAAAAGGGGAATGTGCTAATTATACCAGAGGCCCTTCCTTCTGGACAAAGCCACAGCAGGCGGGGCCGGGGCAGAGGCGGCAGAGGCCCCCCAGCCGTGGCGGCGGTGGCGGCAGGGGCCAGAGCCAAGGCCCTTGCCTGAATCTCATACATCGGGCCTCTAGTAATAGTTATATTAAGATGACTGGTCCCTCCTCACATTAGGAATCTATGAAATATTACATTGCTTTTGAAATTTTACTGTATTTTTTAAAATCTTAGTTAACGGTCAAGGTTTTGCTCACAGATTATCAGCTTCTTGAATGTGCTTGTTTTTGCCTTTCTCATCCTCCACTGCCCCCTGCTTCATATTCCAATGGAAATAAGCTCTCCTTTCTCTGAACTCCCAAAGCTTGTCAATATCACTTTTAAAATAGTTTATCACATTCTACCTAACATTAGAGTTGTTTATGCATACATCTCACCTGCTGTGCTCCATTGCAACTATCTTGAGGCTAGTACTCATGCCTACCTGGGAGTCTACATCATTAAAATGTTTGGTTAAAATAAGGTATGTTACTCATTTGAAAACTCAAGACTTTTTCAAAATTATACTTTTTACTCAATTGCAGAAGCTGGGGACAAATATATCCTGGTGGTTTCCACACGTGGATTTCCACTTGACTTTTTCTCCCTATATATAAATTTTAAACTGTTATGATTAAATCAACCCTTTTCCCCTTGCTGGTTAAAACCTTTGCATTGAAAGCAATAATGAGGAGCAGAGAAATGAACACCAATTCTGCTCCCTTTCTTACATTTGATTTGCTATAGTAACACTCAAATTAGATTTTACAGAGGAGAGATTGAGGGAGAAAGGAAGGGAGAGATTGATTCACGCTGTCCAAAGTTATTTCCCTGAGGAACGGAGGCTTCTTTCCATTAGGTGATCAAATGCAAGAAGAAGGGGATAAGGGACTCTGTACACCAGAGATTTAATTGAAACAGCAAGGCATGACCTAGAGCAAAATAGCAATTAAAACCCCAATGTACAGTTCCTGCCCACTGCCCAGCAGCCAGCAATTGTTGAGCTTCCATCCCCTAATGGAAGCCTGACTTTTGATGCCATTGTCTAAGAAGCTATTGTTATTGTCTCACAGGAAACAACTCCTTTGAATTTGCCTTTTGTTCTGCTTAAAATTCAATAACTTTTTGTAATCTAAAAAATTACAGTGACATAATTTAAAATCTCATTCTTTAAAATGACTTTTATGAAAAAAATTACCGCTTTCATTTGTTTTCATCTCAAAAAAGTTTTAGGACAAATTATTACCTTCCTTAATAACAAAAATATTAACAACAAAAAGGACTTTTTTAAGAAACTCAAAACCATGTAATATAAACTAAATATACCCTGTGTGTTTGCTATGAACCAGGTTGATTCTGTTAATAAAATACTCAGTGTAATGATTTTTTCCACCTCAATGCCAAAGTATACATATTCATTCTGTGCTCTCATTTCTTGTAGCTTTTTCAAGTGTCAAATTGTATAGAAAGAGTTCAAATAAAGTAAGGTGAAATGTATTTATTTAAGAATTACAGCATTTTACTAGACCCTTTTTACCCTTCCTTCTAGATAGATTAACCTGTAAACATGTAATAAATCAGTAGTTTGTGAATGCTTAGCAATAAAATAATTTTGTTTATTTATTTTTCTGTCCAGGGAAAAAGAGGCAGAAGTCACTTAATATCATATGCATCATTCTTAACTCATCTAAAGGAAAATCTACATATTTTTTATTATTTTTCCTCTTTAATAAACAGATAGTTAATCAATTGTTACTTCAATTAAGTACACTTATTCTTTAATTAAAATAAGTGGCAAAGAATGTATCCATGACTAGATAGACTTGAGAGAAAGAAAGGGAGGAAAACAGAGGGGAAGAAGGGAAGAAAAGAAGAAAATAAAAGTAAAGGAAGAAAAAAACAAAATAATGTTTATTAAATTTTTAGCATTATGTTAGGAATTAGCACCTAGACTCCTCAGGTCGGTATTGATATGAATCCTGTGAAAGAGGATTATGACTCTCCCCATTTTACAACTAAGAATGAGGAACAGAGAGATTAAGTCACCTGCCCAGAGCCACAGGACCAGTCACTGAAAGAGCTGGTTTGGAACCAGGTCTCTGCATCGCCAGAGTCCACATTCTTTCTCCTACCCTGTGCTGGCTTGAACCTTGCCTTCTGAGACATCAGTGAAGTGTGTGTTTTTTAATAAGTCTAATTATATGCATTGGTAATAGAATATTCTGCTAATTAAAGGATCTCTAGTTCTAATTATGAATAACTAGTTATTTTCCATGTGTGTTGACAAATTTTCCATTTAGGCAAAATTTTTCAATTGACAAAAACGTATTCAATGTAAGGCCTTGTGTTAGATTTGTTATTTTGTTGTGTCTTTTCAGAGTGTCAGGAGCACATCTAATTACAGAATATTATTTTCCTTTGGGGAGCCCATTTCTTGTGACTCAGGTGGGGTAAATCTGCCTGTGGTCACATGGTGATCCTCACAGCTTGCCAATCAGAATACTCCATCCCTATTCCAGCCACAATGATTGGAAGACTACATGACCTAATGAAAGGAAGATTATTTGATCAAATTTGATATCATGTTATGCATTTTTCCTTTTAGTCAAATTTCAAAAGGCTATATTCTTGTGGTTTCCTTTCCAAACAAATTGAGAACCTGCCTGTCTGATAAATAAACGAACAGGAAAATATGGCAAATGGATAGAGAAACAAATCCTAAGGATGTCACTTGAAACACTGAGTCTACCTATACCTGAAGCTGATCCATCCTTGGATGACTTTTGATTTCAAAAAATTCCCCTTATTTTGTTTAAGGTAATTTGAGCTGGAGTTCTGTCACAGCCAATAGAATCCTAACTAATAAAAGCATGATGTCATTTTCTAAGGTACTGCAAACTATTGTGCAGTGTCTCTTCTTAATTTTAGACAACTATCAGATAATAATGAAGCAAGACCAAATGAAATGGTCAGAATCATTAAAGATATCTCAGTTTTCTTTTCAGTAATAATTCTCAGAGCTTGAAAAGGAAACCATTGTTCAATTGAATTCAATCACACTGTCAAGGTAATTACGGTTTTCTACGTAGACACTCAATTAAGTTCATGCACTTCTTTCTATACCATAAAATTTTAGAATAAAAAGGGAATTCGGAATGCCTCTTCCCTGTCCTCATTTTAGAAATAAGGAACCTGAAGTCTGACAATATTAAGTGAATTGTCCAAAATCATACAGCTAGTTAGTGACGATGTTGGAATGAAACCAAAGTCTGCATTCATAATTTACCAGAAATTATAAAATTATTCCTATTACAGTATTCACATTATTCTGAGATAAAGTGACTGGCGACCTTACTAGAATATTATCACTTTAACAATTGGTAATTCATTTAGTAAAGCACACAAATGATGCTGCTTATTTATCCATTGGGGCATCCATTAATTTCTCTGAAATGAGGATGTACTAAAGGAGCCAAAATTCCATTAAACACACACAAAGATAAATGACCTGAAATGGTCTCTCTGTAATACTTGTGTGTTTTCTTTATAAATAACTACTAGATAGAAAAGAGTAGAAATAATGATATTCTAATGGGAACCAGTAAATTTTATTAGACATGAAAGCTGAATTATAAACTAAGTGAAAAAATGCAGATTTTTAAAAAATGGTTTTCTTTTGGATAAGAATGAGTTGATAGACCAGATCTAATAATAACTAAATTCCAGAAACCAGACAATACACTTAAAGAATTCTAACCATCAAAAAGCCTTTTTGACTAAGTTATTAGGTGTCCATTGGTGGGAACAGCATATTTTTAATCCATACCCTTATTCTATATTTTGTACTACTCCAACAGGTATAATTACTATAAAATGTTTAGTATGCATTTGTGAATTTTTAAAACAACTCTCTAATCTTCAGCCAAGAAATCCTATTAAACCCCAAGTGAACTAGGTATTTTCTTTTGGAATTGTTACATAATTACATACAGCAAATTTATAGCCCTAGACAGTTAAACAACAAAGAAATTAGTACACCCAAAATGGCCACAAGAAAATGAAAGTCAGTAGAATAAGGAGAATTTTAAAAGCTAAGTTGATATTTATTTAAAAGCCTCTCTTCCAGCAATTTTTAATTTTTAAACTGCTTTATTAAAATATTATTAACAATCTATTTCTATTAAGGTAAACTAGCTCAAAATTAGTTATTGTTTTTGCCTTATATTTGTAAAAAGTAAATGCAGTTTCACAACGAACTGTTATAATAAATTCTTAGCATGTCTCCAATAGCCAAACATTGAAGGAATAACATAATGAACATACTGGTATTGACCATAAAATTAAAATGACTAAAAGTCTAAATAATGATTTTTTACAATCACGGTATTTTTCTGTATCAGTAAAATATTTACAGCTATAATGATTAATAGGCATTTGTAAATGGCTGGAGTAGGCTCTTTCCAATAACTATTAGCTTAAAATCTGGCTAGAACCTCCTTAGCACACAGGCAGACATGAATCCCTAGAAATCTCTGCTGTTTTCCAATTTCCCTGCTTTTCTCCCTCCCTTTCTACTGTCACACCAATGAATCATTTCATTTCAGTTCTATCTGGCCCTCTTTGCCTCTAATGCTCAGGAAGGTTACAAATACTATTCATCCCTTCTAAACACACACACACAGGCTTTTCACACTTTTAAACCATCAACTCTCTTCTTGCAGGATGATAAAATCACTTAACCCACTGACTGTTCTACTCACCAGAGTGGTTCAGGAAAGTTAGTAAATGGCTATTTCAATGTGCTCCTGTACACAGGTTCTTCTTACTGGTAATTACAATTTATGGTCGTGGACAAAACAACCTGTAGTATAGAACCCTGCTGCTTTTCACAGGCTGCCTCCCAGGTCCCTGCATCTAGGAAAACTGTCCTGCCTCATTCCCACTCAGAATTTATTGCTGTACCTCCCATGGTTCTGAAGACGTTGAGGTACTTAGGGTCAGCCAGACTCTAGGACGGCTGCTTATTGTTTCCCAAGACCTTAAACTGGGAGAAACAAAGGTAGTCCAAAGGGGGGGGGGGATTTTTACAAAAAGTTTTAAAGAGACCACATGCTGCTCTGTCACTGGTAAAATGCTACTATAAATTAGAGGACTACAATTTGAAGGCATGCTGGGTCCAATGATTCCAATTTAATGTCAACATGCTCATGATATTGTTTTGCTGTTGCCCCTCTCTCTTTTATTTTTTTAAGAGTGAGTTTCCCCACACACTGTAGTTTTAAAGTGCAAATAAATACAAGACCCAGTCGCTGTGTGGATTCAGTGTTTTCAGTTGGAACCAATGCCTTACAGATTATGACACACAGCACACAGAAAATGGGATTAGAAAAGGTGCTGTGGCCATAGGGTTGTCCTCGGGCTGTAGAAGGCAGGGAAAACCCTTCATTATTCTTCCCTTCAGACTGAGGGAGCTCATGATAGCTATGTGTCACCTCTAATGTCATCGTCTCCCTCTCAGGCTTTGTCTCCCTGTCTCTCTCTTCCCTTCACTGTCTTTCCCCCACCCACACCCCTCCTCCTCTCTCTCCTTGGCTCCCAGGACTGAAGAAAGGCAGAAGAGCCTAAGAGTGGAGCCACCATTCCCTAATGAATTAATAACCAGGCCAGCCCCAACACAAGCCAGAAAGGACTTTTCAATTGCAAAGAGAGTGTTCAGAATCTTTAAAACATGTACATTAAAAGTTAAAACAATTTGGCTTCTATTACTGTTATTGTTGTGAAAACTGTTAAAATATTTAGGTTTTAAAGAGAGGGGTCCAATAATTGTTCCATAAATCAATGTTAATGTCAGCTAAAATTTTAAAATACACTAAGAAAAGTTACAATGGAAGTAGAAAAAGAAATCACTGTTTCTATTCAATATGTTGAGGGCTATTATTATAAAATAGGTATAGCAGAATGCCTAAGAGTTATTTTTTTCTTTTTCTATTTTATTATATAGGAAAAATGATTTTGTTTTAAATTATAATCAGATCTCCTTAATTAAGAAATAGTCATTTAGATTTTATATAAATAACCATAAAATAGCTTTCTTATGACCAAAGTAACATATTTTCCTTTATAATCATATGTATTGCAGTTCTTGATATATGAAACACGATATACTAGAAAAAACATGAAAGTAAACCAACACTTAAAGTAGTTTCATAAGTTTATACAATTCCCCATAAGAAACTGATCAGAGGTTCTCAGTTTAGTGTTTATCCTACATGAGCAGCCCCCTCCACCTGGAAGGAAAGGTTACCTATACCAGGTCTACATTTTCAGTAAACAAAAGATGCTCTGCAATGCAGCCTAGGACTCACTGAAATGGGCTCTTTGGACAATGAGGCTTGACAAAAATATTCAGCAAATAATAGTACTCATCACATATCACTTTGACTTCCTTTCTGAAGGTCATACTTTGGATTGCTTATTGAATTTGTGTGGCAGAATATACATGTAAAGGGAGAAATTCTGATAAAGACAAGCTAACCAGACAAAGTAGAGTTCAAACAGGTACACATACACACATAAACACATGGCACAGTGGTGCATTCTGGACATTCTTGCTCATTGTTACTGTATGAGTGGGCAATATAATTTAAAATGTATTAAATGGTCAATAGTTAGTTATTTTATTAGTCATCTAAGTAAATGTAGAATCATCAAAAACAAACATTCTACTTATAAACTTAATGATTACAATGCTATACAACTTAATATAAAGCCCCAACAATTTTATTCCTAAGTTTTAAAAAGGGGGCAATACATCAAAGCATATTTATATTGCTAACTAATTAATTAGTTGATGTAACAGGGGAAGCAAGGGGCACACTTTTCTCTCCAAGATATTTATTAACCTGATTTGGAAGCTCAAACAAGAGGGGGAAAATGCTCTAGGTGATCCCAAAATATAAACCAGCATTCATTCAATCATCCATCAGTCAAAATCTAGTTGGAAAAGGCTTTACTAAAAGGAAATGGACACATGTTCCTCAATCCAGCAATCCTTCTGAATGTATGCCCTCACAGGTCCACAAAAAATATGTTCAAGGATGTTCACAGAAGCATTGATTATGGGTACAAATAGAGGAGGGACCACAATATCCATCTCTAGGGAATGGTAAAATATAAAATGTGCACATAACAGAATCCAGTCAGAGGCAGACCTCATGAGCCAGACTTCCATTAACTAGTAGCAACAAAAACAATATTAAATTTTTAAAAGTAATAAATGTAATGAGATTTATAGCATAATATCATTTTTATAAATTTTAAAACATGCTGAATACTATATATTTTCAAGAGTATACTTAAATGTGTCTACATATGTTTATATATTGTATAATTTATGTATGTTTCTATATATATTTATATATAACAAGAATTGCAAGAACATACATTAAGAACATTAGAGTAGATGTCTATGGGGCAAGAGAATGGATAGAAGTGAAGATGGGGACCATATGGAAAAACTACATGAAACAAGAGAGAGGCTATGATAGTCAATCTCTGACATTGTGGGCTATGAATGAAAACCATGGTTAACTTAACTCTGCATATTCAACTGAAACAAAATACAAAAACGCCTAAAGGACCTTGGAGCCATAGTTATTGACATTAGGCTAAACCAACATATCTAAACAACCAGCCACATGTCAAAATGAAGTTCATCTAAAGGGAAAGAAAATGATATTGTAGAAGACACAGTAGAAAGTACAGATTGGTGATATCCTTAAGCTATAATATTTACAGTCAAGTACAATTTAGAAATCTTAAAAATATTATACAGAAACTTTTCATTTGTAAAATGTATTTATGGGTCTGATTAAATTTAAACATAATAAAAAAGAAAATCGCAGTAAGGAAAGACCATCTGAACAGTTCACTGCAGTAACAGGGCTCATGGGGCACATTTGTATCTAACTTAAGGAATCAGAATTATCACTGAGGTGGCCACCAACACCTGTGACAGACAGTTACATCAGGCAGCAGTTTCACTGCTTTGCTACATGTTGTGTGACTTGAACAGCTGAGTAGAAAAAATATATACATATATGAAATTGTCTCAGCGATCTAGCTGTTTGAGGTGAAATAGTAAGGTAAGGTTTACATGAAGACTATGTCATATCCCCAATTCGCTTTGTAGATCAGGCATAGTTACACTGCACATTGTCTAATAAGAATTTCAAAATTTTGTGAACCTTGTCTCTTGTTAAAGACAACTAATCAAAGCTATTATGACTGATCCATAATAGTTATCCAATGAGATACTATTAAGGAGAGAAAATACTTTAATTTTTAAATTTTTAATGAAAATATAGTCATATTTTTACATAATTATGGTTACAAAACTGATACACTATACTTCTTAGATAACAGAAGTAACATTTAAAATGTATTGACTGATTCTTCATTGCTATGGAAGTTGAATTAAATAATAGGTAAAATAGCTAGTACTAGCTTGTTTTTTTCAGCAAATATATCTTGGGAACATCATTCCTTTTTAAATCCATTATTTCTACTCATCTTATCATTACTTATAACACTGGTTTCATGAGAATGTATTGGGAAGTTACTGAAACTACAAAATGTCAATAATTATAAATGAAACTAATTCTTATAACAGAAAGATAATCCAATTTCATTAACTATATCATCTCAAAATTACAAAAAAATAACTGAACTGAGAATTTTATCCCAAAAAAGTTATGCACAGAAGTTATAGAAATCAACCACTATGAGAGTTAATCAACAAATTATTCCTGCCAAAATTCTCACTCTAGGCTAGTAACGGAAGCTACACACACACACACACAAAAGAATATTCAGCAAAATGCACCAACTAAAAAGCCTCAAGTACACATGAATTTCAAAATGTGTATTTTTTAGGAAATAAAAACTAAGTTTAGGTAGCCATTAACTGACCATACACACACACACACAAAAAGTAGCAACACTCCAAGGATTCATCCCATCACCTCAAACACTTTGACAAGAATTATAAATCAAATCACCATATTCATGAGTGACTGTGAAGCCATATTTTAAGCCTTGACACTATGTAGATGAAACCACAGTTAGGTGAATTGAGAAATTTGCTTCCTATTGTCTAATATTTCCCTGTTAGGAGACTGTCCACAAATGGTGAAGAAAAATCTAGACAATGTATTATATATTTTCTATTTTTTAAAACTATAAATTGTGCACAGACTAGGCATGTCTTCAGATAGTTAAATGGTCACACCAGAGAGCCTATCTAAAATTTCTATAATATATGACCACCTTAAAAGTTTTTTAAAATACTGAGAAGTACTGAAAATTTTTGTTGGTTTTTTTCTCCCCTCTCCCCTTTGCAACAGAATGAGGGAATGAAGCATTTTCTTGGACACTGAGTATAATTATAACTAATCATCTCCTTCTCCTTGGAGCAACATTCGTTGACGTTCCTTCATTTTAGGGTAGCTGGCTGACACAATTCAAATATAATTACTCTTCTTGCATGATAAACTCCAGCACCGTGAGCAAATACAGTATGTCTCATTGTCAAGTATGGCTAGACAGCAGCAGTGTAATATAGACCTTTCAAGCCCCTGTGTAGCCCCCTGCCTTTGAAATCTGTGCGAGATGACAAAACTGACTTTCATTTCCCTTGGACTTTCTCAAGGTATCCTTATTAAGAAAAAAAAAAAAGCCTAAAACCCATAAATTTAATCTACTGCCTGCCAATCACAATGGTTTCTGCTGTCAGACACTCATGATACATAACCACAAAATTTAAATGTTATTGTTTCATACAAGAAGAAAATGTTGCTCCCGACTACCCCAAATAGTCATGTGACAATTCAGTGCATAGCCTTTGTTTGCTTCTTCCACCGCTGAACAATAGCAAGAGCAGGAAACCTGTAACCGATGGACCAAATGTGGAAAGAGCTACACAATAATAAACGCTAAAGTAGATCATTTCTTTCCAGCTATCGTGTAAGAGACAATTGCTAGAAAAATTGATGATAGAAAGTTTGTTTCCTAACCAGTATTTCATTTCAGATCAATAGTGAAGTTTGCTTATTTCATTCTCAAGTGATTTATAATTTTTAAAAAAATCAACCTTGTCATTTGGATGATAACTGGAATACAACTTGCACCAACCTTGGAAAAAGAAATAGTGCAAGAAGAAATAATAACATCACACAGTCATGAATGTTGAGTTTTGGGAAGAAACAACAGCTTGAAATTGAAAATAGAATTTTCCACATGGCCTACCAGTCCCAAAGACCTAGGTTTTCACTAAGATGGTAAACTATATGGCTATCTCTCACATGTTCTGATTAGTAAGCTTAAGAAAAATCTATTTCATGGATGACCACCAATACAAACTTGACATTTTATCCCTTATTGAATTATGCTGAAAAAACAAATGTAATTTTAATCTACTATTTTCCAGGACAGTGTTTCACAATTGGTCTCCCAATTCCGGATGTGTTGTTCTTTTTCTAAGCGTATGAAAACTCTCTTTCTCCAAGTGTGTGGCACTGTTAAGTGGAATTATGTCACATCACAATCTGTGTGTTTATCTTAGGCTGCTATGAAGACAATTACAGGCAGCTGGCTCTTCTTTCTGGACCTTCTAAAAACTATATAAAGTAATCATCAACTGTTTTCATTAGCAGTTGGATAGGCTTAGCAGATGAAGAATCAGATTCTGACGATGGGGCTGTTTTGTTTCTTGGGTGGAGAAACAAATTGGTTCAGCACATCCCCTGGCCTCATTCCTCCATGATGAGAAACAATGAAATCTAAATAAGGCTATATTAAATTGAAAACAAAATTTTTGTTTGCTCTACACATATGAGTAAATAAATCCTCAGCAGTTTTTGTGTCCAAAATAGGCAGAATCCTACTACCCAATTCAGTTGGAGAAAAGGGTCCACTCAGGAATGATCAAATATATGTGACCAGGCAGCAATTGAAGGAAATCTGTACATGAAATAAAATAGAATCTTAGGCCTCTTTATTTGCAACATCTTATGGCTTTATATATGAGAATGCCAGCAGCAATAAATGAATGTGTAGTCAAAACAAACGAAAAAGATACACTGTAGAGACTTAAGGTGTTTACTAGTAACCTGGAAAACCCAGACTCTATTGCTGATCAGGTCCTCCACGGTCCACAAAGAGAGACCACCCATCTCCTTACAAAACAAGGACATTTTATTAGGAACAGTCTGATGGTCTGCAAGGAGCTTCTTTTGTTTTCCATGGGACACAATCCTAGCAATCAACAATGCCTCACACTAAACTACTTTGGTGGCTTTCTCCTTTTGCTGTGAACAAAGCTTGCACTGAAGCCTTTCCAACAGCAGCCCCATTTTCAACTTAATGTTTTCCTTTCCCTAGGAAACAAACCTCTGCCACTCCGGAGCCATCGGATCCACTGTTCTGATTCGGGACCTTCATCTGACCCATGATATTTGCCTTTTGGATGCATTTACACCTAGACTCCTTGAGTATATTGCTCAAATGCAGAAGTCATTTAGAAATCAAAACTAAATAAATATACAAATCCACCATGGGGATAACAAAACACACTTGTTTTATTATTCTACTTTGAAGTTTAGTGAAAGGAATAGGAAAGAGACATGAATTTGGGATGTCACTCTTTTATCTGTTCCTCATTACCGCAAGGCACTCAGTCATTCCTCCCCTGCACACGCAACTTAGTTCTAACCCATAATTAACATGACTACACTCACTTGACCGACTACCCATAAAAGGCCTAAAATTCAGCAGTTTAAACTAAAGCAAACTGATTCTATAAGTGCATCCAAGCCCCAAAATAAAATAAACACAAGAACGGGTGTCGGAGAGATTTGCATTTGGTTTGCCATGTTGCTTCTCCTCAAAGGCTGAAAATTCTTCGCCCTGTGTGTTTAAATATGCATCAGCTCAGAAGAAGTTACACAATGTTTCCATCAGCAGAAGATGTGGCACTTAGAGAAAGCACCTGGAAAATAAAAACTACAGACAAAATAGGGTGTATTTGCATATTTCACTTGAAATTAGGCTATGTTGCAGCATATTGGGAACTCATATGCATTGGATGTCAGCCGAGTTACTTTTCTTTCCCCCCAAGGTGACATTGGTGCTTGTCTTACCAAATATGATGCAACTGACAAGTGTTTTCATGTAAGGAAGATATATGCCTCCCATCACCTTGTCAAGCTGAGTGAAGGCAAACTCCAGCACATCCTTTCACAAGTGATTAGGTGGTCGGAGTCATTAAAAGTCATAAAGTTAGACTGCAGCGGTGTGCCATGCATATATATGAACTCATCCAAAGCTGTCCTCCTTGAAGCAGGTGATAGCTCTCAACTTTGCCTCTGACCGAGTCATACATTCTTGGCTGAGCTTTCTTTCTTTTAGCATACCTTTGAAATTATCCTGAACAGTAAACTCTGCTTTGGCCGTCTCATTGTCGCCTGCTTTCCCTGCCAAACCTCTAACAACTGGAGGTCCAAACATCTGATTTTGGTTCGCTAACACAAAGTAAACAACCAGATTGCCATTATTTGTTCTTTCACGGCACTTTTTAAATTTTCGAGTACTTGAAAAACGTGTCACCCAGCCTGCTTTAAAATTGTCTTAAAAGGCGGCAACAACAACAAAAAAAAGGATGGTATTTAATTCTTTCACGAAATGAGGAAATTAAGGCACAAAGAGTTGAAGTGACATTGCCAAGAGTCTTGACCATTGTGGCTAATCAGGAGCTCAGAACAAAATCTAAATTCTTACGTTATAAGTCTCTACAAGAGCAATTTTCAACCGATGTGCCACAGGAATTTTTAAAACATGCAATATCTGACTATTTAGTCGGGGGCAGTGACCTCTTTTCCTTAGATTGTCAAATTTAAAAAATGACAACAGCCAACACAATAGCCATCTGGTGTGAATGAATCAAACTTATACCTATTTTTTGTCAGATCATCAAAAAATATATTTTGTGTGTGCCACAGACTTTTAGTAATTACTTTACTAGTATGTGTGCCATGAGATCTAAAAAAAAAAAAAGGTTGAAAATCACTGGTCTATAATCTTTCCACTTTCAGCCTTATCATTTCCCAGTAAATAAATCTGATTTTCTATAAATCTGATTTTAAAGTGACTTATTAGGCAATATGAATTTTTAAATGTACCATTTGACTCAGAATATGTCCTAAAGAATTAGTTAAGTGTAGGGCAAAAATGTACACACAAGATGTTCAATACATCATTATTTATAATAATTAACAATTGCAAATAACCTAAGTGTCCAAAAATAGGGATTCTTGAGATTCTTTGATTAAATATTATAAATGCAAAATGTAGTTCTGAATCATTTTTAATGCCAAGAGAAATAATCATTATGTAACATTTGTGAAAATAGCAAAATACAATACGTAAAGATCTCAACTCTGCTTAGTGTATAAATATGCAAAGGAAAAAGAAGTAGCAACAGAATGCTACTTTTTTGCTGCCTTTTAAGAGAATTTTTAAGAAATACAACATAATGGTAACAATATTTACATCTATATTTTTTTAAACCTGTATGGATTTTCCAATTTTACTACAATGAGCACCACTGACTTTTATAGTTAAAAAAAGAAAAGAAAAGAAAACATTGAAGTTCCTGGGTGAATACATAAGAAAGAACCAACATTCCATAGGTTTCTTGCAAATCATCTGAACATAGACTACTCAATATTAAGCAACCTGAATAGTTTCTAAAAGGCATCACAGCAATGTAGTCACTCGGTGCCTGCCCTCCATGATGAGCTTTGTCTCATTATGGATCTGACAGAGTGGCTGACACATTTTGAAGACATAGTACCTGAATGTATCAGAATGCCTTTCCTAAATTAATGCTATTTCCCTGTAAATGGCTAAAATTTTGTTCATCAGCATAGATTGGACACAATCATAACTGAATAGAGTGGTGACTTCTAACTCTCTAAATTTAATAAAACAGTTTTGGACTTTGAGCACTGCAGCAATTAAGAACAACTTCCTTGGGCTAGTCAACTAGACACAAATCAACTCATTTCAGCCTTCATAAAGGTCATTAAACAAAAAAGTTTTTAACCATCACACATTTAAATTGATAAAAAGCCAAGATTGGGATGCATGTGCCTTTGCATAATTCCTTAATATTTCATTTTCCATTGTTCTGGACCAACAACAAAACACAAAAGGCCCATGCTATTGACTATGTTCACATAATAAAAACAGAAATGTCTATGTGTCTACCAAGTTAAACACATATGTATAAGAACATGATTCTTTTTTACCAAACATATGGATTTAATTTTCAAGCCCGTCGTCACGATCATTATATGGAGTAATGACAGTTGAAATAATTTCCTGCTCAGCACTCTGTAGTTGAAATGCTTTAAATATTCAAGCATATCAGATATGTGGCTGAGAAACCCTCAGAAGAGACTAGGTTAGAGGAGAAAGAGGATAAGGACAAAAGAACTCTGTGCCCTTTGTGTCAGGTCAACTGGTCTTCTCAGAGTTGTCCAAGGGAAGAACCTACCAAAGCTACACTTAACCAAGACGAAGCAATTCTGATAGTCTGACCACACATATTCTGATCATACAATTTCTTTTATAAGTGACAAAGAACTAGAATCATTTAGAAATTTTGAAACTGGTTATCATGTAATCTCAACATTTAAGCAATCTCTAAAAAATTATTAAAATAAAATTTATTAACATAAATACTTTCTCTTACTTCTTAATAAAAGCTATATTCAAATCCAGTCCACCAAAAGGTCCTAGGAGTCTGCTTCCTCTTCTCCCTGTTCATTCACTTTGAATCACAAGGCTAATCAATAGTGAAATCAATAGAAGCTAAGCTTCAGGAATAAAAAAAGGAAAAGAAATGAAATTCTTAGATAATCATAAAGATGAACAATCAATCCCTGAAAAATTCAACTTAATAATATAGTTGATAGTTCCGGTTAAGGATAATTAAAACAATGATTTTTTTTACTTATTTTAATTCTTACACATTTTTCTCATTTAAAAATAAATAAATACTGCCCTGACCAGCATTGCTAAATGGTTAGAGCATTGGCCTATGCACCGGAGGGTTGCAAGTTTGATTCCCAGTCAAGGGCATGTTCTTGGGTTGCAGGTTGGATCCCCCACTGCTGGGGGCTGTGTGGCGAAGGCCTATCAATGTGCCTATCTCACATCAATGTTTCTCTCTTTCTCCTCTCTCTTCCCCTCCCCCCACCCTTCTACCCTCTCTAAAAATAAAAAATTTTAAAATCAACAAATACTCAAGGCACAAAAAGTTGTAAAATAAATAAAAATATAATGAAGGAAATAAAATTTTCTCACATACTACCAAGGAAAAACTATCATTAGAGTCAGTTGTTACTTTTATGCTTTTATACATAAATAAGACTTTAAATACATAAATGTATTTCATCCTATGTATATGCCATAATTTATTTAAATATTCTCAATTGTTGGACACATAGAGGGTATCTAATGTTTCACTATTATTAACTTGACATGAAAAATCTGGAAAGATAAATCTTTCTGCATATTTGTGATTATTTTTCTCTTTAGAGTAAATTCAAAACAGTGAAATTATTGAGTTCAAATAGTAGGATCTTTTTAAGAGTTTTAAAATATATTGCTGAATAGCCCTCCATAAATTTCGTACTATTTTACATTCCCAAAAGCAATGTTTGTGAAAATGTCTTTCAAAATAGTCCTGTTCTTCTCTTTGTCTTAAAACAATAGGTTAGCTATGGAAAGGGATATAATAAAAGCTAAAACATCATTTTATATGTCTAGAAATTATTTATCCCTTCTCACACACTCAAATATAGCACATGTGTTTATTGAGGACCATATCCACCTCAAATGAGTGCATCATGTATGACAGAAAAATATCACTGGTCACATACACTCACGCATTGCCATCTGAATGAAGCACAAGGAAATTCACTTTGGATTTACTGCATCACTGGCCATCAGAGTTTTAAAACCCTATGAACAGAACTATTCTGAATGACAAGAGATCTAACAAGGTAGAGGCATTAACAACAAGTTCTGTGTTTGTTGCATCATACACATTGAATATACTTAGCCAACCTAGAAAAGGTAAGGTTTAAAAAGGGGAAAGGACAGGCTCATCAGTCAGGGTGATACCAGACACTAATGTCCCTCAGAGAAAAGCTTTCATGTGTAAAAATCATCAGAAAATTAGCAAGTGCCAAGATGGTAGTATTTTATTTCATAGAAGAGGAAATCTGGAGAGAATACAAAAGAAAAAGTAATGAAAAGAATGGAAGGGCAGAGAGTAAGGACACATCAGTGCACCTTCCCACCTTTGCCACACCAAGAGTAGGTGAGTTTTCCAAGGGTGACGTTGCTAATCCCAAATATCCCCCAAGTCACGACCCCCAAGGAAGATGATGTGATATAATTGATCTGTGTGGTTACTCAGAGAAGCAACTGCTGTTGTCCCTATTCATTCTCCCCAGAAGGTTAAACATAGACCTTATAGATAGACAGCGTTTACATTATTTCTCTCACTAGCTAGGTGGCAATGCTGCCTCTAGGTGACATCTCAGCCATTCTCTAAGTTACAAAGCTAAATGGATGCATCACAAATGTGCAACTGCAATGAACAGGACCTGGCAGCACCTCTGAAAATCAAATACCTTTCAGGGAACTTCTGATACATGCTTTGATTATCCAGAGCATAGATCTGGGTTGTCCTTGCTGAATCAAAGGCATTCAAATTATAAACAAAACATTGATTCCAGGACCCCTCACCATCAACAGAAATGCTCCGAATTGAGTTACCCTGTTTACTGATCCACATAGTGTGAAAACTACACAAGAACTTTTCTAAAACATTTAGCTAAATATTTCTGAGAGACTACAAAGAATTACTACATATGTCTTAAATTTATAAAGACCATCGCAGTCTAAAACAGAAAACAATAGAAGAGGCTGATTCTCGATTCAGGCAATGAATAATGAGAAGCAAGTGCCCCTCTGCACCAGCATCTGTCTGTCTGAATCTCTCTTTGCCTCCCTCCTCTCAATCAGCCTGATCCTCTAACTCAAGGCTAAAGTTCTCTTTCCAGATGGAAATTCATTCATGTTCTGGAGACATTAAACAACCAGCAAAATCATACATGTAAGGAAGCCATTATCCAAACTTAACAACCCAAATCATACACAAGACTCAAGTTGGACTTAAAATTAAAGCAAATTTTGGAAGCAATCTGTGGATATAAGGTTGGTCATTAATTGCAGCCTCTTCAAAGAGGGCAATTTCCTAACATAAAATTCAGCTACACTCCCAAGTATATTCTTTTTTTTATTTGTTTATTTTTATTTGTTTATTATTTTTTCATTATTGATTAAGGTATTACCAAGTATATTCTTGAAGAGGGCTATCATTCAAATATGTTTTATAGAGAACAGCCAGTCTTTAGTCTAGCAATGATTTTTTTTTCAGTTTACAAATCCTATCACCCACCAAATGTATTGTCTATATTATGGGATGCTTATTGTGTCACTTTTAAAGTGACCCCTGCATCATAATATTTCACAAAAGCAAATCTTCTTCCAGCTTTTCTTTGATTAAATGTTAAGGGAGTGGTCTTAGCAAACTCTAGTTTGTTCTAAACAATAGTGACTCTGGATTAAAATCAAATATTTAAACCTCTAAGAACAAACAACTTACACCATGATGGTTGTTAATCCTTGGCTCCATCATTCAAATGGTTTTGCTGCCCTGAGAATTTCACTCCATTTTAAGAGTGTGTTATATTGACTCTGATAGTTTTACTTAATCATTGTCATTTTGGAAAATTTTCTCCATCTGCTAGCCCAGATTCATTTAGAGGAACCCTGCTACTTCCATTCTAAAAGTCATCTTTCACCAAATTAAGGGGAAATATATTCAGTTTCCTGAAGCTTGCATTCTAAATATTCCACATTTTCTAGTGAAAGATGTCTTTAAATAAATGAAGTACTTAGTATTTTTAAAAATGACTTATGCCTATTTCCACATATAAAAATGGTATCAATATACTATGTTATTAAACAAAACTAGAAAAGAGGAAATCATGAAAACAGAAAGAGAGAAGTGTCTCATTACATACAAGTAATCCCAGTAAGAGTAATAGCCAATTTCTCATAAGAAACCATGGATTAGACAAGATCGGTCACGTTCAGGGTGGTATGGACACAGACACTGGGGTATGGGGGCTTTCCCGGAGTGGGAATGACTGGGGGGGGTGTCAATCAGGGGAAAAGGAGACATATGTAAAATTTTAGACAATAAATAAATTTTTTAAAAATCAATGGAAAAAATATCCTCGGTTGAGGTTTAATAAAAAATAAATAAAAAATAGAGTTCTCCAAGAAAGAAAGAAAGAAAGAAAGAAAGAAAGAAAGAAAGAAAGAAAGAAAGAGAAAGAAAGAGAGAAAGAAAGAAACCATGGAAATCAGAAGGCAGTTGGTATGACATAATAAAAGTGCTAAAAGAATGACTCAACCAAAATTCTTTACCCAGCAAAACTATCCTTCAAAAAATGAAGGAGAAATTAAGACATTTCTAGATTAACAAAACCTAAAAGAATTCATCACTTGCAAGCCTATTCTATAAGAAATACTTAAGAGAGTCCTTCAGGCTGAAATGAAAAGCCACTAGAGAGTAACTCAAATCCACATTAAGGAAAAAAGAACACTGGCAAAGGTAGTCACATAGTTAAATATAAAAGGCAGTATAAATCTGTGGTTTGTTTGTAACTATGTTTTTCTATGTGATTTAAAAGAAAACTGCATAAAACAATAATTATAAATCTGTGTTACAGGATACACAGTGTATAAAGATATAATTTGTGTAACAATAGCAGCACAAGTGAGGGGGAGGTATCATAACTGAAATAAAGTTGTTATATACTTTTATAATTTGGTTGGTATTAAACTAAACTCTATTGTTATAAGCTAAGATGTTAAATGCAATTCCCAGGACAATAGCTAAGGAACTAACTCAAAAAAATAGTAAAATAAATGACAACAAAATTTTAATGATACACCAGAATATATCTCTTTAACACAAAAGATAGTAATGGAGAAATAGAGGAACAAAGAAGGCATAATATATGTATAAAACACATAACAAAATAGCAAATGTAGACCCTACCTCATTAATCTATACAAGGGAATATTATTTTGCTACAAAAAGGACTAAAGTACTGATACTGATTACATGAATGAATCTTGAAAACATTATGCTAAGTAAAAGAAGCCAGACTCAAAAGGTCATATTTTTTTAAATTTCATTTATATGAAATGTCAAAAATAATCAAGTCCATAAGGACAAAAAGTTGAAGTGGTGCTATGGTCTAAATGTTTGTTCCACCCGCCACCCTCCAAATTCATATGTTGAAAGCCTAACCTCCAAGGTGATGGTATTAAAGTGGGACCTTGCCCTAGCCGGCTTGGCCTAGTGGATAGAGCATCAGCCTATGGGCTGAAGGGTCTGGGGTTCGATTCCAGTCAAGGGCACATGCCTGCGTTGTAGACTCGATCCCCAGTAGAGGGCAGGCAGAAGGCAGCCGATCAATGATTCCTTCTCATCATTGATGTTCCCCTCTCTCTCCCTCTCCCTTCCTCTCTGAAATCAATAAAAATACATTTAAAAAAATAATAAAATAAAGTGGCAACCTTTATAAAAACAAACAAACAAATAAATAAATAAATAAAGTGGGGCCTTTAAGGGGTGATTAAGTCATATGTTCAGGTCAGAGCCCTTCTGAATGGGATTAGTGCTCTAAATAAAAGACACTCCATAGAGCTCCCTAACTCCATTTGCCAGTGAAGATACAACGAGAAGTTTGAGAAGTCTGTGAACAAGAGGCCCTCATGCAACCATGCTGGCAACCTCATCTAGGGCTTCCAGCCTCCAAAACTATGAGAAATAAATGTTTGTTGTTTACAAGCCACCCAAGTCTATGATATTTTGCTATCTAATATTTAATACTCCTATCCAAGGGGGAAGACTGGTGCCATAAAAGAGACCTGGGATCAGAAAATATAAAGGGAGTCCCAAAAACATATATATTACACACTTTGAATAATTATAAAGGCAATGTTTATTAAATTACATTTTATTTTCAAAATTGAGCTATTACCTTGTTATACATTTTTTGGAATACCCTGTATATTTCTTTTTTTTTAAATTTCTTTATTGATTAAGGTATCACATATTTGTCCTCATCCCCCCATTCCCATCCCACACCCCTCCCCACACATGCCCCCACCCCCCTGTTGTCCTTAACCGCTGGTTAGGCTCATATGCTTGCACACAAGTCCTTTGGTTGATCTCCCCCTTTACCCCCACCCTTCCCTACCCTCCCCCTGAGGCTCGACAGTCTGATCCATGCCTCCTTGTTTCTGGGTCTGTTCTTGTTCATCAGTCTATGTTGTTCATTATTTCCCCTAGATGAGTGAGATCATGTGCTATTACAAATACAACAGAACTTCAAGGCAGAGGCAAGGACAAACTTTATAACCAAGAGTAGCAGATAGCACCAAGTGACCCAGCAACACGCTCGTGAGAAAGAGGCCAATGTCAAAGACAAGTGGGATACTATCTCTCAACAATAGGGGGAAAGTAACTTAGAGGACCACCCAAGGACCTGCAATATACCTAAGCCTTTTCTCTCTAGCCAACCTAACGTCTTATCTGTTCAGATAAACCTAGAGGCCATATCCAGGAAAAGGCAGATAGGTAAGAACTGTGAGAGGTTGAAGATTTGCCCAAGACTTTTAAAACAAAAGAGCCTCTTTTCACTAGAAGAGAATATATTATATTTAATTGGCCAACATAAATAAGATACGAACACACCCTACATTGAGCCCAGCTAACTGGGCTCAGGAGCAATATGAGAGTAGTTAGAGACCACGAAGAAGCTCTATTTTCTTTGTAAATTTCAGAAATGACACTAAATTATCAACTCTTCCACATAATATTGTTAAATTTAGGATCATAGTTACATATAATGTGTTAGACATATGTCAGAAATAATTTATGGACTGCCATGCTTAATATTTCTTCTAAAGAATGCTGTTTATCTCTGCCTTTTTATTTCTTGATAGCAAACAAAGACTTTATGGGAAGGAGGAACCCCTCAAACACACATGATTTAATTTCTTATTGAAGCTTATGAATATTTTTGAAGGATTAGATAAATTATACTTCCTGGAATCTCTTTATTCTCATGCTTATTTAGCCTCCTCAAAGAATTCTAATAGAAATTACTCTGCAGAAAAGTCTTAGTTTTTGTTTTAATCTCAGTTATAATGTGAAATGTTTTCATATGTATATGCTAATCAAATCTCTTGGGAGATTTTGATATGGGGTTGGTCATCTTAAATGTTCTTGAATTCATTATATGAAATGAAACCATCTGTAACCTTTTCAAAGAAAAAACTCAAGGTAACATAGTCATCTGGTAATAAAAGCAATAAAACTGGACATGAAAATATTGATGGTCAACATTCCCTAAGAGAATCCTAATCCAGGGAGATTCATTCATAAACCCAGTTAGTCTCTCTCCACTCCCACAAATCAAATTTGTCAAGTAAATACAATCAGATTTAAGTAGCACTAATAAAAAAAACCATAGGAAACTGGACCAGCTTCCCAAAAGCTTTCAACATTATTCACCAAATAGAAATGAAAAACACTAGATGTGATCAATCTAGGACAAGAAAGAAAAAACTAAGAAGTTATCATCAGTTACTTGAGCCATCTGACCAGGCTCTCCCTCCTGATCACAGTTTGACATCATTATTAGCATTAAACTTTGAATTATCTTTTTTTTAAAATTGATTTCAGAGAGGAAGGGAGAAGGAAAGATAGAAACATCAATAATAAGTGAGAATCATAGATTGGCTGCCTCCTGCATGCCCCCTACTGGGGATCGAGCCCACAACCAGGCATGTGCCCTGACGGGGAATCCAACTGTTACCTCCTGGTTCATAGGTCGACGCTCAACCACTGAGCCACACTGGTCAGGCTTGAGTTATCATTTTAAATGATGTGGAATATAGTATTTCTATCATAAACAAAATAAAATAAATAATAGCTAGAGATATAGACACCACTCTTATTACATGCTGTTACATGTTGGGATTAAGACATGATCAGGCATACATAAACTTTGTAACTAATCCCATTTTCAGATCTGCCAGCTGAAGAAGAGTTTCCTTCCTCACCCCAAAAAGTGCTACTTTCTGAAAATTTCTGCAATAATATTATAATACGGCAGCAATAACAATAAGTTTTCACACAGGTTTTCTGGTTTTCATAACTCTTTTGTTTACCAAACTTTAGCAGTTTGCAGCAATGATATAAAAGTTTTCTCCTTCAATATCTCTAGAGTCTTAATACTCAAAAGTTTGGTTCTTGCACCAGCAGTAATATGATCACCTGGAAGCTTGTTAGAAATGTAGAATCTCAGACTTACCCCACAACTGCCAAATAAGAATATGCATTTTCACATCCCTTGATGATTCCCATGCATATTAATTTTTTTTATATAACAGAATCATCTAGAGTATTTATTAAATCACAATTCTTGGATCTGACCCTGAGTTTTTTACTCACTAGGTCTAAAGTGGTAGTAGTGGCGTGGGGGGGGCGGGCACCCTGTATTTCTAACAAGTTCTCAATTATATTCATGCTGATGGTCTGGAAACCACACTTTAAGAGCCACTGCACTAGACTATAGGATACTATGTGTTGCCCCTAGTTTGTTAACAGACTTTTCATATTTCAAGCAAGCTAATGAGTGGCTAAAATCTAAGTTTAGGCACGTTCTGTTGAATAGCTCCTTAACATAATAAAAAAATATATTTGACCTTATGTCCACTGAAAAATCTACACATGGATGTGTATAGCAGCTTTATTTATAATTACCAAACCTTGGAAGTTACCAAAGTAGTTAGCTAACTATAGAGCTATATATCTAGGTTTTCTAACCACAAAATATATATTTGACCAATATATGTGCATATACCAGGGTGGGAGTAGGGCTGCCCAGCTCTTACAGGAATTCTCCCAATCAAAGCAGCTGTGCTCCCTGTCCTATCTCCTGGCAATATAGATGACTAGAACCAAGATAGAGATAGCAAACTGTCTGGCCCAGTCAAATTAAAAATAATAATTCTCTCATCCAACATTTAGAAAAACTCAATAAATATAAGGCCTCTATTTTCTTTCTTTCCCCAGGCTCAGTTATTTAGTTCTTCTATTGATCCTGTGAACTGCCAGTATTCTTCTAATAATTTATTTTTTTCCCAAGTTTACAGAACTATCAGAAATGGTTTTATTCATGAGCTTTTTAAAAGAACCATTTCCTTTGTGAATCCTTTTTTTGTTTTGCTCTATCAATGTCTGAATAAAGGATCCATAAGTGAGTGCCAAAAAGTATAAGTTATGAAAACAGGCACCTCCTGTGCAACGCCAGTGGCCATCCTCCTTGTTCCCTATTGTTTATTGTCTGTTGAATGAAGATTGCATACCCTCTGGGAAGAGCCCAGATAAAGACTCTGTTGGTGTTGGTACAATGCCTAGAACTGACAGTCACTGTGGAACCTAGCTTTCAAACACCTTTCCTTTTGTGGTAGAAAATGGTCATAAACATACTGATTTCCAGCTGTGAGGAAATCAGTAGTAAAGGGGAAGGGTAGGATCTGCCAGGAGCAGGAAAATAATGCCTTGCTCTAGCAGCTCAAATGAGGCCCTCTCCACTTTGTGGAATATGCCAACACCCCATGTTTGACATAAGTTTTGGTGCTTAAAAATGACTTTTCACCCTGAGCAGGAACTCAGTGAATGAAATGACATCAATAATTGAACTAAAAAAAGTGGTAACTATGTGAGGTGACAGATATATTAATTATCTAGGTTGCAGCAATCATTTCACAATGTATATGTTCATCAAAACATCAAGTTGTATACCTTAAATAAGTACAATTTTTATCAAATATACCTCAATAAAGTAAAAAAAGAAAAATAATAATTGAACTATTCCATGGGGGATCACTAACTAGATTGTACATATGCAGATTCTTGAAGGCAAGAATGGGCTGACTCACCATTACTATCACCATCACCACCATGATAGTTTTCAATGTTTAATCTCTTCCATTGTCACAACTTAGTGTTACCTGGATGAACAAGATGTTGAGAAACACTTTCTATATTTTAACTAGTACCACACTAAGGTCTACCATTAACTTCAAATGGAATCCTCTAACTGGCTGTTTCTTCTTCTGAACTAGGGCTGAACCAACAAATAAATTCCTAGAACAATGCATGTGCATGGAAACCTCACGAGTAACTGAGGAAGAGGGGGCAGGAAGCAGAGCTATTTGCCTCAAATCCCAAGGTAGTTGTTTCTTCCATTCCTTCCCTCATACACTCAGAGTTTTATGAATGAATAAGATATGAAGATGAATTATAGCATGGAGTGTGCCAAGCCCTACATCTCTGAACTTCCTCAGAACAGAAATACTGACAGAAAGTTGTAGGCATGATAGTCATAGGGCCCCACAACATCTCTCTTACTCCTCTCACCTGGGAGGAACTGTAAAAGTCCTGTCCTCTTGATGTTCCCTCCAACACAGCTCCCTTCCCTGAAGCTTGAGAATATCCAACGTTCATCTGGAGATGAGCTGTTATCTCCCTATGATACCCAATGAATTCAGGAGGAGAACATAAACAGAAGCCTCTTGGGGCTATGATTTGAAAAAGTTATTGCACTCTGCTTACCTGAAGGAAAGATTTCAGAATAAACACAAAGTAGATGAGAACCATAAGAGAAAAGTAACCTAGATATTGATGAGGCCCACTGGCCCCTGGAGAACTAGGTATGATTGATTCAAGGTCTCCATTTTCATGTCCCATGCAAGCCCAAACCCTTCTGCTCCGAGATGACTATAAATTCCAGCGAGGGGAAGGGTATGGTGTAGGGAACTAACGTGTTATGCATCAAACCTGAGTTTAGTTTGATGATCAGTTCAGCAGAGACACAGCACATATGAGATGGCAAAGTGACCAGGTAGAGAGGTCCTTGGAAATATTTAAAAATGCATCTACCAGGTATACTCTATAGCTGCCTTGAACTTTCTCTGACCCCTCAGCCTCAGGCTATTTTGCTCAGGCCACCTCTCTTCCTACTCCTCATTTCCTCTTACTCAAGAGCAAAAACATTATTTTTATTGTCTCATCAAAGCAGTTTGGCAATCTCCTTCACTGCCTTGGTTCCTATCTTCACATGTCCTCGTGATCTCCACCACTACCCCAGCATAGAACTTTAAGACACTGCTTCTTAACTGTGGTCCCCAGAACCCCGGGATCAGCATCATCTGAGAACTTGTTGGGAATGAAAACTCTCAGACCCCACTCCAGACTGACTGCATCAGAAATTCTGGAGGTGGGCCCAGAAATCTGTTTAACATATATCTGTGAGGTAATTCTGATGCATACTAAAGTTTGAGAACCGTCACTTAGGGGATCACACTTACAGGACTGGTGGAGAAAGAGCTGCCAACAAAAGAGATGGGGAAAGGTTACAAAAAAGTCATAGGGATGTAAAGTATAACAGGGAATTAGAGTCAATAATATTGTAATAACTACATATGGTGCCAGGTGGGTACTAGGCTGACTGGGGGATCACCTCATAAATTATATAAATGTGTAACCACCATGCTGTACACCTGACACTAATATAATACTGAATGTCAACTGAAATTGAAAAAAAATTAAAACTGATTTTTAAAAAAAGAGAGATGGAAAAAGAAAGTTTGCATATTGCTTTTAATGACAGTGCCAACAAGTGGCTTGAAGGGAGGAAAGTTTAGCCATCAACACCATACCCATAATCTCTTGTCACTTTACCAAGGTAGCTTTGAGACAAATGCCCCATCTCCATTCCCCCTAGATTGCCACACTCCTCTGACAAACACCTTTATTAAAAAAGTCTGAAGCCTCCTGTGATTGTTCTAGTGTTGCTTTGGCTATTACATAGGTTGATGATATTAGATGCAAAGATATCATATTTATAATCAGAAAATAATTGTTATAGATACAAAATAAGGATAGGGTAGTTGAGCACAAATACTTTAGAAACCAAACAGGATAGTCGACAATGAGTGATTAGACTCTCTTCTCTGCTGCTGTTGTTTTTTTCTAAAACTAAATTGGAGCACTGAGCAAATAATATAATCAAAAGACATGCCGATTTTGGCTTCAAATTCTAACAATAAATAATTAAAGACACTGATATTGAATGCTTATGGAATGCCTCCATACATGATCAAGGTCAATCATTGCAAACAAACCTCACAAATGGTATCATATAGCCAACAGCCTCAGGGAGAAAAAAAAAAGGCAAGGAAGTGTGTTCAAGGGGGACATGGAGAAACTTAAAAGATCCCATGACCTAGGTTTCTCCTCTTCCCCAATTAGAAACAGTAAAAACAAACCTCCTTCATAGTTTAGGCAATTCAGTGATCTGTCTCTTGGCCTGATGATAATTATTTTTGCCCATACCACTGTCATAATTATAAAGGCAAAGGTTATCTGTAGGATTTTTCGGTGATGTTAAAAATATTCTCAGGATTTTCTAATGCATTTTATATACCTTCCTACATATTGATATTTGGATTCGTTACATATTGACGCATAAAAATTTACTGCAAAACTTAGTGGGTTCAGGAGCCTGGGAGTAACTAAGTTGTGCAATTGTAGTTCAACTTGTCTCAGAGGGTACAGTCTAGATGTGAGCCAAAGCCATGTTAGAAAGCTTTACTGAGCCTGGAGGATTCAATTCTAAGATGGCTTACTCACATGGCTGTTTACAGGAAGCCTCAGTTCCTCATCATGTGGGCATCTCCATATGGCTGCTCACCAGACTGGGCTTAGGGCAGCCAACTTCCACCAGAATGAGTATTCCAAGACAGAGAGTGGAGCCCTATATGACCTAGTCTGTGAAGTTATAGCTCATCACTCCCACTTTATTCTTTTTGATAGAAGTGAGTCACTAAGTACAGTCCACACTGAATAGGATGGGAATTACAGCATTAAGTACAGCCCACACTGAATAGGACGGGAATTACAGTTACTAAGTACAGCCCACACTGAATAGGATGGGAATTAGACTTCACCTCTTGAAGGGAAGAGTATCAAAGAATTTGTGGACATATTAAAAGCCATCAAAATATTGATTGGGTTTTTCTCCATAGATATCTCATATTCTAAAATTTTTGAGAAAACTCAATAATCCATACTGAGTGGCGAAAGAAAACCAGCCGTAATGGTTGTACAACTCTACACATGTAATAAAATAGTATAGAAGTATGCATTTTGTATTGTAAAATGTGAATTTTGTAGTTTATGTTTAAGGAAAATGTGTATGTGACAATTCTGTACTATCTTTGTAACTTCTTGCAAAATTTATAACTACTATGCATAACATGCTTGATATAATAAAATTTTAGAAATAAAGAACTGATTAGTGGTTGCCAGGGATTAAATGTGGGACTGCGGGTGGGAGGGAGATGTGCGTGGTTAGAAAAAAGCAACATGAGGGATCCTTGTGGTAGTCTGTTTTTCATCCTCACTGTTGTATAGCAGTCGATACACAAACTTACATATATGATAATATTGCACAGAACTAAATATGCACACACACATACAAATGAGTACAAATAAAACTAAGGAAATATGAATAAAATTGGTGCATTTTATCAATGTCAATATCTTACTTGTAAAATTGCAAGATGTGAACATTGGGGGGATCTAGATAGAGTGTATTAGGTAATAGGATCTCTTTATATTGTATCTCATTCTGTGTAAATCTATAATTATCTTAACATTGAAAATTTTAATTTAAAAAATATCTTCATAAACCTGTCTTTATCACCAAATCTGAAGTCTGCAAGGACATTCCTACTGAACATTTAGCTAATATTACCATCCCTGCAGCATGTTTTGTTCTCACAATCATGTTAGTTGGAAGGTTTTAACAAAGATGCAAAGGTGGAACATTAGACTCCCTTTTTGTGAAAAGTGTGATTACAAATGCCTAAAGGAACAATATGATTACTAAAGATTTAGAACTTCCCAATTAATGAAAAGGGTTGCTCTAGCCTGGATCCCTGCCAGGAAATGCAAGATAAGCAAAAAATGGCATACTAGAAGATAGTCAAATTTATTGTCTTTTAAAGTGATATATTTTCTTAATCACTTTAAGCTAGTTTTGTCTTCAGTAGGTATAGGCATGTACTGTATATGTGGTTCTGCCTGTCATAAAGTCTGTCTGTTTGTCTGTCCTATGGTATAGCTGTGTTCCTATTTCTAGGTTTTACATCAACCAGCTGGACCACATTATTAATTCAGCTTTCATTCATTTGGTGTCCAACACTGACTCGTCAAGTTTCCTTTGGGAACTTTAAAATAATATATTTTCTTTCTGGTAAATGCCAGGTATTTGATCTCCTACTTGATAATGCCAATGTTAAGGAGTTATCAGACATAAGTTTTTCCCCCAAAATATGAGTATAATTATAATTATTTACTCTTACAACTTAATCTTTGTAAGTAAGGATAAAACAAATTAAATTTACTTTGCTAAATTATGGATAATTCCGATTTAATAAAAGCTATCTTGTAAAATTGTTGACATTTCCTATCCAGAGGATTATTAAAACTTTCAAGAAATGCTTATTTTTGAATAACATTTTGCATGTGAAAAACATGATAAAGAAATAAGCTAAATACTGAAAGTGACTATTTCAGATGACAGGATTCACAATAATTTTAATTTTCTTTTTTATTAAAAATGTCTTATTTTCCACATTTGCTATATAAAGCATGAATAACTTTTTAAATAAGAAAACATATTCTTAAAAACACTGATATATTTAATTTTGTGTGATAATAGGCATATAAAAATAATATGCTCAGCAAAATGATTAAAGGAAATAGGTCCAAAAACCAACAGCAAAGTGGTGATATTATCTTCTATTGGTGATATTATCTTCTACTATACCAATTTTTACATTTTGCATAATGAGCATTCATTAGCTCTGCAATGAGGAGATAATATAAAACATTTATACCACCCACCCCAAATATTTATTCTTCTCAAATATCAGACTAGCAGTGGCTGTACTTTATGAAATCTTGGCTCTAGCTGTGAACAGAAAAGCTGCCAGTAGACAGAGGTGTATACCAATATTAGTCATTAAGCAGAGAAAGAAGCAAGTAACTAAACTCAAATAAACTTTAGCAACCACAAAAGGAATCAAGTCAAACATACTCTAGTTTACAAGTGACAACATATGATTTTTCACCAAAATTATTCATAACATAAATATTTTTATGTAGCCTATACACCATTTATACACCATTTAGAGCATAAGATTTAGAAAGTAAAGCTTGATAAGAATTTCATATCTAATTTTATTCAAAAATAAGTTCTTATTTTTTACTAACTGAAACAACATCCACTATAAAATGTGAGAGTGCAAACAAACAAACAAAAATCTAGCAGCTACCTGGCTTTCATTCATTTCCATTCTCTGTACACATGTGAATATTTAAGAACACTTTCTTGAATTTCTCTTGCCATATATCTTGAATTTTAATCCAGAAGACTGTCTTGGATTTTTCTTTATATCTAGTTAATATCTGTTACATATTAAAGAGAAAACTGAGGTAGAGAGTTTTAGGATAAACCAACAGCAAAGTTTAGATCTCTGAGGACTACAAAATAAAAAAGTGACAACCAAGCCTAAAGCAGACGACCTCACTCTACTAATAGAAATATTTGTAGCTGCAGAAAAAAAATTAATGTACATTGCTTAGATAGTTGTGGTTTGACCCTGTTTTATTCGTTGATTCACCAGTCTGATTTTTAATATTTATGTTTGCTGAGGTGTATTTTTTTAAATCTGCTAAATAGACTTTTTTTTATCACTCAAAGAAGGTGAGAGCCAGCTCCTTCTATAAATATTTTCATTCTTTGGAATAGATTACATTAATTGTGCTTGAAAAGGTATGCATTTAGTACACACAGCTTTATTGCTGTGATTACATTTTGATAGGATAGACAGGAAAAAACACACAGAAAGATATAGAAAAACAATATTACCCAGAGCATAAAAGAGTTCTGCTTCATGTTCACTATTCTACCCAGAATGTTTATAGAATATGTGAAGCACACAGAATTAGATTTAATCATTATAAATAAAACATTTTATATTTCATGTCATTTTTACATATGACAATACTCCAAACAAAGAAATTTCTGACATCCAAAATCAAAATATATGTAGAACAAATGCTTCACAATTCTTTGTTTTTCAAAATCACTTAAAATTGCTTATGAATTTGCTTGTCAGATGATTCATAAATGTGGATTACCAAATAGGCCAAAAGCATAGAAGGCACCCAAGTAATTAGAACCATGGTGAATATTAAAATAAGGTTCTACATCTTTTATTTTTTCCAGAAAGGAAAGTGAAATTACAGGTGTGGGCAAAAGTTGGTTTACAGCTGTTCATATGGAAAATAATACAATAATCTATTATATATAAAAGTCTAAGCAACCGTTAGGACCAGAACGACCAGTCGATGAGTCGCTATGACGCGCACTGATCACCAGGGGGCAGACGCTCAACGCAGAAACTGCCCCCTGATGGTCAGTGTGCTTCCACAGCCAACTTCCCATGGCCAGCCAACCTCCCCCGGTCCCTCCCCCTGACCAACAAACCTCCTGTGGTCCCTCCCTCCACCACTCCCCCCATCCGTCAGCCTGCAGGCCGCCAGGCCCCCAGGCCCCGGCCCCAATCAGGACTAGGCAAGACGGCCCCAATAGCCCCTGATTGCCAGTCAGGCCTAGGGACCCCACCTGTGCATGAATTTCGTGCATCGGGCCTCTAGTTAATAAATAATAATATGAGAATATTACTCACAACTGTAAACCTACTTTTGCCCCACCCCATATTCATGTTCTCTCAAAGGAGAATACACAACTTCAACCATTTTCAAGTTGTGGAATTTAAGTTGTCATAAATAACTTTGAAATGAAAGGGAGTGTTCTCTCCTCGAGTATGTCTCTATATTGTCTGCATGAGCTGAGACAAAACAGGAGTTATTCATTGTGAATTTCCAACCCACCAGGGTATGGAAACTTGCCTTCCAACCATCCACAAATGAGAATCAATCAGGTAGCTGAGATGACTCCTCAGTTAATCATCATCTTTCAAGGATACAATGGGACCATATATAGCCAGCCTTCTCTCCACTCTTTGTGAGAAAATGGCTGCTATTAATAGCCCACCCTTTTTGAAGCATTAGGCAGTGAAGGACCCACAGTGGGATGATTTGAAGAGGGCAACTTTCATGGCCATCCTATATAATAAAGAGCTAATATGCTAATTAGACCAGAAGGCAGAACAACCTTCCAGAACAACTGCCAGAATGACCAGTGGACGGGGTTGGGGGGGGGGGTAGTTGCAAAGCAGCAGGGACCGTGAGGGCCACCTCTTGCACGAATTTCATGCATCGGGCCTCTAGTTAAGATATAAAAACACTTCCAAAGATATTCACTCCAGGCTAGAACATGAGTTTTTACCATTAGCATGAGGATTCATACTGCACACAAATAAATCTCTCTACGTGTTCATCATGACAATCTGCTCAGAAAAAAAATTCTAAGTTCTGATGAGAATCCTGCAGTGGTTTGAACAAGTCATGGATGAAAAACATGTCTCCTTTAAAAATAAGCTACTGAAAAATATCCAGTTCACAAGTATGAGATAGAAATGTTTAGAGGAGCAAAGAGAAAAGAACTAAGACCTGATGCAGTTCATCTTTGAGGTCCTTTCAGTGCTTCCCATGAAACTGAGATATTTATACACGGATATTTGTAATCAATGTTCATTGCAAGGTTTAGGTCTTCCAAGGATCACACTCTGTAATTACCTAGAGCAGTGGTCAGCAAACTCATTAGTCAACAGAGCCAAATATCAACAGTACAATGATTGAAATTTCTTTTGACAACCAAATTTTTTAAACTTAAACTTCTTCTAACGCCACTTCTTCAAAATAGACTCGCCCAGGCCGTGGTATTTTGTGGAAGAGCCACACTCAAGGGGCCAAAGAGCCGCATGTGGCTCGCGAGCCGCAGTTTGCTGACCACGGACCTAGAGGAACTTTCTGCATGACAGTGTCTTTTGTCAACAATTGCCCTGATTCCTAGATATTTTTATAAATAAGATGGTAAGACAGTGGCAGGTGTAGACTACAGGAAATTGGGAGGCAGAGTATATAAGTGCTATAGCTAGGACTTCCAGTACTATGCTAATATATAAAAAGCCAGGGGCCATCACAACCAAAACAACCAGACAGACAACTGAACAGCAGGCTGCCTGGGGTGACAAGGCTGGCAGGGGGGTTAGTGAGGGATGACCAAACGACTGAACAGCAGGCTATGTGGGGCGACCAGGGCGGCAGAGGGGGGCAGTTGGGGGCAACCAGGCCAGCAGAGGGGGGCAGTTAGTTGCGACCAGGCCAGCGGGGGCGGGGGGACAGTTGGGGGTGACCAGGCCGGCAGGGGGCGCAGTTAGGGGCAATCCGGCTGGCAGGTGGTTAGGGATGATCAGGCTGGTGGGGGGGGCAGTTAGGGGTGATCAGGCAGGCAGGTAGGTGAGCAGTTAGAAACAAGCTGTCCCGGATTGTGAGAGGGATGTCCAACTGCCAGTTTACATCCCCCGAGAGGTCCCGAATTGGAGAGGGTGCAAGCTGGGCTGAGGGAAAACCACCCCCCTGCCCTGCCCCATGCACGAATTTCATGCACCGTGCCTCTAGTATTGAATAAGACTGGTAAAAGCAGACAACCCTGTCTTGTTCCTGAGCTTAAGGGAAATGCTTTTAGTTTTGTCCATTGAGTATAATGTTGGCCGTAGATTTGTCATATATGATGTTTATTATCTTGAGGTATGAATTCTCTATTATGACTTTGCTGGGAGTTTTTATCATAAATGGTTGCTGGATATTATTTTTAAAAATTTCTGCATCTATTATTGTGGTCATGTGATTTTCATCTTTCATTTCATTTATGTGATATATCATATTTATTGATTTCTGAATATTGTATCAACCTTGCATACTGAAATAAATCCCAGTTAGTCATTGTGTATGATCTTTTTCATGTATTCTTGGGTCCCATTTGCTAATATTTTGTTGAGGATTATAGCATCTGTATTCATCAGGGATATTTACCCCTAATTTTTTTTCTTTGTAATTTCTTTATCTGGCTTTAGAATGAGGACAATGCTGGCCTCATAAAAGAGGATGGAAGTTTTCCCTCCACTTAAATTTTTTGAATACTCTGAGGAGGATAGAAGTAAGGTCTTTTTCAAATGTCTGGTAAAATTCACCTGTGAAGCCATCTGGTACAGGAATTTTGTTTGCTGGGAGTTTTTTTTTATTACTGCTTCGATTTCATTAGTTGTTATCAGTCTATTCAGGTATTCTGATTCTTCCTGATTCAGTTTTGGCAGATTGTATGTTTCTAGGAATTTGTCCATTTCACCCAGGTTGTCCAATTTGTTGACATATAGTTGGTCACAGTATTTTCTTACAGTCCTTTGTATTTCTGTGATGTCAGCTGTTACTTTGCCTCTTTCATTTTGATTTTATTTATTTGGGCCCTCTTTCTTTATTTCCTGATGAGTCTGGCTAAATTTTCATCAATTTTGTTTATCTTTTCAAAGAACCAGCTCTTATTTAATTGATCCTTTGTCTTATTTGTTTGTTTGTTTGGTAGGTTGGTTTGATTTGGGTTGTTTGTTTGTTTAGTCTTTATGTCACTCGTTTCTATTCTGATCTTTATTATTTCCTTCCTTCAACTTTGGGCTTTTCTTGTTCTTTTTATAGTTCTTTTGGGTGCAGGGTTAAGTTGTTTATTTGAGGTTTTTCTTTCTTCTTGAGATAGGCCTGTAATGCTATGAACTTCCCTCTCAGGACTGCTTTTCCTGTGTCCCATAGATTTTTGGGTTGTTGTGCATTCATTTTCATTTGTTTCCAGGTAATTTTTTACTTCTACCTTGATCTCATTGGTAACCCATTCATTGTTTAATAACATGCTATTTAACCTCCGGAAAAAAACACCTATTTTTTAGTCACATAGACATATTTTCTCACCTGTAAATAGAGATAATGATGCTTTTCTCATGAGATTGATGTGTGTGTTCAATGTAGGAAATACATTGAAGTACCCAGAACAAAGTAAGAAGCAATAAAATAATACAAACGTTTCTTGAACATCAGTGCATACATTTCAGAAGGAAAAGCTTGGGTCATTTCCCAAATTTCCTTTCATTTTTCCCCTCATACATAGTATGCATGAGCTTCTCAAGCAAGGAAAGGGAAGTCAGCATGTTCTGACCAGATTTTCAGTGACACACAGTTCTCAAGTACATTAAGCCATATTTCATTTTCTGGATTTCATTTTTATTCCCACATGTATGTGATTATGAAGTAATTTCATCTATTATAAGCAACAGCTTTTCATTTCACATGAATGATGATCAACTACAGTTTAAAACAGTTTCAATGTTTTTAAAAAGACACCAGAGGATAAACAGTTACATTTTTATTTTGAGAGACTAGAATCAAAGAAAGTCCCAAGTTGCTTTTGATACAAGCATGTTCTTTCATCTAGGCAAAAGTCTGTGTGTGTTTTTAGTACACGTTTTTCTCTCCTAGACCCAAAACTGTTGAGATGAATATTTTCTATGTTCCAATTTCATTTCTAACTGTGATAATTTTACCCTCATGTAATACTACTCAATTCTTAAATGTATTAATATTTTCCCACATTTTTAATAAACCCAATAATACTTTAAATATAGGTATATGCTGCTACTGAAATTATCATGACAGCCAATAGCCATTGGTTGAACATCTCTATGTGCCAGACATTATGCATGTGCCTTATATTCATTCTTTCATTTCTTTAAAAAAAAATTGAGAACATCTTTCCACAGTCATTAAGATTCAAAGGAATCAAACTAAAAGTCACCTCCTCACCAAAGCTGACTTGCACTAATTCTTTCTCACAGACAGATTATGTTCACAGGCCATAAATCACATTAGTTAAACCTACAGTTGTTATCAGCACCTGAGTCCACACCCAGAAGGTAATTATTGATAAACCTGGGCCTGCAGGCTCCCAGTTGCCCCTGTCACTCCACTCTACATCTATTCATGGCTACCTCAGAGCATGAGGCACAAAGGCAGCTTCATAAGAAAGTGATGACAGCAGTCTCCTATGGGCAGCCTTCCCTGCAGGAATGCATGAAAGTGAAAGGGCAAGGGCCTTTGGGCTTTTTGAATCTTCACTGGCTTCTCGCCTTTAGCCTATGAATATGCTCCTCTCTCTGTTTTCCTAAAAGAAACCCCTTTACTCCGTTTCCTTGTCTTTCTTCACTGAACTTCTTTCACTGTTTCTGCCTTAAGGTTTATAAGGGCACTCAGACAATGTATTGGCCTCCAAATACAAATGAGGTGTTTGCCATATATTTAACACTGACAATGAGGAAACTGAGGTTTGGAAAATGTCATTACTAGAGTTCAAACTTCACATCTGTCTGATGCCAAGGCTTATGTATTGCTCCCCATACCATAACCATGGCACTTCCCAATGAAGTCCACACCAGCTTAATCTCTTTTATCTCTCAACCAGAACACAAGCCAATCTTCCATTGCAAATTGACATTTGTAATTTTCACTATAAAATTGGGTTATCAAATGCAGTTCTCTTTTGTATATGGTTCTCATGTGGCTATAAGTGTCTTCATAAAAAGTTATAAGGTGTCAGACGCCTTTTGGAATGTTCCCTTGGGGGACAAGGCCATGGCTATTTAATTCTTAATCTTTATTCTCCTTGATGGGAGAGCTCTAAGAAAAAAACTTTAAACACGGGATAGTTCCACAAACAAGTCAGGGAGAGAGAAAGAAGGAAGAGTAGAGGGGGAGCAGGGGAAGATATGGAGAATTTTGAAGTTAGGAAGGGCCTCCATTTCCAAGCCTAGTAAATAAGCATTTTAAGGTTAATTAGGTTCACTTGGTTAATTCCAACCAGTGATAGATTCCACCTCACCCTAAAAATCCTAGTTCTTTATCTATGACTGGCTAGGCACTCTCTACCTCAGGACCATTGTACATACTCCTCTCTGCCTGGACTGCTCTTTCCAAATACCCACATAACTCTTGTCTCCTCTCTCACGACCTTACTCAATTGTCACTTTCTTAGTGAGGCCTTCTTGGATTTCTATTAATAAAATTTCAGTAACACTCTACCCCCAACATCTTCCCTTTCTCTTTTGCTGTTTATTTTTCTCTAATACACTTACCAACATCTTACATACTATTTAATTTACTTTCTTATTTTCTTTTTTGTCACCTTCTCGCACTACAATGTAATCTCTATGAGGACAGGAATTTTTGCTCACTGCTATATCCCCAAATACTCAAGCAGTACCTGGCATATAGTAAGTGACCTAAAATGTCTGTTGAATGAATGGATTAATGGATGCTTTGGAAGATAAGAGTCCCTCCACCTAAGTCCTCTCAGTGTAGAGCTATTTGGTAATTCAGTACATTCTGGACAAAGTTGGGTTTTTCTTATAGTGACTAATGTCCATCTCAGTTCAGTGAAGCAACTTTCCCTTGATCCTTGGCCCATGGGTCACCAGAAAGATTTTTATGAAGGTGGTTCTTACCAGGACATCTCTGCAGTGGCATTGAAAGTAATGTCCAAAACAAGAGTAACATTCACAACTCTCATATGATGAACAGTAAAGATGAGCACAGCTGCTTAAGTTACCAGTTCTCAGAATTAAGGATAAGGAGCTGGAATGGCTATTCTCAATCTGCCATCTCATTAACAGATTATAAAATCTTAGTTCCACAGGCCATAAATTATAAGGTTGGCTTCTGAAAAGGGGCCCATGATATCATCATATTGCCATGCTAATTAGCACACATCCTAACTCTTTAAAAAGCCAAATTATATTACCATATACTTGGTGCTGTTTAGTGAACATTTTACTCATTTTTCCCTAAAATCTAAGGCTTCTAATAATGTTTGTTTTCTTTATCTTTTCTTTTTTTATTTTGCTTTTTTGGATACTTAATAAACTTGGCTTGAAACGCAATAAAAAATGTTTTTAAAAGTCATACCCTGTTGGCCTTTCCCAAGAACAATTTATACTGGAGTCGACTGCAGGGGTTAAACAGAGTATGCTTACAGCTCAGATTTCACAAGAAGGGAAATGCATGGTGTGTCTCCAAGGAATGTCAAGCCCAAGAAGCTGAAAGGGGACTTGAGAAAAATAAAGCATGTGCAAATTTTAGTTGTATTTTATTACAAAGCAAACAGGAAGTCCAACATTAAATGTAAGAGTGTTACATGAGGCTCATCAGAAAAGCTTTCATTTAATGAAACCATAATAAAGTTAGAGAAATCTCAGTAGATGATTGAAGACCTAAATGATAATTATTGTGAAAGCTTATTTTTAAAATTTAATAGAATTATCTAAAACAATGGGCTGAACCCTGGGGGCAAATCTGTGATGTGAGCAGACCAGGTCTCTTGAAAACTTCCCAGGTGCATCTCCATGAGTCAACCTCTCACCTGGTAAATTAAAGCAGCTTTGCAGTTGTTCTCAAAAAGCCAACCCCAAAACTGTGAGGTGCTAATTTAACTTTTTGCCACACATCTAAAAGCAAACGGAAGTTCCTTATATGGTGACTTGGAAGAGACAGAATAATGTGTATTGTTGATGAGGTCTTTACTCTGGTTTAGAACCTTATAAATTCAAAATGGGATCACTAAATAGATTACTAGTCAACACTAATATTTCTGTATGTGTGGTCCTAAGACTACTCAGCTAGAATCACCAAGAGGAGGGGAATTTTAGGGGGTTCTTGTTAAAAATGAAAATCCCCAGGCTTTAACCTAGATGTACTGAATGTAGAATCTCTGAGGGTGGGACCCTGGAATCACCCTGGTGCTTGCTAAAGTGCAGGGCTAACGCTAGAACTACATATGGAAACCCTTGTGGAGTTCTAAAAGTAAAGCCTGATCCCACACCCTGAAATTCTGTTGAATTGTTTGCAGTGCAGCCTGGACATTGGGATTTTAAGGATCATCCCTGGATGATTTTAATGTGCTGGCAAAGTTACGAATTACTGTAGCTGAGTCTCTTCCCAATAATAGCCTCCTCCTAATCATGTAGAAGTAAGATATGATAATAAAATAGCTATGATCAAATGGGCAAATTTCTATAACTTAGTTTCAAACATTGCTAAGAAACCTTCTTGTTTTCTTCAATGTTGACAAAGGAATTGGGTAAAACAGCGAAATTTATGGCCACCAACAAGCATTATACAATACATTTTAAAACCTTAATTATTTTTATAAGTCAAGATTACCAGTGGTTAATAATAATTTCCAATATTAATTGACTTCTTACTATGTTATAGGCACTGCATGAAGCACTTTAAATGCATTCTCTCATCTATTGCTATATAGTAAGTAGAATTATTTGCCTATTTTACAGAAGAGAAAATTGAGACTTAGGTTAAATGTCCAAGGTTACACAACATTTTAAGAGCTTCAAAGCCCATTTTCCCAATCCTTTCTGATAATACCATAGGCTTAAATGAAAACCTAGTAGTCACCCTACAGAGGTAACACACGTAGAAAAATATATTTCTGTCCCAAAAATGATTATTCTACTATATCAGATTACACAAGCTCTGATAAATGAGTCCTTATTCCCTAAAGCCACAATGCTTTTGTAAGTACAGGAAACCTAAAATTGTCAGTGAATCCCACTTCCCTTGGGAGTCTGCCAAAGACCAATTTGTCATGGAAGCACAGTGTTCTATTTTTAAACTACAAATCATCTCTCAGACAAATCTCATAATTTGAAAGAATGAAAACTTTGATAAGAAATTAGAGAGGAAAACTAGAAAATCTATAGGAAAAATAAGGCAAAAAAGGGCATGGGTTAGAGGTCATTTGACTACTCAATGGAAGTTCCAGGTTCTTGAGTGCTCACATGTCTATATGTTCAATGATCTTCATATCAGATGCTCACATTGCTGAAATGGACCCTTATCCTCTTAAGTGCTTAAGAGATAGATTTCTTTTTTTAAAAAAATATATATTTTATTGATTTCAGAGAGGGAGAGAGATAGAAACATCAATGATGAGAGAGAATCATTGATCTGCTGCCTCCTGCATGCCCCACACAGGGGATCAAGCCTGCAACCCAGGCATATGCCCTGACAGGGAATCAAACCGTGACCTCCTGGTTTATAGGTCAACACTCAACCACTGAGGCACCACGGCCAGGCAATAGATTCATTTTTAATGTTAAATTTCACAAATGGATTTTCCTGTAGAATGTATTATCAGATCATTTTTTAAAGTTTTTAAATGTCATGAGAAGACTAGGCTTGCGATATATATTTAAATTTCTTTAAATGCTGGTAGCCAGTGAACCAATGACCCTCTTCAATCATCTTGGGGGAAGGAGAAATGTCCCATGGCTCTTTTATCAAATGAAAGTACTGCAGGTAAGAAGGAGATGGGTGGGAAAAAGTATTTGCTGATTTCTAGATTCAGTTCCTGACATCTTTTCATTAGCCCAAGAAGGAAAGCCAGGAATCCTGATTTTTTGTCCCCTTTCCACTTCTAACTCACCAGGGCCTGAGCAAGTTTGCTGCTTCTCTGGGCTAGTTCCTTTCTCTCAAAAATAGAGATAATGATACAGTGATTTAGCTACTTAATCCCAGTGATGGTACTAGGATTAATGAGAGTGTTTTGGAAAGAAAAAAAAAGTATTTGATCAAAGGTGTGGGGTAAGTACATTATTATACTATAAACAGTAATAATGGGCCTATGTTCCTGATGCCTGGGGAGTGAACCATTCCCCGCTTGGCCTGCATTAATACTTGGACCCCAGAGTGTTAATTAGTGAAAAAATGTATGAACTGAATGGCACCCTAAGGGCCTAAAGGAGTTACTCCATTGCCAAAAAGTGACTAATTTATCCTCCACCCCCCACCCTTCCCACACTAGGCTTCTGTCTATTGTTAATAGTGTAGAATAACTGCACCCTTTTTGCAGGTCTATTGATAGATAGATGTGCTTCCTCCAATTTACTTAATAGAATATAAAGGGTCTGAAAGTACTGTTGAAATAATTACCTTCTATTTGAATACTTGGTCTTAACTCATTGATGGAAGCAGCTTCAAAGTAATAATGATTAGCTGTGAC
This sequence comes from Cnephaeus nilssonii, assembly GCF_951640355.1. Classification (NCBI taxonomy): domain Eukaryota; kingdom Metazoa; phylum Chordata; class Mammalia; order Chiroptera; family Vespertilionidae; genus Cnephaeus; species Cnephaeus nilssonii. The sequence goes on along the minus strand of NC_137076.1, from coordinate 55,955,242 downwards.
AGTTTATAATTGGTGCTATTTTCTATCTCATAGTCAAGATGATTTTTTTCATAATGTATAGAATGTCTGTTCTCTAGACTTTTCAGTATCTTCCTCTTCCTCCCCAAACCCTTTCCAATACCTTTTGCATTTTGGTTGAGATGGCATACTTCCTGCTCCCTACACTGAGCCAAACCTTCTCACAGTTTAGCACAGAAGCCATCAATATCCTGGCTAAGTCAACTAGATCCTGGCCTCAACTTACCCATCTTTTTTTAACCAGGACAAGTCCAGAATCAAATAGGCATTTACTGCATGATGATGACATCATAAAAATCATTACAATTTTAACACGACATCACTCCAGTTGGAACAATTGTCCCCTTGACAGCCCTCCTGCTCCCTCTCTTTCATCATAAATGCCAATATCAATGTTACACATATGGTAGAGAATACCGAGGAACTTGAGCACAGTTAGTAAACCATTTGACCTTTACCCAACACTTATGTCTCAGAAATAATCCTCATTTATTTTAACATGTCACAGCTGATATATGGGATAAAGGGCAAAATCAACATACACATCGTGATGAAAAACCTAATAATGAATGGAAGTGTGGTGCTTACAGCGCACCTTATGATGACTTATGAAGCCCAGACAGCTGGCATCCCCTTGGCAATCATCTCATCCAAATTTGTACCTTACAGATAGAGTAACCATAACTCAGAAAGGTGAGGGGGCTTCTGCAAAGATCTATCTACCAGTGCTCTCTCCCCTGGTAAAGGTGAGGTGAGGGCGAGAAAAATATTATTTTAAGACAACTCCAGTCAATTAGGAAGATTTCTAGAGATTTAATAGAAAAATCACCTTAGGGTAACACCAATTTTATCCAAATCAAGTTGAAACATTACTCCAAACTATAATATCAGCCCTACTCCAACATTCAGTTGTGTTATTTTTCTTTAACACAAACCTATCTCATACAGAGACAATTAACCATTTGGATAATTAATATAGAAAAGAGAAAGGCTAGAGAGAATGAATTTAAGATGTGTATCCATGTATATGTCTATGTTAGCTTGACTTCCTCTATGACAACCGTACAAGCCTGACACCAGTAGAAAAAAAAAATTCTCATAGATCAATTTGATAACAAGGAATTCCCAAAGTCTCCCTAAAGTATTAATCTTGAGTTCCTGAGAAGCAGAGCTTGTCACAGAGGCTTGCAGGGGATCTTAATGACCTGGCAAGAAAGGAGCTGTTATAGGATGATAACTAGACAGAGAAATGCCTCCAGGTCATTGATAGCCGGATGTGCAATGGAGACTGGTTTCTTCTACCTTATACATAGCAAGGTTAAGCTGAGATTCATCCAACACTTGATCTCTATTTTCTCCTTGAGCACCTCTCCTTACCTTAAGTAAATGCAAAAGGAAAGAAATGTGAACAACTCTAAAGAAACACTCTTCAGGAAAGTTTCCCAAAATAATTTTACCTTTGCAAAAAGCAATGAATCAGATGCTTTTTTGACTAAAGCATAAGGCTTCAGAGAATACTTATGAGAGTTGACAAATAATCCTTTTAATATGCATGACTGAACAGTTAAATAAACTTTTTAGTTCCTTTTGTCTTTATTTCTTCTATTTTATTTATCCTTAACCTCCAAAGACTGTCTTTTTGTGTTAATAGTCTTTCAGTGAATTTTTTTGGAGGGAATAATTTTTCAGGAAATCTGAAATAAGCATTGAGGTATTGCCATCAACTGTGACTGACTGCAACTTTAATGAAGAATTTAAAACTAGAAGTGAACACATAAGCCTAATGACTTATATTTAAGGGAAAATAAACTTTAAAAAGTTTAAAATAAACTTTTTTAGAGTATTTTTCATTCATTTTATGCACAAAATTTTGGGGTGTTTCTATACCATTTGACATTATGTCTGCACTATTTTTCTATGAAATCAAATGTATTACCAGTTTTATCCCTAAGTGTATTACAGGTAAATTAAGATAAGTAAAGCATAACTTCAGGAAAAAAAAAAAGCTATATGAATTCAAGATGAAGCACTAAATTGGGCTACATATTTTAAAGCAATAGCTTAGAATATGGTCCCTAGCCCAGATACTAAAACAGTGTTTAAATTTTACCCCATGGAATTATTAATGATGTAATAAAAATAATAATAATTGTTATTATTATTGATGTTGGGTTGTAGTTGGTTACTTGATGTACCCTTCACAAATATTAACTAGAGGCCCAGTGCACAAAATTCACACACTGGTAGTGTCCCTAGCAGCTGGCGACGGGTACTCCCTCCCTTCCCCCGGCTGCAGCTGCCAGCTGGGGCCTCCCTCCCTTCCCCCAGTCGCCTGCCAGAGCCACTAGTTGGGGCCTCCCTCCCTTCCCCGACCCGGCCCCACCCCCTGGTTGAACTCCCAGAAGAATTCTCGGTTGAGGGGACAATTTGCATACTATGCTTTTATTATATAGGATTGATTTATAAAACATTTCTATTTGAAGGTCCAAGAGCTTTCACTGATGCTTTTCCATAGAAATTCTCTCTGAGAAGGATAATTATTTTGTCAACTCTGTACTTTTAAGAATGAGTTTTATTTTATGGTCAAATTCAAAACTGGTTGCATTTCTATACACTAATAATTAACTATCTGAAAAAGACTTAAGGAAAACAATTTCATTTACAATAGCATAAAAAATACTTAGTAGTAAATTTAACCAAGAAGTGCACTGAAAACTATAAGATATTGATTAAAGAAATTGAAGAAGACACAACTAAATGGAAAGATATCCTGTGTTTGTAGACAGAGTTAATATTGCTAAAATGTCCCATCTATAATTCAAATAAGTAGAAAGGAGGAAGTATTCCTCCTCAATATTCACAGATGACATAATATTGTACATAGAAAACATTAGAGACTCCATCAAAAAACTACTAAATTTAATAAATGACTTTGGATACGTAGCAGGAAATTCTAAAATTCACATGGAACCATAGAGCACCCTTAATAGCTAAAGTAATCTTGATAAATAACAAAGCTAGAGGAATCATGTGTCCTGATTTCAAACTGTATCACAAAGCTATAGTAATTAGAAGAGCATGGTACTGGAATAGAAACAAACACATAGACCAGAAATAAACTTACAATATAAGACCAATTGATATTTGACAAGAAATCTAAGAATACTCGGTAAGGAAAGAAAATTCTCTTCGATAAATGGTGCTGGGAAAACCAGATATCCCCATGTAAGAGAATGAAATTGGACCCTTATCTTAAACTAATCTCAAAATTAAAAGGACTTAAACTGTAGAATGAGAAGAAAACATTGGGGGAAATTGCTTTGACACTAGTCTTGGAAATGATTTTTTAGATATGAAACCAAAAGCACAAGTAACAAAAGCAAAAATCAGTAAGTGGGACGTATAAAAATAAAAAGCTTATACAAAGCAAAAGAAAACATCAGTAAAAAAGGCAACCTACATAACAGGAGAAGATATTTGCAAATTATACGTCTCATAAGGGATTAACATAAAAAATATATAAGGAACTCAAACAACTCAATAGCAAAAAAAAAAAAAAAAAAAAAAAAAAAAAAGATTTTAAAATGCAAAGAACAGACTTTTTTTTTTCAAAGAAGACATACAAATAGCCAACAAGTACATGAAAAGATGTTCAACATCACTAATCATCAGGAAAATGAAAATCAAAACCACATGCAATATCACCCCACATCTGTTAAAATGCCCATTATCAGAGACAAAGAGAGATACTGACAAGGATGTGGAGAAAAGGGGATTCAGAACACTGTTGGTAGGAATGTAAATTGTTATAGCTACTATGGAAAATAATATGAAAGTTCTTCAAAAAATTAAAAAATGGAACTGCCATATGATCCAGCAATCCTACTTCCGGGTAGATAGCAAAAGGAAATAAAATCAGGATCTCAAAGAGACATCTGTTCATTGTAGCATTATTCACAATAGCCAAACTATGAAAATAACCTAAATTTCCATCAACATATAAATGAATAAAGAAGACATGAGATATACATATATGGAATGATGGAATATTATTTAGCCAGTTGATAGAAGGAAATTTGCAAACCTTGCCATTTGCAACAACATGGTTGAACTATTAGGGCACTGTGCATGAAATAAATCATACAGAAAAAGACAAATATGGCATGATCTCACTTATTTGTGGAATCTAAACTTATAGAAATAGTAGAATGGTGGCTGTCAGGGGCTGAGGGGTGGGAGAAAGGGGAGATATTGGGCAAAGGATGCAACTTTCTCTTACAAGAAGCATAAGTCCTAGATATCTAACATACAGCATGGTGACTAGTTAACAATGCTGTATTGTGAACATGAAAATTGTAAGAGAGTACAGCTTTACTGTTCTCATCATAACAACAACATGGTAATTATGTGAAGTGAACTTTAATTGGGTTATTGTTAACTTTCCTTATCATATAGTAAACATTTCACAATATTTTTGTGTTTTGAATCATCATATTGTACATCTTAAACTTACACAATATTATATGTCAGTTATCCTATCTCAGTGATGGCGAACCTATGACACATGTGTCAGCACTGACACGCGTAGCCATTTCTGATGACACGTGGCCGCATGCCGAGGATGAAACATTTGCTGCTCCTGAGGATGAAACATTTTTGACTAGAGTCTTGGAGTTAGTTTTTTCTTCAAAGTGACACACTACCCAAGTTATGCTCAAATTTTTGGTGAAGTTTGACACACCAAGCTCAAAAGGTTGCCCATCACTGTCCTATCTAATAAAAGAGTAATATGCAAATTGACTGTCACTCCAACACACAAGATGGCTGCCCCCATGTGATCCAAAGATGGCTGCCCCCATGTGGACACAAGATGGCCACCACAAGATGGCCAGCAGGGGAGGGCAGTTGGGAGGGACCAGGCCTGCAAGGGAAGGCAGTTGGGGGTGATCAAGCCTGCAGGGGAGGGCAATTAGGGGTGACCAGGCTGGCAGAGGAAGGAAGTTGGGGGCAACCGGGCCTGCAGGGAAGAGCAGTTGGGGGTGACCAGGCCTGCAGGGGAGGGCAGTTAGGGACAATCAGGCTGGCAGGGGAGCATTTAGGCATCAATCAGGCTGGCAGGGGAGTAGTTAGGGGGTGATCAGGCTGGCAGGCAGAAGCAGTTAAGGGCAATCAGGAAGGCAGGCAGGCGAGCAGTTGGGAGCCAGCAGTCCTGGATTGTGAGAGAAATGTCCGACTGCCCGTTTAGGCCCGATCCCGGTAGGATCGGGCCTAAACGGGCAGTCGGACATCTCTCAAGGGGTCCCAGATTGGAGAGGGTGCAGGCTGGGCTGAGGGATAAACACACAACCTTCCCATGCACGAATTTCATGCACCGGGCCTCTAGTATCTCAATAAACCTGGAAAAATAAATTTTAAAAATTTACAAGCTTATCTTCATCAAAACCACAAGATGACTGCAGTACCAATTCATATGGAACTCTAAAAATAATAAAAATCGTAATAGTCACATGGCTCTTATTCAGTTTTCATATTAGCCATGAAATAGTCATGTAATCAAAAAGCTGAAATAAACTGGAAAACACCTCCAAAAGTCAAACTGTATATAAGTAACTCCTTGTACTGATTTGTGTGCACTTCATTTGTAAAAATGCACTTTTAAAGTGAGCCACTTTTCCTTATTTAGGGCACAGTTTAATTTGGCTCAGTAATCTATTTCTCTAAGACATAACATAAATAAAAGTAAAAAACTAGAAAGAAGGAGTGGACTTAAGAAGAGTCATTGAAAGCAATAAATATATTAGCTGATATAGCTTAACAGGGAGTAGTCGATTTTTTAAATGGAACTGTAAAAATCAGATCTTAGAACCCAAAATGCAGCATGGGGTAATCCAGCGAAAGGGCAGAGATCCTCCGCAGTCTCAGAGAACATTCTCATATTAGGCCACAATAACAGGATGCGGATATTAATGATCCTGTGTCATCAAGAGATGGTTCATTTATTATTATAAATTCTATTTTGTAAGGTGTAAAAGTACATAGTATATTATTTTAAGCATATATACTTATCAAGAGGAATGAAAACGTTAATGTTTTAGGACATTTTATGACTCCTTGAAAATGCTAAACATTGTTGTAAAGTGGATCACTGTGTCCACACAACAAAAAATTAGATGATTGTACCACTTAGTTTGTATTAAATGAGGTATTGTCTAAAATCTAGCAATCTGAGAATTGAACAAGTATTTTGGGTGAAGACCTGGAAAGGAGCATTCCAGACAGGGGAAAGCAAATGCAATGACCCACGACAGGAGCAAGCCCAGGTCAGCTGTCCGGTACCTTAAGGTGACAAATGGGAGAGTGGTATGAGGAAGTTCGTAGAATTAATCAGGGGTCACATCGCATATGGGGTGTGGATTTTGTTCTAATTACAAAAGGAAAATATTATGAAGTTCTAAGACAAGCAATAATGGGCTCTGGGGTATATTTTTTTGTTTTTTAAAGTTCTATGGCTGTATGAAGACTGGATTGCTAAAGAGTAAGAATAGAAAGTGGGAAATGAATTATTGGGTTTTTCCAAGGACAAGATAATGATGTCCAATGAAGACAGCAAGCTATGCTTTAAATAACAAAGCATTTGTTTAGTATCAATATTAACACAATTGCACACTCTTCACATAGTAACACTGGTGATCAAAAGAATATCTTTCATTTCCCTTAAAACTTGTTTATTGCATTAAACATTTCTAAATGCCGAAGCTGCCATTCATGAAGAAAACCTACAGAGGTGCTTGATATACTTACTGTTCCATGCAGAAAGTGACCAAGTTGGGTGCAGGGGGTATTTTCCAAAAGAGAAATGTCTACTTAATTTTTATCCTTCACTCCACTTACTCTTTCCAGAGTTTGATTTTAGAAATGTGATTGATCTAAAACATAATACTGACACCAACAACTTTATTATTTAGCAATTCTTGGGCCACTATGTTTTCAACCTGTGAACTATTTTCTAGCAGGTACCTGAGACCAGATTATTTAATAATGAAATATGAGCTTTGAAACCTCTTCAAGTCCTTTACCTTTAGGTGGAAGAACAACAATAAAAAAAAAATTCTAGCTAAATATTGCATGACTTAAAGCATGGTCTTTTTCACTGTACAGAGTTTTAATTCCCATTTGAATTTCCTGCCTTAGGCAATACTACCTTTCTAGAAGAGTGATTGTCTTGAGAAGGAGAAAATACTCAATTTTTTTTTTTCATGAAAGATAAAGAATCTTTCTACTCATTACTCTCTTTGTAGATTCCCTCAGGAAGAAATCTAGTGAAAGCTGAGCTGGAAAGAATGTGATCAGTTTGCCAAAAGAATATGACTAGCTTGCCAACTTGATGTAGATGGATATGTTCTGTTCCAGCTGTCATAAGTATGATTTTCACTTCAAGAGTCCTTTGAGTGCCTCCAAGCTCTTCAAGAAGGCTATGGAAGATTTTACAACTATCAAGTGTTCACCCACAAATGGGCACTAAGAATGGCCAAATAAGTGATAAGAATATTTATCCAAGTGTAATATGGTGGGGCACAGGAGAACTGGGGTGTTTTCCCATGCTGCTTCTAACACAGGAGGAAGATCTGGGGGAATCAATAATCTAATGACTGCATGTAGCTAGTACATGAATAGTTTATAGCTATTAATTTAAATTTAGAACTATGTTCATGTCTATGAAAATATAAGTAAACAAAAAGTGGGTGAAATCACTGCAAATCCCACCTAACAGATGATCCCTATCCATACCAGGGATTTTTATAACAATGAAATATTGTTTTTCTTTATTCAAATATTTCTGAAGTGCCTAACAGGAGACATAAGACCTCTGGCCACTAGTCCTAATACTCATTCTCCTCATACAGACTTTTTTTTCAATTACAGTTGACTTTCAATATTATTTTGAATTAGTTTCAGGTGTACAGCATAGTGGTTAGACAATCATATACTTTATAGTGTTCCCCCAACATATAGACTCTTAAAACGAAATTTTCACACTTCTCATAAATAGCTAATCATAACAGCTCTGGTCAACATCATCTGGTTCAAATCCTAGCTCTATCTTTACCAGCTATAAATCTTTGAGCAAGTTTACTCATCTGTAAAAGAGAGTAATAATAGTATCTGCTTCAAAGAGTTGTTAGGAAGATTATATGAGTTTACATTAGTAATGCATATAAAGAGTCTCTGGCATATAATAAGTCTAATAAGTGTTAATTAATATTATCTCTGCTTTCATCAGTCAACACCAAATGTGTATCCCCTTCTCCTTCCCCCAAATAAAAAATTGTGTTCTTTAATCCTTTGAGAAAGTAGTTGTCTGGGACCAAATCCATTGGCATCACCTAAAGCAAGCATGTCAAATTCAAAGGTTAGCACGGTCCAAATAAACAAGGCAAACAACTACTTTCCCATGGGCCACAAGTTTGACATGCTTGACTTAAAGTTTTTTTTAAAAAATGCAGAATCTCACCACTATGCTGTTCACCTGAAATTAATACAAAATAATATTGAATGTAAACGGTAATTGAAAAAATAAAATTTTAGAAAAGCAATGCAGAATTTCAATCCTCACCCCAGATTTACTGAATAACAATCTGCATTTGAGCAAGGCCATTTGGATACATATTATAGTTTGAGAAACACTGATCTCCCCCAGACTTTCATACAAAAATCTCACACATTTTTCTCATCTCACCAAAGGTAGTCTCATGTAAATAGAGTCAGAAGTCTCCACTACCTATTTAGAGGACACTCCTCAAATCCCTCCCACCCCAACCCCTCCACCTCCTTACCCACCTGGTTCCCAGATCCCCAAGCCCTCTTCTCATGAGTTTGTGGGTTGAGTTTCATCTCAGGCTCTGAGACCCATCCCATCAGTCCTTAAAACCCATATTTTAGTTCACTTTCACTACCACTTCCTAAAGCCAAGTCCTCATTTACCACAACCTCACTGATGCTTAATTATCTGCCTTGATCCTTTCCACCTATGGCTCAGTAGATGCTCCAGAGTCAGATCTTCTAGAACTAGAAATCTATCTTGCCTTTGCCAATCCTGCCCCCAGGCTGCGGGCCCTGTTCCAGTATGGCCTATCCTATTCCTCTGCTGCTAACCTTCCTAGGCTCATCATGTCACAGGAAGCTACACCTCCAAGCTAACTCATCTATTTTCATTAGGCACGAATTAAACCACTGCCAGAATACATACCAATCTTTTAGACAAAATGAAATTTCCTCCTACATCTACTTTGTCAATGGCAAAATTTTGTCCTACTATCTACTAAGTATGTGTTCAATGCAATACATTGGTGGTTGAGATAATGGCATAGAATATTTTGATTCTGGTTGCCTTTGTTAGGAGGAATAAAGACCAAGGGAGGGTTGACTTAATCTCTCCACATAGCTGGATATGAGCCATGGAGAAGCCATAAACCGCATGCCACATTCATGCAGTACAGAGAAAGTGAATCTACAAATACAAACAAGGAGCAGAGACAAGTCCCAAACTGTAGACCAAACCCTGCTTCCTTTGTCTTCTTATGTTTGTTTGCCTCCCCCTTCAGTTAACTGGTGAGCCCCGGATCTCTATAATAAATTTCCTTGAGTTGCTTTTTGTTCTAAAGTGCCATAAACAATTCATGTTACTTGTGACATACCTAAGGAGGGATGGGCATGTGAGTCTGGAGAGAGGTAGAGATGGGAGCACAGGGGCTCTTTCATTTTAAAAGTAAGTGAGGACACAGAAGATGGCGGCATAGGTAAATGCCTGTACTCACCGCCTCCCACAACCACATCAAAATTACAACTAAAATACAGAACAACCATCATCCAGAGCTGCCGGAAAGCTGGCTGAATGGAAGTCCTGCAACTAGAGAAGTAAAGAAGAAAGCACACTGAGACTGATAGAAGACGCAGAAAGGTCTGGTCTGGCACCCACGTGTGCCGCTTTTTTAATTGGGAGGGAGATTGTCTCTGCAGAGGTCACCTGGAGGAGCAAGGGGTCCAGCCCCACACCAGATCCTCAGCCCAAGGTCCCAGAGCTGGGAAAAGAAGTCCCTGTGGGCAGTAAGTTTTAAAAACCAGTGCAGATTGGGGCTCAGTGACACAGAGGCTGCTAGAGACCCAGCTGTTCCTCTTAAAAGGCTGGCACCACAAACTGAACTTACAAGGTCCTACTTTCTCTGAGCTCCAGCACCAGGGCGAGGCTCTGGGGAACACTGACACATAGCAGGAGGAACTAGATTGTCTGGCCTCAGGGCAGGAACTAGGGGGCATCTTTCTCCCAGATGAGGTGCTCTCAGGGATCATTGTTGCTATGCTGAGACCTCCCTGGTTGCAGGGCTAACTGGCAGCCATTTCTGTTTGCTCCGCCCTGGTGATTCCCTAAGACCCTGCCTCATCCAATTTAGAACTCCACCCAAGCTGTGTGCACCAGCTTTTGCTTATGAATAGCCTATCATTGCTTAGGCTAAAATCTCCCAAACATGCTACAGCTGGGTCAGAGAGCTCCAAACCTACCAATAAAAGGCCCAACACCTGGCACCAGTACAAGCCTGCCTTGCTTCATAGCTGGGTCTCATCTGAGCATTTCCAAACCTGATACAAAGAGGAGGAATCTGCAGATCTCTCTGTAGCTCCTGCTGGGTAGACCCAGGCAGTGGCTGACTTTGTACCTCCTTGAGACTCAAGAGCCAGTGCAGACAGTGGTCAGTGTCAGACCATACCAGATTAAAACTCTACACATCCATAAGTGACACACTCAAGGGGCACACTCAGTGACCACCAAAGCCCCACTGAAGCAAGGCCTGCTCCATAGGGGTGTCTCCTGCACAGCAACTCTCTCACTATAGTTGCAGCTGGTCCTCACAGCCAATTGGCCTACAATAAGACTGTGCACACAGTCCACACAGGGGTACACCTAGAGCTCCAAGCTCAGGAGATTCGGGAGGCTGAGCCACTGGGCCTTATAGGACACCTACTACAGAATGCCATTCTATCAACTCAAGGAGACATAGCAGCTCTACCCAATAAATGAAACAAACACAGGGAAATAGCCAAAATGCAGAGGCAAAGAAACATGTTACAAGTGAAAGAAATGAAAGAAAGCAAACTACTGGATATAGAGTTCAAAATCACAGTTATAAGGTTATTCAAGAATCTTCTAAAAACCTCCCAAAAAATGGAAAAGGACCAGTCAGAAATTAAGCATACACTGACTGAAATAAAGAATAATATATAGGGATTCAACAGTAGAGTAGAGGATTCTGAGAATCAAATCAATGATTTGAAATATGAGGAAGCAAAAAACACCCAACCAGAAGAGCAAAAAGAAATAAGAATCCAAAAATATGAGGATAGTGTAAGGAGCCTCTGTGACAGCTTCAAGTATACCAACATTCACATTATGGGGGTGCCAGAAGAATAGAGAGAGCAAGATACTGAAAACCTATTTAAAGAAATAATGACAGAAAACTTCCCCTACCTAGTGAAAGAAATAGTCTTATAAGTCCAGGAAGCACAGAGAACCCCAAACAAGAGGAAACCAAAGAGGACCACACCAAAACACATTATAATTAAAATACCAAGGGCTAAAGATAAAGAGAGAATCTTAAAAGCAGCAAGAGAAAAGCAGTTAGTTACCTACAAGGGAATGCCCATACATCTGTCAGCTGATTTCTCAACAAAAAAAAATGCTTTTGGCCAGAAGGGAGTGGCAAGAAATATTCAAAGTGATGAATAGCAAGGACCTACAACCAAGATTACTCTACCCAGGAAAGCTGTCATTTAGAATTGAAGGTCAGATAAAGAGCTTCACAGATAAGAAAAAGCTAAAGGAGTTCATCACCACCAAACCAGTATTATATGAAATGTTGAAGGGTATTCTTTAAGAAGAGGAAGAAGAAGAAAGAGAAAAAGATAAAAATATGAACAACAAAATGGCAACAAATACATACCTTACAATAATTGAATCTAAAAATGAAAATAAATGAATAAGAAATCGAATGAACAGAATAAACTGGTGAATAAAATAGATTCAGATTCATGGAAATGGAACAGACTTAGGATTCTCAGAGGGAATGGGGGTGGGGGTGGGAAGAGATTAAACAAAGATCTTATATGCCTATATTCATTACCTGTGGACTCAGACAATAGGGTGGCAAAGGCCTGGGGCAGGGCGGGAACTGGGTAGAAGGGTTAATGGGGGGGAGAGGGGGAAAGGACATCTGTAATAATCTCAACAATAAAGATAAAAAAATAATAACAAATAAAAATAAGTGACTGTTGAGCATGATGACCTTTTCATATTGTGTCAAATATCGCCAGATAGAGTTAGCCTCTCCCTTATTTAAATTCCAGTGTAATCTCTTCAAAAAGGTAGAGTATATTCTTTACTCCTTTTTTCTAAAACAATATGGGGTAGAGGTGGCTAATTTAAGTGCATATGTCTGTGACATTTTTTTCTCACTCATATAGGATTGCTGAGCCATCTTCCACAGTTGGCTTAGTTCCTGGTAGGCCTGCTATTCATAAAACTGCTACGCAGCTTCCCTCTTTGGAAATCCCAGGATTGTTCTCCCACCTGTAGATCATAAACATAGATCCATACCTGATTTCCATAAGCCTTTCTGAGAATCCTGTGTCAAGAAGTACATAGCTTCATAAAAGCAGATGGTTTCACTATGTGAGTGGCCAGCACCTGAAAAAAACAACATGGTTATAAAAATCCTAACATTGGGGCATCCACATTTCCCATAACATAAGATAGTATTATTTTACATGTAAATCACTTTGCTTCCATCTGCTTTTCATAAATGGCAATGACTAAGAAATGGGAAGAAGGGAAAAGCATTGAGATGGGAAATTGTATGGACAGTCTATCCCACTTACTCTCCAGAGGAATGTGCTTTTATTCCATTTTCTTTCCCATAACAAAGGAAACACCTCTCAATCCCTATGGCTCTGAGAAGCAATAAATGACAGTTGACTCTTGAACAACACAGGTTTGGACTACACAGATCCACTTATAATAGGATTATTTTCAATAAATACAGGTCAGTCCTTCCCTATCTGCAGTTTCGCATCCATGGATTCAAGCAACTGCAATGGAAAACAGTATTTTAGCATTCCCAACTACAGATTCCTAACTGCATATTCCCAATCTGAGATGGAAAATACTGTTTTAGATCTGAGCTGCATCTGAGATCCTCAGATGCAAAAGGCCAACTGTAGAGTCAAAATTATAGGCAGATTTTGACCAAACTCCTGCTTTGTTCAAGGGTCAATTGTACAGAACTACCAAAAATTGGAAATTTTTGCTATTTTTTATATTAATGTAAAAATAGTGAATACCATATGAAAATAATAATTTTAATACTTCATTTCTGAGTTATACAAAGTCAAAAAATTGTCACTTTATGTGGACTTAATGAAAGATTCCAGGTGTCTGGATAAACCTGGATGAAAGTTTTCTATTTTATAAAGTTGTTTCAATTTTTTTCCATATATAATTAGCATTATTTTCTTTTTTAAATCTGTGAAACCAATAAAAACATATCTATTTTGGAAAAAAAAAAGGCCTGAAAGTATCCTTTATAAAGCCAGTGATAAGATACAGAATAATATAAGTTATGGCAGGTAAAATTTCTTATTAAACATTTAATGTGAATAGTTATGCATCAAGAAATTACAGAGGACTTCTACCATATTGAATTGTTAGAATTTAATGTTATTTTTGCTATTGAGCAAAGATAAATGCAGTACTAAAAATGTCTCCAATGTAAAAATATACTTCATTAAGAAGATAAACAAAAGTTTATATAATAAAGAATTGCAAGGTCTTTAATGTTTAAATGTCCTTTGAAAACACTTCAAAGTTAACCTAATGATTCTTAAGAATGGCCAAATGGATGGTTGATGTTTTGAGCATCAAGTTTTAGAGTCCACACCAACAGCAAGAGAAATATTATAAATCTCAGAGAACCTCATTCCCAGATCTAATGGACATTAATCTAACATGCTGCCAAGAAAAACATTTCTCATTCACTGCCCTGAATAAGTGTCTTTCCTACATGGGAGGAAGTCATTTGCCAGATGTTGCTGCTTATTTTACAAGTCTCCCTTTGACTTGTGCTTATTTTCTCTTGACCTCCCCAACTTCTCCTATACACACCATGTGGATAGAACGCAGGAGAGAATGCAAGACTCGGTAAACTTTGCTAAAGAAGTCCCTTGCTCTTCTAGTCAATACATCAGTCTCAACATGTGTTCTTGTTTATGAATCCAGACTAATTGCTGATGGAAGTTGAATGATTAGGCCTCCCCTATTCAGTGCTATCTGGACATCTATCAGCAAAACAGACCATTTTGCAACTTGGCATCACGAATGACATTTCTGATTGCAACTTTCTCATTTATGATAACAAAAAACCTATCAATGATAAATCAAGATAAATAAAATTTTAAAAAGTAAAAATGAAAAGATGAGACTGTGCTATGTGCTGTTTTCTAAAGGCATCCTATGTCTTTGGAACTCCCAAAAGATCCTGCAGTGGGATGTCAGAGGTTACATCCCAAATGGGATTCTAGCAGGAATTTCACTATAGTCTTGCTTTCCCACTCCAGACAGAGAAATAAACAGGCTGATTCAGGATTAATGTCTGTCTGGAGTATTTGATTTCTATCTTACACATATATTGCTAAATTTATGCCAAAATGGTATTGGTATTTGTATAGTTCACTGTGTCCTCAGGGGTCTTGTACCTCCCATACCTGCTTGCCTACCTGCCAAAGCCAATTACTTTTGTGATGGAGGCTGCCTCTACAGCTGTCTCAGCTTTAACTTTTTCACTCTTTTTTTATCCCATTGCCTTGTTCCACTTGCTATCTTCTGGATCCATTCCAAAAGTAGGAGCTAAGAAAACTGGAGTGACAGATAAGGGGGTCAGAAAAAAATAGATAAAGCAGGATTAAAGTCCAGTCAGCTAAGAACATTCTGTAACTGCTCAGTGAGCCTGAGTTCTTCAAGTGTTATTCAAAGAACTCAAAGGGTTTAGATTTAAATCATCTCTAAGAATGTTTATATGTGTACACACAACCTCTTATATTATTCCTGAAGCATATCCTAATACACAGAGAACAGCCAAGCTCAATAGTTACTGAATGAATGAGTGAATGAATGAATGGTTATGCAGTAATTCTTTGTGTGAAAGACTGAGGAAAGATAACTGGGTGAAGATAATCAAATATTAGGCTAGTTAGTAGAGCTTGCCCTCTCTCAAATTTTTGACAAACTTTCTCACTTGGAATTAAGCAAAAATTATCTCCATGTGATTACAAATCTCCAGAATCTTTTGGATTCTATTCACCTAGTAGAGCAAGGATTGAAAAATATCTAATGCTGTAATTTACATATTTTAATCTTGTATTTTATACTCAATGTGTTTTAAAAGTACACTTTTTTCAATTCAATAACAAATTGGACTTAATTGTGGTTTAGCATAGTGTTCTCAAACTATCTGTAGTGAAAGACCCATTTGTTTTTTGTGGGTTTTTAAATTTTTCAATCCAAAAAAGACAAATATTTTTGTAAAATGAAATAAAGATAAATTACCAGAAAAAGAAAATTAAAACAACCATATTTATTATCCACAACAACCAAGATATGGAAACAACCTATGTTTCCAATTGATGAATAAATGGATTAAAAAATGTGGTAGATGATAGATAGATAGATAGATAGATAGATAGATAGATAGATAGATAGATAGATATGTGATGGGTAGATAGACAAATAGATGTTAGCCATGACAAAAAAGGAAATCCTGCCATTTGCAACAACATAGATTAAGCTAGAAGACATTATGCTAAGTGAAAGATCACTGTGAGAGAGAAACATCGATCAGTTGCCTCCCATAAACGAGGCTACTAGGGATCGAACTGCATCCTTTTGGTGTATAGGACAATGCTCCAACCAACTGAGCCACCTGTCCAGGGCTAATTGTCATTGTTTTATCATTATACTAGAGGCCTGATGCACGAAATTCGTGCACGGGGGGGAGGGGGGGGGAGAATCTCAGCCTGGCCAGCGCCTTCTTGCAATCAGGACCCCTTGCTCCTAACCGCCGGCCTGCTCACTCCTAACCGCCCACCTGCTTGCTCTTTGCTACTTGACTCGCTGCTCCTTAGCACTGCCGCGGAGGTGGGAGAGGCTCCTGCCACCACTGCTGCGCTCGCCAGCCATGAGCCCGGCTTATGGCTGAGTGGCACTCCCGCTGTGAGAGTGCACTGACCACCGGGGGCAGCTCCTGCATTAAGTGTCTGCCCCCTGGTGGTCAGTGCCCATCATAGCAACCGGTCATTCTGGTCATTCTGCCATAATGGTCATTGGATTTTTATATATATAGATTCAACAGACCTAAAATTACACTGTCAAGTTTCTTTCAGTTACACAAAAAGTTTTAAAACACTCAATCTTTGCATATAGCTGGGCACAATTGTTTACAATCAGTCTGGTTAGTACCAATCTGTGGATCCCACTAAGAGTCACACTAGTTTAGGTCCAATCTTCTTTCTTTTGTCCTGAATTGACCAGATTTAGGGCAAAAACTCAGAGTATGTTCACATTTCATATCACCTCATTTCCATAATGCTTAACACTAGGATCTTTACAGAAGGGAAAGATCACCTGTATTGTTGAAATTAGTTTCCCATATTTTTCAAGCAAAAATGAAATATTTTTCTTTGTATTATTTGATGTTTTTAAATACTAAAGAATAAAATATTTGTCCAAAGTCAGAAAATAAAGGTCACTAAGAAAATGTCTCTTTTTCAGGAAGAGTGATTATTCTCACTCTGGTCCTTAATGAAATGCTACCAAGCTATATTTTCTTAGCATTAGGGAATAATGAAGATATATGTCTAGTCATCACTGAGCTTATACAAAAGACTACATTACTCCCAATGTGTTGTCCTTTGAAAGGATGGCTGGCAGGGGGAACCATGTTTTATGTGTTCTTTTAATTCTCTCTCTCTCTCTGTCTCTCTGTCTCTCTGTCTCTCTCTCTCTCTCTCTCTCTCTCTCTCTCTCTCTCTCTCTCTCCTACACACACACACAGCATATATTATAGTGATTTAACAGTTAACTGTGGGGCTTTGTAACCAGTCTATATTCAGGTTTTATAATAGGTTCTCCATAAATATTTTTTAATGAGAAAATGCATTCAAAAATGGTGTTGAAGAGTGGGATAGTAGAAGGTGAATAAAACAGCATAATATTTTTCCATTTGTGACAGTTATAGAGCTGGGGTAAATGATATATATATATATATATATATATATATATATATATATATATATATATATCAAAACAGCCATTGATTACTAACTCATATCACAGCCTAAAGTACATTATCAAGAACAGAAACTATGGAATGCACTATGAAAACTACTCATGAAAGAGCACAGACCTTTCTTTCACTGCTAATGTTCTCCTTTCTGATGGCCAAAAAATTACCTAAACAGGCAAATTGAATACCTAAGTTAAAAATACTAATATTCTGTGTTAAGTCTGTGCTCACACATGCACTTTTTTTAAAAAATGAATCAAATAATAAATATTTCTAATAAAAATCATTATTTGAATCCAACTACCCCATATAATTTTTTCCAGCAAAATGAGCTGAATCTTTAAAAAAAATAAAATAAACACCACAGGAGAAATTTCTGAAGTTATTATTGCTCCATTCCTCCTGAGAAAGATGCAGATCATGAGAAAGATGCAGATCATGGGAACTCCCACAAGCAATAAAGTACAAATCCAGAAGAGCTTTGTTAAAGTACAAAAGTTTCAGTGAATTTTTATTCTGTAAATGGAATGGGGTCCCTGTAGCAGAGGGGCCATAAATCATAGGTGACAGGGGGGAAGGGCAGGAATTTGAGACCAGAGGCCACGGCAAAACCATGCTGCACTGCCAAATTTTAGTTGCAATTTAATTTTCCTTCATCTTTAAAATACAAATAACAGTCCATACTCCCAAAGGGATGTTATAAGAAATATTATGATACAACATAAATGGAAAGCATTTTTATAAGTTTGTGAGATTTCAAATGTACTTTAAAGATTATTTTAAAGATTATTTAAAAAAATACTTTATTTTCATTTTCAAAACTTCCGTGAGCATTGTTTAAGATGGTAACATAGAAATATACCCCTTTAGAGCCACTGACAGAGTCTTGACATCAGTTATACAAATCCCAGGCTGAATAGTCCACCAAGAAACTGCTAAACACAGAGCAATGTGAGGCATGTCACATCTCCCTCAATAAATACCCTTCTTATTCTCTATCTTCTAAAGAGACAAAATGCAAACTTCTTCCCAATTAGTCAAAATAATTGTTCTGTGGTGTGGAATTTTTTTGAAGCAGTAATAAACAGAGCAGCTCCCAAAGGAGTGTTGCAACACAAACAAAAATCAAAGCATTAATGCAAGCCCATCCCTCCTTAGCTCCAAGGAGGAGAAGCACTAAGGCTAGATGGAGAGTTATTCCCCACAAGGTCTTTTTATTAGCCCTGTGTGGATATTTTAGTTTTGGAAAAGCCCTTTCCCAAGTTCACTTCCCATTCCCTGATGCAAAAAGCGTGTGGTCATGCACTTTGTTCAAGTGATTCATATTGGAAAGAGGGTCTTGCCTAGCACTGAAGACTTCTTAATTGCTTTTGTGGTTCAGTTGCCAATGCATGTTAGTTTTGGCAGAGCAGACATAAAGAAAACTGTTCTCATATTCTTTGGCTCTTACACTTTACATGTCAGATGAAACAGCAATGCAAACTCAAGCTGTTCCAGACCAAAGAAAACTTTAAACTTAATTTAGCTCTTAGGAGAAAAAGTGACATGGCGGGAAGGGTACCCTAAGGACAGCCTGGAGTTGTGCATTCTAGACTCAGTGCTGTCACTCACTATGGCAAATCACGCTGCCCTCTGAGTCTCAATTTCTACATCTCTGAACTGAATAATTTTTCCTAGATTAAGTTTTAATGATCACCAGTAAAACAGAGCACCAACCAGGAGCCTTCTAACCACTAGGCAATTCTGCGGAATAAATGCAAAAGGGAAAGGTCTTGCATTCTGTCTCAAGAAGGACATGACAGTTAAGGAAAATGGGCCTCCTGGCAAGTAAATTATAAAAAAACCCACTTTTTCCCAGAAGTCCCACCCATTCTACAGCCAAGCAAATATGCTCATCAAGGAAAATCTAATTCTCTACGACAGCAGAAAATGACTTCCAAAGTACATGGCAAGTGGCAGGTGACAATTCTGCTGTAGAAAGTGCTGAAATGCAGTAAGGTGAGTGAGCCATCCCCTGCAGCATAGGAGCTGTAAGGAAAAGGAGATGTACAGTAGTTGGTTTTGGAACGCAATCTATCAACAAAGACATTTCTGTAATTGCTCGCCAGGGTCTGTAATATTCATTGATATTATTTAGAGGGGATGCATAAGCAAATCTCTTTTTAAAAGTGATCTTCTTTCCTTTAGGTGTCACTGGAATTGGGGAATCCACAGAGGATTCATCCTTTGTTTATAGGGCCATCTTAGCTGAGTTCCATGTTTAAACTTTTCATAACTACCCTAAAGATATATGAAAGACATCAAACAATTTTACTAGAAATTTATTTCTAATATTACTTTAAAATGTATCAATAATAATAGAAAAAGATATCTCTGTTAATGAGTTAGAGAACTACCATGGCTAAATTAACACACTACATGAAGTTTTAAGACAAAAGGCAGTGATTTTGCGGAGTTTTAGAATTAAAGATAACTTTGACCAATTTTTTTAAACACAGAAAAACAAACTATATAAATCCAAGATATAAAATGACTGAGTCTCTAAGTCCTAAGAAAATACAAATTGCAATCAGAGAAGTTAAAAATATATTTCAAAGACAATTATAATGATGATAAAGTTCACTAGACACTGGACTGATTAGTCAGAGAGTTTCTTAATTCCCTTTTTTAGTGTTTAAAAATATGGCAGAGAGTTTTGTCTCTGAAAATTTCAGGAGGAGTTCCATGAAAGAGAAATATTGCCTACAGTCTAGACGGTCTCTTAAGAGCCCTTCCTGTATACTAATCCTGAATTGTATTCATTACTCATCTCCTCAGAGGTAATCCAAAGAGATTAAGAAATAAAATGCTCTTTTCTTCCCTCTTCATTTTGGCTTTGGAAACTATTTTTAAATGAATACTTCCTGCTCCCTCCCCAAAATTTTGGAACCTTTGCAAGCAGTTATTAAATAGCTATAATTCCCTCTCATGTTCATTCAGCATCACTTCCAAGATAGAGCAGCACCCACTAAAAGCTTCATAGTGTTGAACACTGTAATAAAAGAAAAAAGTGAATTATAGCAACTTGTAAACATAGGCTTCTAATTCCAGAAATCTGCAAAAGAAAGAAAAGATATTTGCCTTAGACCAGGATTATGAGAACTCTAAATTCTGTTAGTACTTTAGAGTCTCATCCTGTTATATCATATACAACTCAACTCTTATAACTTCTTTTTCATTTTTCCTTGGGCTGTACTATACTTTAAACAATCATTAGACCTGCCACTTTTTAAATTGTATGCTCATTTTGTTGTGCAATTCCAGTTTGTTGGAGTCAAGCGTGGCAATGATTTATGGTTTACTCTGGTAAATTTCCACTGCTTTTTGTAAAGAAAAACTCGAAGAATTTTAGCAAAAGAGTAATGTGCTGCATACACTTTAAACATACACTTTAAACATACACTTTATACATAGAGTTCAGAATGTTGGGAGAAAACATCAAAGGAAAAATTGTTCCTACCATCATTCATAAAGAAATCTGCAAATGTGGCTAATCAAGGATTTATATAATCTAGTATTTTTTAAGGAATTTGTTTTTTAGTTTAAAAAATATATTAAATTGAGTAACACTCAAAGAAAACAAAACCCACAGGACTCTCTTTGTACTTAAGTCATAAAAGCCATTGGTTTCACCAAATGGCAGTAACAATCCCATTAACATAGTTCACATCTCCCAACTATTGATTTACTTGATTTCATATATTATGATATACATTTTAAATAAAAACTATTTTAAAGTTTAAAAATCCCTAGTTTAATAGTCAATTGTGCAAGGATCCAAACTCAGACCTTAATTGTGGTATTTGGATAAAAACAAATGAATATATTTTACAGTATTTCCCA
The DNA here is from genome assembly GCF_951640355.1 of Cnephaeus nilssonii. NCBI lineage: Eukaryota > Metazoa > Chordata > Mammalia > Chiroptera > Vespertilionidae > Cnephaeus > Cnephaeus nilssonii. The sequence goes on along the minus strand of NC_137076.1, from coordinate 55,933,958 downwards.
ATTAATCAAAGGAATGCTTAATCTAAGATTTGAACCACAATACCTATAGTCATATACAACCTTCTTAGTTAATATAATCTGCTAACAAGCAAATTTTTACAATGTTGTAAATATTGTGATTATTTTTATTTTTGTTGGTTATACAGGTTTTTAAAAATAAAAAGGTGTCCACTTCATGCACCACAGAAAGTTATTCCATCCAGTGACTGCAGAAATCTTTAAGAAACTACGTGTTGAGTTCATCACCAAGTGAATTTTAACATCTCCGTGAATGGTCCTCAAACTTCAGTATTGCCGTGTCAGACTTGCTCCAGTTAACATCTAACTTTAGTTTCACATGCGATTCAGGTGCTCACCCAAGCTTTAGAATCAATGATCTAGATTTCACATTCAATTGCTTCTATTTTGTCCCAGGAATTAATTTTTAATGTATCTTGCCTGATCAAATCTGGACTAAAATGTGGTTTGTTCTAAATTTCTAAGATTTTCTACAATCTTTGGCTTCTCTATATATGATTATTGTCTAGTCTTCAGCAACAGCTCAGTGTCTGGTAGAGTCTCCCCTATCCTAGAGAGAGGAAAGAGGGGTTGTCTCCACCATAGGGAACTCCTGTGGCTGAGACATGAGTTCAATTAGCTTAGCTCATTGCTATCTCAATTTCCTTAGAGAAAAAGAACATTTCTAGCCTTCGAATAAACTGCTGTGACAGCTGGGTCTGGATGAAATACATGACACTGCTTCCCCTTTGGAAGATCCTAGTGCTTCAGAAAACACCGTGGGAAATCTGTTGGCAATTTCCTGTAGCAGGCCCAACACTAATTCCCAATGATGTCAGCCATTTCCTTTCCAGGAGGTTTTGCAAAGCCCTTTACCATGGCAAAATCTGTTCTTGAAAAGAACATGCTAAGATATATTTTGTTCTTGCTGTATCTCATATGTCTAGAGAAGTGCCTGAAACATAGTAGGCATTCAATAAATATCTGAGGAATAAATGTTTTTTTGCCACATAAAGTATGTGATCTTGATCATTATGAAGCACATAATAAACTTAGTACAAGGTCCTTTATAAAATGTCCAGGGAATTATTGTTGCACTTTATTGATCTACCACAGAGTTGACTTCTATTTTGTAAATATATTCATCAATGATATGTGTTTCAAATATATCATTGTTCAGAGGTTTCTTACCTATACCATCATACAATTCTGATACAATTTCAGATTTTCAGTATTAGTTTATAAATTTAAACTATGTGATGTTACCAAATACAAGATCTAGACCTTACCTTAATATATTCCTAAGAACGATCTCATTCATAAAATACTCTCTTTTTTAAAATATACAAGCAGCATCCTGATGTAACCCTCAGTCATCTAAATGGTATTCAAAATGACTAGAAGATTTCCTAGGATGGGTACCTCCTGTTTCCTACTGACTCATCAGTACAGTGCTCCTTCAACATATATGGAATGGAAAAAGTCTTTTCCATTTAAGTAGAGCTTAGATTACATGAACTGAAACTATAAGTTTTACTTAAACAGGCAGGAGTAGAGTCTATCCAATATATGATCTCTAAAAGTTGTCTGTCAATCAAATTTTGTAAACTGACTTATAATCTAAACTAGAAGCCTGGTGCACGATATTTGTACTGGGGGGTGGGAGGCATCCCCTCAGCCCAGCCTGCACCCTTTAGCAGTCCAGGAGCCCTCAGGGGATGTCTGACTGATGGGGAGCAGGCCTAAACCACGGTTGGACATCCTTAGCGCTGTCGTGGAGGCAGGAGAGGCTCCTGCCACCACTGCTGCGCTCACCAGCCATCAGCCTGGCTTGTGGTTGAGCAGCGCTCCCCCTGTGGGAATGCACTGACCACCAGGGGGCAGCTCCTGTGTTGATCATCTGCCCCCTGGTGGTCAGTGCTCGTCATAGCAACTGGTCATTCTGCTGTTCGGTCAATTTGCATATTACCCTTTTATTATATAGGATAGGATTACTAGGGGAGCTTGTCAGTTGAGATGAGCCTATAATATTTCTTTTATAAAGTGGTGAAAAAGTAATTGTAAAAATAAATCCTTTTACTACCAACAAATTTGTTATTTGTGTTGTTAAAGTGATATGTTCCTTGTCTCAGCAGCTTGAAGAGGAAGGTCCTTTTGGATATGATTCACGGTTTAAAGAAACAGATTAAAGCATTAAAAAAAAAATAACACAGAAAATTGTCAGCCAAGTAGATTTTGTCAAGGTAAATTCTTTCTTTCATTCATTAAAATGTTCTCTAAGCCAAACATTAATCAATAGAGAACAAGATAATCACAGTTCCTACCCTCATAATTTACACTTGAGAAGAAAACGAGAACATTAAGAAAATACTTACTTTGGGCAATGAGTGCAGATGATGTTTTATTGAGTTGTATACTTGAAACTAGTATGGATTTATGAACTAATGTCAACCCAATAAATTCAATTTAAAAAAAGAAAATACTTTTAAGTAAAATAGGTGTTAAGAAAACATCGAAGCATGCAACAGACTGGTGTATTTCAGAGGGAGGGGGTAGGAAGAGATTAACTAAAAAACTTATATGCATATACAGATAACCAATGGACAGACAATAGTGTGGTAAAGGCCTGGGGAGGGAGCGAGAGTGGTGTGGAGAGGGTCAGTGGGGGGAGGGGGGGACATCTGTAATACTTTCAACAATAAAGATAAATCTTAAAAAGCAAGATAGCATATAAGGTAAAAATAATAATAATAATTGTGGCAAACAATTATGCTTTGCTTTTTTAAAATTAAGTAAATGTATAGCCAGGATATATTTTTTTTAAATCTATGTATGGAAATAAAACTGCAACTTGTGAAGTCTCGAAAGAGAGAAAGAAAGAGAGAGAGAGAGAGAGGAAGGAAGGAAGAAAGAAAAAGAAGGAAGGAAGGAAGGAAGGAAGGAAGGAAGGAAGGAAGGAAGGAAGGAAGGAAGGGAGGGAGGGAGGGAGGGAGGGAGGGAGGGAGGGAGGGAGGGAGGGAGGAAGAAATGGAAGAAAGAAAACAGACATTCAGGTTGATATAGGGATAAAGTGACATCTTCAAGGCCTTCTTGGGAATTTGTATTTAGGCTAGGACCTGAACAGTAACGATTGGTAAGAAGAAACAATATTCTCCTGGTTCAGAGGCAACAAAGAGGCTGTCATATAAAAGGAATTAAAGCCCAGTAAGGTCAAGGTAGGGAAGAATGGGCCAGCAAGTTGGGAGAAGATGCTAAAAGTGTAGGCAGGACTCAGTTTTTGGAGGCCCCTGCCACCACATGAGATGTTTGAGACTGTCTTCAGAATAGTGGGAAACTATTGAAGAGATTAAAGCAAGTATCGGTAATAGTTTCATGAACACACATCAAGGAAACAGTACTCAGCCAACACCTTATTAGAGCCATGTGTCTCAGCCTAAGGTTACTTCCAAGGAGCAGAGCCAGAGACATGCAGGGCTGGCAAGCCGGTGGTTTATTTTAGGTAGTGAGCCCAAGGAACAGGAGTGGGGAAATGGGAGGAGTGAGACAAAGGAGAGAGAGCCATGCCACAGGCGCACCGTTTAGCAGATCTCCATGTGAGCATCAGGCCTCCACCCCAGGACAACTCCTTAGAATCATTCAGTCAAATGATAGAAAAAGAGAGGATTTATGAACCATCTCCTGTTCCTAAAGGGTCCAAGTTTGCACAAGCATCCAGAAGGTTGAAAGGGTCCATGCGTGGGTGCCATGAGGCAGTTGCAGGGTGGAGCAGAAGGCACCTATGCAGCTGAGGCAGGTGTCACTGGTATACTGCTCTGCAGCTGGTTTCTACAGTGAGGCTGGAATTATAAAGTGGGGTAAGAGCTATGAGGCAGGACACAAGAAGTATCAGGTAGGTCACCCCATTAGCCATTCACTGAGGAGCCTGCTATAAAACTGGAGTTATTCATCAACTAAACGCGGAGCCCAGGTAAAGCATTTGGAGTACAGGTACTAGAGAAAATTGTCTTCTAGTATCAAGTTGCTCCCATAACTAATGATTTTATCTTTTGGAATTACGCTTACTACCTGACAGACTCTGTGGAAAGCCCTTCTATTGTCACATTTAATCCTCCCAACAATCCTATGAGGGAGTACTATCAACATAATGGTATCAGTTACCTATTGCTACATAGCAAAGTATCCCCAACTCAGGGCCTCGAAACAACAGTAAACATTTGTTATCTCCCTCAGTTCCTAGAGGTCAGGAATTTGTGAACAGCATGACTGGGTGTTTCTAGCTCAGGAGCTCTCATGAGGTTGCAGTCAAGACACCAGCCAGGGTTGAAGACATCTGAAGGCTTCCCTGAGGCTGGGAAATGGGCTTGCAGATAAGCCAGTCAGAGAAAGATAAATATCACATGATCTCACTCATGTGTGGAATATAATGAACAACATAAACTGATGAACAAAAATAGAGCCAGAGTCATAGAAGCATGGGACAGACTGTCCAACCTATGAGGGAAGGCGGGAGGGTGAGGGGGTAAGAGATCAACCAAAGGACTTGTATGCATGCATATGAGCAAAACCAATGGACACCAACAGTAGGGGAGGGGGGAGGGCTGGTGCTTTGGGGAGGGGGTGGCGGAGGAGAGATCAATGAGAGAGAAAAAGGAGACTCGTGTAATACTTTAAACAATAAAGATTTTTTTTTAAAATGGGCTTGCAGGATGGCTCACTCATATGGTGCTGGCTACTGGCAGGAAACCACAGTTCCTGCCATATGGGCTATTCTCGGGCAGCTTGACTATCCATACAACATGGCCCCTAGCTTCCACCAGACTGGGGAATCCAAGAGAGAGGGCAAGGCAGAAGTCATGATGTCTTTCTTTACCTAGACTTAGAAGCCATACACCACCATCTCCACAATATCATATTGGCTACAAAAGTCAAGCCTTTTCAACAGAGGAGGAGACCAGGGAATAAAAGCCAGGAGGCAGGGATCACTGGGGCCCTCTTGGAAGCTGGGTTCCACAATCACTGTTTTACAGCGAGGGCCAGAGAGGTGAAGAGACTTTCCTAAAGGCAGACAGGAAGTTGTGGACCTAATATTTGAACCTGGTTCTCTCTGAATCTAAATCCCATATTTTTTTTTTATCATGATACTATACTGTCTCTTTAAATAACCTGATACTTAAAGCCAAAGATATTTATTCACATAGGGAAACGTTTAATCCAAAATCATTTCAAGAAGAAGTAAAAAACCTGGGGCCTACCAATAGACATAATTTGGCACGAATTTCTGACTCCAGCTTCCTTCATCTACAGACCAAATTGTCAGATTTATAAACACAGGTGTTCTTGTGCCAAAATTAATCAAATATTGTGTAGCATGGTGTAAAGAAGAAGGACACAGTCTGAGAAAGCTTAATTTAGTAAAATAAACTGACTTCAAAGCAGCCCAGATGGTTTCAATACTACCTTTAAAAAAAAAGAAGGAAGATTAAGGGCATGATAATGAGACATGAATAACCATGCTGTCCTCTTATGGGACGGGAGGGAGGCAGGACGGTTTTCTTCTACTTTGTATTTATAAGACGTGAAAATCAAAGGCCTGGTGATTAAATCTTGCTATAAATCATCCAGGATGCCCAATTCCAGTACTTTGGCGGGAGGCTGGAGTTGCAGTTCTCAGCAGTGCAGTACTGTGCAATTAAAGCTAAATGTGGAAACTGAGGAGCAAAGAGTAGGTTACTGAAGGGTTTCCTTCCCTTGTGTTATTGAATGAACCATCGGCCTTGGGACAGAAAGATAAAAGAATGACCAACATTTACCATCCTTTAGTCCAGTCAGTATCAAACACATTGTTATTTAAATCACATACTGAGAATCCAGGGACAATATTCTAGGTGTAGAGTGAAACTGTATTCTCATGACTGGCTTATTCATCACACCAAGCTTTACTTGTCCCAGGGCATCTCCAGGCCGTCCTGCCAAGGGAGGAAGCCACTGACAGGGGTAATCCATCTGCATTCTCACTAATGAGCATGTCTTCTAACTCTCCATCCTCTCCGCAGTTCTGTCCCCCTCCTCTTCCACTCCGTCTGAACAATACCCTGTTTTTTAATGTAAATAACAATCTGAGAGCTTCAAGTACTGGTTCTTTTAAACTCCAGCCATCCTGAAAGCTTTTGCTCTCTGTATTTCATTTTCTTTTATATAAGTTAACAAAAAGCAGGCAGATCATGGGCTGACATCCACATAGTAAATTAAAGCCATTCCACATTCAACGGTTTCCAGCAGTTTTTCATATCTGCAGACCAGGCCTATAAACGCAATCATTTTCATTCATTTCAACTGTTGTTGCAAAGCATTAAGAATGGAATAAATTAGCCAGCTCATCTTTCCCTCTATTTCATAAAGAATAGAGTACTATTTCTGTAGAGAGAGCAGTTCATGGAATAGACACCATTTCTTATAGTAAAACAGTCTGACAAATAGGTAGGAGATAGACAACAGTGTTGAATAAGATTTCAAAGGAGATGGTAGGACCAAGGCAAGGGCTTCGCCGCAATAAAGCACCTGAACTTTCCAGCTCTTTGGTCTTTTGAAGCTTTGAAACAACAGTGCACTAGGCTCCTGGAAGATCGCCAGTATTTTTCTTCTAAGAAAATGGAATCTCTAAAATGTGATTATTAACATACATGAATCTCATTATTGTTTTTCCATTTCTCCTCCTGGGCTCCACGCCATTTCAGATACACCCAGGCTAACTTTCAGTTGTATGTTGTTACAAAGGATGTATGTACACTTATGTGGGAGAATGAAATAGTTCAACAGAAAAACTTCAAAACAGTTATAAGATCATCACAAAAACTAGAGTTTTTAACCTGAGCTGTTTGAGTCAGGGAGCATTGCACAGTGGGATACAAGAAGGGAAAAGAAAAAGGAGGAGGAGGAGGTAGGGGCAGGAGGAGGAGGACAGTGCTTCTGAAGAGTGTGGAAAGAGTGCTCCAAGCACTTTTCAAACCTGAAAATCAACTTTGGTTCCCATCTAAAGCCAGGAGTATCTATAAAGCCCTTTCCACAATACCAGGAGTAGATATATAGTGATTCAACGAAGCTTAAGCTTAGTGCCCCTCACTTGCATGGGGCTCTTCGAAGGGCAATTCTGTTCTGAATTTTTTATTTGTAATTTTGAGTCCTTTTCCTTAAGGAGGCCCTCCCAAATATGAAGGCCCTTAATATTTGGATTCATTTATGTACCCACATTTGCAGAAGTATCCCTTCATCATTTCTACAAATATAAGCAAAACAAAGAGATACAAACAACAAAATATATAATAATAAAGCATTTAGAAACACTTAGCGCTGGTTAACCAGGTACTTTCAAAGGTTTCCCATGGTACTTTGAAATCCAAACTCCTCATATGGTTTGCAAAACCCCCCATGATCTGGCTCCTTCATCTTCAGTTCTATTCCCCCCAACCCCACGCCCAACCTTTTGCATGACCTTCTCCAGTCTCTCTAGCTTCCTTATAGCTCCTGTGTGTTGCCAACTTCTTTCCTATCCAAAGTCCTTTTCCCATTGTTTCTGCTATTGAACCTCTCTTCCTCCCTCTACATGCACTACATAACAAGTTGTGGTCAACAACAGACCTCACATACTTCAGTGGTTCCATAAGATTATAATGGAGCTGCCTAGTGATATGATAGCCATCTTAACACCATTACGTGGAAACATCTGAACATCATTTCTCACGTGTTTGTGGTGATGCTGGTGTAAACAAACCCACTGCACTGTGGTCATTTACAATCGTGTACATCCCATAATACTTAATAATGATAATAAATAACTATATTACTGCTTTATGCATTTACTATGACATACTTTTGGTTGTTGTTTTAGAGTATACTCTTTCTACTTATAAAAAATTAAAAAGTTTGCATAAAGCAGTATGCCATGCCATGTTACACCAGCAGCAGCCTCATGATCTCATGTTGACTGCATCTCTTGGTTACATAATTTTATCTTATTCTTGATTTAGTTTTGTGTTATTTTATACAGTAACATGCTAAACAGGCTTGTAGCCTAGCGGCAATAGGCTAGACCAGTGGTCGGCAAACTCATTAGTCTTTTGAGAGCCAAATTTTTTAAACTTAAACTTCTTCTAACGCCACTTCTTCAAAATAGACTCACCCAAGCCGTGGTATTTTGTGGAAGCGCCACACTCAAGGGGCCAAAGAGCTGCATGTGGCTCACGAGCCGCAGTTTGCCGACCACGGGGCTAGACCATATACCTAGGTGTATAGCAGGCTATGCCATCTAGGTCTGTGGACCTGTGCTCTATGATGTTCGCATAGAAATACATTTCTCAGACAGTTCCCCATCATTCAGCAGTGCATCACTGTCACCATATTTTAAACCTCCTCACTCCCACCCTTGGGGGTCTTTATCACACTCCACATTCTGTTCTCTTGTAGGCTTTCACATAGTTGAATTATGTATTTCCTTATTTTTGCCTGTTTGGTAACTACCTATCTCCAGTGCAATCCTACAGTCTCCACCAGGACAGCAACAGTGTTTTTGTCCACCACTATGGGTCTAGCTCCTAGTTCAGTGCCTGGCTTGTAGTAGATGCTACATAAAAATGTGTGAGAAAGGATGGTGAATGAGTCATGCAACAAACTAATCTTCCCATTAACTGAACTTGGCCCCTTGAAGTACAAAAACCAATAATAATAATAATAATAATAATAATAATAATAATAGTAATAATCATGTCTCTTTAAATTGACTACTTGAATCTATATATATATAAAAGCCTAAGTGACTGGCCGACTAGCAGACCAGCCAGTAGCTCTGATGCACAATGAACACCAGGGGCAGACACTCAACGCAGGAGCTGCTGAATGACATCAACTTTGCAGAGTGCCCTCTTGCACTCCGGGACCCCTCAGGGGATGTTGGACTGCTGGTTTTGGCCTGATCCCCGCAGGCCAGGCCAAGGGACCCACCTGCTGGAGGGACCCTGCTCACTCCAGAGACACCCTTCAAGCCCCGGTGCTGCCCCAGGTGCGCCAGCCAGGGAGGGACTGCGGGAGGTTGGCTCCAGGGCGTATCCGGCCCCTCTTGCCCAGTCTCACCCCACCAGCCACCTTCTAATTAATTTACTTTCAGTGTGCATGAGTCCGTTCACCAGGCCTCTTGTGTAATATATTTCCCTGGCAACTCAGGACTATAATAAAGACTAGTAAATATTGTGCCTTATAGCAATGGAATGCTGTTCTCAGAGGTTAATACTGATAGGGTTATTTGTGATTATGCACAAGTGCCTGAGATTGCTATGCTTTTTGAATTTTTATGCCTCCTTTCCTTGATTTTTCTGCTTTTATAATTATCAGAATGTCCAAACAGTTTCTGAAATTTCTTGAACTCAATGAACCTTCCTTAAGCAACTCACAATCTCATTCTACTTTGCTTATTTAATCTGCTTATGGGCTTGGAAATTAGGTAATAACCATAGAGAGATGTTTTCAAAATAACAGTAGACAGGTTTCTCAAATGCATATTGGATAATCCAGTGAGTAGAATGGCACCTATTTTAGCCACTAGAGACCATCTTTGCTTACTGTACTATACTTTGCTTACTATACTATAATTTGGTAACCATACCAGTACTCTGGATAAAGTTTGCCAGGTTAACCATCCCTGAATAAGAGAAGTGTTCTTGAATTATTAAATAGCTAAAAGGTTGTAGTGCCCTGAAAAAAACCTCTTTTCAAACCCACTCTACTCTGGCCACCAAATGTGTGAAGGTTTTCCCCAGCAAGCAATTCTCTAATTCTCTGGGGACACCAACTGGGTATCCTAAAATTTAATTCAATGATAACACCATGTACCAGAAAATAGTGTCAGATCCCACAGTTTAAGGGCTCTTTCCAACAAGACTGCCCTCCACTTTAGATGCCAATTGCAAGTCCAGGTTGTCACCTGTGCTTCTGTCCAACCACTTATAAATCGGAGGTTCCCACAACCCTCTCTTCAAGTTCAATAATTTTCTAGAGTAGCTCACAGAACTCAGGAAAACAATTTACCTACTAGATTATATTAATGCTTTATTGTAAAAGGATACACCTCAGGAACAACCAAATGGAAGAGACACATAGGACAAGATTTGTGGGAAGAGGGCAACACTTCTATGTTCTCTCCACTCTCCCCAATCTCCACAGATTCACCAACCTGGAAGTTCTCCAACTCTAGTATTTTAGGGATTTTTATGGAAGCTTTATTACTTAAGCAATGTGAGTTTGTCATTTGCTTATCAAAAAGTGTAATATATTTATCCATCTCTTGAATCTGGGCTCGTTCTGAGACCAGCTTGACCAATAGAAGTGATGTTGTGTGACTTCCTAGCCTAGGATTCAAGAGACCTTGCCTCCGTCTGCTCTCATACTCTAGTAACAAGGCTGCTGCCACATGCAGAAACACAGGCTGGCCTTCTTGAGGATCAGAAATCAATCTGATGGACAGCACCAGATATGTGAGTGAGGCCCATTTAGACTATCCTACTCTAGTCAAGATGTCAGATAACTACGACTGCGTGAGTCATCCAAGAAGAGGCCAGAAGAATGGTTCAGCTGTGAGCAACCAAAATTTATCACTACCAGAATTGTGAGCTTAAAAAAATGGTGGTGTTAAGCCACTGAGCTTTGGGATAACAAAGGCTGATATAAGATTCAAGGTATATAATTTTCTCATTTAACACCAGGACAAAATGAAGAACTCAAGGGTACTATGATTGTTCACACTGAATTTCCCTAAGTCTTCCAGGTGTTCTGAGGAAAGGGAGATGAAGCCTTAACTTAGAACAGTTCTATTTTTACCTCTTTGGCAGAATAGGGCTTAAACATTCTTTCTCTAAAAGAAGTGCTCTTAGTCTGACTTTTAAAGGGAACGAGATTATAGTTCAAGGAGAGAGTTCCTGGCAACATCTCGGTGCACATGAATTTCCTGCTTATGATTGCAGGAAACATATTGGCCTAGATTGCCTAGAATTGTCCTGAATTCAAATTTTCTTATCAAACTACACACTACTAGGACAAGTATTCTGGGATTGGAACAATATGGATGCCATGTTTATATATTTTGGATACCATAATTGGCAAGTTAGACGTTTTGTTAAGACGTTTCCAAAGCCTGACCTATATTCTCACCAGATGGACAAACTTCTGACTTCATAAGGCATATTATTATTTTAATGCACATATAACTAAAAAGCATGCACATTAAAGTACATGGCTATCACTTTACAGAAGATAAGACACTTCTGGAGTATGCTAAGAGAAGAAATGGGGAGATTATAAACTAGGTCTATTCTAATAGTCCAAGTCAGACATGATGTGACTTGGACTAGATTGTTGGCCATAGAGTTGGGGAAAATTATTAATTTGAGATTTATTTTGGAAGTGGAAGTAAAAGGACTCACTCATATAATTTTTAAGGAAGAAAGAGGAAACAAGGGCAGCACAATATATCTGCTTTGAGCAATTAAGGGGGTAGAAAAGGGACAAGTTTAGAATGTGTATGTAGGGGTGAGCAAGTTAAGTTTGAGATGCTTATGAGACATCCAAATACACATGTCAAGTATATAGTTGATATATGGGTCTGAAATAGAGATGAAAAGTTTAAGACAGAAATATAAGTTAGAAAGTTGTCGGCAAATGGGCAGTTTTTAAACCCATGGGAAGGATGAGACTTTCTAAGTAGAGAACACAAATGAGGAAGAAAACAGGACCAAGACCTGAGCCCTAGGGAGTCCCTACATTTAAAGGTGTCAGGAAGAGAGAGAAGAACCTGTGAAGGAAATTAAGAAAAAGGTAGAGGAAAACCCAGAGTCACAGTAAAGTCACAGGCACCAAAGGATGAGAGTGCTCTAGGAAAACAAAAGTAGACAACTGGCTTATACACAGCTGAAGAATAGAATAAAATGAGGATATGCCAATTTCATTGGATTTGACAATATAGAGGTTACTGGTGATTTTGACCAAAGCAGTTCCAGTGGAGTTTTCTGAATTGGAACCAAATTGGAAAGGATTATGGTCCAAACAGAAGGTAAGAAGGTAGAGGCACCATGTATAAGTAACTCTTTATAAAAGGCTTGTTATAATAGGGGACAGAGAAATGAGATAATAACCAGAAGACAGAGGTATCAAAAGAGGACTTTGGGTTTGTTTGTTTTGCATGTTAGGTTGAGATATACCAAAGCTTATTTGTATGCTCCTGGGAGTGATGCAGTAGAGATGGGAATATTGACAATGCAGGAGAGAGAGAAAAATAAACAAAGGAGAAAAGTCCTTGATAGGAGATAGGGTCCAAAGCTCTTGGGCAAGTTTGGCCACTGATAGGACATCTAATCAGTTTCATTAGGAGGGATTAGAGAGGATATGGGTATTCATGGTGGTGGGTCTATAGATTTGTTGGTGAGAAGATTAGGATTTTCCTGGTTAATTGTTTTTCTTAAACAATATAAGTCTTGATCATCAGCTGAAAGTGTCATGTGGAGCTAAAAATAATATCATAGGTCTAAACAAGAAGAAGCAGTCTGAAATAGTCTTGTCTAAAGAATACAGTCTGCACCTAGTAGACAAAAGTGGTGAGATAATTTTGTAATTTAGCTGGTCTAAAACCATGACTTTGGCAGAGAATAAATCAGCCCAGTTGGGAATTTGTTAGCAGCAGACTCACTACAAAAAATGCTAAAATTGAATGTAAAAGTTTCTGGTCCAGCAGCTTTTCTCCAAAGAGTAACTCAAGGATCCAGACTCCTTCAATCTTGTGATGACACTATCATCAATATATGAGCTCCAAGGTTACTGAGAAAGAGGGAGAGAGTGAGCAGTTGGCATCCCTGATGTTTTACCACCTCTGCCTGGAAAGGACATATATCACTTGTGCTCACATTTCATTAGTCAGAACTAGTCAGGTGATCCCACCTGGATATAAGGGGGCTGAGAAATATGACCCTGGGCCAGTGGTGGGCAAACTCATTAGTCAACAGAGCCAAATATCAACAGTACAACGATTGAAATTTCTTTTGAGAGACAAATTTTTTAAACTTAAACTTCTTCTAACGCCACTTCTTCAAAATAGACTCGCCCAGGCCATGGTATTTTGTGGAAGAGCCACACTCAAGGGGCCAAAGAGCCGCATATGGCTCGCGAGCCACGGTTTGCCAACCACTGCCCTGGGCTAAGCAACTACTTCCAGAAACAATGCTACACTATGCAAAGAAGCATAAATCTTTGGTGGTTCACTAGCAGTCTTTTATCACATCTATGAACAAAGAGATACAAAATGTCAGGTGAATTTAAAGTAAGTCGGCATTAAAAAATAGACAGAGATAGGGACTGCTTTCTATATAGGATAATCAGTGATAGACTTTGTAGAGATGAAATTTAAATAGAGGCATAAAGTGAAAAGAGGGAGATATTTGAGTTTTCTGGGGAAATTGTTTTTGAATAGAGGAAACAGCAACTGCAAAGGTCCTGAGGCAGGCATGTGTGTATGTGTCCAAGGCAGGGATTGGTAAACTTTTTGTGTAAAGAGTCATATTTAGGCTTTCAAAACCATTATATCTTTGTTACAACTACTCAGCTCTACCATTGTATCACAAAAGTAGCCTTAAACAAAATATAAATGAATGTATGTGGCTATTACCCAATAAAGCTTTATTTATAGAACAGGCAGCAGACTGGATTTGGCTATGGGTTACTATTTGTCATCCTCTGGTTTAATGAAAAGCAAGGAGGGCAAATTTATTCTCATAAATTTGAATAGTGGGCAAGGGGGCTAGGGGAAAATAGTGAAGTCAGAGAGGAAACCCAGTGTTTGATCAGATAGAGCTTTGTAGGCTATATTGAAGGATTTTGGATTAATTCCAATGGCTGGGGAAAACTGTGGGAATATTTTTAAAGAGGGATGTAAAATGGTCTGATTTACATTGTAATAGGATGACTTGGACTATTGTAAGAAACAAACTCTAGGGAGGTGAGAGCAGAGGTAGGGTGACCAGTTGGTATAAACTCATGACGATGGTGGCTTCTACCCTTCAACCTATGTGTTAGCAGTAAAGACAGTGAGGAGCTGCCAGGTTGGAGACTTGGCTTGAAAGAAGAACCAACAAGATTTGCTGACAGATGTTCTATAGAGGGAGGTTTGAGCAAATGACCTTGGTAGATAAAAACAGGCAAATCTAAGAATTCCATGGTAATACAATTTCTAGGGTTGACAAGATCAGAGGAATCTTACACAGAAGTGGTAGCAGCACAAACCAAAAAAAAGAAAAAAGAAAGAAAAAGAAAATGAGGAGGGAGCCTGAGAAACCATGCTCAATGAGAAATGAAAAATAACATGATAATTGTGACCTCTGAGTCAGCAGTGACCATGATGATACAAAAGCCAGCTGTGTCCTGTACTGTCATTTGACATGATACTTTAATCAAAAAGCTTTCTCTCCACAGATCTGACTGGTAACCTCCACTAGTGCAACAACAAAAGCAAGCAAACCAAAAGAACCATAATTATGTAATGCGAAACAGGCAAATCTTGGTGTCTGGTTCCCCACAGTTCCCACAAAGCTCTCTTGCTTGGAAGCTGTCTTGATATGATCTCACAGTGAAATGCATATCCATCCACCACCCAAAAAGTAGAATTAAAAAACAATTGAAATCTTTATGGTGTACATTCACAAAAAGCCACAGGGATAGTTCATTCTTAATCTTCAAAACCCTTCCTGCTCTCAGTAATCCACAAAACCTACAACTATCCCACAGTCTTCCTTTTGTCTCCAAAACTTCCCAGAACTTCCTCTGAAACCTGGCCTAGGCTAGTTTCTTTCTATCTTGTCCCTAATTCTCTTAATCTTTTCCATTCTGAGTAATTCTTCTTCCCAACCTTGACCAATCAAAGGTCTCAGTTCTTTTCATTAACCCAGTTCATAGCAAAGTCCCAGAAAACTAGCAGTGTCAGCATTCTCCCAAGCAGGCAAGAAAGGGGAAGGTGGTGTGATAATTGAGTAGTGCTTCTCAAATTTCAGCATGCATCAGCCCACCTAAAGAGTACATTAAAATGCAGAATCCTGGGCCCCACCCCCAGATACTTTGATTTGATAGGTCTGGATGGGGCCTGATCATTTGCATGTCTATGGTGGATGCTGATACTGCTGGTCTACCAACTACTCTCAAAGAACAGAATTTAAGAGTTACTTGGGCAAGACCTACTGGAATTCACTTTGGGGTTTAATATTTAGTAACACACACACACACACACACACACACACACACACACACACACACACATTCTTTTCTTTCAGAATAGGTAAATAGATGAGAGAGAGAAAGAGAGTGCTTGATTTTATGACTGGGATAAGGGATGCCCAGAGAGCTGGTACAACATTATTTTGTGTGTGTCTGTGAAGGTGTTTCTGAAAGAAATTAGAATTTAAATCAGTAGACTGAGTAAAGATCACCCTCACCAATTCCGGTGGACATCATCTATTTGATTAAAGACCTGAATAGGACAGAAAGGTGAAGGAAGAGCTAATTTGCTCTTTTTGCTTAAAATGGGATATCCATTTCCTCCTGCCCTCAGACATCAATGCTTTTGGTTCTTGGACATGCGGACACAGGCTTATTTATATCATCAACACTGGATTGGCCATTGCAGGTTAGAAATCATTCTCCTGCCCTAGCCGGTTTGACTAAGTGGATAGAGTGTTGGCCTGCAGACTGTAGGGTCCTGGGTTTGATTCTGGTCACGGGCACATACCTGGGTTGCAGGCTCAATCCCTAGCCCTTGTTTGAGTGTCTCTCTCTCACATCCATGTTTCTCTCTCTCTCTCTGTTTCTCTCCCCTCCCTTCCACTCTCTATAGAAATAAATGGGAAAATATCCTTGGGTGAGGATTAAAACAAAACAGAAATCATTCTGAAAAATTTGAAGCACTTACCAGTGTCTTCTAGTTTCCCATCTTGCAGTTGAGGGGCTGGATGCCATTCTTAGTTCACATCCTTATATGTGATTTGTTTCTGGATTTGTTTTGTGTGGTGTTTTTTTGTTATTTGTTATTTTTCTCTCTGGAAATTTTTAGGTTGTCTATATTTCTGAAATTTGATAACCATATGCCCTTGAGTAGGTCTTTTTTTCTTAGAATCATCATATTAGTTACATAGTTGCCTTTTGCATCTAAAAACTCATGCCCTTCAATTTTGAAATTTTTTGTATAAATCTTTGATAATATTTCCCCTCCATTTCCTTGTTCTCTCTTTCTGGAATGCTTATTATTTAAATGTTAGATTTTCATTACTTTTGAATTTCTTTATTTTTCTCTTTTCATTCCTGACTTTTCTCCTACCTTTCAGAAGTCGTCAAACTTTTCCTCTAAATCTTCTCTTGAATTATTTTTATCTGCTATATTTTTATTTTTATGACCCTTAAGGTCTCTTAATAAATGTTTTTTAAAAGACTCAATTCTGTTCTATGTATATAAATTGTCTTACCTTTCTAAGGATCTCTCTCTCTCTCTCTCTCTC
The DNA here is from genome assembly GCF_951640355.1 of Cnephaeus nilssonii. Classification (NCBI taxonomy): domain Eukaryota; kingdom Metazoa; phylum Chordata; class Mammalia; order Chiroptera; family Vespertilionidae; genus Cnephaeus; species Cnephaeus nilssonii. Next base: position 55,917,393 of record NC_137076.1, on the reverse strand, counting down.
TCTCTCTCTCTCTCTCTCTCTTTCTCAACATTACTTTTATGATCCCTGTATTTAATTTTTTTCCTCTGACTTTTTGTTTTGTTTATTTGTTTTGGTTCCTGTCTTCAAATTAGAATCTCTCCTCTTGGTTAATCCTTTCTGGAAGCTCTAGGGTGCGGTCTGTCCAATTATGGGCTCTACTGTAGGATGCCTGGCACATGCCTCAGCCATTTAGTGCCCACGGCACTTCCCCCCACTCTCTGCCAGTGTGTGGGGGCAGACCAGGGAATGAAGTCAGGGGAGTCTCACTGTCAAAATTTAGATTATTTAATCCTCTTTCTGTCATGTCCTCAAGCCCATCTTTGGCTGCTAACAAGCACATTTTTATCTGTTATAATTTGTGTCCTGATTTTTCCTTAGAAAAACTTGGTCACCATCAATATGAGTCCTGTGGCATTAGAGTAGACCTGGAAGCCTTATCATGGGATGAAAGGGAAAACATGCCAGAGGGAAATCTGAGTTCATTACAACCCTATTGAGGGAAGCAGAAGAGGTGCCAAAACGAAGGGATAGCAGGAGATAAGGGTGGCTAGCAGATGAGAATGCGCCACTTTGCAACCTTCAGGCTTGTCCTCATTCACTCACTTCCAATAGGCAAAACAATTAACTGAATTCTCTCTACCCACTGCTCTCTTGCTCTGTCTTGGACTGTGAAGTGGCAGGAAAGGTAAGCCTAACTTTATGGCACAGGAATATGCCTGTCTGGTGGCCTACTATGACCAGACCATTTGCGGGATGCACTAACACATACATGCCCAGTTTAGCAGTCATTCTCCTTGTGATCGTCATGTTTCATTTACCCAGATAAGGTCATCAGAAAATATAATAGCTATCACTATTGTGCAAAGGGACTGCAATTTTAAAAAGCATAATAAACCTTCTGTATTGCAACCACAAAAAGAATTTTCCCACCCCTCCTCCTATTTCTCTTGGAACATCAGCAAATTCAATTGCAAGGGAAATATAATGAAAAGATTTTAAGTTATCCTGCAGACATTAAGACATGGGAAATTGGCTATAAAATTACATTTGGGTATTTTTGCTTATTCCCTATTCAAACTCTGTCCAAATTTTCTTTATTAAATAGAAAACTTTCTTTCCCTTTCTTGCCTCTGTACTGTGCAAGGCTATAGCTAGTTGGCCTTTTACTAACTCTCCTCTTCACTCCCCACCCCACCCTCCAAAATACTAGTAGCATTAGAGACTCATTCTTCATTGCCTGAATTTTTTAAAAAAACAACAACATTGAATCCATAACAAAGAACTCCCTACCATTGCCAAGATGCACTGTGAATAACCACAAAAAGTAGTATCTATTCCAAGAGAATAAGTATCAGCTATTTTTAAGAAAACTGAGATGTATGACCAAATATGAAAAGTGTATACCTGGGTCAGATGTGCTATATAGTAGAATGTGTGTTAGAAGCTACAGATTATACAAGAATTCATACAGTGCTTCAGTAGGAAACACCAGGAACTGTTTCCCTTGCTCTTCCTTTTATTTCACTTTTTTCTTTCCTCCTATTCTAAAGAGTGGGAAGCGGGAGAATGGTAATAATGATGTGGGTTATAATCAAAATCACATTCACTGTGAACATTGGGGTACAGTCCTTACCTAGAACATGTGGTATTTTTCCTCTTAGATTTTGAACATAGAAAATGTGGCATTTATGTCAATCTCTTTGTTCTTCATTTTGAGCGTAATTCATGGTCCTACAATCTGAAGGGTATGTTACATGTTCAATACTAAAGCACTCAAAGCAATTCTTATTTAAAAGATATGTGAGAGGGTCAAACTCCAAATTATCCAAAAGGGCTTGAGTACATGAACTAAGTTCATAAATAGTTTGAGTTTTCCCATAGGACAAGGGAAAGGGAAGGAGAAATCAAATAAATTCTAGCTAGATAAGCAGTCTGGGTGAAGGACAAGAGTAGTGGGAGAGGGAGGAGGTAGAGGAAAGGAGATCATAAAGCTAGGAAAGAAAAAAGTTCATTAAACTCGAGTTTGAAAGGAAACTGTACAAACAGTTAATAAAGGAAAATCAAAACAAGGGGGATATGTTCCCAGGACCCTGGGCGAGCCAGCATCTGGCAGCTGATTTGTATGTATGGTAATGTGAACCAAGTAGATACAGGAAACACAGCGGACTGAGCATTCGAGAGGGCTCAGGGCAGGCTCTGCTTTAGATCACTGAAATTGCAAGAGAGGTTACCTAGTAAGTCTTCCATTTAAAAGCAAAAGATTCTATCCTGGACAATGGTGGTCGGATTATAAACGTTGCTCATAAAAGAACTAAAACCTCTTTTAGGGAACTTAGTAATAAGATTAAAGAGCAATATATTCCAGATGGTGCTGTTTCTTGACCCATTCTGAACTTGTTCTTATTTTTTCTCTGCATTAAGCAGCACACTTGGCATTTATCAGTAAGATATGATCACGTGCAAACGTTCATGGCCAGAATCTGCAGAAAAACCCAAATGCCACATTAAAAAAAAAAATACTCCTTTGCAAAATTTATGAACAGGGAGCATTTTTGCAAATGTATGTAGGAAAGACGATTCACCACATAAACTGCTCTTGTCTCTGCAGGAAATGATAGTCCAGTATCAACAATGTTTTCTTAGTCACAGGAGTCCAGCTGCTCTTGTTAACAACAAAGGCATGATTTATCTCTCAAGGATGTAAAGTAATGAAAGCCATAAATGAGAAAGCTATGGCTTATACAGATGGGATTGATCCCATGGGACAATGACTTTCCTTCCACTTATATCTTCTCCTTTACTGGTACCAAGCCATATCTCAGGATCATTCTGGTGTTAAATGCCCCATCCCTATCCTGATAGTTTACTTTATTCAAGATTAGCTTCCTGTAGCTAGAAATTCATTCATTAAATTAATTTACAAAGTAGACATTTTTCACTCCAGCAAGATTCATTTTGTTTGATTGTGTAATCGTTTTCTGGATATATATTCATTTGCATGGGTTAAGCCATTATTTCTAAACACAGGAAATAATTTTTCTGAAGCACAATTCCCAGTCTGGCCTTCCCTTTCAAAAGAAAGAAGATATTCAAATTATATTGAGATATAATCTCCGCTTGAGGAGGCAGATGAATGCAGGAAACAGGAAATAGGACGCATCCAACTAAAAATCCACACCCAAGGATTCAGCTGATAGAAAGGTCAATATTCTTATCTCTTCTTTTACAAATCGTTGCCAGATGTCTTTTCCCTAACTTACTATAATGCTTCTTTCTAGAATTTAAACAACCAAAAAGTTCAGAGAACTATAATTTTTTTCTGTTTCACCTCAGACAAAACAACTAAATGGATATTAGACACTTGGTGGTTTTCTGTTGTTGTGTTGCCGTTTCTCCACCTTTCTGAGTAAGTAATGGGTACACCGTAAACTAATCACCTACCTCTTATATGCCTATGATACTCAACAATGGTATTCATGTTGAAGCATAATTATATTGAGGCTCTTCATAACATGAATCATCAAAGGAAAATCAGATCCATTTTAATGGTATGTACTATACTTGATTTGAATTTTTTGAAATTGGGATCAAAGTAACCGTAATCTTTTCTTAATCAGGACACTTCCATGTATATACATACTTTATAAGTGGCCAAAGTAGTCTAAATTCAATAATAAACACACACATGCAAAATAGTTTTAAGAGAAAAGTAAATTCTGTAGAGAAAATAGAATTTCAATGAACCTATCAGTGAAAGAATCCAGTCACAACATACCACATATTATACATTTCCATTTATATTAAATGTCCAGACTAGGCAAATCTACAGGAACAAAAAGTAGATTAGTGGTTGCCATGGGCTGAGGACTGGGGTTAGGAAAAGTGGGGGCAAGTGACTGCTTATGTGAGGCATGGTGTATAAGATTTCTTTTACAAGTAATGAGAATAGTCTAAACTTAGATTGTTGTGATGGTTGTACAACTCTGTGAAAATAATTTCAAAAGTCATTGAATTGTACACTTGAAATGGCTGAAATGTATAGCATGTGAATTATACATCATAAAACTTTTCTTTAAATACCCTCTCAGAGGCAGTTTCCCTGAGCTGCCCAACACCTAGGTAGGTTAATAAAATCCACCTGAGAGTGCAACCAAACCTTTGGATGAATCGCATTACTTTCCCTCTCCTCCTTGCTTTGTCAGTGTTATTTGACTAATCTCTGCTTTCATCCTGTTGCTTTGGAGTGGTACTTCCCCATCTGTTCACAAACTTGGCTTTGAATTTCTGGCCCTCTTTAAAATAACATAAAGTGCTCTTTTAGAGTGTCCACTGATCAAAAATTCTGCCTCCTGGGTCTCATGCAAAGTCTGACACCTGAGCATATTTTGCCATTCTGGACCACACACTCCCGGGCTCTGCCAAATTTCCATTGTTTTCTCATCCAAACCTCAGTCTTCTCCCAGAGATGTTAAGTTAGAACCAAGGCTGGGGTTCTGATTGATGCCAGGCCAGGCTCCTCAAGGAGACTGTGTTTAGTCTTGTGGCAGTCACCTATAGCTAAATGAGATGTCATGAAATATATGAAGACTCACACTAATGAGCACCCAACCTTTTCTTAGCCATGAAAGTGACCTAGAAACTAATGGGTTTTCCATTTGGACGAAGCCATCCACTCTATCCCCCATCAGGACGCAGGTTACAGAACAAAATGCCAGGGAGTTCACAGCAATACTATCTGGTCTCCAGCATCAAAGATGCCCCCATCTACCTATCCTATTCAAGTAGACCCTAGAAGCACCTCTCCAAAGAATAGTCATTTACTTAATGCCCATGTTTGGAATGGCTTAACAAAAGGAAAAGCCATAACAGTTTATCTGATCTCATGGAAAGTTATGAATCAGAGATGTGGTTTTCTTGGGTTGTTCAGCTTTTCCTAATTTTCTCCACCCCACATTCACAACTCTTTCCCCCTTCATCTGTAGATTCTCTTCAGAAAATGGTGCCTAAGTGCACAGTTGAATCACTGAGTTGTCCTGTGGTCTGACTCCCTGAAGCTTTAGGTTTTGTTCTGAAGAAATTACTTGAAAGCACTTTTTCTGATCACTGGCAAATAGCAAAGTTTTCACATCCTGAAAGCAATGCTTTTAAGTGAGAAATACAAGAACCAATTTATTCATCAAACCATTATTCTGCCCAAACCCTAAATAATTAAGGGACAGGCCAGAATACCTCAATTAAGTACCTGAAAGGTTTTTTGGTGTGTGATTTTTAAATTGATTTTGAAGTTGATGAGCTGTCAACAGTCTAAGAAAAATTATTTAGGCATTTACCTGTAAATTGTTGCAATTTGAATGAATGGCATATTCAAAATGAAATTGAAATTTCTTTACAGCAATTTTAGTTTCATGTAACTTTAAATCTTGGAAATACTTAATACAACTTCCTTACCTTACAGATAACAAAAATAAGACCCAGTGAAGACAAGTGACTTGCCCAAGTTCCTTAAGCCAGTGGTCGGCAAACTCATTAGTCAACAGAGCCAAATATCAACAGTACAACGATTGAAATTTCTTTTGAGAGCCAAATTTTTTAAACTTAAACTTCTTCTAATGCCACTTCTTCAAAATAGACTCGCCCAAGCCGTGGTATTTTGTGGAAGAGCCACACTCAAGGGGCCAAATAGCTGCACGTGGCTCGCGAGCCGCAATTTGCCAACCACGGCCTTAAGCTAAACATATGACAAAACTAGAACTGTAAAAAACAAATCCTCAGACTTCTGAAACAGGCCCTTCCATGATATGGCCATAAGTCATGATGCTGTGAGCCTTATAAAATTTACACTTGACTTAAAAACTTGGAGGAGGGTGGGGAAAGGCTTTGGAAGGGATAGGAAAGAAGAAGAGATCAAATAGCATCTTTTCTCAGGCTCCCTGCAATGACTGAAAGAAAGAATGTTTTGAGAACTATTGCCTATCTCTATAAAGCAAAAACAGCAAAACCTGGCAGCTAAAGAAGCTGGGAAACAGAAGGCCACCGCACTGCCCCACACGCAATTCCTGGACACTGAGAGCCCACAGCTCACTGTGTCAGGACACAGACAAGCTCAAAATGGATCATGACTCATGCCAGCCTTAAACAATTGCAATAAGCTCTTATAATTGTTTGACTATTACTCTCTTATGCCAAAATGATAATAGCAATTATGTGGACTTATGTTTTCTAAATAAATGCAAATTCATCCTTGGAGAGTCATGTAATATCAAGGAAATAAAGAACTACAAGGAAAAAATTAAAAACACTACATTTCATTAGCCCTACCTCTTGATTTTCCTTAGATTTACCCTAATTTCTCCTGAAGGCCTATTAGAAAATCACTTTCTTCCGTAGGTGGAAATTGTCTATAACTGTTTTTGTTTTTTTGTTTTTTTTGTAATGAGCTATTTCTGGCATTGGTGAGCTGTAATTCTGCAGAGCACTTTCATGGGGGCAACTGAGTAAGTCTCAGAGACTCTTAGGGGGAAGGTAGAGCTCTTTATCTGAACTTTGGGTTCAGGGCATAAAAGTTATTCTTCTTGGAGATGTTTTTATTGTTGTTGTTTTTAGTTAAACAAGAACCTTTTAGTGGAAGTTCATCCCAAGGTAGTGGGTTTGGACAGGAGACCAGCACCTTGCGGTGATAAGTATAGAGCCTGGCTTACATTTCAGTCTGCTGATTATTAACTTGATAATTATCAGGTGAGTTATTGAACTTCTCTAGGAAACTGGACCAGCTGTACTAATGCCATTGGGTTGTTGTGAACATTGAATGAAGTAAATACATGATTGTGCCTTCCTCAGAGCCTGTATGGATTATATCCTTCATAACAATTAGTTCCCTTCCCTTCACTAAGGGAATTAGAGTCTGACTACACTGTTATAGAGAAAAGATGTACTACAAACCAGGTCCATTGGGGCCATGGGGACTTTGGGAAGATTATGTCCAAACAGTAGCTTAAAAATCTGGTGAGGAAGCCCACACTAACATTAGAACCACAATTCTTAGTGTTCCAGACCAGTGCCATTCAGAGCATGGTCCTTGGTCCAATTGCATGAATATCATCCTAGACCTTTATTGCAAGTTGTCCCAAGACAAGAAGGGATAAGCAGTAAAATCCTTCAATAAAGAGAGCCTGAGTGCTTATTTGTGGTGACAACAAGAAAAGAAGGAGATGGGAAGATAGCATCTTACTCAGCAGCCAGTCCTTGGGAATAAACGAGCCAAGAAATAAAAGCAATCAAAATCTCTAGGGTTTTCAGAAAAAAAAGAAAGAAAAAAAAACATATAAGGCAGGGGACTGAAATCCAGGGGCTGAGGCAGAACTCGTAGAACTCATCAGCCACAACTGGCAGGAGGCCCGGCAGTGACACGCCTTAGGAGCTAAACATCTGCCTGCTTTTCCTTCTCCACAATATGCTAAACTGTAAGCAAAATGTTGTAGCGTTCCACAAAGATCAAGGACATACAACACTTAGAAAATTGAATTGCACATGTAAATATTTACCTAACTACTTCCTTGGGGTCTACAGACCTGTTTCATTTTATTGGCAGCTGAACTCCATCATTTTAGTAAGCATGATATTTTGCTATAAATATGTGGGAGGAAGACATAACTTAAAGTAACTGGGGAAAATATATCCCAGATATTAGTAGTAATCGCACCAATGCTTCTGAAACTGCAGGAGGGGAGGGCATTCTGAAGTGGCATGTCCATGTCAGAAAATTAACACTCTGAAGATCCACCAGGTTCCCATCTCCTGCAACTTCCTCTACTCAAAGTGAAGGCCACTTGAGCCCATTTCCAGGTTGAAACCTTCCCCAGAACCAGGGTCCCATATAATTATTCATCAGAAGACACTGAAGGAGCTCCAGTTGGGTATTTCAAGCTGACGTGCCTTCTATGTAATATTATTCCTAGGCCTGATCAAGCCTGTGGTTCCAGTTGTATTTACTTTGCCTTGGCCTTCCTCTTGTGGGCAACTCTCTCCCTGTGCTTTATCATGTACCTACTATGTGCCCACCTTAGAGCTAGATGCTGAAATCCAATACTTTGCCTCATCTCCTGCATCCCTCCTTTCCCAGTTTTAGGGAATAAAAACACCACCAGCCATCAGGAGATCTAATTACCACCTTTGGGCTTTGTGTTCATTTTTATTGCAAGTCAGTGTGGTCAGAACCAAGATCAAACCAGGACCCTCATAAACCACACCAAAGAAACTTTTCAGATGCTACACACAGTAAAATAAACCTGTAGCCATCCTTTGCATCTCAATGAACATGACTTCTGCAATTTGGCTAAATGGTTTTGTTATGTTCCACAAATCTTCTACATAACCTAATAAGTAGAAACATAGCTCCCACTCAGTAGGCTCTGTAATCCGGATTATCTGGAGAGCTCTCAATTGTATGATGGAATTTTCCAGTCTTCAGCAAAGTCCGGCAATCCTCATTTCTGCCAATAATAACAATAGCTAACATTTGTTGAGAACACCCTCTATATCTGGCATGTGCAATCACATTGAGTCCTCATAACAATTCTGTGAGGTAGGTGCCATCATTTTGTCCATCTATTAATGAAGTATCCAAGCCACAGAGAAGTAATTCACCAAGGATCATAGAACTAGAAAGTAAATGAATGAATGAACATCATTTCTTTCTTTCTTCTCACCCTGAGTTCATGGCCTCTGTCAGCAGCCCTCACCTGATTTTCCCCGCCTGCATAGAGTGCTGTCCTGGATCTGGGGGTGAAGTCCTCAGGTTATACCTCAGTTTCTTTCTCTGCAGGAACTAGATCTGTCTTCTGACTGGGGCACTTGCCAGATCATCTTGTCCTCTGCCGTGTTTAGAATCTTTCAGTTTAAAAAAAGGCCCAGACTTAACCTTACCCTTTATTCTGTTATCTTATCAGAACTTGTACTATTTTATCTTGAGGGTGCTTGTTTTCCACTGCATTTCATCATTTTCAAATGTCAGATTAATTTGTCACCATGAGTATCCCTCTAGAGACCTTAAAATCATGGTTCATCAAGACTATGCTGGAACCCGACAACCCAATCCAGACAAAAACTGAGAAGGAAAATGTATTACCAGAATGGGGGTGAGGGGCGGATCAGACTGTTCTCCAGCTGTATATACATCTGTGTATTTCTTTGGATGTTGACTTTGAAATGCTAAAACACTCCCACATGGAAAAGATCCATCATTTTGTTGTTTATGCATCTGAGTACACAAACATATGTTTGCAAATGTACAGAGAGCCTGGTGCACAATGCCAAGCTCATTCAAACAACGTGCTCAGAGGCCTTTGATTGATTTTATAGAAATATACAAAAACAAGTATATTGCCCTTGTACATAAATAAATTATAGCTGTAATTGGATCACTCATCTAAGAAAGGTTTGTCCAAATAACGTATATATGTAAAGAGTATTTTTTAATTGTACTCAATATTTTTTATAAAAAAAGAAACTAACAAACATCTTCCAATTTTTTTCACTGTACATACATAGTACATTTTTATGTCATTGTAACATACATGCATCCTGTTTTGTATTCTGCTTTTCCGTCACTTTTCTTAATAGTCCTCTGTACCTGAGCCAACCCCATATTGGCCTTTTCTGTGTCACAGAAGAGTTATGCGGTGCAACTTTGCGAGGCTATTGCTGTTGGCCATTTGGGGGGCTTTTGGAGTCGTGTTCTATTTTCTCCTATTTTCAACTGAGTTCTTTTTATATAATTGATACTTTTTATCGTTAGGGATACTTCATAGAGCACCTGCTTCAACTAAATTTTAGTTTCTTCTAAACCCTTTGTTTACCCAAATTTTAACTGAGAATCCAATTTAAAACACACACTCACACACAAAAGAAACAGAAACATCTGAGCAGTGGCAAAGGAAGACCTTAAACCCTAACCTACCCACCCTCTTTTCATCTAGGACTCTTCAGAGCTTGGTCTGAACATCACTGGCGTGGGTGAGGTCGCAGAATGAGCTACCACATCAAAATGGAGAAACATTATTAAAGTTTTGGGGTGTGTTTTTTTTATTCTTTTCAATGTTGTCTGACTACTCTCAAAAGGACTAAAGCAATTTACATGCCTTTATAATTGTGCCTTCCTCAAAGCCCACCAACCACCATTGTGTTTTGCTATATTATTGATTGATGATATTTAAATAGGTATAAAATAGCACTTTAATACTGCTTTGGAATTTATACCCTCACTTTAGCCATGTGCTGATTTTTTCTTACATTTTTTTGTGAGGGTATATACTGTTTTCTCATCTCCATATAGAATTGGCTTTTAGTACTTGTATGACACATTTATATAAATTTAAGTAGCATGTGTATTAATTCCTGTATTATTTTGTGTTACTTATTTTCTTATACATAGCATATATGTTTGAAATTGTATCTCTTATGTTGTCATTATGTTGTTTTCTTTGAAATTTTTTCCTATTATGAATTGCTTTACAGTTTTTTTAGTTTTATGTATTTAAATCCCCTTGTCTGAGGCCCAGACCCAGGGATGCAGGCAGAGGCTGGGAGAGGCCATCCCGCCCACAGAGCTGTCCCTGGAGCAGTTCACAGGCAGGCTTCCTGGGCAAGACAAAAGAGAGCTGGCAGGAAGCCACACAGAGCCCATGACAGAGAGTCGGAGAGAAGCTCTGCTCCCAGTGAGAAAGACTGAACTACTAAAGCCGGCCAATCAGGGTACACACTGGAAGGTCTGGGTCAACTGAGGTCAGAGAGGCATTGAGGATCAGAGGTGATCAAATTGAGAGCAGTCTGGGCTGGTCTCAGGTAAATTTCACTGTCACTAATTCCCACCTCTGTTGTGTGGTTTGTCAGGGGAAAAAAAAAAGGGTCAGAAAAAAAGGATCATATGAGAACCCCCCATCTTATCTATAATAATAAAAGCGTAATATGCTTATTAGACCGGAGGACCTTCCTGACGAAGCCGGGGCTGAGAGGGAAGCCCGGGTCCCAGGTGCCAGAGGAAAGCCGGTGCCGGCAGCCGGGGGAAGGAAGGCCTACTCTTGCATGAATTTCATGCATTGGGCCTCTAGTCTATAATAATATCTTTGGTTTCTTCAATAGCTAGGATTTTATTTTCCTATCTTGTTCCAAAAGATGCCAGAAAAGACTTGCAGAGGAATACACACAATATAGTATGTCAAAATAGAAATAGAATTAGAAAATTAGGCCACAAGAAAATATAAACAAGTTGAATGACAAGATCAGGTAAAAGAAGAACATCTAAAAGGATATAGGAAAAGTATCTGGTGTCCTTTCTGCTTTTTAGAGCTTTAGTTTTTGATAAATCTGGAGTTCCTTATTGTAATATGTGGTACATTTGTCAAAGATTCACTTCTTTATACCAATTGCCAGTTGACCCTGCTAGAGTTAGTGATTAGTAATGCCATTCTCTATTGTTCTAGTGTTTCTGAACTGTCATCCTTCATCCTTTTAAAATAGTTCATAAATTCTAAAATTTCAGTATAATTATGTTTTCTCTGTTTAATCCAATGACACTGTGTTTTTATAATAAGATTTATTTTTCAGAATAGTTTTAGATGCACTGAAAGTTATGCACATACACCTACTCATTTTCCCCTTTTATTAAAATATGACATGCATAGGGTATATTTGTTACAATTAATGAACCAATATTAATCCATTATTTAACTTTATAAAATCCATCATTTATTTAGATTTCGGTAATTTTTGCTAATGTCCTTTTTCCTTATCCAGAATCCCACTCAGGATACCAGATTACATTTAGTCATCATGTCTCCTTAGGCTCCTCTTTGATTGTAGCAGTTTCTCAGAACTAACCTTTTTGATAACTTTGATACTTTTTAGAAGCAATGGCTGGGTATTTTGTAGATTTTCCTTGTTATGCACTGGATTATACCCAAAATTCTTCTGTTGGAGCCCTAAACCTCAATGCTACTGTATCTGGAGATAGGGCCTTTGAGGAGGTTAGATTAAATGAGGTCATAGGGTAGAGTTCTAATCTAATAGGGCTGGCACCCTGTTAAGAAGAGGAGATAGCAGAGCTCTCTGTCCACTGTATGAGGACAGAGCAAGAAGGTATCATCTGCAAGCCAGGCAGAGAGCCCTTCCAGAACTCAACCATGCTGGCACCCTCATCTCAGAAAGCCTCCAGAACTGTGAGAAAATATTTCTGTTGTTTAAGCCACTCAGTCGATAGTATTTTGTTATGGCAACCCAAGCTGACTAATACATCCTCAATTGGGATGTGTCTAATGTTTCTTTTCGTGATTATACTAGTGTTTGGTGTTTGGGAGAGGAAGACCACAAAGGTAAATGTCATTTTCATAGCATCATATCAGGAGTACATATTATCAAGAGGACATACACTCTTGATATTAACCTTGATCACCTGGATGAGGTAGTGTTTGTCAGCTTTCTCCACAGTATAGCTATCTTTTTAACCTGTTTCCATACTTTACTTTTGGGAGGAAGTAACCACCATGCACAGCCCAGTGTGAAGTTATATTCCACCTTTTAGCAGACTATCTAGGTAAATTATTTGGAATTCTTGTACTTGGGAAATTTGTCTCTTCTCTCTTATTTATGTACTTAATCTCTTATCAATTACAACAAGTTTTTTAAAATAAATCCTGTCAACAGTTCACTTAGTTTACTCATTATTTTGAAGAACCAATTTCTCTCTTGAATGTTACTTTAGTCATCTGTCATTTTATTTATTTCTGCCCTTAGTTTTATTTCAGTATCTTCTTATGTAGTTACATGGAGTTTTTATAGATGGCCATATTTTAAGGATAGCTTATGCCATTTCCATAGTAAGAAAGCCAAATAACATCTAATTTGCTTAATACAGCTTGGTCTATATTCCTATAAGTCTTAGCAAATCCATCATATTATATGAAAATAAATTTACATAAGGTGGAGCTCAGACATGCACAAATCAATAAACAATTATTAAACTGGATATTTTATCAATAATCTTATTGTTCAAATTCTGGGACAGAAAAAAATGAAAAGTTTCAAATATACTGGGAAATGCCAAGGACATGTAAGAGATTTAAAAGGAATGGTTACATTGGGCCTCTACCTTTAACATAGTTATATTTTCAAGAGGTTTATAGTAAGAACCAGTAACTAGACTGCCTGTTGGTACTGACTCCTCTCTGTCTACACACCACCACCAGGGCAAGAACTTCCCTCAGATCCTTGCTTCCAGGTGTGACTCACTTCATTCAGGCTCAGCTAAATTGTCTTACTTTATAGAACTTCTTTTCCTCACAGTGGTTTCAAATTCTAATGAGATCAAATTCTAATGAGATGTCTCTTGCAAAATAACTGTTGCTCTTCACACACTTTCATCATTGGCTCATAAACAACTCTTCTTTTATCTTCAAACAGTTTCCATGAGTCTCAAAGTTCATTTCTAAAAAACAATTTCATTTGAGTACATAATTTTAAAGGATTTTGTGTTTTTGTGTAAAAACAAATGAACATCGGCTTTGAGAAATTTCTTTTTCTACCTGAAGACATCTTCAGTTTACATGTTTGGTGATCATAGAGCTGACAGGTCCTATCAAAAATAACAAATTGCCAACCTGACTAATCTTTGTCCTGAAAACACGAGACTAATCTCCACAGGGTCTATGAAGTCTCTCAACTTTACTAGTACCTGTTCAAGATCAGAAGTAGAATAAACAAAAACTCACACAAAATAACTTTTACAGGTAACTGCATACCGGCTGACTGGCTTCCATTTTTTTGTTCTCTCACCCCATTGCTTCAAGGTAGGTTTTACATAGCTTTTTTTGTTTGTTTTAAAGTAAAATCCTTGGAATTAAGCCACTGACACATAACAGAAAAAAACAAAGACAGGGAGTAGTGCTTTAGAATAAATCTTAGAACTGCAAAACAGCCAGCTCCAGACTGGGCTGGATGCACCAGAAGGGCAGAAGTCAAGCCTTGGTCATCTCTGTGATCTCTCTCCCTTAGGACTGTCTTCACCCTAATCAACAAGGGCTGCCTTCTACTCTTCCTCACAGGACCTCCGCACAAATCAGAAAAAGACACCTCTTCCTCATGTTAAAAGTTTTTAAGTCAGTAGAGAACACCTATTCTAGTAGGAGAAATAAGCAATATACAATTGACTGTATACTGCTAGAATATGACACATACTATGATATAGATATAGAGGAAGTGCTGTGGGAAAATAAAGGAGAAAGAGATCATTTTGACTATGAAGGATGGTAATAATGTCATTACTTGATTGACCAAATATTGAATGAGGGCCTACATACAATGTGCAGGAACTATTATTAGTACTAAAGCAAACAAAACAGCAAAAACCATGTGGAACTTACATTCTACTGAAAGAAGTAGACCATAACAAACAAAACCTAAAACATCTCTCATATAGTGCACTGCTATAGAGAATCAAAGTGGCAGAAGAGAGAAGTTGTACTGGAGAAGTACAATTTTATATAGGGGATTTAGGAGGGTCTCCTAGGAAGGCAATGTTTCAGCAAAGCCCTGAAGGAGGCAAGGGAATAGGCCATGTAAATATAGGACATGCCCATACTCGAATTTTCTTGGGCTCTTGTCCATGTCTTACTAGCCTCAAAGTTTAATGGCAGCACCATCGTGAGAATGTGAGTTGCACATAATGAAGTTACAGGCTCTCTAATATTCTTGAGCAAGACGTGCTAAGCCTCTGTTGCATTTGGCTCACGTAGACTTGGTTAAAGGGCACACCTAAAGTAGTGGAGCTAAAGAAGAGCTGCCTTCTAGCCTTATAGTTTCCTCATGGTGATACATTAGATTTTAAAGAACTTGTATTCTTTACTTTTTTTCTATGCTCTTCAGCATATGACAAACCCAAAGACTCTGCCTACCTGAAGCATAAATTATTGTTCTTTAAAAAGCAATTCAATCAGAGAAAAATAAATCCAACTGATTATTTCACATTTAATTGAATAAACCATCACGGGAGCAGATGTTTCTCTCAAAACTGTTTATATTGATGCTATATTGACAAAGCACAAAATGGACAATGTATCCTAAATAAAATAAAGTATGGCCTCCAACAGCTTATGTGATAAGGCCATGCCTTCCTTTTCTCCTTCCCTCCTAATACTCCTTTATATGATCACTTTTCTCCAACCACCCCAGCCTTTCTTCTGTTCCTCGAATAAACTGAGCTTGTTCCCATTGTGGCTACCACACTTTGTGCTCCCTCTGCCTAGAACACTGTGCTTCCAGACTAGACATGGTTTGCTCTACTTGTCATCTATGACTCAGCTTATCTGTCACCCCAGAGAAACTTCCCCAGGTCACTCTAAGTGCACTCTCCCTCCACAACTAGTCAATCCCTAGCTCTTTGCAGCCATATTTTCTTCATAGCACTTTTCACTAACTGAAATAGCTCATTCATTTCTTTGTTTAGTTGTCTTCTGTAATATAAGCACCCAAGAGCAGAGACCTATCTGTCTTGTTCACCAACACGTCTCCAGAGAATCAAACAGATGCCTAACAAAGACTTTTTAAAAATCTTCACCTTCATCAAGGACTGCCTTCCACTAAGTAATAAATATTGACCATATGTATGAACTAATAAATAAATATATATATAAATGAATGAATGGTTTCTATAAAAGTTGTAGCAAAGCTATTCACACTAAATATATCCAGGAGTTATGGCAAATTAGCAGTCTTCTACAGCAGAGGTGAACAACATTGGGAACAAAGTTCTAGTCTTAATATTCATCCTTATGTTTAGCCAAACTCCAACCAAAAATATTTGTTTTATTTTATACTACATATAGGTGGTTAATAATAAAAAATGCCATTCCATTTAAAGCTGATTGTCATTTTTGTTGAAAATCAGTGCCATTCAAATGAACATACTCATATATAATACATTTTACTACTTTATCAAGAGCAATATGTAAATATTTACCATTTATCTAAAATACCTGTTAACATGTATTAAAAATAAATAAAAATAATCATCTAAAACTTAAAATTTATCTTTATTTAGAATTTAAATTTAGGATTTAGTGACCAACATTTAGCAAATAGTAATAACAGTGATAAATAAAAGAGAGATAACTTCTAACAATGTAAATGTCTTCACATTTAGGGAACTCTGACAAAGGCTTCACAGAAAAAAAGTTTGGACAGTTCATGGATTAACAAAACATTACGGGCAAGGAGTCAACATTTTCCTTACCTAGCGTTTTGCTCTACAGAACAGATTTCTCCAGCTTCAACATGCCTTGTGCCTCCATTTATAAGCTAATGCCACAACCTGCCCCTAAGCTAACCTTCAGATAAATGAGGTAATTTGGTGACTCAAATTGATCTTCCTTTACCCTTAGCCTTTAGCAGGCAAAAGCCTAAGTGTGCTGACTGACCCCACTCAACCTTAATCTCGAGTGCACATGTCTGGGGTTTTGTTGCTTAAAAAGAATTATATTGCAAAATGATACAGTGGCCCTCCCCTCACCACGAAGAGCCTCTATGCCTATTTTCCCTCAAAGATTGAACCAACACAAACACACACACACACACACACACACACACACACACACTTTAAAATTGGGTCAGTCATTGTCATATTAATCTATCAATTATTTTTGCCAATAATGAGATTCCTACCCTATGTAAGACCATAATGTGTCTTTTCTTTTATGTAGACTAAAAAAGGATTCAGTTGATACATGCTTGTCTGGAAATTTATATAAAGTAAGAAATTAGAAAGGAAAACCAAGGAGTCAAACCTTTAGAACTGCTTTTGGCTCTAGTCTAGGGAGAATATCTAAGGTATTAACTCCTATTGTTACTAGCCTATAAAGAGAGAACAAAACACATTTCTGAAAGTAGAATCAACATTCTTGGAGAGTTTCAATTTCACCGAGGTTAACAAAAATGTGGAAGTTTCTGGTTATCACTTTAATAGAAACACATTAATAGAACATATTTCAAGTGTGTGATTTTTTTTTTTGGCCAATTAAGCAGTCCTTTTATTAATGTCAGAATTCAGTGTTTACTACAGGTTTACATTTACCCAGGCAAAAAGTTTTAATATTATATTTTTAAATTATTTTTTAAAGAGTGAGCTCAGGGTCTAAAGTTAAAACACATATAGCTTACAGGGTTGATGTACAACATGTTTTCAGTACTTCATAAAAGTTTGGTTTGGGGAATTTAATCCAAGTTCACTTAATTTAGTGCTAAGAAATGAAAAGAGTAACTGACAGCTGTTCTTCCTCACCCTCACTAACAGGCCAACTTCGCAACCAGTCAGCATGAAAATGCCCATTGATTTACATCACTACACATTGTGTTATGGTTTTAAATGGCACATTGGCATGAAAGGGATACATATGAATGAGTGTGTGTGTGTGTGTGTGTGTGTGTGTGTGTGTGTGTGTGGTGTTGTTGTTGGGGATTTGCTCTGTCTTGAATTCAGTTTGACTGAATTCAAGCAAGGTAAACGAGATAGAAATGTCTCATATTGTATTAGCTAAAGTTAAAACACGTATAGCTTACAGGGTTGATGTACAAAATGATAATGTTTTCAAAGTTCATCCATGTTGTAGCTCAGATAAGTGCCAAATTCCTTTCTGTGGCTGAATAATATTCCATAGTATGAATATACCACAATTTGTTTACCTATTCATCAATTGACAGACATTTGGATTATTTCCATCTTTTGGCTATTGTAAATAGTATTGCTATAAACACATATACAAGCATTTGTTTGAGTAGCTGTTTTCAATTCTTTTGATATAAAATTCATTTGGGAGTGGATTGCTGGGTTATATGGCAATTCTATGTTTAACTTATTGAGAAACTGCCAAACTATTTTCCACAACATTTGAACCATTTAACATTCCCACCAGCAATGTAAGAGGGTTCCAATTTCTTCAGATCCTTGGCAACACTTGTTAATTTCCATTTTGTTTTTTGTTTTTAATTAGAGCTATATGAGTGGATGTGAAGCGGTATTGGTATCTCACTGTGGACTTTCCATTCTTTTTACATAAAGCTGTACACAGAGAAAGGCATCAACTAATTTCCTTAACAATTTTTGTTGACATCTTGGTAAGGAGTCTCCCCCTCCCACCCACCCCCATCCCCCCCAAGCATATGCCATTTTGTAACATTTTAACAGCACAATAAAAATGATAATAGCTAACACTTACATGGCACTTATTGCTTTATATGTATTATTATCATTACTCATTTAACCCTCACAACAATTCTATGAGGTAGGTATTATTGCTAGCCCCGCTTTAAGATGAGGAACTGGGGCACTAATCTCAGGTGACTTGTCCAAGGTCTAAAATCAGTAAACACTGGAGATGTGATTCACACCCAGCCAGTCTGGCTGCAGAGTTCATTTCTTTTCTTTGGTTGCCAGACTGTACCCCAAAGTGATTGAAACCTCTGGGCCTTATAGTTATAAAGCTAGTTAGTGTAACTAAATTATAATGCAGAAGTTTGAATTTAGGTGCCCATGTTTCATTTAAAATATAAATGTGTGATTAGGCTTTTAGCCCTTTGTTTTAAAAGGACTGTTGCTAAGAACCTCCCTGAATGCACTCCCTTTCTCAGGAAGGTCAAGCACCCTTCATCCCTGCAGGGCACCTAAGAGGAGAGCCCAGGGGTCAGGCATCTGCTGCCTGGTCTACTGTTCCCTGGGAGACCTGTAGAAGGTGTCATTCTGCCCCAGCATCCAACAATGGTTTGGATCTGACACATATTTTAGGGTTTCAGATAAAAAGAACATTCCTTTCAAATACCTTCCCATTCCCCAAACCACAGCAATCTGTCTTCAACTGGTAAAGAAACACCAGTTTAAAAAAAAATTTTAAGAATTAGTTAATAACTAAAATCATGAACCATTGCTAAGGATGTGGGCAAGAAATAGCACAAAATGACACAGAATGACTCAGAAGGTTATATAATGTTCTCAAATCCCTGGGAGGGTCCAGAGAGCCCTGCAACCTTTGCCCTCCTCGTGCTTGTCATTCCAGCCCAGACTGACCAGGATCAGGGTGGTGTTCTTGGTCTGCGGCCATCCTATCGGACAAGAGACTACAGAGCTACCGTCACAGCCCACCATTACCCAGAAAACGTGAAAGAAAACATCTGGTGAGCCCCTACTACGTGCCAGACGATGAGAGAAGGGCCTTGGGGTCGGAGAGAAAAGGTGTGATGCTCAACTCCAACCCTCACCAGCTGAGTAATTCAGGCAAGTTATTTCAGCCTCTGCACCTCACTTCGCTCAATTGTAAAATCTAATGGTTTGTTATCTCCTCAAGATTGTGGTGAGGATTGCATTACATAACATTTGTCAAGTGTCTGATCCATAGCCTAAAACAGAGTAGCTGCTCAGTGACTATTAGCTATTAATAGCAGCCCTATTATTGTTGTTGTTCCATTATGTCACACGCTCTTAGGCAAAGTCTGAAGAAGCTCAGAATGTGAAGAACTCCCCTGTTCCTCTCAGATATAAGTCAGCCCTTCCCAGGTTAGTCCCAAGAGACACTGAAGAGTATAAGCCTTCCCTTCACTTAAAGGTGCCTCTGTCATTAGGGAGCATCTGAAAAGACACCAGGATCCAGTGCATCATCTTAACCTTGCTGATGTCTGCTTGGTGATGTTTGCTCCACCCTGATGATTCCCTAAGACCCCGCCTCATCCAATTTACAGCCCACCCAAGCTGTGTGCAGCAGCTTTTGCACAGGTCTCTGCAGTTCTTGCTAAATGGGCCTTTGAGAATAGGACTCAATGCCACAGGTAAACTTGGGCCCCTCCCTGAAACAAAAGTGTCATTTCAGTTGGGGTCACGGGTCAGGGTGGTACTAAAAGGAAGCACCACCAACTCATTACTGGAACACAGTAACTGATTACCTCCTGATAAGAGTTTACATTGCTACTTGAAGAGATGAAAATTCATCTTCAAAATGTTTCACCAATGATGGGTCAGTTTAAAACTTTTGCCCATTTTTAGAACAAAATTGGAATTGGCCTTTTATGGTGATCCAAAGCAGACAGATAGTATCTGCAATTATCTGCTACTTTGCGTTTATGGAATTGCTGCTCCCCCAAAGCAGGTGGCCTGAAGCAAACTATGCCAGCTGTTTCCAGAATAATCCATGTTTGTACATTCACTCCCCACACACACTCCAAAAAAAAAAAGAAGAAGAAAGAAAGAAAGAAAGAAAGAAAAAGCCAATAGGAACTAAACAGAAACAGGCAATGCAAAAACAGGTTTCTGACGCATGTACCTCAGCCCATAATAATCCAGATTGCTGTCCTCCCCTTCTGCACAATTAAATGGACAGTTTTTAGCCCTTGTCTTACTTGACTGTTTGACTACTTTCTGAAGCATTTCTACTGTTGTGCAATTGAAACTTTACAGCTTTATGAAAATTGCCTCATCCTAGCCCTGCTTCCTAGGATCTCCTGACTTCTTTCTGGCTTTTCTTGCTCCTTCATTTTTCCTTATGCTACATACTTACAGCATGGCAGTGCCTGGGATGCCCATCTCCATGCCCTTACCCTCTCACTATATGGCACATACAACCACCTGGCACACATAGCCTACCTACTCCTGGAGGAAATGAAAACTGAATTATGTATTTCAGTTAAAGAGCATTCTAAAAAGTTAAGTCTTACTTTTTAAACAATGTATAATCTCATATCATTACAAAGGTATTTAAATGCCTAAAATAAGACAACTTAAGGGAATGCCTCGAGATAATGTCCTATTCACAAGAAGGGAGAAAAACAGGCATGTTGGACACTTCTAGTGGGAAAAGTGCATTGATATAACTTTCCTGAGAGCAATTTAGCAGTAATTGTCAAAAAGTCTACACATTGTCCATACACTTTAGTGCAACAATTCTATTTCCTCATAATAATTAGGGATATATGCTAATATTCATCTTAAACAATGCTCAATTCAAATGTATTTAAAATAGCTAAAAATTGAAAGCAATCTCAATACTTCAATGACATTTTAAAAATCTCTAACATACATACTTACATATAACACATAAGAAAACAAGAGAGGGGAAAATGGAAAAAAAGTCACACCCAGTGTTGAAAATTATTATATCTTAGTGTAAGATATATAGAAAACTAGGAATTTTATTCTTTGGGCTTTTCTGTGTTTTCAAAATTTACTAAAATAGCATAGATTACTTTTATAATGAGGGAAAGTTAACTTTTTGAGGAGAAGCCTAGAAGAGGGGATCATATTAATAAAGATGCTACAGGAGGGACCAAAATGGCAGCGTAGGTAAACACCTGTGCTCGCTGCCTCCCACAACCACATCAAAATTACAACTAAAATACAGAACAGCCATCATCCAGAATCTCCAGAAAGCTGGCTGAATGAAGTCCTACAACTAGAAAAGTAAAGAAGAAAGTGCACTGAGACTGGTAGGAGGTGTGGAGGCGCCGAATGGGCTGGTCCATCACACACGTGTGCTGTTTTTTTTAATCAGGAGGGATATTCTGCGGGGGCCACCCAGAAGAGCAAGGGGTCCCAGCCCCACACCAGACCCCCAGCCCAGGGTCCCAGAGCTTAGAAAAGAAGTCCTCATAACTACAGGCTGTAAAAACCAGTGTGGATTGGGGCTCACTGACAAAGAGGCTGCTGAAGACCAAGCTGTTACTCTTAAAAGGCCAGCATCACAAACTGAACTTACAAGGCCCTGCTTCGTCTGAGCTCCAACACCAGGGTGAGGCTGGAACTGGATTGTCTGGCATCAGGGCAGGAACTCAGGGGCGGCTTTATCCTAGATGGAGGTGCTTACAGGAATCATTGTTCCTATGCTGAGACCTCCCTGGACGCAGGGCTGACTGCCTGCCATTTCTATTTGCTCCACCTGATGATTCCCTAAGACCCCGCCTTATCCAATTTACAATCCCACCCAAGCTGTGTGCAACAGCTTTTGCATATGAATGGCCTATCATTGCTTAGGCTAAAACCTCTCAAACAAGCTGCAGCTGGGTCAGGGAGCCCCAAACCTATCAATAAAAGGCCCAAGACCCAGCACCAGCACCAGCCTCAGCCTGCCTTGCTTCACAGCTGAGCCTCGTCTGGGTACTTCTAAACCCGATACAAAGGGGAGGAATCTGCAGATCTCTCTGTAGCTTCTGCTGGGTGGACCAGGCAGTGGCTGACTTTGTACCTCCCTGGAGACCCAAGAGCCAGTGCACCCAGTGGTCAGTATCAGATCATACCAAATTAAAACTCTACACATCCATAAGCAACACACTCAAGAGGCAGACTCAGACAGTACCAAAGCCCCAGTGAAGCAAGTCCTGCTCCATAGGGGTGTCTCCTGCAGAGCAGCTCTCCCACTATAGTTGCAACTGGTCCTCACAGCCAATTGTCCTGGGGGTCAATTTCTCCCAGTGACACCAGCAGCAATCAAGTCTCAGCTACAACAAGAATGTGCTCAAAGCCCACTAAGGGGGGTACCTACAGTTCCCAGCTCAGGTAGCTGGGGAGGATGAGCCACAGGGCCCTAGAGGACATTTACTACACAAGGTCACTCTAGCAACTCAAGGAGACATAGCAGCTCTACTTGATACTTAGAAACAAACACAGGGAAGCAGTAAAATGTGGAGACAAAGAAACATGTCACAAATGAAAGAAATGGAAGAAAGCAAACTACTGGATATAGAATTCAAAACCATGGTTATAAGATCAAAAGACACAGGTTAGCTGAATGGATAAGAAAACATGACTCATATATTTGCTGACTATAAGAGACACACCTCAGAACAAAGGACTCACACAGACTGACAGTGAAGTGATAGAAAAACCATGGTAATAAAGTTACTCAAGAATCTTCTAGAAACCTCCAAGAGATTTAGTGAGACTTTCAAGGATCTTAGTGAGAATGCCAAACACATGGAAATAGACCAGTCAGAAATTAAGCATACACTGACTGAAATAAAGAATAATATACAGAGATTCAACAGTAGAGTAGAGGATTCTGAGAATCAAATCAACAATTTGAAATATGAGGAAGCAAAAACCACCCAACCAGAAGAGCAAAAAGAATAAAAAATATGAAGATAGTGTAAGAAGCCTCTGGGACAACTTCAAGCATACCAACTTTCGCATTATGGGGGTGCCAGAAGAAGAGAGAGAGCAAGATATTGAAAATTATTTGAAGAAATAATGACAGAAAACTTCCCCCACCTGGTGAAAGAAATAGACTTACAAGTCCAGGAAGCACAGAGAACACCAAACAAAAGGAATCCAAAGAGGACCACAACAAGACAAATCATAATTAAAATGCCAAGGGCTAAAAACAGAGAGAATCTTAAAAACAGCAAAAGAAAAGCAGTTAGTTACCTACAAGGAAATACCCATATGACTGTCAGCTGATTTCTCAACAGAAACTATGCAGGCCAGAAGGGAGTGGCAAGAAATACTCAGTGATGAATAGCAAGGACCTACAACCAAGATTACTCTACCCAGCAAAACTATCATTTAGAATTGAAGGTCAGATAAACAGCTTCACAGACAAGAAAAGTTAAAGGAGTTCATCACCACCAAACTAGTATTATATGAAATGTTGAAGGGTATTCTTTGAGAAGAGGAAGAAGAAGAAAGAGAAAAAGATAAAAAAATATGAACAACAAAATGGCAACAAATACATAGCTATCAACAATGGAATCTAAAAATCAAAATAAATGAATAAGAAATTGAATGAACAGAATAAACTGGTGAATAAAATAGAATCAGAGGCATGGGAATGGAACAGACAATTCTCAGAGGGAAGGGTGGTGGAAGGGTGGGAAGAGATATTATACGCATATATACATTACCTATGGACACAAACAATAGGGTGGCTAAGGTCTGGTGTGGGGAGGGAACCGGGTGGAGGAGGGCAATGAGGGAAAAAAGAGGGACATCTGTGGTAATCTCAACAATAAGGATTAAATAATAAGAATAAGAATAACAACAACAACAACAATAATAAAAGAAAGAATAAAGAAAGAAAATAAAAATAAAGAGAGGGAGAACTATTCATAACTTTAATCTAACCAGGAGGAAACATCAGACAAATTTAAATTGATGAGCATTCTACAAAATACCAGTATTCTGG
The DNA here is from genome assembly GCF_951640355.1 of Cnephaeus nilssonii. Lineage (NCBI taxonomy): Eukaryota > Metazoa > Chordata > Mammalia > Chiroptera > Vespertilionidae > Cnephaeus > Cnephaeus nilssonii. Next base: position 55,893,175 of record NC_137076.1, on the reverse strand, counting down.
AAAAATTTCAAGGTCACAAAAGACAAGGAAAGACAGAGGAACTGTCACAGATTTGAGGGAACTAAGTATGAATGACAACCTAATATAATGTGCAGTCCGGGATGGATCCTAAAACAGAAAAAGGATACTGGTGGAAAGCTGAAGTAAATCAAATAAAGTCTGCAGTTTAGTTAAGCATATTATACCAACGCAATTTCTTAGTTTTGCAAATTGTATCTTGGTTATGTCTTGTGTTAAACATTACGGGAAAGCTGGCCAAAGACTATGGGAACTCTCTGTACTATCTTTGAAGCCTCTTCTCTGAGTTTAAAATTAAATTTTGAAAAGGACAGAGGGAGGGAAGGAGACAAAGAGGAAAGAGATAGCTTATCCTACATTCGAAGTATAAATATTGAATTGAAGCTAGGTTGTGGGGAGAGTTAGACAAATAGCTACTTTGGGTAGTTGGGCAAATTCTTTACAGCTCATAAGAGCCTATTATTTTCTTTGAAAATTGGCATGAAGTTGGTCTTTAACAGTATTCTATGGGAGGGCAACTCTCCTCAGAACCCTTAAATTTTTGTCTCCCAGAGGATTTCTCCAGTCAGCCTGAGTACTGAGCACACTTTCTAGAGTGAAATGGTCCACAGAAAAGAAGGACCTAGAGGGCCAGAGTTCTGCAAACACAGAGCCCATTTGGAAAACTGTATTTCACCTGAAAACTGAACCTGGCAGTGTCTTCTCTGGGCATGAACTCTACATCTATCTTCATTTTCCTTATGGGAAAACTTAGACCCTACAGCCCCAGTATTGCATCGTTACATGACCTTGACAATATTAGCTCATAATTATTACAGGCTACCATTTACCTCCAAGTTCCTCTGAAAGCCTGTTGCTGTTTAAAATCTTGTTTTTTCATAATTACTAGAAATTGCAATGGGCAGGATCCAACAGAGGGCTGGGAGCTATGTATTCCCTTCCTAAAAATACATCAAAACTGGGGTCTATTAATCTAAAGTATTAAGAAATTTATTTTAGTCTGCATAAGATTCTTGAGCCAGTCCTTCCGTGAGCCAGCTGGTGAGTGAGAGGCATTGAGACCTGACTAGAGAGATCTGACTGTCCTTTATAGCTTTATGACTTTGGAAAAGTCCACATGATCATAATCTACATCTACCCAGGAAATATGAGGACTCAGAGCTATCTAATAAGATCAGTCTATCAAATGCCAAAAGTACTAGCTTCAGAGTGTCACTGGGTCACACTTTCTAATACCACAAAAAGTCAAAGGCCCTAAATCTTGAGTTCTGCTTGGAAAAAGTACTCTAATCCTGGGACAGACAGAGACCGAGGTGACCCAAGTGTGCTGGCAATGATGATGGTACAGAGCAGTAACATAGTAGCAGTAACAATAGTAATGATAATAAGACACTAACATTTATTGAGCACTTATTATGTTCCAGGCACTGTATGAAGCACTTGCTGTGTGTTATCTTTTGTAATTCTCTCCACAACCTTCTGAGGTACATTATCCACCATAAAAGAACTAGGGCTTTGTGAGGTTAAGTAACCTGCCAGAGCTTACAGGGCTAGTAAATGCAGGAAATGAACAAAATTGCTCTGACTCCAGAGTGTACAAGCTTAACCACAACATTGTGTTCACTGAACACTGTATAACTTGACAAACATTAGGGTTCCCTGTTGCCCCAATTTCTGTAGCAACATGGCCTGTATGAGATGCTTTCTGGCAGACTAAAGTGCTCAGAAACCACTCGGGTCCTCTCCCACTCCCTCCTGCTTCCTTAAATATACAGCTTGTTCAGATCCCTAACACCAAAACATACAGGACACAGAAAGACGACCACAGGACACAGCCATCTGCTTGCCAAGGAAAGAGGCCTGAGGGGAGAACCAAATCTGCTAACACCTTGGTCTCAGACTTTTAGCCTCTGTATCTGTGAGAAATAAATGTCTGTAGTTTAAACCACCCAGTGTCTGATAGTTACTTATGGAAGCCCTAACAAACTAATACACCTCCCTTTCCAGAGGTGGCATTTAACCCCCATCCCTCACCTTGAATGTGGGTTGAACTTAATGATTTGCTTCCAAAGAAAAGGGTATGGAAAGTGAATAAATGACGACTTCACAGGAGAAACCTGGTAAATTCCAACAGAACAAAGTAATCAAGGTTAAGCTCACAGTGTTAAGTCATGTTGACAGCATGTACCACCTCTGTGGAAAGGCATTTCACCTCTGTGGTATGTGTCCCAAATACCATCATCCCAGTTGAATCATGAAAAAAAAATCAGACAAACCCAAAGTGAGAGATATCCCACAAAGTATCTGACCAGTACTCCTCAAAACTGTCAAGGTCATGATAAACAAAGATGGAAACCTGTCACATACCCCAGAGACTAAGGAAACATGAAGAGTATATGCAATGTAGTACCTTGGACTAGATCCTAGAACAGGAAAAGCACATGAGTGGAAAAACCAGTAAAATCTAAGTAAAGGCTGAACTTGTTAACAGTAATATCTGAATATGGGTTTCTTAGTACGGACAAATATCCCATGGTAATCCAAACACCTGAAATGTATAGGAACTTTCTATACTCTCTCTGCACCTTTTCTGTAAATCTAAACTTATTCCAAAATAAAAAAATATATATTTTCTCTTAAATGGACAAGGAAAATGAATGGGTCAATCACTAAAGAAATGCATGTGGTAAAAAATCTATGGAAATGATATACAAAGAAACACAAGTAATCAAAGAAACATAAATGATAACAATAAGTTATTTTATGCCCATCAGAGCAATGATGATTTTTCAAAAGTGGTAATACCCAATGTTTTTATAAAGGTATGTGAAAATACGTAATTTGCCAATGATATCTAAGTCTTTAGCAAGTACATACCTCAATTCATTTCCTAAATAAACAAGCAAGCAAGTCCTCAATATAATAACTAACACTTATTGAACACTTATAATGTTCCAGCCACTGTGAAAAATTGTACACATGCATTGGATCATATGATCTTGATGATAATTCTATGAGGTAGATATAATTATTATCATCTACATTTTAAGAACTAAAAACCTATTTTAACCATTATAATACAACAAGTGGCATAGTATTTATTGCAGTAATGACCTCCTCCAATGACTCATGCCTCCCTGTATCTATGGCCTTGTATAGTCCTCTCCTACAGTGACTCTGAGCTTAGCCATATCACTTGTTTTGCCCTATGAGATATAACAAATGTCACAAGTAGAGGATTTTCCTCTTTCTGCATCTGAAATCTTTGCCACAGTTTAAGAAACCCTAGCCTGCTAAGGACTCAAGGTCAGTCTATAGTCAGCACCAAGCACCAGACATGGGACAGGATAGCTCTGCTCTAAGTTGCTTTACATTACAGCACATAATCTATCGTAGTGTCAGAAAAGCTTAGTGGTTCATAATTGTTTTTAGAACCTAATGAATATGTGACCATGGATTGTGGGCTAAAAGATCTTGAGGGACACATCACAGTTGCTATCTGCCATTTCTATCATACTGGTTGTGGTTACTAATTACTACAGGGGCTAAATATTTGATTTAATATCAAGTAAATGTTAAATTTACCACCTCCCATCTCTATTATATGCTGCAATTTTTACTTCCAAAAATAATGATAGCACAGTGCTTGGTATGTGGTAGTCATAAACATATATAGTATTTAACATTCATTGTGTTTCTTGCTATTAATGACATTTATTTTATAATAAACAGAAAACTAATGCAGATGTCAATTTGTACATTGGAGAGTTATTTTATTAGTGAACTACATGGGATAAGGTATCACACAACACAACTAGATCCTTAGTCAAGAACAATACTTTTTCACTTTAAGAAAGCTCCCACTCCACGCCGAAACCGGTTTGGCTCAATGGATAGAGCGTCGGCCTGCGGACTGAAAGGTCCTAGGTTTGATTCCGGTCAAGGGCATGTACCTTGGTTGCGGGCACGTCCCCAGTGGGGGGTGTGCAGGAGGCAGCTGATCGATGTTTCTCTCTCATCGATGTTTCTAGCTCTCTATCACTCTAACTTCCTCTCTGTTAAAAAATCAATAAAATATATTTTTTTAAAAAATTTAAAAAATAAAAAGAAAGCTCCCACTCCAAGAGAGCAAGAAAAAAATCAGAAGTTTGTGAGCAGGTGTAGCATCTTAAAAAATCAAAAGCATGCATAGAGAGATTCTAATACTTTCCCTAAAAGGTCATGCAAGAACCAGGGTTGGAGGTTCTGAGCCCCAGAACTGAGACTAGAGGCATGTAGGGAAGGTACTCAGAAGTCACACAAGCATTTTGGATAAACTCCTCACTGCTTTCCCCCACCTCCAACTGTGAACTAAGACTCTATGGTTTATATCAGTAATTCTCGAACTTTAATGAGCACATAAACTGAGGATCTTGTTGAAATGATTCTGATTCAGCAATTCTAGGATGAGGCCTAAGATTCTACACATGTACAAAGCTCATAGATGACGCTGGTGCTGCTGGGTCAGGGACCTCAGTTACAAGTAGTAGGATTTTTATTATATTTGTTATCATTAAGTTGATTTATGAAGAGATCTGCTTTTACTTGTTATGATGGCTAATTTTGGTGTTAATTTGACTGGACTAAGGAATGTCCAGATTATTTCTGGGTGGGTCTGTGGAGATTTTTCTAGAAGACATTTTCATTTTGATTTATAGATTGAGTAAAGAAGACCACCCGCACCACTACAAGGTGGGCATCCAATTCATTAGAGGCCTGAATAGAACAAAAAGGTGGAAAGGGGGCAAATTTTCATTCTCTGCTTAAGTTGGGATATCCGTCTTCTGCTGCCCACAGACATCAGTTCTCCTGTTCTCAGGCTTTCAGCCTCAGACAGGGCCACACTGTCAGTCTCCCGATTCTCAAGCCACGCGACCCGGAATGAGTTACACCAGCTTTCCTGGTTCTCCAGCTTGCAGACACCAGCTCAGGAGACTTCTCAGCCTCCATAACCACATGAGCCAATTGCTGCAATAACTTTCATACACACACACACACACACACACACACACACACACACACACACACACATATCCTATTGGGTCTGTTTCTCTGGAGAACCCTAATTCATACACTTGAGTGAAAACAAACTGAACATTGATATTTGGAGACGCATTTGCATTTGTGCTATGCAATACAGTAACTTATAGCATCGCATGGCTATTTAGATTTAAATGACTTCAAATTAAATTAAAATTTCATTTTAATTCTTCAGCCACATTAGCCACACTTGGAGCGTTCAATAGCCACATGTGGAAGTACATTTCCATTATCATAGAAAGTTCTATTGAACAATGCTGAATGAACTGAAGAAGGCTCAGTTACCAAACAAAAATTAAAAGAATATAAGTTTTACTCTACTTTAAACAAATCAAAAAGTAAAATCTTGAACTGTCATCTATAAAATTCCAGTCATCTTTACTCAGAAAAAAACAAAGATAGGTCAAGACAACATGATACCCATTAATAAAGAAGCTTACATTCCTTCTTCTCAGCAAAGTTCAGTACAGCCCAGCCTCAAATGGAACATAACATTAATGGACTAAGAGGGAATGATGGGTAACACTGAACAGCTGAAGCTAAACAGAACAGACCCTCATGCTCTTCATGCTTCATTCCAGAGCTATGTTCATTACCCTTTACTTTGTTAGTCAATCTCTTGACCTGAAGAGGAAACTAATACCAGTGAGAAAAAGTATAGATAATATGGAGTATAAGTTATGTTCAGCTCTATCTGGAATACTCAACTCTGAGTATTCAATAAAAGTAACAACAAGCAAAAAAGGGGATGTATCAGGAAGTTAGGGTTCTCCAGAGAAAACAAATAGGACAGATGGATAGATAAATGATAGATAGATAGATAGATAGATAGATAGATAGATAGATAGATAGATAGAATTTAAGTGATCCTATATAATAAAGAGGTAATATGCAAATTGACCGCCATGCCCTAACAAGATGGCTGCCTATGACCAGCCCAGCAGGGGGGTTAGTGAAGGATGACCAAACAACTGAACAGCAGGCTGTGTGGGGTGACCAAGCTGGCAGGGGGGTTAGTGAGAGACGACCAAGTGACTGAACAGTAGGCTGCATGGGGTGACCAGGCCGGCAGGGAGGTTAGTGAGGGACAACCAAATGACTGAACAGCAGGCTGTGTGGAGCAACCAGGCCGGCGGGGGGGCCGTGAGGGGAGACCAGGCCAGTGGGGGGGTGGGTAATTGGGGGCAACCAGGCCAGCAGGGGGGGCAGTTAGGGGTGACCAGGCCAGCAGAGGGGGGTAGTTGGGGGCAGCCAGGCTGGCTGGGGGGGGCAATAAAAGGCAACCAGGCTGGCAGGGGGGGGGGGAGTTAGGGGCGACCAGGCCAGCAGGGGGGTGCAGTTGGAGGTGACCAGGCCAGCAGTGGAGGCAGTGGGGGGGACGATTAGGCTGGCAGGGGAGGCAGTGAGGGGCGACTAGGCAGTGGGGGGGGGGGGCAGTTGGGGTGATCAGGCCGGCAGGGAGAGGGCAGTAGGGGGCGACCTGGCCAGCAGCGGGGGGCAGTTAGCAACTGGGCTGGCGGGGGGGGGGGCAGTAAGGGGTGATCAGGCCGGCAGGGAGAGGGCAGTTGGGGGCGACCTGGCCAGCAGTGGGGGGCAGTTAGGGGTGATCAGGCCAGCACACAGAGGCAGTGAGGGGTGATCAGGCTGTTGGGGGGGAGGGAGGCTGTTAGGGGTGACCAGGCAGGCAGGCAGGTGAGCGATTAGGAGGCAGCAGTCCAGGATTGTGAGAGGGATGACCGACTTTCCCCAAGGGGTCCCAGATTGGAGAGGGTGCAGGCTGGGCTGAGATGACACCCCCCACCCCCGTGCACGAATTTTGTGCACCAGGCCTCTAATATATATATATATATATCTATACTAATAAAAGGGTAATATGCTAATTAGACTGGGAGACCTTCCGGACATCCTTCCAGACAAAGCCATGGTGATAGGGCTGAGGCAGAGGCGGTTAGGGGCGATCAGGCCAGGAGAGGAGGGCAGTTGGGGGTGATCAGGCCAGCAGGGGAGGCAGCTGGGGGCTATCAGGCAGGCAGGCAGAGAGGTTAGAGCCAATCAGGCCGGCAGGGGGGCAAAGTAGGGGCGATCAGGCCGGAAGGCAGAGGGGTTAAGGCTGATCAGGCAGGCAGGCAGGTGAGTGGTTAGGAGCCAGTCGTCTCAGATTGCGAGAGCAATGTCTGACTGCCGGTTTAAGCTCGATCCCTATGGGATCAGGCCTAAAACAGAAGTCGGAGATCCCCCGAGGGGTCCCAGATTGGAGGGTGCAGGCCTGGCTGAGGAACCCCCCTCCATGCACGAATTTCATGCACCAGGCCTCTAAGATAGATAGATAGATAGATAGATAGATAGATAGATAGATAGATAGATAAAAGAATTGGTTCATGTGATAGTGAGGGCTGGCAGGTTTGAATATGCAAGGCATGCCAGCAGGAAAACATATAAAGAGTTACATAAAAATGTATACACACACTTTGAATAATTATAAAGGCAGTGTTTATTAAAACACATTTCATTTTCAAAATTGAGCCATCAGCTATTAAAGTGTCTATACATTTTGGGGGAGACACCCTCTATATGTGTTTTTGTGTGTAATACATATACTATATATACTTTAGATATTATATATAATAAACAAAATAAAATTATATATGTATATGCATAATATGCATATTACATAATATGCATATTATGCATATACATATACTTTTCTTTAAGAACTGGAAAAGACCTAGAGATCTTAAGCAGGTGTGAACTTTGGGTTCACCAGGCTAAATAGAATAATAATTTAGCTAAAGAACCAAGTTGTTGAGAAGAATAAATAACTAGGCTGCTATGAGAATTTTCTCCTGGCTGGTCCCAAAACAACAGATATAAGAAAATATTAAAAGTGAGCTTGTCCTCACTCACTCTCACCCCCACCATCCCCAGATGTCAGCCACTAGGAAGTTAAGCAGGAAAGGCCGAGACCTTCAATTGAGAAGAGGGGCTGCGGAAAGCTGTAGGCCATAGCTAATCAAAAGAGCCAAACAGAAAATGTCAAACCACCTCCTTTCTGATAAAGAGGAAGAAATTAAAGACTTAGTTACAGCATTGCTGTATATAATGTATTTGTGTGTGTGTGTGTGTGCGTGCGTGCGTGTTAATGCAAAGGTAATCAGGTTCTAAATTACTGTCAGACATGTAGAATCTAGAAGCAAATTTTGACTCTGAAAAAGAAATTGTATTTTATCCAAAGAAGTAAATCCATTATTATTTATTTATTATTACTTCTTGCCTATTTAAGAGAGCGGGGTGTGGGAAATTTGATATAGCTTTTGGTTGAAGTAGAGCATAAATGCTGTTGAAATAGAAATTAAAACCAGAAAAGGGGAAACAAATATCCTAAGCACAAAGGATAATACAGTTACTATGATTGAGGTCTATGCTTGGCCCCAAGCTTCTTGGCAGTCAGACCAAAAGGAAAACACAGTGAGTTATATAATGCCAATGAAAGAAAGCATACAAATGCATCAAGGGTGAAAAGCTTTGTTTCTGGTAATACATTTTCCAAAAAAGCATTCATCAGTACTAGATTAAACAATAATTGATAACAGTTGAGGTCTTATGGAAGGATCTTGGAATTGTATTTCTTTAAAAGTACTATTTTTTATCTTGGCATAAATTAATTACATGCTCTTAATTATGACAGGTTAATTTGTATGCTAGTAATGCTGAAATTGTATTATTGTAGGAAAATGTGTAAGACCATGGACAATATGTTCAAGTATTACTTTCAGTTATTCATAAGGAAGCTTTACCATTTTAATCAAAGCCAGATGCCAAAAGGCTATAACTAGAACTCCAGGAAGATGGCGGCATAGGTAAACAACTGTACTAACTGCCTCCCACCACCACATCAAATTTACAACTAAAATACAGAATCACCATCATCCAGAACTGCCGGAAAGCTGGCTGAATGGAAGTCCTCAACTACAGAAGTAAAGAAGAAAGCACACTGAGACTGGTAGGAGGTGCAGAGGCTCAGAACGGGCTGGTCCGCAACCGCGTGTGCTGCTTTTTTAATTGGGAGGGAGATTGTCTCTGTGGAGGCCACCTGGAGAAGCAAGGGGTCCCAGCCCCACACAAGACCCCCAGCCCAGGGTCCCAGAGCTGGGAAAAAAAAGTTCCTACAGACAATAAAAACTACAGGCTGTAAAAACCAGTGAGAATTGGAGCCCAGTGACAAAAGAGACTGCTGGAGACGCACCTGCTTCTCTTAAAAGGCCAGCACCATGAACTGAACTTACAAGGTCCTGCTTCCTCTGAGCTCCAGCACAAGGGTGAGGCTCTGGGAGACACATTTGTCAGGCTTCAGGGCAGGAACTTGGGGGCAGCTTTTTCCCAGACAGAGGTAGTCGCAGGGATCATTGTTCCTGTGCTGGGACCTCCCTGATTGCAGGGCTGGTGGCAGCTATTTCTGTTTGCTCCACCCTGGTGATTCTCTAAGACCCTGCCTCATCCAATTTACAAACCCATCCAAGCTGCCTGCAGCAGCTTTTGCATATGAATGACCTGTCCTGGAAAATCTCAAACAAGCTGCAGCTTGATCAGGAAGGCCCAAACCTATCAATAAAAGACATAAGACCTAGCACCAGCACCAGCCTGCCTTGCTTCAGGCTGGGCCTCATCTGGGCACTTTGAAACCCAATACAAATAGGAGGAATCTGTAGATCTCTCTGTAGTTCCTGCTGGGTGGACCCAGGCAGTGGCTGACTTTGTACCTCCCTGGAGACCCAAGAGCCAGTGCACCCAGTGGTCAGTATCAGACCATACCAGATTATAACTCTTCACATCCATAAGCGACTCACTCAAGGGGCAGTCTCAGAGAGCACCAAAGCCCCACTGAAGCAAGTCCTGATCCATAAGGGTTTCTCCTGCAGAGCAGCTCTCCCACTATAGTTGCAGCTGGTCCTCACAGCCAATTGGCCTGGAGATCAATTCCTCCCAATGACACCAACAGCAATCAAGTCTCAACTACAACAAGACTGTGCACACAGCCCACAAAGGGGTGCACCTATAGCTCCCAGCTCAGATGATCCAGGAGGCTGAGCCACTGGGCCCTACAGGGCACCTACTACACAAGGCCATTCTATCAACTCAAAGAGACATACCAGCTCTACCCAATACATAGAAACAAATACAGGGAAGCAGCCAAAATGCAGAGACAAAGAAACATGTCACAAATGAAAGAAATGGAAGAAAGCAAACTACTAGATATTGAGTTCAAAACCACAGTTATAAGGTTACTCAAGAATCTTATAGAAACCTCCAAGGGACTTAGTAAGACTTTCAAGGATCTTAGTGAGAATGCCAAGCACATGGAAATGGACCAGTTAGAAACTAAGCATACACTGACTGAAATAAAGAATAACATACAGGGATTCAACAGTACATTAGAGGATTCTGAGAATCAAATCAATTTGAAATATGAGGAAGCAAAAACACCGAACCAGAAGAGCAAAAAGAATTTAAAAAATGAAGATAGTGTAAGGAGCCTCTGGGACAGCTTCAAGCATACCAACTTTTGCATTATGGGGGTGCCAGAAGAAGAGAGAGAGCAAGATATTGAAAACCTATTTGAAGAAATAATGAGAGAAAACTTCCCCTACCTAGTGAAAGAAATAGACTTACAAGTCCAGGAAGTACAAAGAGTCCAGAACAAGAGGAAATCAAACAGGACCACACCAAGACACATCATAATTAAAATGCCAAGGCTAAAGACAAAGAGAGAATCTTAAAAACAGCAAGAGAAAAGCAGTTAGTTACCTACAAGGGAATGCCCATACGACTGTCAACTGATTTCTCAACAGAAACTATGCAGGCCAGCCGAAACCGGTTTGGCTCAGTGGATAGAGCATCAGCCTTCGGACTGAAAGGTTCCAGGTTCAATTCCAGTCAAGGGCATGTGCCTTGGTTGCGGGAGCATCCCCAGACGGGGGTGTACAGGAGGCAGTTGATCGATGTTTCTCTCTCATCGGTGTTTCTAACTCTCTATCTCTCTCCCTTCCTCTCTGTAAAAAATCAATAAAATATATTTTTTTTAAAAAAAGAAGAAGAAGAAACTATGCAGGCCAGAAGGGTGTGGCAAGAAATACTCAGTGATGAATAGCAAGGACCTACAACCAAGATTACTCTACCCAGCAAAACTATCATTTAGAATTGAAGGTCAGATAAAGAGCTTCACAGACAAGAAAAGTTAAAGGAGTTCATCACCACCAAACCAGTATTATATGAAATGTTGAAGGGTATTCTTTGAGAAGAGGAAGAAAAAAAAGGAAAAGATAAAAAATATGAGCAACAAAATGGCAACAAATACATAGCTATCAACAATTGAATCTAAAAATCAAAATAAATGAATAAGAAAACTAATGAACAGAATAAACTGGTGAATAAAATAGAATCAGAGGCATGGGAATGGAATAGACTGCTGATTCTCAGAGAGAAGCGGGGGAGGGGCTGGAGTTGGGAAGAGATTAAACAAAGATCTTATATGCATATATGCATTACCTATGGACTCAGACAATAGGGTGTTCAAGGCCTGGGGCAGGCCAGGAACTGGATAGAGGGAGGCAATGGGGGGAAAAAAGAGGGACATCTGTAATAATATCAACAATAAAGATTTTAAAAACAAATAAACAAATAAAGGCTATAACTAGCAACCTCTCTTAAGGGCCCATTCAAAAAAAAAAAAAAAAGCCAGAAACCAGTCCATGGTGGCATCCAGTAGAATTGGTTTTCATCTTCTAATCTACTAAGGGATTTAATGAACTATCTCTATCTTCATAATTAAGTGAGCATTCTCCAAAGAGTTATAATGCCCATAGGAATTTAAGATAGCTTGGACATTTATATGAAGACTAGAGGCCTGCTGCACGAAATTTGTGCATGGATGCAGTCGCTAGGCCTGGCCAGCAATTGAAGCACAAGCAGCTGGCATGGAAGGACAGGTCCCAGCTGACCTCTAGGCCCTGGGCAGCACCTGGGCCCTCTGGCCCCCGCACCCACCCTTCGCCTGAGACATTGCGCCCCCCGCCCAGCTGTCTTAGTGCCTAGGAGTGGGTGGCAGCCCCACCCCCTGCTGCTGCCACCACTGGTCGCTGTCTGTGGGGCAATCAGTGGGGCAATCAGGCCCCACTCACACCCACCTTGGCCTGGTGCTGCCCACTCACCTGCTCCATCATCCTGCCATGGTCCCCCTTTTGTCAAGGCCCTTCAGGGCCAGCAGTGCCTCTACTGCTGCCCACTGCTAGCTCCACATCGCTGATGCCCTCCATGTTCTGCGTCGCCCCCTGGTGGTCAGCACACATCATAGCGAGCAGTCAAACTCCCAATCGAACTTCTGGTCAAGGGGACAATTTGCATATTAGGCTTTTATTATATAGGATATCTATCCTATATAATAAAGATGTAATATCCAAATGGTTGTTATGCTATGAAGCATAACAACCGACTGTGTAATGACCGGATCACGGATCAGCAGGAAGGTGGGGAAGCGAGCTATAAGTGGATGGTGGAGAGCTACAGGAGGGAGCAGGGCAGCAAGCTATAAGGGGGGGCCGGGGGGGCGGAGGGAGCTACAGGAGGGCGGGGCAGCGGACGGAGAGCTACAGGAGGGCGCCAGCAAGCTACTGGCTACAAGCGGGTGGCAGAGAGCTACAAAGGGGGCAGGACAGCAAGCTATGGGGGGGTGGGGAGGAGGGGGACACGGGGAGCTACAGGAGGGCAGAGCAGTGGGCGGAGAGCTACTGGAGAGCAGCAGCAAGCTACTGGCGAGCTACTGGTGCACGGATTCATGTGCAGGGCTACTAGTGTATATATAAAAGCCTAAGCAACTGAACAACCGAATGACCAAACAACCAGTTGCTATGATGCACACTGACCACCAGGGGACAGATGCTCAATGCAGGAGCTTCCCTCTGGTGGTCAGTGCACTCCCTCAGCAGGAGCGCTGCTCAGCTGACCAACCATCCTGGAGGCCCACCAGCCTGGCTGCAGCCACTCACTCCCTCAATAATCCTGCAGGTCCAATCTCCAGAGAACAGGCCAGGCATCGACGGGATGGCACCACTGGCATGATCCCGACAGCACTGCAGGCCTCCTGGAAGTCGGCCTTGGACACCATGGCCGCTTTCCCTCCCTAGACGTTCCACAAGGAAGAAACGATATAAAAGCTGCTGCCAGGTGGCTCCCGATAACTGGTGCGAATGTCAGCAGGATGGATCTGGATCCCAGGCCTGCAAGGACGTCCCACCACCCTCCTGGAGGGCTGATTGCATACCACCCCCTACCCCCCTCAGGATGGGCACCAGATGCAGAGCTCACAGCTTGCGAGCACTGCTGTGGCAGCGCCAGCCTCTCCTGATCGGGACTGACTGGGCGCAAGCCCGAGGCAGGCGCAGTGGGGCTGGGATGAGCGGGAGCAGCAGGCAGCGTTGGACTGCCATTTTCAGCCCGATCCCCACAGGTCACCCCAAGGGACCCTACCCATGCACAAATTCATGCACCAGGCCTCTAGTTTTACTATATAGTTCAAAGTGTTTTGTAGTGCAGTAAGTTTGTTTTCATTTGAATGTCAGAAGTAAGGGAACAGGTTATTCTTTTTCCTTGGAATGATGCAGAGAAGTAACTCTGTAAAAGTGCAATCCTGGAACATGGGAAAAGGTTACAAAAGATTAAGAAGTGAAGATAAAGGATTTTACCAAGAGACAAAAATATGGAATGCAGGACCAAGTGAAAGGGAGCTAATAGATACTTATGAAGAACATAAGAGATTCAAGTGGATATTCAAGGAAAAGGTGAATAAAGAAATTATCAAAAAATGCTAAAAATCATATTTTGAAAGCAGAACTCAAGAACAAATAAGAAAAACAACTACAGAGACTACAGAAATTATAGAGATCCAAGGGGTTACTCAGAGTCTAGGGTGCACAAATCTAGAATGTATAAGATATCATTTACTGTATGTTATATAAAAGCAGTAATAATTACATCCACATGAGGATTTAAAGCCTGTGATGATTGCTGCCATAGCCAAATAAGTGGATAGAAAAGGGATTGATACTATTGGTGGAGAAATGAGGGAGGGGGGAGAGAGATGATGAAAAGCAGCATCAATAGATAAAGCATGGATTTGGCATTGGACTTACTTGGATGTGGATCCCTTTTTACCACTAATTGGTTGTGTGGTATGGGATCAGTTACAAAACTTCTCTAAGCTTCAGTTTCTTTATTTGTAAAATAAAGATGATAACAGAATTATGAGGAAAGGTAAATGGAATAATATGGAAAACACCTAGCACAGTGCCTTCAACAAAGATTATTGATGCATTTATAGGGATGGGGTAGGGAAGATAAATAATGAAGAGGGGAAAAAGAAAGGAAGGATAGAAGGGAGGGAGGAGGGGTGGAGATAAAAAGAAGGAAGGAAGGGAGAACAAGGAAGAAAAGGAGGGAGAAATGGAGGGAGGGAAAAGGAGGGAAGGAAGGAAGGAAGGAAGGAAGGAAGGAAGGAAGGAAGGAAGGAAGGAAGGAAGGAAGGAAGGAAGGAATAAAGGAAAGGGAAGGGAAGGGAAGGAAGAAATCATACTTAGGGAACCTGTAAGAAATATAGATAGCCAAATAGAATAGTGGAGAAAGCCCATGCCCTTATATACTTCTAGAGGCCCGATGCACGAAATTCATGCAAGGGGCTCGGCCCTCACAGCAGCAGCAGCTGCCTCGGCCCTCACAGCCCCAGCTTCATCCAGAAGGTTGTCCGGAAGGACATCCGGAAGGTCGTTCAGCTGTCTGGTCTAATTAGCATATTACGCTTTTATTATTATAGACTAGAGGCCCAATGCACGAAATTCTTGCAAGAGTAAGCCTTCCTTCCCCCGGCTGCCGGCACCGGCTTCCCTCTGGCACCCAGGACCAGGCTTCTCTCCAGCACCTGGGGTCCCGGGCTTCCCTCGCAGCCCCAGCTTCATCCAGAAGGTCGTCCAGTCTAATTAGCATATTATGCTTTTATTATTATAGATTGGATGTCTTAGAGCAGAAATGCCCTTTAGAGATTATTGAACTCAACTTCAATTTTATAGATAAACTGAGGCCAGAAGTGTTACTAACTCAAGGTCACATTGCAAGTTTGCAATGGATCTCTTTCCTGAGGAAAAAATCTATTATGATTATTTTAGAAAAGAAAATTAATGTCAAGCAAGGTTGGATGTTTTATTTATGGGCATAACAAAGGGATGAGCATTAGATCTGGCTGGCTTAAATTTCGAAAATTTAATACCTGAACGTTTTACTTGCTTTTGGCCTAGTCAAATACTTTTTTCTAAATTTAATGAATAGTGTTTCATATTCTATTTAAATGTAAACCTAAAGAAGCCATTGAGCATTATAGTCATTATAAGACTGCCAAGACTGAGCATGTACCTTTTTGGAGTAAATAATTATTACCTCTTTGTTACTTTAACCACTGTCTCTGAAGACACTTTAGCCCAGACATGTCAATTAATGACAGAATCATTAGTTCTTGGCAGCCAGTGCTTCTTGATACCTTTTCCCTTATTCTAGCCAAATGCTAGCAGCTGCAATCACAGAGATCCTTTTTTATTCCCTATAACCTCATTGTTATTTTAAAATTGTAGCCAGAAAGAGTATTTCTCAAAGAATAAAAAGTTTTTCTCTGAGGAAAATAAATTATGTTTCAGCCAGTGAGGCCTATTGTTGAATATTTATAGAGAGTATAAGAATATATTTCAGCTCTTTCTTTCACTGTTTCAAAGTCCAAATCACTAAAAAATAGTTGGAATGAAATTTTTGTTTATTTTTTACATCAGCATATGCCACAAGATCTACTCAGGTTGAATTCATCTTAGGAAATGACAGAGGAACTTTTTAATCGGATACCTTGACTTCTGTTTTTCAAAGTATAAACCCAAAGGAGGCCCAAGGGAAGTAAGATTGGATCTGAGTCTTGAAGGATGAGTAAGAGTTCACTGAACGCACTGGTGGGGAAAAGTATGAGCAAGAGCAAAAAGATGAGAAAAGTCAGTTTGCCTAGCATGGTGAAAAGATTGCAAAGATTGGCTATTGGTAACAACAAAACCACTGAAACTTTTGAAGCAAGAAATAGACAAATCAAAATGACATTTTAGGAAGATGAATCTGACAATAATGAGCAAGATGGATTCAAATAGCTAGAGGACTAGTTAGTAGACCTTCATAAGTCAGATTTGCAGAAATAAAGACTTGAACAAGCAATAGTGGGAAGAGATGAATAAGAAACATTTCAAAAAGAAGTATCAGAACTCAGCCACTGAAGGAGCCTGAGGAGTCAGAAAAAATGAAGAGTCAAAGGTAGTGCTGAACTAAACCTGGACAAATAATAAAATGATATTGTTAGTGACAGAAATTGGAAAGTTGATTTTACAAAGACAATGATGAATTAAATTGATAATTTTCTTGAAGTCACTGGCTCTCCTATACGAATTATTCTTCACTGCATTACATCTATCTCTGACAATCCATGTTTGTATTTCCCATCCTTTACCCTACAAACAGTGCATCCATTGTCATAGTTTAAACAAATCTTCCAGGTGATTCTGGTACAGCTAACACAATAAAGCCCACACTACAATGGAAGCTCCAAAAATCATAGCAGTTATTTTTATCTCTGATTAACACAAGAGATCTTACTTATAATCATTATGATGGTTTATATGGGATTCCATAGGTGAAATTAATAACATATTAATATGGATTGCCTAAAATATTTTACTTCCACTTGCATTAAGATGATATGAAAGTCTGGTATGCCCTGTACCTGTATACTTCAGGATGGCACCCTAGCTAAAATTGCTCATTGGTCCCGTGGCTAGCTTTGAATACAGGGAATTTTAGTTGTCTGAATGGTGCCTCTAAAATATTATCATGTTCACTTTAATGACATTTTCAAACAAGCTGTGGTCAGAATACCTAAAAGGACAAAGATTTGAGTTTTCATTCCCTTTTTTGTGCCTGCTTGCTAATAAACATTGTACATGTGTCAGAATTTTCTTTGAAACTTGCTTATATTATAACTAGGTAGTGAGGTGATAGAAGAAGGGAAAACCCCTACTTGCCTCTCTTGGTGGCTACTACCATCACCAGCCAAAAAGAATCTAATTGTCATACATGACCAGTTAGTCTGGGCTAGTTCACATTCAGTGGATTTAAGAGAGAATTGGAAAAGGAAAATTAGAGAAAATGAATATAGACAATTCTTTTAAGACGTCTTATAAATCAGAACAGAGATTTAGGGGCATGACTGGTTTGGGAAGGAGTTGGGGTGGGCGGGGAATGAGGTCAAGAAGGATTATTGCATTCTTTCCAAGTAGCCAATAAAGAAATCCTCCCTATTTTTTTTTTAATTTTATCCAATATATCGAGAATATCACAAAGGGCAATATTGAGCACTTGTGATGCTCAAAAGTCATATTAAGGTGTTTTCAATAATTCACATTCTTAATCTGTCATAGTCTACATTTGAATGTGCACATATGCAAGCTATTTATCATTCCAAACAGTTTTGCAAATTAGGAAGTATATTTAGACCAATAAAGTCAGTTTTTAAACTCTTAACATTTAAAACAGGACAGTCTTGGACTTTCCATTTGGCACTTATTCTTCTCTTCCAGCTCTGTGGGATGCCATTCCCCTTCAACCACCACAAACTTTCAACAGCATTTGTTCTTTGGAGTATTTTGTTTCCATAACCAGAAGGTTGGGTAGGAGAAAGGGACTATTTGTTAATGAATCCTTCTCTTTTTCCAAATCTTAATCCTGACCCATTAGAATGCTAAATTTTCTTCTGTAATAAAGATGCCCCAAGGTTCTTTTCCCTGGTTAATTAGCTGGGCACAAATTAATCCTGAGTTTTTATGGCCTGACTTCAAAATTTTTTCTTTTACAATTCCCTACCTGTTAGAATTCTCAGATTGAAGACTGACTCACACAGACTTCCGGATTGGACATTCTGATTAAAAGAATGAGTCTCTTCAGCTGACACTAGTTAATGTACAGAACTAATCAAGGAAAGGTGAGTCCTAACATATGGTGACTGAAGATGATTTGACTTTGGGTGGTGGGCATACAATGAAATATACAGACTTTGTATCATAGCAATGTTTACTTGAAACCTACATGATGCCATTAATCAATGTCACCCCAATAAACTTAATAAAAAATAAAACAATAAATTTGGTTCTACATGAAAGATATATATATTTATATTTATATTTTCTAGTAAAAAGCTTTAGTCAGCCAAAATTAAGTAAGTATACTTAGACCAGGCACATTCTAAACATTTCTAATCCACTATCCAGATGTTTCTATAAAAACATCTCTAAGTTTATTCCTTTTGGGAAGCATAATTTTGAAACTGATGAAACAAACCTCTATTTTCTACCAGATCTAATGAACTGCTTTACTTTATTAAATAAATAACTTATTATTCTGCATTTGTCTTTTCCTCATACAAAATGTCTCATTTTAATAATAAATATTTAAATTCAAGTTGTCTTTGTTCTAAGGAAGTCACAAATTCTATTCATGTTTTAAATCTAATCTTTCTTTAAAGACAGTTATTGGTAAAGTATGAGAATTCTTAATATTAACGTACATTTCCCCAACTTTGGTTTCTTAAAGGACCTTCACATTCATTCTCTCAAAACTTGTAGGATAGGAGTGGGCAAGTGTTATCGCCATCTTGCAGATGGAGCAATTAAGGTTCTGAAATTTCAGTGACTTGCTCAAGGTCCCACAGCTAGTAAATGCTATAGGCAAAACCTAATTATATGACTCCAAACCCAACATTCTTTTCTCACATATGTCCCATTTGAGGAAGCAGAAAACAGTAGATCCACCAGCACTGTCCGTTTCCAAGGGGTTACATATCAATCCTTTCTTAGTTGATTTAGTGATTGAGGTCCAGACTGGTCTAACTGAATGGACTACCAAAAACACCACAGAATTTTTTTTCACTTTCAGCCCTTAAGTAAGTTCATGGTTCAAACATAATAAAGAGTCTAAAGTTTAGAAGTAATTAAAAGAAATATTTCTAGCCAAGACTGTATTCATACCATAATATTAAGCAATTAAAAAAAACTCTAATATAAACTCCTCAACAGTTAGAAAGGGAAAATATTGTACATTTGTTAGGAAAGAGACTGAGCAAGAGTCCAATAAAGTCATGCAATTGCTATACTAAGCCCATCAAGCTTTCAGTTCAAGGTCACAGACTAAACACACATGTTTAGTTTTGATTCCTTCCTAAACCCCATTTGAAAGAATTAAAAACATATGGATTTAAAGAATAAATCCCTCACAGCACTGGAAACAAGAGAAAGTATAATCAATAGACCAAAATTTTTGAAGAAATAAAAAGCCAATGCGATCAGACTGATGAAAAATCCAAAGCAGAGAAAACTGCAAACACACACTAGATACGGGAAGGGCCACCGTGAGAGAGGTTTGTCTCTAACAACTCTGTCCAGGAGAAACTGGAAGCCCTGAATTTACTTACAATTGTGGGGCAAAGTGGATGACAAGATTATCAAAATAATAAATTTAAAAAATACCTACAGAACAGCTGAGCTAGCTGTGCCCCACGTCCATGCAAACGTGGCCAGGGTTTTTGCTTTCAGAGGATCTAATTGGGCAGGGCTCCTAGCACAGGGCAAGAAATGGAAGCACAGCCAAGTCCTAGGTAACTCCAGACATTTACAATGCACACACACACACACGCACACACACACACACACACACACACATGCACACACGCACACACAGGAAAGGGAGCAACTTCCACATTCAAACAAATCTTGCATTTACAATCCTGGGGTTTCTCAGCCTGCACAGCTCCTCCCGGCTAATATACTCTAAAAGGAAGCATGTAGACTTGCTTGCTTATAATTCTAGAAGAAATGCTATGTTCTTAGAAAAGAAATATCCATATTTACAGAACAAGTTGTAAACCCAGATTAGAAAAATTGAACGATAGGATAAATTAAATATATGGGGGAAATGTATGTCCACAAAAAGGCACTGGGCCTAGACTGTTTTATGGGTGAATTTGTCTCAATAAAAGCAATGATATCTGTTTTATTTGCATTGTTCCTAGACATTAAAAAAAAGAAAAGCTTCCTTACTCATTCTGTGAGGCTAGCATAAACACCCACACACATACCAAATGCTACTCACTGGATTCTCAGGGCCACATCTGTCTTGTCAATGATTACATTCAGATAGCATTTTTTTAAGGCTGAATATAAATGTTATGAGACACAACATACATTATCCTAGTATCCCAGTCTCCACTTCTCTGTGAGCCTCATCTAACTCTACTAAATTTTAAAACAAATTTGGCTCCTCTAGGTATTTGAGTTTATAATTCTTACCACAGACCAACTTTACTTGTGAGTGTGAATTTTAATTAAATTCTTACTAAAATATTAGCAAATCAAATCTAACAGAGTAAAAGAATAAAGTCTTATAACTAAATAGAGTTTATACAAAGACAGGTTTATTATTAGAAAATTAATTCACAGAATTCACTATGCTATATCACTATATCATCATTTGATAGATGGATATGAATACACACACACACACACACACACACACACACACACACACACACGAAAATTTTATAGCCATTCCTGATATTTTTGCAACTATTACTAAGTTAAGAATAGAAGAAAACTTCCCTAATTTGATGAAGAGAATGTATCTGAAACATAAAGCCAATGACATTCTTGAGGGTAAAAGGTGAGAAAGAATTAAGACAAATTATAACTATTATTCAAAATTATTCTAGAGTTCCTAGATAATGCAATAAAAGAAGAAAGAAAATCAACCATAAATATTAGAAAGAAAACAGACAAAGCTTTGAATTAATATCTGTCAACAAAGTGTTTGGAGGTCCAATATCTTTGAAGGGTTGAAGAGTTCATCTATTTGGTATCAAGCATCCACATTTATAACTAATAAATTGAGGTTGTTGGAGAAAGTAAAACTGAAATTCACTGCGTTTTGTTTTTAAGAACAATGCCAGTAAAAAATAAAGTAAAAGCATTTTGTAAGATTTTTTTTTATCAAACACCTACTATACTGTTGTTTTGTTTGTTGGTTGGTTTTGTTTCTTGTGGGGGGTTTGGTTAATTGCGATGTTAGGAAGACACATCGATTGATTGCCTCCCGCATATGCCTCGACCGGGGCATGGGATCAACCTGCCTCCCAGGTATGCCCCTTGCCTGGGAATCGAACCAAACCTGACAATCTTCGAACCACTGAACCAGGCCAGCCAGGGAAACTACTATACTGTTTTTAGAACAACTGTAAGATAAATGGGAGTCTTTAGTAAGGTATTTAACCTCCAAAATGCCAGTGAGAGAAAAAAAAAAGTGAAAGCATTTTGTCAGGTTTTTTATTGAACACCTACTATACTGTTCTTAGAACAGCTCAAAGGAACGTGAGAGTCTTTAGTAAGGTTATGCAACCTCCAAATTTAACATTTTCCTCTTGGGGTAAATAGGATTTCCTTACAATGCAGTTTCCTTACAGGATATAGTTTCCAGAGAAAATTATATTTGCCTATACCTGCCCTACCTTTTTCATAATAACACTACGAGGTTTTTTTAATGTTCCCTCCTAAGGTGGGCAGTATGATTGCTATACATGCTCATCCTTTTAGCTTCTAAAATTTATGCAACCAAGGACTATATCTGTTATATGCTTTTCCATTATAAAGACCAAATAAGGAACACTTTTAAAAGGAATATAATTAAGTAAGCATTTAAGTAATTGAGAAGTCAGGAAATAAACGGATACATTCTAGCCCCTGGAGTGATAATGTAAGTGAGATCAGTTGGCCAGGTCTGGAAATATCTCACTGGTGAGGTGAGTCTGATAGTGTGATGAAAATATAAAGGTGCTTCTCAAAGGAAATTGGGAGGGCATTCTGGTTAGGGTGTCATATGTGAAGGCTTTGATGGCAGGCACTTGCTTGAAAGTTGTCAAATATATTTGACTAAACTCAAAGAGCACTAGGCTAAAAAATAGAGCCTTATGTATAAAAACTGACAAATACAGACCAGTAGGATTTTAATTTGTAATGCTGATAAAGAGATATGATAATGGGGAGTTTTAGGTTCATGCAGTTTGAGGAAGACAGGGAATATCCTTGCAGGTTTCTGGGCTGGGAGTGTATGTGCAAGCTAACTACACAATGGTTCTATTATGTAGAACTGGCTCTGCATAAAGATAGAAAGAGTGGGAAAATAAATTTTCTGGGGGAAACATGACCATAGCCCCCCAAAAAAGGGGAGAGGGGTACCTCCAAGGAATAAAGTAGGGAAGGGCTCAAACCAAAAGAGCTAAAAAATGTTGTTAAAAATAATATCTAAAACTTACTATCATTGAGGCATGATTTTTTTTGGTCTCACATGGACAGAAATCACAAAACTACAGCATCAACAAACTTTACCTGGGTGACTAACATCAACGTAGTATTACTAAAATGATGAATAATGATGCATAACCACATCCTTGAGACTAACCTAATCAGCATTTCCTAATGTTACTTAACCACAAAATGCTTTATTATAAAATGTTGATGAAATACCAACCTAGAGGATATCATTACGCACACTTGATTAAAAGGAGAGAGCAAAAATAAGTGCTTAAGGAAAATAATAAAATTGAATTCATGTTTGAGAATAAATATTTCATAAAATCACAAATAAATTCGGTAGGAAAATATTTATATTTTAGAGATAATCAAATATTTAGAAGTGAATGTTATAATGTTTATAACTTAGTTTAAAATACCTCCACAGAAATATATACATTTATGAAGCACATAAATCAAACTGTGAAACATGTTTGTTGAATCATTCAAATCCAAAAGGTAGTAAATGAAGCAGCAAGGTGGAGCAGAGCTATGGAGCCCACAGTGTAGCGGTGTGAGCTAAATCTGCCTGCAAAATTAGCTGCCATTTCAAGCCATAAAGTGCAATATTATGGACTGAATTGTGTCCCCTCCTAAAATTCATATGTACACCTCAGAATGTAACTGTATTTGGAGACAGGGCCTTTGCAGAGGTAATTAAGGCAAAATGTCCTATTTTGAGCCTTAATCCAATATGATCATAATCCAATATGCGCTCATAATCCAACATGCGAAGGGAAGATTAGGACATACACATACACAAGTGCACACTCACACAGAGGAAAGACAATGTGAAGACACAGCAAGAAGGCTGCCATCTACAAGGAAGGCTGGAGGCCTCTGAAGAAACAGAACCTGCCGACACCTTCATCTTGGACTTCTGGCTTCCAGATTATGAGAAATAAATTTCTGCTGTTTAAGCCACCCAGCCTGTGGTATTTTGTTATGGCAGCCCTAGCAAACAAATACAGATGTCTTCCCAAATATAATCAAATCAGAAAGCTATAAGCAAAGGTCCTTGAGATGCTGTCTAATTTATCCATCATCCTTTAGGCAAATCCACCTAAAAACCTTCCAGTATAAGGATAAAGAGAGTGCCTGGGAAGAATGTCTGCTATCCATGGGAGATGACAGTTGTTAGGGAGGGCACACTGAAAATAGAATTCTGAAATCTAAATTCTAAGTTCTTTACCATCAGCCAGTTTTGGACATCTATTTCAGAACAGTAGTCTTCAGTCCTTGGTTGACAAATGAAAAGGGGAAAAAAATGTAAGGCTTGGCTACAGAACACACTCTGTATTAATATTAGTTAACTTTAATCAGTAAATACACATGAAAAGCTAGAAGTCTCTATCATTGTCTCTTTAACTCAGAATTCAGATAAGGTAATGAAAAACATTTTTATATTTTAAAAAAAAGGCTTTCCTTCACACTTTACCTTACTTGCAAGCTTCCTTGTTCACCTCTATATAAAAATATAGGTAGAACTGTTTCCCAATAAAATTCCTTTTCCAAAGTTACCAAGAAGTCTTGAAAAAAAAAAAGCTTAATGTAGCACATGCTAACTGTAGGTGGTGTTGATTTCTCTTCCACAAATTACAAAAATAAATTTAGCAAAGGATTTATACTTACTACATAGCAATGTTTCTGCAGATCTTTTGGCACTGTTTCTAATTTCTTAGTTATTTTTCATGTAAAGCGGAAGAGTTTGCCTAAAGGCTCAGCTTGACATCCTTAGAACAATATCCCCCTTATGGGCCATCTCCATGGCTGTCCCCAATCTGCATTTCCTTTGACCTCTCTTGACCGCCCATTCATTCTTGAAACTCTCTTCTTTCTTCACATCACAGACACTGCCCTTCCCTGGTTCTTTCTTATAGATGCTTTACTCTGGCAAGCTTCTAGTGCAGCGATTTTCAACTGGTCAACTAGATTTTCAACTGCTGTGCCACGGGAGGCACATTTGTGTGCCGCAGAATGTGTAAAACATGCAATACCCGACTATTTAGTCAGGAGCACTGACCTCTTTTCCCTTAGATTATCAAATTTAAAAAAAAAAAAACAGCCAACATAACAATAGCTGTCCATTGTGAATGAATCAAAATTATACCTATCTTTTGTCAGGTGAGCAAAAAATATTTTTTTTGGTGTGCCAGAGTTTTGGTAATTAATTTATGTGTGCCATGAGATGGAAAAGGTTAAAAATTGCTGTTCTAGTTGATTATCCTAACTGAATGCTCAGTACAAGGATTATCCTGGTTTCTTTGACCTTTTCTTTTGCACATTTGGTCTCCCAATGAAATGTATCCAACTCATGGCTTCAGTACATATTTATATTTCAACCCCGAAGCCCTGACCCAAACCCAGGCTTACAGTTCCATATGCACATGGATTACAGTTACATCCAATTTGAATGTTTTCAAACTGTTTAACAATTGAATTCTTCTTCCCATATAAGCCTCTCTTGCCCCTCAAATCTGGCTTCCCTTTCCAGGTACTCTGATGGATTCACTGTCAATCTTCCTCACCTGGCCACTTTGCTTGCATATAGTGTATGGCTCTTTTGGTGCAATAACACTGGAGTTCAGTAGTTTTGACAGGGACTGTAGGATCCACAAAGTCAAAATATTTACTAGATAGCTCTGCACACACACACACAAAAATGTTTCCCAGCCCCCTATCTAGAAGATAGCTTTATCCTCACACTTAGTGGGTTGTTTTTAAGCTTTTTGCGCGCGCACACACACACACACACACACACACACACACACACACACACCATTAGACTCTAGGCTTCATTACAATACTAGTAGAGTCATGTCTTATTCCTTGTTGGTTTTTTTAATCTCTATTTCTAACACAGAACCTAGTACACAGTATTTACTCAATATATATTGGTGAACTATTTTGAACTCCCTCTAGGAAATTTTAGAGTCATTTTTTACCCTTCTTGCTTTATCCCCTAGATCAAATCTGCACATCCCACCCCCAAGGAAAAAACACAATGTTTGGTTGCATTGGATTGTTTGCAATAATTCCCTCTTTTTCTTTCCGTGCCCTTGGTTAGTCTCCTCCAATACTGACTCTGGGCTTGCTTTGGTCAATGGGATAATAGCAAATATAATGCAAGTGGACACACGAACAGTATTTGGTCGCTGAGGCTTGCCCCTCCTTGCTGCACGTGTAACCCTGATACCACCAGATGAATGAGCCAGGCTGGCCTGCTGGATGATGAAAGACACATGGCCCTGATAACCCCTTACTCCAGATATGTAAGTGAGGCCATCGAATACTAACTGACCACAGATACATGAGAAAAATTCTACTGCATGAATGAGCCCAGCCAAGACCAGCAAAAGAACCACCCAGATGAGCCTAGCCAAAATTTCTGACCCACAAAATCATGAGCTAATAAACCATCTTCTTTAAGCCAATATGTGTGTGTTGTTGTTTTTCCAGGGAGAGAGTAGCTGTATGCAGGATAAACTAGTTGTTACATTGGTCTTCTTCATTTTAAATGTTTCTGAGATTTGTGCCTTAAATTTTACCCCCAAAGTATCGAAGGAGTATCTGTCCCCACTTTATTCTCTACCCTCATGCTATATACTAAGATAACATACCAACCTGTCTTCTTTTCTTAGTTTCTATTCAAATATGTAAAACAATTCTGCCAAACTAATCTTCCTAAAACTTTTCTTTTCACCATATCCTGATAAATGATAGATAAGCACACCTTATTTCCTAAATATGAAGTCTACTTGATATCTTAAATATCTATTTTTATATCCAACATATCCATTTTTAGCCTAAAACCATTATAAGATAAGCTCCATGAGAAATGAACTGTAGAATCATAGGTAGTATAATCTTACAACTTTCCCTTACAGATGAAATCATCTATCCTGTGCCTATCCCACCATCGTATTTGGAAGCAGGGATTTCACCAGTTCACAGCTGGAGAGGATATTTGCCTCTGGATGAATCCTACCTCAAATTTCACCCATATCTGATTTAGATAATATTTAAGTGAGACTTTGGACTTCAGACTTTAGAGATGATGCTGGAATGAATTTAAGACTTTTGGGGCTGTTGGGAGGGCATGAATGCATTTTGCATGTGAGAAAGACATGAATTTAGGAGAGCCAGGGATGGAATGTTATAAACTAAATGTCTGTGTTCTCTCAGATTCAAGTGTTGAAGCCTTGTGATTTTGTGACTTATAATATATATATATATATATATATATATATATATATATATATATATGTCATTCAGATGACCAAAATAATATATCTCACATCACTCTCTCTCGCCCTCTGTCACTCTTTCCCTGTGCTTTATGAGGAAACAGCAAGAAGGCAGCCCTCTGAAGCCAGAAGAGAGCTCTCCCCAGCACCTGAGCATGCTGGTGCCCTAATCTGGGACTGCCAGCCTCCAGAACTGTGAGAAGATAAATTTCTATCTAAACCACCCAGTCTGTGGTATTTTATTATAGCAGCCTGATCTAAGACAACTTGTCAATACCCATAAGGCAAGAATCACTTCCATCTCTACCAATCAAAGTTGATCTTTAAGTCTATAGACAAGAGTGACTTGGCATTACTATCAGTTTTCTACAACTTACAGAGTTGCAAAATAGCCCAAAGATGATGAAAGAACATAGAAAATTGCACTAGACAGGATACCTAGTAATCCTTCCTGGCAATTTCAAGTTCTCTCATAAGTTTCCCTGACATATCTAAACAACCAACGATACGCTAATTGCCTTGAAGTTACTCCAGAGGAGACCTGCTGTCACCTCTTTTGATTAAATCTTTTTTATTCAAGCATAGGCAACTTTTGTTTGTCTTTATTACAAGTGCAATCCACAGTTCCCAAGTCCATACCAGCCAAAAGGAATACTTGGGAGTCAGAGCCACAAAGATGTCATCTTAGCACCCAACTTTGTCCTCACTAGCAAACTCTGGAACCCTCATGCCCTTCCTATTTTGTTAAGGGATCCAGGCTGCAGTGTTGTATAAGCTCTGCTATTAATGGTTGTTCTCATCATGGCTAATTCAAGGCATCAGATCCCCTTAAGCTTTTACCTTGTAGCTCCCTGGACACCACTGATCTCCTTGGCCTTAGCCACTACTATGTGACACCTTCCTGAGGTCACCCAGAATGTCATGGGAAGCTGCTTATTCTACTCTCCCAGTCACTCACTGACAAACAAAAAGGAACAAATGAAAGTGAAAAGAGCTGTCATTTATTGAGCTCCTATTATGTGCCAAGCCTTTAGGTACTATTCATTCTTTAAACTGATGACATTTTTGTTTCTGCTTGGGCAGTTAAAGTAAATGTACCTCCCCTAAAAGAATGTGCCCCAAATAAAATTAATTTCACATTTTTTTAAATTTCTTAGTATCTCATACCTCATCCAGATCTAAATTTCCCCAGTTGTCCCAAAAATGTCCTTTGCAGTTGGTCTATACAAACCAGGACAGTGCAACTAGTGGTCATCCTCCTTTAAGTCTTAATCTAGAAAAATATCCCTCTTCATTGACTTCTTGTTGAAGAGGCAGGACTAGTTCTCCTATAAAATGTCGTTCTTTCTGGATCTGTCTATTGCTTCTTCATGGTATTTATTTAACTTGTGTATCTGTCTCCTATCTTCCCTCAAAATGAGGATAGCTACAGATTTGATTCACATTCAATATTTTTGTCCAGATGAAATATATAATCAGAGGACACATAATATCTGCTTGCCCAATCATTAGTGATGCTTAGATTGACTGATTTTTCGGCCCTCCAATGAGGCCACCAGCAGTTTACAAAACTTGGAGCTACATTAAGCCTTAAGTTTATTTTGATGAAATAACCACCAACTAAATTCAGAATCCTCAACAACCCATCTACAAATTAATATTTTGGAATACTTCCTTTTGAAAACAAACTGCCTATAGTAAATTTTAATTAAAAAAATGGACCTTCAACTAACGGGCTTACTTTTTTCCCTCCAGGCCAGTGTTGGTTGCTGCCAACAGCGAGTGGGCCACGGCACAGCCCAATGTGAAGGCTGCAGTGACAGGGTCAGGCCTCTGATGTACATTTACCCAGTTTCTCCACTTTTCCTCTCACAGCCTTTCCTTATCTTTGTGGTTCTCCTCTGAACCCTTCGTGTTTCATTTCCCCCAGGGCTCCCTAAAGTGAACACAACATTCCTAGCACATACTCTGAGACTCAGATCCTTTACTGCATTTCAAGTTTAAGGATCTGTGGAATTAGCAATTGTGAAATGGACTTGAAAATTTGAATCAAGAAACTTAAATTCATAAGGAAATTCACTCCAAGGTTGGTTTTTAAGTGCCATCTTGAGTACTTTATTTTCAGTCATTATCATTCAGGAAATCAATAATAATAATATGATGCTGAGAAAAGTGATTCTAACTACCATTACAGTATGTTTAATGAGCTGCTTGAACCAGAAGTCAAAGAAAGTATCCCTGAAACCCAGAAGACCTGCAAATCTGTATCCAACCCACCTTCTAAGGAAGTCAAATTGAGAAATGTAGTCAAATTAATTCCTTATATGTTCATTAACTGTACAAAGCAGGGACCAGAGGTGGGGCAAGCACTGTGGGTGGAGAGAGGGCTTACAGGAAGTAGTTCATTTGCATGAAAACTGGTTTAAGTCCACTGAAGTCATTTTCCTAAAGTAAAGCAGAGAAGATGAGAATACAAATCTCCAACAACTAAGGAAAGTTTGTGTTGTTCTCACCTAAAATAAGGCAACCCTAACCCCTTACAAAGGCAGATATATACTGTTGACCCACATAAACATATTTATACTAAAAGATCTCTCTTAGAAGAGGCAATAAATTCATTTTATGAACTTATAGGCCAGATCAACAGGTAATATTATAGGAAGGCAGACTTAATCTTAATGTCAGGAAGAATTATCTTTATTGTGGCAAAATACCTATAATATAAATTTATCATTTTAATCATTTTCAAGTGTACAGTTGTGGTATTAGGTACATTCACAATGTTGTGCAACGATCACCACAATCCATCTCCAAAACTGTTTCATCATCCCAAACTGAAACTCGAACACATTAAACAATAAATCCTCATTCCTCCCTCTCCCTAGCCCCTGGTAACCACCATGCCCCTTTCTGTCTGCATGATTTTGACTACTACTCAAAGTATTGCTTATAAGCAGGATCATAAATATCTGTCCTTTTGCATCTGACTTATTTCACTTAATATAATGCAGGCGTCCTCAAACTACGGCCCGCGGGCCACATGCGGGTGTTTTTGCCGTTTTGTTTTTTTACTTCAAAATAAGATATGTGCAGTGTGCATAGGAATTTGTTCATAGTTTTTTTTAAACTATAGTCC
The DNA here is from genome assembly GCF_951640355.1 of Cnephaeus nilssonii. NCBI lineage: Eukaryota > Metazoa > Chordata > Mammalia > Chiroptera > Vespertilionidae > Cnephaeus > Cnephaeus nilssonii. The sequence continues at coordinate 55,863,185 of NC_137076.1, read as the reverse complement.
GGCCCTCCAACGGTCTGAGGGACAGTGAACTGGCCCCCTGTTTAAAAAGTTTGAGGACCCCTGAGTTTCATCTATGTTGTAGCTTATGTCAGAATTTCATTCCTTTTTAGGGATAAATAAACATTTTGTTTATCGATTCATCCATACATGGACATTTGGGTTGTTTTCACCTTTTGGCTCTTGTGAACAATGCTGTGATGAACATGGGTGTACAAATATCTGTTTAAGCCCCTACTTTCAGTTATTTTGGTTATATATCCAGAAGTGGAATTGCTGGATCATAGAGTAATTTTTATGTTTAAATTTTGAACAATTGTTATACTGTTTTCCATGACTACTGCACTATCTTACATTTCCATCAGCAATGCACAAGGGTTCCAGTTTCTCCACATCCTTGTCAACACCTGTTCAGCTTTTTAATAATAGCCACCCTAATGGGTATGAAGGAAGAATTTTTAATAACTAGATCTGCACTACAGTGGACCGAGCTGTTCAGGAGACAGGGACTGATGGATATGCTCTACCAAAGCCTGGATAGACTGACATGTTCACTAGTGCAAGCTGTGCACTGTCCAAGTATATCTGATCACAAGGTGAGTAGGGGCTGAAATCCAGCACACGTTTCACATGCCAAGATGCAAACCCAGGTGTTGAGCTGCCCCTTCTTGGAGGAAGCAATAACTTGTCAGATTCAGAGAAGCATCAATCAGACCGTCAAACCTCAGAGGGAAGGTAGGGGAGGGTGGGGGTAAGAGGGAGAGATCAACCAAAGGACTTGTATGCATGCATATGAACCTAACCAATGGACACAGACATCAGGAGGGGTGAGGGCATGAGCAGGGGTGGGAGTGGGGGGGGGAGCAATGGGAGGATAAGGACACATATGTAATACCTTAATCAATAAAGAATAAATAAATAAATAAATAAATATTGTCAGCTGACCAGGTCATGTGCTCCAAAGGGCACCATTTTCATTTTTTAATGCAAATTAAGGCACTTATAAAAGCTACTGATTATCCTGGCTGACTGACTGACTCCTCATCATGGGGATGCTGTAATAGAACAGATTAGTAATAATGTGTCCAATTCGTAGATGACTATTAAGGCCCCTTTCAATGGTGACACTGTGGATCTCTTTGATGGTTGTACAAAATGCCCCCAAATTATTTGACACTGTGCACTGACAGTGGAATCGATAACCTCTCACCTTACACCTGGGATCTGTGGCTGTGGAATTCTGCAGAAGCGACCCTGTACCCGTTTCCAGGCCCAGACCTTAAGAAACTAGGAGCTCCCACTTCCTTCTCTTGGAACACTCCTTCCTGGAACCTAGCCACCATGCTCTGAGGAAGCCTAAACCACTTTGGAGAGAGACGCCCATCACCAAGTAAGTGAACTCTCTTGGAAGTGAAGCCTCCAGCCCCAGCAAAGATGAGCTGTCCTGGCCAAGACCCACCCAAATTGCAGACTGATGAGTAAAGTGGCCACTACCGGTTTAGGGTGATTTTCTTTAGCTACAGTAGATAACTAGAACAGTCTACATAATGTGACCATCCAGTCCTCCACATACACATTTCCACAATAAGCCTCACACCAACAGTGAACGAAAGAACTCCGAGGCAAGGCCTTCTCTAAGGAGCCCTCAATTTCTTCTCACATGTCACAGGCAATGGCCTTTGTCTCTCCTGTCCTCTCCTCTCCCACTGCCTAATTTAGGAGAAACGCACTATCATATAAAGATGCTGAGATCCATCTTCTGCAGCATCTGCACCCTCACTGTTTGGATTTCCAGAGGAATCATAGGTTTCTCTGAGCCACACACCGGACCCCTCCATAAACTTTCCAGGGCTCCTGTTTTGTTCTGGGCTAGTAGCCTTTGGGTGCTGGCTTCAAGGGACAAGACAGAAGCAAAAGGTACTTGATCCAGTAAAGTGCAGTCCACGTGGGACTCTTCAACCTGCTCTGAATTTTAAGAGGGAGCATATAAGCCAAGCAAAGGGGCAGGGAACGCAAAGGAGCAGCCGAGCTTGGACCCTAGCTGCCTCTGTCTGCCATGGCTCCATCACAGATAAAATCTGCCAGCATTTCCCAGGAAGGGACTGGGTTTCTCTGCATGCCTTCCTGGGTTCTCCGGCTTGTCTGATGAACTAACTATCCTCCTTCCTGGATTCTCTCCTCTTCTCTCTCTCTCTCTCTCTCTCTCTCTCTCTCTCTCTCTCTCTCTCTCACACACACACACACACACACACACACACACACACACGAACACACACACACACACACACACACACACACACACACACACACACACCCCTTCATTTCAGGAAAGAAATAGTTAAAACAAGACTCCTGCCCTGCAGGGCCTGGGAGGGGGCGGCTCTGTGCTTTACAGTGGCTGCCTCTAAGGAGGGCTGGAAGCTTAGGACACGTTCTTTCTATCCTAGAGCAGAGCAGAAGGTCGGGGAGATTTTGGAGAAGGCAAGGACAGACAGAAGGGGGGCGTGTGTTCCCCTGGAGTTTCCTTTTTCTTGCTAGTCCTTGCGCGCGCAGACATCCCTGCGGTCTGGCGATTGTGGACAGAGGAGGCGAGGCTCCATCCCAGCCGGTGGCCGGAGGCTGGGGGCTGGGGAGACCTCCGCACCGGAGCGGTGCCCAGGAAGTTCTCCGACGCAGAGGCAGCAGTGCAGCCCGATCGCTGCCGCGCGGGAGCCCAGGACCCACGCCACCCAATCTCTCCGGCTCTGCTTCCTCTCGCCCAGCCGCCCAGCCGCCCAGGTGCCGGGCGCGGACCGGGCAGCCGTCTGCCCCGCCTAGCTCCACGGTCGGTGCAACTCTTTCCTCTCGGGGACCCGGCCAGGGGTGGGGGAGATGCCGCCTGAGCCCCTCGGTCGGGAAGAGAGGGAGCAGGCATCAGTTTCGCCCGGCGCCCTGCACCTTGGGCCACCCTCCGTCTAGGGGTGCGTGGTGGGCGCCGGCGCCTTCCTAGGAGGGGCTCTCTGCGGGCACGTCTGGGGTTTGAGGAACTGATCGAAAGCCCGCTGCCTACCCAGGTGGGATTCGGATTTTTAGTGAAAGGAAAATATACAGTTCTCCCTGGGTCTCCCTTTTCCCCCCCGGGCACGCAAGAACTTTACGGAACATCACGCCCCTGTGGCAAGCTCCAAAGCCTACTTGTGAAAGGTGTCCCGCAGCCTTTTCTAACTCGCCTGCGTCTCCTCCCTGCACCCCCGGGGTTGTCAAGGGTAGCCAAGGGCGCTCGGTGTGCGGGACAGATGTTTTGGAAAACCCCCAGGGCAGCTGGTTTGGAAAGTTGCCTGTGGATGTCTGGGTGTTTGGTTCTATGCTGTCCTTTAAAGGGCACTTGTTGCCTTTCACGTGCAGAAAAGTAGGGCTGTTTCTAGATAATCAGCTCTGTTTACACCATCCTAATGGCGTTCCGGAGAGAGCTGGCGGCGGAGGGGGTTGGGTGGGAGGCAAATTAAAGTCAGACATTGTCAGTAAGGACAGTTGCTGAGATCTAACCCAGCGAGCAAAACCCACAGCAAACTTGTAAAAAGTACCTAGTTTTTTGTTTTTCTTCTTGTAGATACCCATGGCTTCCTCCGCTCCCCGCCTCCCCCTCCCCAATTACTTCTGTTTTAAGTGGTAACTAATTGGGAAACATCTTGACAATCATTTCATGTAACTACCTGCTCTGAACTCAGACCATTTAGGTAAGGTTGGAATTTCTAAATTACTAATTACAGTACAGGTCTACTTTGATCCTGAGAATCAGAGCTGTTAAATGGTTAAAGTGTAAGCATAAAGATCCAGTCCTCTTCCTTAATAATAACTTTTGAACTTCAGCGAATTCTTAGACCCCCAAACAGAAGAATGCTGAATGTATAAACCACGTCCCTGAGGTCTGAACTTCAGATGCTTCACTAGAGCTATGACTAGTTATGACTGACTATTTCAAGCACAGCATGACTTAGATCAATGGAAGTGAGCTACAGACTCATCCTTGGAAGAACATGTATTTGAAGGAGCTTCTTTTGTGTGGTTTTGTATTTTTCATGCAATATGTGGTATTCACATGCCTTTGCCAAGTATCCGGTAGCTCTGCAGCTTAACATGTAGAGAGCTGACGGAGACACCATCACAAATGATTTCTGTGGGGGTGTCATTGTTGCAGGGAGAAGGAAAGTGGTTTTAATAGTAGCTAGCTCACACTTTGATAAGAACCCACAGCCTTGGCCTCTTTAGCTCCTGCTATAATCAGCTGACCAAGCAGACCAGCAAGCTAGTGTTCAAACACTAGTGGCACCTTTTGTGGGTGGCAGAATACGATAGCCAGTTCAGTTTACTAAATATCCTCTAACAGACTCTAATGGGCAGGGAGTCATTCCATTACTGAGAAAAGCCTTCTCTCTCTTGGTTTTAATAAAACTATTACTGAAGGTTCCATTCTGATTGGGAAACTGGGAGGAGGCTTTAGTCATTAAACAGCACAAGATATTGAAGGATTTTTTTCCCCTCCCTTCTCTGATCTGAAGAGGATGACAGTATGCTTTGTTCTCAGAGTCCTGGTCCCCAATGCTGAATGGAAACAGGGTCTGTCAATATTCGATTAGATACTCACTCCACCATGTAAGAAGCAAGAAAAAAACTACTTGCTTTCCTGGAGAAGGTTAACATATGCAGTATTTGCACCTTATATTTACATTAGATCTTCTATATAACATGAATAAATCTCATTTCCTCCATATATTGACTAAGCTTTATTGATAACTGTCAAAGATAACTCAAAATCCCTAAAAGTGGTTAATTACAACCACAAATAAACTCAGAAAAAGGACACAATTTTTAAAAATTAAATTTTATGTCATAGACACACCCACCATTGCATAAATGAACTTAGGGCCGTGGTCAGCAAACTGCGGCTCGCGAGCCACATGCGGCTCTTTGGCCCCTTGAGTGTGGCTCTTCCACAAAATACCACGGCCTGGGCGAGTCTATTTTGAAGAAGTGGCGTTAGAAGAAATTTAAGTTTAAAAAAATTTGGCTCTCAAAAGAAATTTCAATCGTTGTACTGTTGATATTTGGCTCTGTTGACTAATGAGTTTGCTGACCACTGACTTAGGGCGTTCATTTAAAAAGATTGATAAAAAACTCACAAGAAAGAAAATATAAAACTATTTAAATGTGAGGAGCCATTTTTATTTACCTTTGCTTATTGTGTTACCACCAACCCCCTCAATTTCCCATCTTTTCTTTAAGGATTAAAGTAGAAAAACGTAGACTTCCTGGGCAAGAAAGACCACTTGCTCTACAAAAGTGACTGAAACAAGCAAGCAAACAAACAAATGGTCTTTTGAAAACATCTCACAAACCTCTAAGTCTACTGCTTCGCTGAAACTCTGGAGAATTCATTCAAACATTTCAGGTGCTAAGAAGGCATGAGAATGAGAGGCAGTGCAGGCTAGAGGTTAAGAGCTCAAAGTTGGATTAACTTCCCTTAGAATCACGGCATTGCCGTCCACCACCTGTGCTTTTGACAAGCATCTTGATGTTCCTGAGCCTCTGGTTACCTATTTTTAGAATGGAAGGTGTATCTGCTTCACAGGGTCAGGGAGGGTATAGATCAGATGGCATCATGCCTATGGAGTGCCCAGCACCGTGACTAGGCATGAGACAGAAATCCCTCGGAAAACCAATGGTGTGCCTGCCTGGGAAAGTCCATTACTCCCAGTTTCACTTGTTGGCAAATATCATGCCGATAATTTCTGAGGAATGGAAAAGCCAAAACTCCTGTCAGAAGATGTAGATTGTACACATTCATCATCAGGATTTTCAATAAAAATAAATATTTTGTCTTTATCAGTTATACCATATTTATTTCAAACTAAAATTGTTATATGTAGTGATGGTGTTAACCAGAGTTCTGATTTTAAATTAACATTGCATAATGCTTTAAATGGCTACCTATGCTGCATTTTATTACCATGTTCATTATTTACCACATGCAAACCAGCACACATATTGGAATATTGGATTCTTAATTATAGAATTGGTAATTTTATGCCTTAGCACTATGTAACTTTTACTCAGCATTTAATGCCTTTTCTTTTCCACTAGTAAAATGTATCTCACCTCTCCAAGATTTTTGTAATTCAGGTTCTTAGCAGAGGTGCAGTGAATGGAAAACAGCAACTTTTATGCTACTTCTTAAAGAAAAAACTGACATATCCTCATGCGTATTATAATCTAGATATAAGTATAGCTGTGGTCAGAGATGAGAGAGAGAGAGAGAGAGAGAGAGAGAAAAGTTGCCCTAATAGAGCTTTGCTCTTTTCTGATTTTGTTCTGCTTTGGGGTAAGCTGACATAGATATATCTTATCTAATTACCAAATATATCCTGCTTTTTAACTGAAGCAGTAAATAATCATTTACTGCAGTCTTACTGGCAGCTGGATTTTGTAACCAAAATTATTTTTCTTTTTTTTCTAGGTGAAAAAAAAAAAGTGAGGTTGTAAAAGCAACAGAATAAGAGACATTTCCTCAAATTTGCATCAAGATGGAAACATTTTGCTTCAGGGTGTCCTTTTGGGTGGCGTTGGTTGGATGTGTAATTAGTGATAATCCTGAGAGCTACAGCACAAATCTAAGCATTCATATGGACGATTTTACCACTTTTCGTGGGACAGAGCTCAGCTTCCTGGTTACCACTCATCGACCCACTAATTTGGCCCTACCCAGCAATGGCTCAATGCACAACTATTGTCCACAGCAGACTAAGATTACTTCAGCTTTCAAGTACATTAACACTGTGATATCTTGTACTATTTTCATCGTGGGAATGGTGGGGAACGCAACTCTGCTCAGAATCATTTACCAGAACAAGTGTATGAGGAATGGACCCAACGCGCTGATAGCCAGCCTTGCCCTTGGAGACCTTATCTATGTGATCATTGATCTCCCTATCAATGTATTTAAGGTAGGAAGTAACCACAAATGTATTTGCAAGTTTGAACATATGCTCTGATTCTGCAGTAAGAGAATTGCTGCAGATTTTTCTGACCTGGATTTTAGTCTGTTTTTACTGAGAGCAGTTTCTGCTATCTTACAACTAGTGGCATTTTAAATGTTTATTATTTGTTAAATGTTACACTTAATTTTCTAACTTAATTGTTAACCAAATAGTATTTCAGAAGTGACTCCTCAAAGTGAAGGTCTTTCATGCAGCATTGGAATCTTATTGCTGAGTGGATAGGCAATTTTGAGAGATCACTTAATTTTTCTGAGATTGAATTTTCAGGGTGAGACCTACTGAGCCCAAAAAGTGCTCTATATAAATATATTCAGTTGCAGTTACCCTTTTAATGTAATGCTGTGCAGAAGCCCGATGTCCACAGTATAGCTTAGAAGGAAAAGCACCTGTTTTATTTTGACTAGATTGATGGGTGGAGCCCAAGCACATGCTAGCTTCCTTGGTTATCTGAGTGACTTAGAGATAATAGGATTCACACGATAGCAGGCCCCTGGCGACCTCAGTGAGCAGTATTACTAAACTGTTTAAAATAGGCATCAGTTTACCATTGCCTCTTTCATTTCTTCAGTTTACATTTAAGGAGTGCCTACTGTGTGCCCGCCCCTGAGCTGGGCAATAGGCTCCAAAGACAAATTAGACAAAGTTAGTGGGAGAGGAGGATAACTCACCCACTGCTACCATGGTCACCTTGCTTTCAGGATGAGTTAGTACCAAAACCAACTAAAGCCAAAAGGAATTAGATATTCCATATTTGGTTTCTGGATGTAAGGGGGAAATTGCTGCAAGAATTCAAATGAACTAAAATTCAAATGAAATCACGATCTATGCCAGATATTCTGGAATGTCTTTATTCTAAGCCCAGGAAAAAACACTTTCTTCAGCCTTTATTTTTTCTTCTCTGTATTGGCCATAGAAATGAAACAATTCTGAGCAATCATATTCTGAAATAGGACTTTAAGTGGCAAGTTTTATCAATTGAAGACATAGCTTTTAAATAGACCGGTAGCTTTCGTTTTCCAATAGATACACTTAAACTGTGACAAAATTTTATTAGTGTACCAGGAAAATCATGGTCTAACAATAAAATTGTAAGCAATGATTACAATTTTCAACACTACAAATAAAAAACATTTCAAAATTCCTCCAATACACTGCAAAATTGGGGAAATTAGGCAACAAATAATATTTTTTTAAAAACCACATATCATCTCTTTCCACAGAATAGCATGAATACATGTGTTTTCTATTTGAAATTAAAATGGAATTTTAGAACCGAACAATGATGCAAATGAAAATGTGTAATTAACTTAAAAGATTTAACATACGTTACAGAACTTTAATCTTTTTCTTGACAAGGTGACAAGGTTACTTTCTCTTTATGAAGTATTATGTGTACTCAACACCCACTTTCTTGTGACATATTTATTTAATCATAGATTTGAAAATGTTGATATGGTTCATTCAAAATTTGACTCTTCAGCAGTCATGGTGTGGAGTAATAAACATTGATTACTCATATTTATATACCAGTTAACCAATCCACATGGCTCAGGAGAATAATTAACCATCTCTGAATTAGTCATTCCCATTTGGCCATGCACAAAGCAGCTTCTTGACAAGTCAATATCTGCAAGTGCTGGGAAGGGGACTTGCTTGTCGATTTAAGGTACTTCCTGCCAATCAACAGACAAAACTTCATTTCTATTCCATAGTAATATTTTAAGTCAGACCATCTGGACTATCTTCAAATTTGTTGAAAATCCAAAAATAAAAAGCCTTTGTTTTACATTCATATAATAATGGATAAAAATTAATACATTCTTATTTGACTATATGGTTCTTACCTCTTGGGAATCCAATATGGTCAGCCCTCTGTATCCATAGTTTCTGCTTAGGCAGACTCAACTGACTACAAATTGAAAATATTCAAAAGAAAAGGCTATACTGTTGCAGATATGACTGTGTAGTTAGGCGTACAATGGTTGCGTCAATGCTAAGCATATACAGACTTTTCTTCTTGTCATTATTCCCTATATAATCTATATAATAAAAGCCTAAGCGACTGTTACGGCGGAACAACCAGAACAACCGGTCGCTATGATGCGCACTGACCACCAGGGGGCAGACACTCAACACAGAAGCTGCCCCCTGGTGGTCAGTGTGCTCCCATGGGGGAGCACCGCTCAACCAGAAGCCAGCACAGCGGTGGTGGCGGGAGCCTCTCCCACCTCCATGGCAGGACTAAGGAGCAGCGAGCAGAGTGGTAAGGAGCAACGAGCAGGTGGGCGGTAAGGAGCAGAAGGGTCCGGACTGCAAGAGGGATGTCCGACTGCCGGCTGAGGCCTGCAGCAGGTGGACATCCCCCGAGGGCTCCCACACTGCAAGAGGGTGCAGGCCGGGCTGAGGGACCCCCCTTCCAGTGCACAAATTTTGTGTACCAGGCCTCTAGTACAGTATAACAGCTATTTACAAGGCACTTACATTGTATTAGGTATCATAAGTAACCTAGATATGATTTAAAATGTACAGGAGGATGTATGTAGATTATATGCAAATACTATGCCATTTTATATAAGGGACTTGAGCATCCAAGGATTTGGTTATTGGTGGTGTCCTAGAACCAAACGCTGCAGATACTGAGGGATGACTGTACAGTAATACCTACTGTAGTTTTAAATAATATGGATGGCGTGAATGTGGTACTTTTACATCACAGGAGTACATTTGTGTAATTCCTATTTTTCTAAAACTCATATAATGAGTTATTTAACCAACATTACTTTTAGAAAGTAAACCTTTTGGTTTCAACAAAAATACTCTTTAGTCATCTCAATCTTTTTTAGAGGAAAAGAGACAAACATTGGAGTGAGCTTAAAATATTGGTGGGGGGAGCTATTTCTACTTCCTTCTCTCACTCTTCTTCTCTAGGTTAGGAGGCCATAAGATATTGCTGCTTCTCTGACTTCTGTCCACAATAGTCAAGAGAAATCCTTCCAAGCAATGTGAGTGCCAGGTCCTCACGCCTTTGCTCCACAGCTGTCTCCTGTTGTAAGATTCTGATGATTTGGTATCTCACATAATGGGCCTGTGACTTCTCTTCAACTATGTTAAACTATCTCTTTACTTCAGGGCAAAGTAGCAGCTGTCCATCTCACTTTACTATTATGCTTAGGTATCCATGAGATAAAAATAATGTGTAGTCTTAGAGAACATTCTATTAAAAGGATGAATGAAGTTTTCCCCCTGCCCCCATTAGAAGAATTAGGTTGAAAGAAGAATGTGAAAGGATTTGTTATGCTCTTTAAAGAATGATGAGTTTTCAAATCGCACAGGTCATTGTGTGTAACAATTCTATCAGTTGCTTTTACTTAACCACTTCCCAACGTGCATGCTCAGCTCTGTCGGAATGTCTTCACTATCCCTAAGTAGCATGCTGTGCCCTAAATAACATTCGCAGAGAGGTGGGATAGAGTCACCAAATTGCTGCTGCAGAGACCTTTACAGATCCTAAATTGAAAAATGAGTTAGGTCTAGAGTTATGTTGCATTGAGAAAAAAATAAACCAAAAGCTGGAAAGAAACTCCTCTGACCCTTACACTCACACACATAGACACATTATATTAACTGGTGACAAAATCTGACATTCTGAGATAGTAAAATGTAAAGCAGAAGGAACCTAAAAAAGCAAATTAATGCCAGTTACTTTCTTAGATTTCAAGCATAAAAGGACCTTGCAAATGGCAATACTGAAGAAAACCTATTACTAAGTTAATCAAAGAATCATTCTATCTAGTTTTTAATTGTTCAAAAAACATAGTATCTCTAATTTCAAGAAAAGACTGAAAAGAACAGGAGGGAGGAAGGGAAATGAGTTAGCAGAACCTTTCAAATACCCACACTTACAACCTAAACTGATAATGGATTCAATTTGTCAATAAATCACATTATTTGATACACTGAATTTTCAAGAAATGCAAAAACTTAATCATGTAAATTAATCTATATATAAAATATATGCATTCATTACAAAACAATTAAAATACTGTATCTGGTTTTAGGGACCAAAAAAACCCCAATTACTTAATGGCAATATAGATAGAAGTATAGAAGTTAATCATTATATTCTTTAATGATTCATAAGATTTTGTATATGGAGTGTTGTCTATAGCAAGTTGGATTGTAATCCTATATAATAAAAGGGTAATATGCAAATTGACCCTAACGGCAGAACAACCAGAACGACCGGTCGCTATGACGTGCACTGACCCCCCCCAGGGGGCAGACGCTCAACACAGGAGCTGCCCCCTGGTGGTCAGTGTGCTCCCACAGGGGGAGCTCTCTGCTCAGCCCCAAGCCGGGCTGATGGCTGCCAGCTGCAAGCACAGCAGTGGTGGCAGGAGCCTCTCCTGCCTCTGTGGCAGTGCTAAGGATGTCCGACTGTGGCTTAGGATGTCTGACTGCGGGCTGCCAGAGGGATGTCTGACTGCCAGATTAGGCCCTATCCCCAGGGGAGCAAGCCTACGCTGGCAGGTGGACATCCCCTGAAGGGTCCTGGACTGTGAGAGGGTGCAGGCCAGGCTGAGGGACGCCCCCCCCCCCGCCCCCGCAAGTGCACAAATTTTCAGGCACTGGGTCTCTAGTTTTGAATAAAGTAGAAACCCTAAAAGTGATGGTTGTGCATGGGTGAGCCAGCGCTTATTGTGCCAAGCTCATCTATATGTGCACGCAGACACTCCCATAAACTACCTTGGCCTATTACATAAAAACAGGAATGTGGGGAAATACAAGTGAGAAAAGTAGAGTGAAGAAGATTAAAATGGTGGTCATGGGAAGAAGGAAGAACTTGAGTCTGATGACTCGGCATAGGAATCTCTGACATGCATAGTGGGGAGTTGGAACCAGAGATAATACTATAGGTGATTACTGTCTTCATTGAAACAGAGTACAGCAGATCTGGGAAAACAGGTTAAAGAGCCAGTGAGAACATCCAGTAACTGACTGTTGATTACTAATTGGGTCTAATCTAAGCAACCACCTCTTGCTGAGGGCAACAATGGAAAACAAACAAATATAACTTCTGTATGAAATGATCAGGAATGTTCTGCAATGGAAAGTCAAGGTTCCCAATATGTCACTCTGGCAGAGGATCTGAGAAATGTGGAAACCAGAGACGTTCACACCAAGCCAGTTATCTCCATATTCACACAGCCTTTGACATCTTGTACAACTGAGATCCATCCTGTCAGGGCATCCATACAAAAGTTGTTTCTCAACACATCAAATCATCAAGACCATTTCTATCTCAAAAGCAAATTGCCACAAGTTATAGATTTCATGCTTCAAACACAATAGCTATTCGATATATGCTTAGAATTTGATTTGATTAGAGCCTTTGCTGTTAAAATCAACTTCTAATCAGATTCCTCCGAGACCTTCAAACTAAAATAATGATAATGTTGATAATTTCTCAGGGGAATTCTTCATTTATGGACAAGGCACAGGATATTACCTGTGGTCTGCACATTGCTAGTCTCCCAAGTTGATCAAATTACCAGTGAACTGCATACGGGATAAGGGTATATTGTCTAACCCTTTTACTCATCATCAAGCAAATAAAAACAAACCTTTCTCTTATACTCCAGTAATAGTAATAGTGCTGTAATCATAAAATTAGGTATAGAAACTCTATCCCTGAATTTTAAGACAGAAAATGTGTCCCTTTACCAAGATTTCTGCCCCTTGATGCAATGCCTCCCAGCTAGTTTTCCTTGTACGTAGCTCTGGCTCTGACTCTGCCTCCTTCCAGTGCCTCTCTCTTCATGTTTTTCTTCTGCCTCTATCTACTCCTGCTAATCTGCTCCATGTGAGAATACCATGAACCTTCTACCTAAAATATTTCTCCCTTATGCCCCCTCTGGCTTACCCCACTTTGTTCTTCAGATCTCAGCTTAAACATGTCTTTGTCTGGCAAGTATCCATGATCAGCCTAGGTTAGTGCCTTTCTCCTGTGCTCCCAGGACACCCTCTGTTAACCCTGTAATAGCATTTAACACACACTCTATTGTTTTTGCCAATTCACTTGCCTGTCTGACCCACTAGACCGCAAGTTCCTTGAGGCAAGCTGCCATCATTCTCATTTATCACTGTGTCTCCTGCACCTAACACTGAGCCCAGCTTTAAAAATATTTGATGAATGAGTAAAATAAGAAAATGTACTATCATTGCCTCTATAAGAATGGTTTTCTCGCATGCAATTCCAGATCTAAAGGCAGACCTGCTGTTCGAATTTACTGAATTTCTACTTTTTTCCTTCAAACCAGGAATGTCTCAGGTTCCATAAATGCACCAGCAAAGCAGAGCAGCACATAACAACAGGATCGCTTTCCCCTCTTCCCTTTGTCTCTGGAGGTCAAGAGTTCTTTTCCTATGGTGCAGGCATTGTGTCGTATAATTTCCTCTCTCTGTGTAAAGATAACCAAGCCAAAGGTTCTTCCCAGGATTTCTGTGCAATATACATTCTTTGAGTGTAGTTGCAATTGTGGTTTGATTGAAATATTAAACCTGCAAGTGATGTGGAATATGAAAATGAATATTCATATCACAAAAGATTTTATTTGTTCTTTAGAGAATAGGAACGCAGTTGATTTTCTGCCATTGCTAAGACGTGCATTGCAAAACATTATGCTAACCAGGTGATTTAAGAATATATGTACATATCAAATACCAGAGTGATAAATTTATTACCCAATTTGCTGTTAGAAGGAAGTTGCTGTCTGGAAAGGCTTCAGAACCCTCTCCAACTCTACCTCCCCTTCTGACTTTTCGTTTCCTGTGTCTGGGAACCTCATTGCTTGCTCTCATGGTTATGTGAAGTAATTATTCTCATGTGAGGTTACTCTGCTAACCCTCAGCATTTGGCTCACAGCGCAGTTATACCATTTCTGGTGGGGGATGGAAACGGTCCATAACTGCAAGCTTGTTTCCCATGGCTGAGGAGGGAGAGATGGTTTTAGTCCTGTTCTCGTTGAGATGTACAAAAAAAAGCATCATTCCTGATGATATCCCTCCATCAAACAGTTCAGCTCATGAAAGAGTTTGTTGTACTCTACATTTAACATAAAACAGTGATGGGTAAAGCTTTACTGGGAGACAGGAATTTTTGCATGGTACACAGTGCGTGTGGGAGTGCTGCACTGATTCCAGCATTCTGATCAATTAAAGCAGATGTTCTGGCTCTTCTGTGCTGAAATATTTCTATAGTGTCTTCATCTTATGAGTTGCCAGGATGTGAGTGTTATTTGTTTATTATCATACAAAGTTTACACAGTTAGTCTGAAGAGTGTGTGAACTAAAATGAAAGAGGATGGGGAATCAAGTTTACGGTCTCTGGAAATGATTCTAAGACTATAAAGCAGTTAAATAAGGAATGTTCTAAGAAATTCTGTCAAAATAAATTGGATAAACTTCCAGAAATTCTACAACTGTCTTCTAGATCATATACTCCTGGGAGTTTTCTATAGCTACAATTTTATTTTTAACGAGATCTAGTTTTTCTTGGGAAAACTTTCCTATGTTATAAAATTAATAGTTGAAGTTAAATTCAATAATAGAACTGAACATAAGTATCATTCAGTGTTAATTTTTGGTATCCTTATTTTTTTAATTTAAACATTAAAATGTTATAACACCACGTACTATAAAATGCTTATTTAAATTTGGAAACTTTGAAGTCCCCAGTGTTCCTGGACTCTGGAAGGAAAAATCAAGAGTGCCCTCAGAAAGACTTAATATTATTTTTAATGTGTAATTTGGAGGTCACCTTTTAGAATTTAAACATCTTTAGGAGTTATACTGAAAATTTTTGCCATCACAACTTTGAAAACAACTTACTTGGAGACTAGTATCAATAATGAGAGCTAGTCAAATTACGCTTCTCATAACACTTCTTCTAAACATGCAAGTTCTATTGTTTTAGATCAAATTTTATACTGAAAGGTAATGGGGATGGCAACTAGTTGGCTATTTGGTTTCTCAGTCACATCAGGTCTTTCCTGTCTAAATGTTCTTCATTTATTCATTCAAAAAATATATACCAGTCATTGGAGAAATAGCAGTAAACAGAAACCAGACAAGTATCCTTGCCCTCACAGAAGAAAAAGATAATAAGCCAGTTAAATAAATATATATATATATAGTGCCCCAAAAAGTGTATATATACTTTGAATGATTATAAAGTCAGGGTTTATTAACATACAGTTCGTTTTCAAAACTTAAAAGAATCTACATAAATGAATAATTTTTTGGTCAAACCTATATTCAAACTAATGACCATTCTGGTCCAGGCATTACTGATAATGTGAAGCAATGGAATCACAAACATCAAGAATCATTTTGTTCGGTATTTGTGTGCCCTCAATTCGTTAACTGTTGCCAGTTTTGTACCATAAACTTTACCTTTTATGTATCCCCATTAAAAAAGTCTAATGGATAAATTTTCTTTGTTCAAAGCTTAGCCTGGCTTCACCCATTATTTCAAATCAGCTAAACCTGAAAAGAAGTGAAAATTAAGTGAGTTCTCAGCTATTAAAGGGTGCATACATTTTGGGAGGATACCCTGTGTCCCAAAAAATTGTATATACACTTTAAATAATTATAAAGGCAGTGTTTGTACCTCAATTGAGTTTTCAAACTTCCAGTAGCATTTTAGGATGAATTTTCTTTGTTCAAAGCTTAGTCTGCCTGAAAATTAAGAAACATCCTTTGTGTTATCAGCTGTTAAAGTGTGTATACATGTTTTTGGTACACCCTGCAGCATATGAGATAAGCGCTAAGGATAAAAGTAAATTGGAGGAGGGAGAGGATATTAATCTAAGAGTGAATGGCTGAAAAAGTGGCAATACAAAGTGGCAGTTGAATAAAAACAAAAGAGATGAAGGGCAAACCACATACCACTGTCTAAGTAAGAGCCCTCCAGCAGAGCAAACTGGGAAGGATCTGGGGCAGGGCTTGCCTGGAGGCTACAGGAACAGCAAAGAGGCCATGGCAACTGAATGGAAGGAGAGAGCAGAGGTCACAGGAATATGGGGTTGGGCAGGAGATGGGGAGAAGCAGATTACATAGGGCCCAATAATAGAGTGACTATGTAAGTTATTGTCCAATCCAGGATATTTATGAAAGTAAAAGGAGACACTATCAATAATTACATCTGGACAGTATGCATAAACAAAGACTGTCCTGAATAAACTAGGAAATACGATCAGCCTACCAATACATCTTCATAAAGCCTTTATCTATTTTCTCTGGAAGCTTTTATTTATTGTTTGATTGATTGATTGATTGATTGATTGATTGATTTGAGAAAGAGAGGAAGGGGGAGAAAGAGAAACATCGATGTGAGAGAGAAACATAAATTGGTTGCCTCCCCTACGTGCCCTGACTGGGGATTGAACTCCCAACCTAGGTACATGCCCTGACCAGAAATCAAACTCTCAACCTTTTGGTGTACAGGAGGATGCTCCAAACAACTGAGCCACACAGCCAAGGAGAGATAGGAAGCTTTTAGATGTTCTCATTTAAATTTAACAAGAACATTATGGCTACTATGTTGAAAAAACATTTTTAAGTTAATAAGGGAAAATATGCAATATTAAAATGTTATTTATACCCTACCCAGTTCAGCTCAGTGGATAAAGCATCAGCCTGCAAAATGAAGGGTCCCAGGTTTGATTCCGGTCAAGGGCACATGCCCGGGTTGCGGACTCGATCCCCAGTAGGGGGCATGCAGGAGGCAGCTAATCAATGATTCTCTCTCATCATTGATGTTTCTATCTCTCTCTCCCTCTCCCTTCCTCTCTGAAATCAATGAAAATGTATTTTTAAAATGTGATTTATACCAATATATAACATAAGAATAATATTACTTAAAGCTTAATTAATGTTTACTCTGTGCCAGGCTAACTCATTTGATCCTCAGAACAAACCTATGATTCACTAGTATTGCCTGAATTCCAAAAATAAAGAAACTGAGGACGGTGTTTAAGGATTTATTTAAGGTTACACAGCCAGCAAGTGCCAGAGCCAGAATTTGAATCCATTCTGATTTCAGAGGCCATGCTGTTAGCTAAGCTGCCACTCTGCTTCTCTCCCATATACCTACCTCATAACGCAAACTTCATAGTTATCAAAACTTCATAGTTATCAAAAACTTCATAGTTATCAATAGATAGAAACCAAATAGCATCTTTAGTACAGAAGTATATTTTCAGAATGATCAATGATGAACGTCATCCCCTTTTCTCTCCTTCATTAAACCTAACAGCTTCTTTAGTCACTTATTTAAAACAGAAGTAAGCTATTATAAGGGAAAATGTGTATGAAACAAAGATTGTCTTCGAAAATAGCTTGTATGTTGTAAGTCTTGCAGATTTGCATTGGAACATCTGGTAAACAGATTTTTGTATTCTATACTCATTGTCATGTTGGTGAGGCCAACTGACAGAAGGGAGTCAGAAAATAAAAAAATAAATAAACTGAAAGGAAAGGGTGAGTTCTTTGACAAACTAATTGCCTAGCCATATTATCTCTCATCCGCTCAGAAGAACATTTTTTATCAAACTGGCGTCCTCCCCTAGTCACTGGAAAGGACAGCGTGGACATGATCCAGAAAATGAGTGTCTATGGCTAGTCCATATTTTCAGTTGGGGTTGAAACATCAGAGTTTACTGAAAAAACTAGAGGTTACATTGTTAGACCTGCCTCCCTAGGTTTATAAGATGCACAGGAGTTAAAACAGGAATGCGAAAGCATAAACAGATGACATTTGGGAATATATCTCAACTGATTTTTTTAAAATATATTTTTATTGATTTTAGAGAGGAAGGGAGAGAGAGAGAGAGATAGAAACATCAATGATGAGAGAGAATCATTGATTGGCTGCCTCGTGCATAACCCCCCACTGGGGATCAAGACCACAACCCAAGTATGTACCCTTGACCGGAATCGAACCCAGGACCCTTCAGGCTGATGCTCTGTCCACTGAGAAAAACCAGCTGGGGCTCAACTGATATTTTAAAAGAAACTAGAAATTCTCAAATTTTAAAAATTTACATATCAAACATACTTTTTTGTGAAATGGTTTCATAAAATCCAAAACAATTTGAATAAGGAACTTTATTAATAGATCTAATTTTGAAAGCAAACAATAAAACAATTCTGCAGACTGTCTGTACAAAAGAAAACAAACAAAAAACTCTGACCACTGTGAACTTTTAGCTTAGTTTCACAAAATAAATATGTCTTGGTGTCATTTATGTCATAAATGTTCTGTTTCTCTGCGTATTTCCATTATTTACACTAATTTTATTTTCTTATATTCTCAAATCAATAAACATGATACATCAAATAAACAAATTGAAAGGCAAAAATCACATACTCATCAATAGACACAAGAAAAGCATTCAACAAAATCCAACACTCATTTTTGATAAAAACTCTCAGCAAAGTGGGAAAAAAGGGATCATACCTCAACATAATAAAGGCCATATATGACAAACCTACAGCCAACAATATACTCAATGGGCAAAAACTAAAACCATTTCCCCTAAGAACAGGAACAAGACAGGGATGCCCACTTTCACCACTCTTATTCAACCTAGCACTGGAAGTCTTAGCCAAGCGATCAGACAAGAAGAAAACATAAAAGGCATCCAAGTTGGAAAGAAGGAAGTAAAATTGTCATCATTTGCAGATGACATGATATTGTACATAGAAAACACTAAAGACTCCACCAAAAAACTACTAGATTCAATAATTGAATTCAGCAATGTAGCAGGATACAAAATTAACACCCAGAAATTGATGACATTTTTATACACCAATAATGAATTCTCAGAAAGAGAAAATAAAAATAAAAAATGCAAAAATAAAAAAATCCCATCCTAGCTGTTTTGGCTCAGTAGATAGAGCATTGGCCTGTGGACCAAAGAGTCCTGGGTTTGATTCCAGTCAAGGGCACGAAACTTGGTTGCAGGCTCCTTCCCGGCCTGGGCCCTAGTCAGGACTCGTGCAAGAGGCAACCAATAGATGTGTGTCTCTCACATCAATGTTTCTCTCTCTGTCTTTCCCTCTCTCTTCCCCTCTCCCTAAAAATCAATGGAAAAATATCCTAGGGCAAAGATTAACAAAATAAATAAGTAAATAAACAACCCCATTTACCATTGCAACAACAACAACAACATTAAGATACTTGGGAATAAACTTATCCAAGACCTGTACTCGGAAAACTATAGGACGTTGAAAAGAGATACAGAAGAAGAATATGAACAGTGGAAGAATATACTGTGTTCATGGATTGGTAGAATTAACATCATTAAAATATCCATACTATCCAAAGCAATCTATAGATTCAATGCAATCCCTATTAAAATATCATTGCGGTTTTCATTTGCATTCCCTTAATGATATTCCCCTATGCATTTTTAATTTCCATGTTCTTAGCTATTTGTGTATCTACTTTGGTTAACTGTCTATTTAAATGTTTTAGCCTTTATATTTCTCAATTGTGGGGGTTCTTTTTTTAATATATTTTTATTGATTTCAGAGAAGAAGGGAGAGGGAGAGAGAGATAGAAACATCAATAATGAGGGAGGATCATTGATTGGCTGCCTCCTGCATGCCCCACACTGGGGATCAAGCCACAACCTGGGCACGTGCTCTCACTGGGAATCAAACTGTGACCTCCTGTTTCACAGGTCTATGCTCAACCACTGAGCCACGCCTGCTGGGCTGTGGGGGTTCTTTAGGTATTTTGGACAAAAATTCTTCATCATATATATAATTGGCAAATATTTTTTCCACTCTGGCTTTTCCTTTTCTTAATGGTGTGTTTTTAAAGAGCAAAAGTTCTTAATTTTGATTAAATCCAATTTATCAAACTTTCCTTTTATGGATCATGTTGCTGGTATCATATTTATGAAATCTTTGCCAAATCAAGATTACACAAAAATTCTCCCATCTTTTCTTTAACAGTTTTTATTTTAGCTCTTACTTTTAGATCTATAATCAGTTTCAATTTGTGTAGGATGTGAGGCAAGCATCTAAGTCATTTTTTTGCATAGACATATCCAATTATTCCAATGTCATTTGTTAAAATGGTCATTCTTTCCTCATTGAATTACCTTGGCACTTTTGTCAAAACTCAACTAACAATAAATGTTTAAGGGTTTATTTCTGAACTTTCTTTTCTGTTCCACTGATCTCTTTGTTGTTTTGCCAACACAATCCTGTCTTGATTACTGGGGTTTTAGTAAGTTTTTAAACAGGTACTTGAAGCCATACTTTGTTCTCTATTTTCAAAGTGGTTTGGGATATTTTAAGTCTTTACATTTCTATGTAAAATTTAAGATCAACTTGTTAATTTCCTTGACTATAATAGGGAATGTATTGACCCTTTAGATAAATCTGGAGAAAATTTCCATTTGACAATATTGATTCTTCCAATCCATAAACATTTGTTGAGATCTTTACTTTCTCCAATATTTTGTATATTTCAGTGTACCTGTCTTACACTTCTTTTGCTAAACTTTTTTAGGTATTCTCTTTTTTTTTTTTTTTTTTTTTTTTTGCTATTTTGAATGGAATTATCTCTTAATTTCATTTTTGGATTTTTCATTGCTTGTATATAGAAATGCAATGGATGTTTGCATATTGCTCTTCCATCCTGTGACCTTGCTGAACTCCTCACCCTTACTCATAATCCCTCAATTTTTATTCATTTTTTTTTTTTACTGAGTGTGTGTGATGGTGAAGAATACAGTGACTAGTAGACTAGTTTGGTGCCATTGTCTTGATTCATGCTAAGGCACCAGCAGTTTTAGCCACCATTGCTTTTGCACCAACAGTACACATGTCAACCAGTAAAAAAGGCAATAATCTCTTAATGATATCTTGATCTTGCAGACCCCATGAAAGGTTCTCAGAGATCCCAGGGAGTCTACAGACAACACTTAGAGAGCTAGATTATGTCTAAGCACCTATGCAAGTCTGAAATGCTATAATTTTAAAAATCTAAGATAAATATTGTTTACCAGACTGATGTTAACATTTGCTTAAATGGTTGATGGTCATGGCAGTCAATATTACTTAGGCCAGTGGTCAGCAAACTGCGGCTCTGTTGACCAATGAGTTTGCCGACCACTGACCTAGACTCTCGATTCCAATAATTACAGGCTGTAGTTGTTCCTTGTGATTAAGCCCCTATCCCAATGGTTGGCAAACTCATTAAGTCAACAGAGCGGCAAACCGTGGCTCGCGAGCCGCCGTTTGCCGACCACTGATTTAGGCAATTGCTGCATGTGGAACAACATACCAGGCCCTTAAGAAAAAATGAAAATAAGATAAAACATTGGCTCTAATCTCAAGGAAATGGTACAAGTCTCTCGGAGTATTCAAGTTTCTAAGAAAGGAATACCAGCTCACTGTAGGCTAATTACATTAGACCCCAAATTTGTACGGTTTTATTTTTGTTCTACTAGCACTAAAAATAAACAAAATTCTTACAGTGGAGGTGCAGCAGGTATCAAATATCAAGACTAGAAGGAAAACTAGGTTAAAATTTATTGTTCTTTACTAGTACCGTTCATGTTATATCATTTCCAAATGACCATAAATAAGATATAAGGCAATATCAAACTAATTTTCAAAACTATTTTAAAAGCCTTAATTTTACATTATTATTTATAATAGACCCTTGACTGGAAGATAAACTAGCCACTTAGCTACTATTTTTTCCTGCATTTTACATATCGTTAAGATCATATTTAAAATATGATGCTTATGGCACACAGGGCAAATTTACTATATATTTTAGCTTTTTCCCTGAAGAGTACTAAAATATTATCCATACATTGCAAAGTAAATAAATAGTCTTAAGGCTTCATTCTGTGGGATTCCTCAGGTTCTGACATCCTTAATCCTTTGGGGTAAAAGAAAAAGGCAAAAGGGACTAAAACACTTAATAATGGGAAGAATAACAAAAAAATGGGAAAAGTAAAATTAACCATAAAAAATGAAGGGAAGGATTGTGGTTAGGTTAGGTTAGGTTAGGTTAGGGATAAATGGAGTTAATAACAGTTTCAGAGAAACCAGTTACATACTGGAATTCTGATGTGAAAAAAATCAGGCAATGTAAAAGCTAGCACAGAATTTAAAAATAATCTAGTTCTAGCCCAACATTTCTTATTTGGCAAAGCCCAAAGATTTTCAATAGGGTTAGAGCTGGAAGCCAGAATTTCTAACTTTCCCTTCAGTATGTCCCATCCTTCCCCCTTCACATTAAATAAAACTTTTGTAGTTTTCATAACTCTCTAGACCACACATAACATTTTTCTAGAAAACAACCAAGGCTTCTAAAACTTTAATGGGTGCATTGTTGAAATGCACCTCGTTATTATGTGACGCATCATAACATGACTGGTAACTCAGACATCTTGAGTATGTCTTGCCATTTCACTTTATGCCTCAGCTATTGGGAATTGTTTATTTTCTAATGAGTTTCTGTTATTAAACATTCAAAATCACCTCAACCTTATTTACTGTAATACATCAGCTTCAGCATCAATTGCATTCTTTTCTCCCCCAAGAAAGTCACATATGGTATCATTTTCTCATGCTGCATACCATATTTTTGTTCGGTCATTGTTTCCATCTACACACAGGATAATCATGACCACATGACATACTTTATAATGAAGAATTAACTCCAGATCTTAAGATGGTATACATTAAATAAGCTGCCTGCTTTCAAATATGCCATTGGTTTTCCCTTTTCCCTACTTATCACCACCTTCCTGGTAAGTTTTTGGGGCTACTACCTAAATCTCTATGTAGGGATTACTGCTAGTTTGTTTTGTTTAATTCTACTTTGTTTTTGCCTGCATGGTTCTCTCAGATGAGTACTAGCATGTACTACCATGAGACTGCTAATTAAAATAAACAATAAAACTTTTTCATTAGATGGCGGGCCTTCTTGTGTGTCCAGGTCAGAGCACTTATTTTCCATAATTATGCTTGCACACTCTTTCAAGAAAATGTTAGGCTCCAATCATGACATATGTGTGAAATCTTTTCTCAATTCAGGAAAAGCCAGATTCATTCTTTCCAACATAAATCTTCTCTCTGTTATGAATGAAATTTTAAAGCATTGAGATGTATATTTGGAACTAACCTTTATAATTTTGATGTTGAGTATTTCTAGTTTTTCTACTTTAGCAAAGTTGAATTCTTCTCCATCCAATGATCCTTTGTTTTTATGCATGTAAAATAAGTAGAAGTCTCAAGCCCTTGCATCCAGATCGGCATCCTTACACAGAGTGATCAAAATGAGAAATGTCCTTGTCTTCCCAGCCTTCAGATGACTGAGGCTGTTGGGGATAATAATCCCATAACTTGGGTGAATCATCTTTCCTCTAAGGTATAAAACCTTCATGACTTTGGAACTCTGACTTTAAAAAGTATTTTTCCTCTTTTTTTTCCACTCCTCTCCTCCTGGTTATTATTAACATCTATGTGTTTCAGATTCAAAAGTTAAGGCTTCAGCAAAAACTGAAGCACTGAATATACAACAGTGAACAATATGGGTAGCAAATAATAGTTTCATGTTTTCCAAACAAAGTGCGGAGTAACAGGAACCATCTCTTATAGGAACTAACCTTTATGATCTGATCTGTGAGGGCCAGGAGTGCTTTGAATGAATTAGTTCATTTCATACTCACATCACCCACATGACGTGGGTTCTCTTTTTATCTCCAGTTTTCACTGAGGCACAGTTAACTAGCCTAAGTCATGCCAGGGCACAAAGCAGCAGGCTCCAGAGCCTGGGCTCTTTGTCATTGTGCCACACCACCTTCTCCTTCTGTTGTGCCCCCACAGAATACTGTTATACAGCTTCCTTAGGAACTGTCATTGATGTTTATCTTCTAGGTAGCCATTTCGTTGAGAATGGGGGCTTTGCCCTGGCCAGCCTGGCTCAGTGGATGGAGCGTCAGCCTGCGGACTAAGGGGTCCCAGATTCAATTCTGGTCAAGGGCGCATGCCTGGGTTGTGGGCTCGATCCCCAGTGGGGGGTGGGGGTGCAGGAGGCAGCCGATCAATGATTCTCTCTCATCATTGATGTTTCTATCTCTCTCTCCTTCTCCCTTCCTCTCTGAAATCAATAAAGAAATATATATTTTTAAAAAAAGAGAGAGAGAATGGGGGCTTTTATTCTTCTGTGGTCTGTTTTCACCCTGCCCGATGACCTGGATGATCCCCCTTCACAACCTCATTGGAAAACAGGAGAAAAAGTAAAGACTGATAGCCTGGCCAGCATGGCTCAGTGGTTGAGCATTGACCTATGAAGCAGGAGGTCACAATTCGATTCCTAGTCAGGGCACATGCCTGGTTACCGGCTCAATCCCCGGGGGGGGGGGGGGGGGGGGGGCAGCTGATCAATGATTCTCTCTCATTATTGATGTTTCTCTCTCTTCTTCTCCCTTCCTTTTTGAAATCAATAAAAATAATTTTAAAAAGTAGAGACTGATAACTATGGGCCATGCAAATAGCTCACATTTCCAGATACTTACTTCACCTAAGCCCTTTCTATGGATTGTCTCTTCTGTTGCCCACAGTAATCCTCTGAGGTAGCTACCATCTCTGTTTCATTTTCTAGAGGAGGAAGCTGAGAAGCAGTGAGGTTCATCAACATGCCAAGGTCACAGGGTCAGGACATAGTAGAGCCTTCTGTCTGACCCAGGGAGTCAAACTTCATGGCCCGCACGTAACTAGTAAGCCAGGCCACTCGCATCTATGACAACGGAGTGCTCCTCTACCTCCCCAGGTCCCTGGGCACCTTGTGCCAGAGCTGGGAACACTTGTGGAGCTCCTGCTCTGCTCTGCGTTTGTCACCCACTCTAACTGCTTGGGCTGGTCAGGAGGCAAGAGGAGTCTATCGCAGGAAAAAGTGTGTGGATAGGGTAGCAGCCACAGGTTTTATTTATTTCTATGAATGTTCTAGTCCTCAATCCTGAAGCAATTAAAGCATAATGAAAAATCAAAATCTATTCTCAGTAACACCCGGTGATTTATTTATTTTATTGTATTTGATTTTAAATTTGCAACATCCATCGAGCATATTCTCATTATTAAGGCCTGTCCTGGGTGTCACAGGCTTATAATGATCTCATTCTGTGCTGTTGGAAGATGTTTTTATTTTGACGATGTACCAACTTCTATATCCCAGCCCTGACCCCAGCAAAAAGAAAACCTCGAACCCCACTTCTTTTAAGACTGGCATCTGGTCCATCATGTCCAATTCTAAGTGACCCTACAATAATTCATCTTGAGGGGAAGAGAACCTTTTATTTACTTTCAGGTTTTCAGCTATTACAGACTGTACTCATAAATCCCTCATTCCTGTCTAGGATGGGTGGAGTGAGACGGTGGGGAGGAGGAGAATCCCTCAGCCTCACCAGACAGGGTGGAGGGAAAATAAACACAAAGAAAAATGTGCCACTGGTTTCATTTATCCCATTATTAGGATGTCATGCCAATCTGAAAAATAATGTCCAAGTAACAACATTAAATGGCAAGGAATATTAACATCTGGAATGAATAAAGAGGGGGAAATTCATTTATATTATCTTTTTATTCATTAAGTCATGTATAAATGGTACATTTCAGTTTATGATTATAAATCATAGCAGTGCAAAATAACTAACATTTGTGTGGTGTGCATTCAGTTTGCAGAATTCTTTTATGAGCATTTTGCCATTTGAGCCTCCCAAATGCTCATCAATCATGTGGCAGATATGAGAACCATCCCAATAACAAATACGGGAATGAGACTTACAGTGGGAAAATGGCTTGTCCAAGGTCACACAATTAGTAACAGGTAAATCTGGTACTTGAACCTAAATCTTATGAGTTTACAATTTAAGTTGAATTTGGGAAAGAACAGCCTTATTTTGTAGTGTCACACTGGTGAGGCCTGGGACATTAGACTGCAACATTAGGGTTAGGTCACCTGTACCTTTTTTTTTTCTTTTTTTTTTTTTGTGTGTGTGTGAGAGAGAAATGCAAATTCTCAGGCTCCACCTCAGAACTCTGGGGTTAGGGCCTAGCAATCTGGTTTAATGAGTCTTCTAGATGATTCTCATGCTGCTAAAGCTTGAGAACCCCTGAGCTAAAGCTTGAGAACCACTGTGCTAAAGCAATGATTCTCAGCCTTGGCCACACACTGGAGTCACCTGGGAACTTTAAAAACTACTGAGGCTTTTGTCCCAACCCCAAAGATTGTGATTTAATTGATCTACAATATGGTTTTCAACCACATCACTACTGACATTTTGGGCTGGATTATTATTTGTTGGCAGACCTGTCCTGGGCATTACAAGATGTTTAACAGCATCACTGACCTCTACCCAATAGATGTTAGTAGCCTCCCTCTCCCCCACCACCAGTTGTAATAAATGTCTCCAGACATTACCAAATGTCTCCTGGGGACCAAAGATGAGAAGCACTGATCTAGGGCCATGGCTCAAGCACTGGGATTTTTAAATGCTCCCTAAATCATTCTAATGCACAGCCATGGCCAGGGACTGTCACTCTGGAAGGTTCCTTTCAACGAGCAGCTTTGGATGTCAATGGCCTAAAGAACAAGAAAAGCTAAACTTTATAGCATTGGGTGTAAAGTTAGAATAAATCAACGTGCAGTGAAGACTCTGGCACTTCGCCCAGGAGTCAAGTATACAGGCTTTAGGGTGTAAATTTCACATCAACCATGGGCTCCTTACATTTTTGCTTACTTCCTGGCTGTTGGGTGTGTTCCAGAAAACTGACATAAACAGGTACTCTCCTCTTATCTAAAAATTCCCAACCAAGTAGATATTGCTTTGTGCTAAATATAATAGTGGACATCCTGCTTTCGGGCCTAGTCCTTCTAAAAACAGGATGCTTATCAGTGTATCATGTGGTACAAGTCCTCCTGTAAACCTGTTTTGACAGGCTTAAAAAAATTCAGCCTGTCAATTTTATGATGTTGATTTTGACACAATCCAAATCAGCCATTTCTACATTATTGTGTGCCAGTTAGTAGTATTTTAGTTTTCAGATGATGATCGGGGACTTTATATTTCAACTATAGGAAATTTCCCTGTGTAAGAACCAAGGCAAGTGTCCTTCGGTAAATCTGTTCTCCGCAGGCGGCCCTCTGCTGCCTAAGTGAGTGCTCTGTGGTATTCCTCTGTGATCCCAAGAAGGGGAGGGCACGGTGTGCATTTTAGACCATAGGATGTGCATCATCTCCAAGTGCCTGCTCTGCACCTCTTGTAGGCTGAGCAGTCCCAGCCCAGCCCAAAGTGATAGGTCTCTAAGAAAAGAGTTTATGACATGCCCTCTACAACCTGGGTCTTAAGTAGTACAGTTTTCTCCCATTTTCTCAAGTAACTGTTTGTAGGTGATTGTTTCTTTCAACAATAAGAGTGGAAATGCTACTTTGAGAGACTGAGAAATAAGTTTAAAATAGAAAATAAATTACAAGATGAATGTGTTTTCAGGGCAAAATTGGTAATACTAAGTACTTTGTTATATGCTTGGAAATTGTAGACCCTTTTATAGCAAAAATAAGAACTGACTGCTCTAAGGTGCCAGATTAACTCTGTGAACCAATTGGTAGTAGCTTGTTCACATTAATGAAACCAACTAATTCTTTTGCCATAATCTAATTTATCCCAAGCAGTTGCTTATCTTTTTCTATCCTAGCCTAAATTGTTTCATCATTGTGCTTTTTAAAATTAAAACTTTTCAATTAGGCTTCCCTAAAAGACCGTTAATAGGTGTTATTTTCCATATAGTTCCACTTCTTTTTATGAGAGGCATATACTTGTATGTACAGAGGAAGATTTCTGGAAGAAAACACAATTAACAGTGGCTGCCTTTGGCAGGAAGTTTAGGGGCCTTGATTGGAAGGTAGACATGCTTTTCGTTATACTTTTATACAGCTTATTTTTACCATTTAAAATTTTTAATTTTACATACTGTTATATAAAAGAAAGTATACGCTCCCTGTAATCTTTCAGAAGTTCCAAAATGCTTCTTCTAATAAGAGAAAAATGGGTGAGCTGCACTCCATGCCTTTTTGATGCCTCTTCCTTTTGTATATGTTCTATTGCTAAAACAGAGTGAACAGAACGGAGACTTTAACCCTTTGCACTCACTTGCTTTTTTCTCGATTTCTTTATTCTACTCAGGATTTAATTTTTTAAATACCCCAGATTTTACAAAGCGCGGCAGTAGAATAAAAAACTGGAGTTTCTTTTCATACAAACTTATTTATTTGGATTTTTTTATATTTCAAATTATTGATACATTCAAAGAGTAATTTTAATCTCGATGCTAACCATGTCGAGTCACACTCGACATCCGAGTGCAAAAGGTTAAATGTAAAATTACTCCAACGTTGGTTCCATGAATCAGAATACCAAGCAGGTCCTACGTGACTTGAGATTGGGTAGTTAAGGAGAGCCTCTTTGAAGAAGCCACATTTAACCAGAAAGGGAAGAAGTTGCCTCCAGGCAGGGGCTTAATTTCCCCTGGCTGCATTGGAACAGTTACTATCCATACATCTTTCAGAATGGGGCAGATTTAGGTTAGGGAAGTCTACACTGTGATTGTATCTAACCTTTTTCTCCAATGGGTTCTTTCATTTCCCTTTGTCCATACTTCCCCAAAAGAATCAATGCTCACTCCTGGACAAAAGAAAAATAACAACAAACATAACAAATACCTATATGTGTCAAAGAAATACAATTCTATAATATTTTGGGGCTCACCAAAACCATATCTTTCCCTCAGTCCTTCCTTTACACCTAGCCCTAGTTAAAATTTTAAGCAAGCACGAAAAAGGAAAAAATTCAACTGAGATTGGAAGGGCCCAAAACAATACATGCTCAGTCGTGGATTTTTCTGGATCATTTTTCTTAGCACATGTCACTTAGACCTTCACAGGATTTCAGAGTCTCCCTTGATAAGCAAGAAACATCCTTTTTTTCCCCCTCTTATCATTGGATGTTTTTATTGGGAAATCCATCCAAGTGGATTTCAGGATCCTCTGCCTCTGGGAATGAACCAATAATAACATAACAGTTCAACTATTCCAAAGCATATCCTATGACAACCCCTACACATTTAAATTATATCTCTGTAGTCTTTAATGGAGAATTACATTTCTGGGATAAAATACCAAAGTCTATAAAAAGGAGCTTCCAGGTGTTTGGTTTTTTTTTTTCTTTATAGGGGTGATTCATCCCAGAAATGGCGTTTTGCCTTTACTTGCATCAAGCATTAATAACCAGCAATCAGCAATGGTATAATTGTTAGCTTCATGAAAAATGTCAGAGTTTAGGGAAGTGTTTTTGTGAAGAGCCCACCAGTTATCCTTGGACAAAAGTTTATGTAGAAATTCTGAGAAGACACAAACAAAGACTAGTTAGAGTAAGAGGAAGAAGAGACTAGAGGCAGGACTGGATTGAAGACAAAGGTCCTTTTAGAAAACTATTCAGAAGAAAGGAAATATATTAAAAGACTAAAGATAACTTCTGAAATTAAGTCAATATAGGGTCTTAGCCATAAAGAATAGAATTTTAGAGAGCCTTTGTTACTAAATTCTCAAAATGCATAGGTTCTGATTTTGTATCTATGGGATACTGGTTTCCCACCCTCTTTCAATGGACTCCCATTAATGACCACATTGACCATTAAATTAAACCTCACATAATGTTTTAGAAATAGTAGAACAGAAATTCGAAGCTCAACTTAGAGTTACTATAGCAATAGGTACTTTGGAAAGAAAAAAAAACAAATGTATCTAGTTAGTAGGATAGTGTTTCCTACTGAGTAAAGAAAGTTTAAATTCTGAGTCACTAAGCAAAATTTGGAAAAGAAATCAATACCATTTTTACTCTTGAAAATACATCATATATTCAGCAAAGACTTCCTTCCCCCTCTTAGGTAGCTGAACTAGTCTCCTTGTGCAATACCCCAATTCGATGAATATCAGCAACTCCGGGGACTTCATGTTCTTACTACTTGGCACAGCCACTAGAGGGGGTGCATCCTTTCATACCAACGAAGATTTTAAATTGTCAACATGAAAAAATAATCTTCCACAAATGCTACAAACAGATCACAGGACCCACACTTTTCTCTGTATGATAAAGGCAAGTTTGAGCCTAAATAAAGAAAGGCTGCTTATGACACATGTACTGAAGCAGTCAGCTCCTTAAGCACAGAGGGAAAAATTGTTTCCAAAGGGCTTTGGTGTTAACCAGCTGACAAAGTCAGTACATCCTAAACCACTTCATTTTCCCAGTATTCTTCATAACCTCACATTCAAAACTTTGGCTGCTTGTCAGGAGACAATATAATCTTCCAATGCCACTAGGTGAAAACCATTTGCTTTACTTATGGTTTAGCAAGAATTGATAAGAGATGACTGCCTTGCTTCCCTGTTAAGCTATCATCCAAGCCCCACACTTTTGCTCCTCTTTGAAAAGTAGTTGTTATGACTATTACATATAAGATCAAAGGCTTATCTGTTCTGTTATTATATTTATCATTTTCCAAACCTTTCCAGATTGCTGAGTCTTTAAAACATGAAAATAAGGAGAAGAAGTATACTCTGTGACTACCATGCTAACTGGAAAGCATAATGAATAATAAAATGTAGAAGTTTGGAAGATAATTAGAAGTACGTGTCCATGTATTCCATGCCAGCTCTGCCATTTCTTACTACTTTGTCTCCTTTTTTCAGCTGTTGGCTGGGCGCTGGCCTTTTGATCACAATGACTTCGGCATATTTCTATGCAAGCTGTTCCCCTTTTTGCAGAAGTCTTCAGTGGGGATCACCGTCCTCAATCTCTGTGCTCTCAGTGTTGACAGGTAATGTGGTTCTTTCCCTTTACTCTTTTGTTGGATTTAGAAAAGCATTTTTGTTATAAGAAGGGAAGTCAAGAAGCATTGGAGTTGGTGCCTGAATAGTTGTTATTTCAAGTGAATTAAAATATTAACAGTCTTACTCTACCATTTAGAATTGCTTTTCACATTTACTGATTATTAGCCATCTTTGGCTTAGGCAATTTGCATCTAGAGCATTTTGTCAATTATAT
Source organism: Cnephaeus nilssonii (assembly GCF_951640355.1). NCBI lineage: Eukaryota > Metazoa > Chordata > Mammalia > Chiroptera > Vespertilionidae > Cnephaeus > Cnephaeus nilssonii. The sequence continues at coordinate 55,831,957 of NC_137076.1, read as the reverse complement.
TGATTTGGCAGCCTCATGGCAACAAAAATTCTAATTAAAAAGCATATTAAAAGGAGTAGAGATTGAACAGCCCTTCTAGAAAACATAATCCTACTGAAGGTTTGCCTTCTGATTCAGTAATAAGGCATAGATTCCTATTTCTGGTATTGGTTTGCCTTACCCATACCATCCCCACCACGCATGGAAAAAAAATTAACTAAACATTCAATTACAAATTATCAGTTCTGTATCAAGTGAAATGTTCTTGGTTTTTGTTTTGTTTTTAAAGACAGAAAAATAATTCAGCATCTACAGGATGTCCCCCCCAAAAAATGTATACGCATTTAATAGTTGATAACTCAATTGATGTTTCTTTCTTTTCAGATTTAACACATTGGAATTAATAATTATTCAAAGTGTGTACACATTTTTGGCGGACACCCTATATTTTACTAAGACTTGGTCTCAGTTTTAGGTCAAGAAGTTAAGCCATTTTAAAATTCCACTCCCACAAAAATCTGCTTTAATCCAGGAATTCTTTCCTGGGTAATAAACTCATCATTCTTTGTTTCATGGGTCCTTTTTTATTATTTTTACATTTTATTTGGTATTGACTCTAAGCTTTGGGACCTGCATGTAGGGAATCTATTTTGACATTTCTGTTTCAAAATGTTTCACATGAGAATGAATCATTCACAGTTAGTTCCTGAAGATAAGCTACCTTTGCTTTGAGTCTTGATTTGGTTGCATTGCATTCTACTAAAAATATGAAAATCTTTCTTTTTATTTCTTTTACTAAACCAAGGAGTAAAAAAAAGGAAATTGGAACCTGTTACAAAACAATTTGCAACTTGGGAATCCATGCTATTAGTGTATGAGCTGAGAGAAATTATGGCTCAGAAAGATTTTCATGATTTTTTTATATATTTTTTAAAAATATCAGTTATTTCTCATTTCAGAGTTGTTTGGGGGGGAGGATAATGAGAGTAACTGTACATCCAAGTTCTGTACAGTTTCTTTATCATTTCATTGATTGCTCAATTAATACAGAATGCGGTAGGATAAAAGAAAAGTTCTGTCAGCTTTTAAATGAATAAGGTAAACAAGAGATGTTTTTGACTTGTACAAAAGTTGATGAGTTTTCATTGTTCATTTTCATTCTAGACTTGTCTCAGTTTAACCTTTTCACTAATTCCTCCTCAAATCTAACTCTTATTTATTTGTATTTTACATCCATAGTCACAAGAAAAAGATAAAGTGGGAATTTCAGAAAAAGACTGAGGAAATTTAGAAACCTATTTTGATCCCTAATTCAGCTTTATCCGTGAAATAATTTTTAAATGCTAAGGTAGTATAATTCTAAAAGTATATTCCTATAAGTATATTTCTAAAATGAATAAATTTTCCCCAGCAAAATCTGAATAATCAACCATTACCAATAATTAAAAAATTAAAATAGATATTCTTACATGCCATAAGTGATGGATTTTTTAAACCTACTTTAAGAAAAGTTTATTGATTTTTAGAGAGAGAGAGAGAGAGAGAGAGAGACCTCGATTTGTTATTCCACTTATTTGTTATTCCAACATATTCATTGGCTGATTCTGACAGAGTATTCAACTCTAAACCTTGCTTCCTGTATTGGGACAAAGCTCAAACCAACTGAGCTACCTGGCCAAGGCAGGTGGGAACTTTGAGTTTGGGGAGGAGAATTCAGTGCTGTTCTTTGCAGTTAGCAGTTGTATTTAAAGTGGAAGATGATGGAGGTTAGAACAGTAAAAGGGTCTGGGTACAGATTCAACTTCCAGTTAAAAGTTGCCTGGAGAAGGAGGCTGTAAAAAGATAAAACTCCTTTAACAACTACTCCAGAATGATATATAATTAGGCACCTGGAAAAGTTGCAAATGATTAATAAGGCAACTTTGATAGGTCTCAAACTCAAAAGTTGATGTCAATTCTTCATCCCATAATCCTCCTATATAATAAAGCGGTAATATGCAAATTGACCATCACTCCAACACAAGATGGCCACCCCATGTGGTCAAAGATGGTCACCACAAGATGGCCAGCAGGGGAAGGAAGTTGGGAGGGACCAGGCCTGCAAGGGAGGGCAGTGTGGGGGACCAGGCCTGAAGGGGAGGGCAGTTAGGTGTGACCAGGCTGGCAGAGGAGGGCACTTGGGGGTGACCAGGCCTGCAGGGGAGGACAGTTGGGAGGGACCCAGGCCTGCAGGGGAGGGCAGTTGGGAGGGACCAGGCCTGCCAGGGAGGGCAGTTGGGAGGGATCAGGCCTGCCAGGAAGGCAGTTGGGGGCAATCAGGCCTGCAGGGGAGGACAGTTAAGGGTGACCAGGCCGGCAGGGGAGGGCAGTTAGGCATCAATCAGGCTGGCAGGGGAGTGGTTAGGGAGTGATCAAGCTGACAGTCAGAAGCGGTTAGGGGCAATCAGGCAGGCAGGCAGGCGAGCGGTTGGGAGCCAGCAGTCCGAGATTGTGAGAAGGATGTCCCAGACTGGAGAGAGTGCAGGCTGGGCTGAGGGACAACCCCCCCCCCCCCCGCCCCCCTGCACTCCATGCACGAATTTTGTGCACCAGGCCTCTAGTTTCAAATAACTGCTCAGTAGTCTCTGTGATATTATCAAAGGTTCATACTAATTTAAGAAGCACGAAGGGGAGTTTCTGAAAACCTTCATTTGTATTTAGACATGAACTTAGTTTCTCCTTACTATCCTGGTGCTATGGTTTTCCTTTGCTGGATGACAATAGTGAAGATGTGGAAGAAATGGCTGAGCCAGAAGAGAGAACGTAGGGACTGAACAAAGTCCAATGCTGGCTGTAGGGCAACTGGGGATCTCATTTGGGGTTCTGTTCCCTATTTCACATAGTTATTCATTCTTCATCTTAATTCTAATGTCAAAATCAGGCAACTGGTTAATTTTGCTAGCTCATTTTTCTTTGATAACCAACTACCCCAAGACAGTGGTTTAAAGGATCCACCATTTTATTATTATCTTACCACAGACAAGTTTTCTGATCCTTGTTACTTTGACTGGGGTCTCTTGGTGGATTTCAGCTGGCAGCTGAGCATCTCTTGGGTGCAAGACTCACATGTCTGGCCTGTTGGCAAGAAAAGCTGGAAGTCTGAGCTCAGCGAAGCCCATCTCCCTCTCCATTTAATCTAGGGCCCCTCAACACATTCTGCCCAGCAAGCTCAGGGCTCCAAGGGGAACCTGTTGCTCTACTTAGAGGCCAGACCTAAAAGTGGCAAAGCATCATTTCAGCTGCATCCAACTTAAAGGGCTCAGTTGAAGAAGTGTCACAGTATTTGCTGCTATAATTTTGTTTTTATGTTTTCTAAAATCATTTTTAAGTTTGTTTTTACTGTTGATATTATGACAGATGTCCCCATCTTCCTCCCCTTTGCCCACCTCTACCCAGCCCCCAACCTCCCCCTTCCCTCTGGCCATCACCACACTGCTGTCTGTGTCTATGGGCAGCTATCTTTTAATCCACCACACTGTGTTTCTCTTTAAAATTCTCAATGCTAGTATTTTGCCTCCAAACCTCTCTATGGCAATTGGGTTGTCTATCACATGAGACATAAATCATAAACAAACATTACAAATATATTCAGGTTTGCTTGTTAATAAAAAATGTGCAGAGGTTAAGACAGAAGTGCCACTTTACCTCATGAAAGTGGTAAAATTGAAAGAAAAATAATAAATTCTAATGTAGGCAAATTTTGATAGGCATTTGGTAGGAAGGTTTTTTAACATACTTCAGTTACCTTTCTATTTCTTTAATTCAATAATCCTACCCACTCAAAATAATTAATCCTGGAAAATCATTCAAAGGGAGAAAGAAAATATTTGTAGGTGTGTTATTCACAATGTTCAAAGACTAGAAATATGAACATTAAAGAAAGGTTTAAGTAAATTGCATCAGTATCTTATTATACAGGGTAGCCATTAAATTAATAAATGATATGCCTCTGTAGAAACATGAGATTTTTTTATAATCTAATGTAAATAAAGCTAAAATAAAATTATAACTGATTTTATATTCAAACTATGCTTATTAGAATAGAAATGGACAAAAATAGAAGAAATAAAAGATTTTGTTGAAGTGCTATCTTTTGAATTTATTTTTTATACTGTTTAAAATAGTAAACTTTTAAAAATTTAATGACCATACTAGACCATACTGTAAAGATTCAAAACATGAATTAAACATCTCTGGCCTTGATAAAAATCTATTTATAAAAATACAGGGTGGGGCAAATGTTTAAGTGTACAGTTGTAAGTACTGTAAACACAGAGTTTATTCTTGTATCATTATTTATTGACTAGAGGCCTGGTGCACAAAATTTGTGCATGGGGCAGGTCCCCTCAGCCCAGCCTGCATCCTCTCCAATCCAGGACCCCCCCAGGATCGGGCCTAAACCAGCAGTTGGACATCCCTCTCACAATCCTAGACTGCTGGCTCCTAATCGCTCACCTGCCTGCCTTCCTGGTCGCCCCTTACTGCCAACCCCCTGCTGGCCTGATCACCCCTCACTGCCTCTGTGTGCCAGCCTGATTGCCCCTAACTGCCCCCACTGCTGGCTAGGTCACACTAACTGCCCCCTCTCTGTTGGCCTAGTCGCCCCCAACTGCCCCCCTCTGCTGGCCTGGTCACCCCTCATGCCCCCCCCCTCCAGCCTGGTCACCCCACACAGCCTGCTGTTTAATCGTTTGGTCATCCCTCACTAACCCCCATGCTGTCCTGGTTGCCCCCAACTACACTGCCCCCCGCCAGCCTGGTTGCTCCCAACTGCCCCCCCTGCCAGCCTGGTCACCCCTCACGGCCCCCCTGCCAGCCTTGTCACCCCACGCAGCCTGCTTGTTCAGTCATTTGGTCATCCCTCACTAACCCCCCTGCTGGCCTGGTCACCCCACGCAGCCTGCTTGTTCAGTCATTTGGTTGTCCCTCACTAACTCCCCTGCCAATCTGGTTGTAGACAGCCATCTTGTGATGGTGTGATGGTCAATTTGCATTTTACCTCTTTATTATATGGGATTGTATTATTTTCTGTACAAATAGCTGTACACCTACTTTTGCCCCACCCTGTATACAGTAACCAACAACTTTACATAAAGAAAATGTAATTTATACTTTCGTTTTGGCATATCACATGATAGGGTACAAAATTCCCTGGAAACCAGGCAGAGGACATGGTAACTTGCCAGTTCTCAGGCTCCTAACTGGGACATAAAGGGGAGAAAGATCAGCCCAAAGGTCCCTCCTGGTTTTTTAATTATTTGATTCTAAAATTCTAAACATATTAGCTCTTTACCTGTTGTTTAATTCAGGGCTGGTTTGAAAAATAAGAAAGTGTTCACAATATAGTGTTCTCTTGACTTTAGCCAATAAAGACAAGTGCATGGTAAGGAAACAAAGACATTTAATTTAATAAATATTTATTCAGCATCTATTGTTCTAAGTATTGTGACCAACACACAAAATGTCTACCCTCTGGCGCTTATATTCTAAAGAGAAGGATGGGCACAGACAATAAAAAAATAGATAAGTAAAATATTTATAAAATATTTTGCAAAACTTTTCTCCAGAAAATTGGGCTGTATATATCCCATGTGGCATCATTGTGCATACCATAATATCATGGTAGTAAGCGTTATGTAGAAAATATATTAGGGTTAGCAGGACAGGGTAAGTTTGGAGGGGAAGCTGGCAATTTTAATAGAATGTTTGGGGAAGGCCTCTGTAAAAAGGCACAATTGAGTAAAGACCTAAGGGAAGTTAAAAAGCAGCTCTGAGGATAGTAGGAGGTATTCCCATCATAGTGGGAAACCATTGTGTCATTTGAGCACAGGAGTGACATGTTTGACTGATGTTTTAACCTGGTTTCTGTGTTCAGGGTAGACTGTAGTAGGGCAAAGTGGATGCAGGGAAACCAGTTAGGAAGCTATTGTAATAATCCAGGCAAGATGGTAACAGGGGAAATGGTGAGAAGTGATTGCATTGGATATATTGTGAAGGAAGAGTTTGCAAGGTTGACTAAATACTTGGCTGTTTGGTGGAAGAGAAAAAGAGGAATGAAGGCTGACTTCAGAGTTTTGGCCTGAGATGGTAAAGATTGAAAAGAAGGTAGGCTTGGGGACAAGGAAGAAGACTGGAATCAGGTTTGGGTGAGTTTAAATGCCTACTGGATATCTGAGTAGATATCTCAAGTCTAGAGTTAGAGGTGAGGTTCTAGGCTGGAGTTATAAATTTGAGAATTATTTATCAGCATATAGTTTAAATGATATTAAAGCCATGAGACTGGAGGGATCACAAAGAGAAATATGCAGGATCCAGCTAAGGAAGTAAGGAGTAGCCTGTGAAGCAGGAGAAAAACCAGGAGAATGTGGGGGAAGCCAAGAATATAAAGCATTTCAAAAAGGAGGGATGTTTTTCTCAAATATCAATTATTGGTGGTTGGATCTACACTTGCAGATTTTCTATGATGATTAGATTGAAGGCTATTTATAATCACACATAGTAAGAACCTATTTGAGTAGATAAGTGCTGTGTTATTATATTCCAAAAGAAATCACTTTGGGAACATCCAGTTTTTTTATTTTATTTATTTTTATTGAATTTATTGGGGTGACCTAAAATTATATAGGTTTCAGATATACAATTTTATAATACATCAACTATATATTGTATTGTGGGATCCATTGGCACAGTCTCCTTGCTCACCTAAACTGGGTGCTCTAGCAATGTCCCTTGTGTGAGTTATGTGGGCTCTCCCGTTGTAATTGAATCTTGATTGCTATTGACCCCATTCATGCGTGGGGTGGACCCTCAGGCTCACTGAGTGGGAGGGTCAATTCCTACCATGATGTGCAAGCTGCTCTGCAGGTACTGACCACAAAAAAGCAGAATTCACTTCAGCAGGGTCTGGTACCTGCCAAGATCTCCCTTTGAATATGCTGCTTGTGATGCTACCTGGGTCCTTCTCTGGTGTTCTCTGAAGCTGGCCACTGGATGTGTGGGGGGCCTTTGAGAGTCTAGAAGATGGGGCTAGTGGATCTCCCATGAAAGAGAGGTGCAGGTCGGGCTTGAGGGAAGGTGGGGGTGTATCCCCCGCCCCAGAGCCACTCAACTCAGTTACTGACACCCCTTAGTCTGCCCAGACCTCTACAACCCAGCCCAGGCAGCTGACTCCTCAGCAGGGCACAAGCTCCCAGGGTGGTGCAACAGGGAGTCCAGAGTGTGAGGCAATCGCATTCCCCCAGGCTAATGTATATGGAGGGGAGTGCTCCACCCTGAGGTGTGGGGAGAGGGACTCAGTATAGAGACCCTGGCAGCTGTCCCTTCAGCTCTCTCACAGAGCCACAAAGCCCAGTCTCTTCTCACGTGATTCTAGTCCAATCTGCCCTCCCTCTGCTGGAGCCCAAGGTGAGTGGCTGTGAATGAGATTTTGTGCATTGGCCCTTTAAGAGGGTGACTGTGTCCCTAGCAGACTCTCCTGGCCCCCTGACAGACAGAATCCCCACTATTTTCACAGCCATGTCTTCCTAGCTCTGGTACTCTGGTCTGGGAAGCCTGGCTTGGGATTGAGATCCCACACTTCTCAGGAGGAACCTTTTCAGCTGAGATATACCTCCAAAATCTTAGCTGCCACATGGTGGAGTGGGGCTAGCCCTTTCCCCAGTTCCACCCTTCTTCTGCAAATCCTTGGTTATAAGACTTCTCTTAAGCTAGCCTCCAATTGGTTATTCAGGTTGATTGCTCTACATTTTAGTTGTAATTCCAGTCTGGTCCTGGGAGGAGGTGAGTGTAGCATCCACCTACTCTGCTGCTATCTTGGATCCAAGCATTTCTTATTTTCCACAACTTTCCCCACCTCCATCATCACAATTGTTTCTAATTGCTCTTATGGTTGTTTTCTCATTTCATAGAGATTTTATCAAGACAACTATGATGACAAATGGAAAATATTCTAGTTCTCAGTCATGTGTGTTAATGAAGGAGCAGACTGATTATGAATAATTTACTAAGCTAGACACTAAAAATTACTTCTATTTGTTTTTAAATATTTAATTTACATTGGATTATAGACATGTCATATTCTGGGAACTCATGTCACATTATAAAATGAAGCTGGTCTTTGAATATATTCATTATAAGAACATGTTGACTACATTTAAACCACCTTCTATCTCCAATCCTGCCTAAGACATCTGGTTTTCTTACTCCCTTAAGAGATAAAGTATTTTATTTAAATCACCTTTCCTGATAACTGATCTGAGAAGAGGGGAGAAGAAATAGATATAACTCATTGAGAGCCTCGGGATATAGACATTCAGTCTCCATTCCTTTTTTACTGAACTTTAGGCTACCAGTCTAATAAGGCAACAAAGAAAAGTAAACAGAAATGGGTAGCAAAATAAATAGCAGTCTTTATCTTACTGGAAATAACCATAAATTTAAAAATGCAATCTTGGCCATATCGTAAAAGGATTTTCTTGATCTCTTTGCATAGCTGTATTTTATTCCATTCTGAACTCATCTGGACTTTTTTAGAGATTGTACTGCACCCCAAACTATTTACCCTAAAAATTTTTTGCAAAACATTTCTCCAGAAAATTGTGCTGTATCTATCCCATGTGGCAACATTGTGCATACCAAAACTATAGACTCTAATATACAGTGAAGAACAAAATAGCATAATTCCAAGAAGCTGTGTTTTCACAGATGTGCCTTAAAGATATACTGAGACAGAACACTGAATATAAGTGATGGGACTCATTTTGGTAGATATGGGTAGCCTGTAAGTTGCCTGGCTTTACTGACTAATCTTCCACATTAAGTCGCATATCCTGCAAACACATGTGTACCTGTCTCCAATGCCTTGATCTGTTTTATAGCCTTCTGGCTCTATCTCATGAAGCTATAAAAAGGAGAATGTTTCCTTTCCATTACAACAGCAACAAAAATGTCAAGAATGAAGCCACAAAAATACCACACTACATCACAGGTCATTTCTTAGTACTAAGCCTGAAAGTAGTTAACATCAGACCATCACATCAGATCAAAGACCATAGAGTTTCTGAAACCAATCTTTCTTTAAACTTAACATTTAAATGTGATTATTATCACAAAAATATTAAAGTAAAAAAAGGCAAACACAATTTATTAATGCCAACTTGTTTTTTAATTGACATAATTGTTCAGTTACATTTATATTCTATGCTTCTATAAAAAAACACTCTTTTCTATTAGGCTATAAATCCTAAATATTAGAAATCAATGAATCTTTAAGTCATTTTTATATATTCTAGTTCAGGACCATAATGGAAGTGATATAGTCATTCTCTGACATTTACCAGAAATACTCTCTATTTACTTAAACTGCCACCCGGTAGAGGTCCACTGTAATCATATTTTGAGGGTAGAAGAAAAGAAAAAATGATGGACTATCTATGGCCACTATTCACTTAAGGATATCTAGCTCCACTTCATAGATAAGATTTCAAATGTTGTTGTTATTTTGTAATATATAAAGAGGAGTAAGATATTACCATTACAAGTACCAGCAGCTTTCACTACCTCTTCTATCATCCAATTTCCCCCCTCTATTCCTCCCCACTTAAGAAATATAGACACGCTGCCCTGGCTGGTGTGGCTCAGTTGGTTGGAGTGTTGTCGTGTGCACTGAAAGGTTGAGGGTTGGATTTCCAGTAAAGGCACATACCCAAGTTGTGGGTTCGATCCCAGGTCAGATGGTGCAAATGGGAAGTAAATGATCGATGATTCCCTTATACATTAATGTTTCTCTCTCTCTCTCCCTCTCCCTCTCCCTTTCTCTCTCTCTAAAATCAATAAAAATATCCTTGGATGAGGAATTAAAAAACAACAACCATAGACACTCCTATCTGATGCTGCCACATTCTATATTCTCACAAGGTTATGCTAGATGCCAAATGAAGAGCTCAGACTCAGACCTGCCAGGCAATTGATTTCCAAATGGGTGGAACTTTTCATGGTCCCACTTGTTTTTCACACAAGAACTCCAAAGCAAGTTCCTAAAAAGCCAATGGTTGGTCACTGGCCAAGGGAAGGAGCCTGCCAGCATTTATAATTTTTTTAAATTGAAATAATTCAAAATTTCCTAACACCTTGGTTCCATCACCCCATTTTTATTTTCAGGTACAGAGCTGTTGCTTCCTGGAGTCGTGTTCAGGGAATTGGGATTCCCTTGGTCACTGCCATTGAGATTGTCTCCATCTGGATCCTTTCTTTTATCCTGGCCATCCCTGAAGCAATTGGCTTCGTCATGGTGCCCTTTGAATACAAGGGTGAACAGCATAAAACCTGTATGCTCAATGCCACATCACAGTTCATGAAGGTACAAATAGTTTAAAGGGAATTAACGGGGGAGAGGAGGAGGTCTTCACTTTTACTTTACCATCACCACGACTTGTTGATACCTCTGCAGTGCCCAGTGTGGTTTACTCTATTAGTTCAGTCAAATATTCTTTAGTTGCATAAAAAGTAGATGTTAAACCAGGGCTTAGTTTCTTGAATAGAACAATTATTTTGTTTTCACTTTTATAGCACAACTTTTGTTCTGTACCAAAAAACTCAGGATTCTGAAATGCATTTATTAGGAAAGAGAGATCATATGTATAAAATGCTACTTGTTTTTATAATAAGGAATAAAATACAGCACAACTTCCATCTGACAGACATGCTGATACTTATTTTTGGTTACTCAGGGAAATATATGTTGCTCACACATTTTTTAAAGATAGATTTACTAACTCAAAGTAGGTAGGAAGTTATACTTACATGTACAAATAATATAAATTTGCAGGACTTTTAAAAAAGTGTTCCGTTTAACAAATTCAGTTGTTGTTGTTTAGTACACCTGGTCACATTAATATTTCTCTGAAAAGCTTAATCACATGCATGCATCAGGAAACATACTTACAATGCATATTACCTTTGCAAAACTAGTCAAAGGTGGACTGAGGAGGAAAACCAAAAGGATAACTATTTCACTGAAATCAGCATAATTTAGTGCTTTGATGTAAGTTTCATGCAGCTCAGATTCCACATTTAATCACTTTCAGACATCTCAAGGTATGTTTTCCTAACTTGGAAAATTCACAAAATTAGTGGTTTTACAGTTGACCAGTTTTCCTGCTTGGACATTCTTGTTTCAAAATTAAAAGTATTCATTAAAGCTGCCAAACTGGCAACCTTAAAATTAAGGTTTGTTTATCTACTGACTTTTTTATTAAGTCAAATCTCCACAGTGGAAAACAAAGCAGTCTGTAGGAGGTTATCAGAATTTGGGCAGTGTAAATAGGCAATCTAAATTTTTCTGAATAAAATGTTAGAGAAAAGAGGCTTAACATAAGGAACTTACTAATCACTAGAACTGGACAAAATGAAAAGGGATACTTTGTAATGACTGAGTCTCCTTTATACAATGGTCAAGCAAGGTTTTTCCTTCAGGCAGGAAAAACCTAGAGGGTTGCAGTAAAGGGTATGAGTATGAACTGATAATTTTTTTAAATTTGAGATTCTCTTTCTCCTCCTGTTTTTTGTTTGTTTGTTTTTTCTCTCGAATTTTATTCTTATTCTTTGTTCCACACTTTCTTCCTACACTTTGCTCTAACAGACTGGAGGGAGCCCCCGCCACGCCCCCCATGCCCTTGCTGATGACATCAGTTCAAAAGGAATTTGTGACCCCTTTCTCTAAAGGCCTCTGCCATGGAGGGGGCAGGGTACTCCGTCCAGGCCCTCAGGGGGGTCATCTTTCAGGCCCTCTGTAGCTGCATTTGGGCATTCACACCAGCCAGCAGTGCACCTGAAAGAAGGGGATACAAATTGAAGAGGGTACTTAAAGGAGTGTTTGTATTGTACTTAAAGGAGAGTCCTGATTTTTTTCTGTTTGCTTTTTAAGCTCACTACAGAAATCTTTCTACAGTGTGATGTGGATAGGGAAAGATCTGCATAAAATGGGAGTTTGACTTAACCTGAAGTTAAAATCCAGAGGTCTGTTCACTTGAGAATGAGAAAGAAATGACATGTTTATTTTCACTAATAACTAAAATTTATCACTTCTTTCTATTATGAATATAGGCAACAAACTACAATAGTATTTAACAGTACCACATTTTTTCCACTAATAGAAATAATACATTTTCATACCATATAACATTTGTGTAATCTTACAATATCATTTACAGTCATCATTGCTTCAACATTCTGATAGTTATTAGAACCACCATTGGATTTGTCATTTAATTTGTTAATAAACACCTATATTACTATATCAAATTCTTATTTTTAATGTTTTGATACTGTTTCTGTGTAACTAGTTTCCATTATAATTGTACATATTTTATCTTATGCATGTGAAGATATTATTCCCAGAAAGGATTACAGTCTTCCCCAGACTTCCAAGAAGGTCTATGGCATAAAAATAGCTAGGAACCTCTGCCCAGAACGTTTTTTCCTCAGGAACCATTTATAGATTATTTTAATAAACATGCTATAAATGTATCCCACTGTGACTCTTTCTATATTCAGAAATTGTCTAGTTTTTCACAGAGCAACATGATTAGTTTTTACTGTGGGAACTGAGATATTATAGAAGGCGGCATTATCCATAGTAAATAAACAATCTGAGGAAACAGAATAAGGAAAAGAAAAGCATTTCTTCCCAAGTTGATAATTAATTTAGTGGGAAGAAGAATGTAGATATAATTTTCCAATTTCCATTTTTATAGGGTATTAAATTTTCTTCTTTAAAAAGACATAAAAGAGAATAATCCTGGTATTTACAACTCCTGACCACAGGGAGATCATGCTAAATATGCCTTCAGATAAGGTACTCTGTCTTGATAGTTTCCAGGTGGTAAGTATTAAAAAGAGTGAGAAGGGTCGTGATTATTTATGGCTCAAACTGGCTAGCTAAGAGGTCACATAGCAGGCATACCAGGCAAAGGGTTAACTCCTGGTAACCAAAGCTACACAGATAAGCCATTCATAACCTTCCCTGTTTCCAAACAAGATATTCACATTAAGTACACTTGGACCATAATAGCCAAAAGTAAACCAGACATTAGCAAAATTTTGAGGCTCACTAATAAAGATAAATATATATTCGCGTATGTCTCAGAATCGTTTTGTGAGCTTTGGAAAGGAATTCTTCTTATTGATTAGGGCTCTTCCATTGTACAATTAAAACCAACTTCAGTTTATAAAAAGTATCTTTTTTTAATGCAGTTTATTCATGTGCTATTTTATAAAGCCAGGATCATTTCCAGAGTTGCCAATTTAATTGGGTTTTGAGCACCACCCCCAAGCTCATTGCCACAACAAGAGAGCATGAATATACAAATGTATCTGCTAACATGAAGATTTTTAAGGTTTTTAAATATCTGTGTTTTAAGGACCCAGAGGTACTACACAGTTAATTCACGTTATAAAGTGCCCTCCCTCTCTTTCCCTTTTCTTCATTTACAGTTCTACCAAGATGTGAAGGACTGGTGGCTGTTTGGCTTCTACTTCTGCATGCCCTTGGTGTGCACCGCAATCTTCTATACCCTCATGACTTGTGAGATGTTAAACAGAAGGAATGGAAGCTTGAGAATTGCCCTCAGTGAACATCTTAAACAGGTAAATGTAATTATGAAAATCTGGCCAAGACTATATTGTCCTTGACAACAAAAGGCCTACGAATACTATATTTCAAGATTTAGCCTGCTTTCCTGAAAATAAAAATACTGTCTTATTTGTTTGTATGTCTTATTTCCTTTGTAGTTATAGTATTAGGTATTTCTTTTGTGAAATAGGGAACCTACCTGGTTACTGGGCCCAAATGGAGGAACTATTTATTGGTTTTGCCAAGAGTGTATTGACCATGTGTATTTGTGTGTGTATCCATTGAATTTGGCTTGGAACTGTGCCAAGACAAAAAAGGTGCATATAACTTTCTCCCCTAGCAGGCTTTGCAGTATTATTGTGGAAATAAAATACAAACCTGGAAAATAGAATCACAAGGTATGACAAAAGTAGCCTATGCTATAGAAATCCAGGGAAGACTAAGACATGGAAAAACTGTTTGTGGATGAGGGGGGTTGAATTGTTCATGGAAGTTAAATGGGTTTGATGGGAAAGAAGAGGCCAGCGGGTATTTCAGGTGGGAAGATAGTGGTCTAGTTATAACATGACACAGAAACCACCCATTTGGGGAGTGAGAAAGAAGATGAACCTCATTAGAGCAACATCAACAACATCAAAGATGAGACTCTTGACAAGAAATGTGATCCTATATATTTGAAGAGGTCAAATTTTGGAGCGACCAAAGTTCTAGAATGAATTTGAAAATATCAATAGGAGGCTGCTGTTAGTCCCTCCAGGGCAACAAGTAGAACAGAGCTTTAGAGGGGGGAAACTTGGGTCTTACACTTGCTGGCTCTGTGGCATTGGGGAAATTGCTTAATCTCTCTGAGCTTCTAGTTCCTCTTAAAAATATATAATAATACATCATATATATTTATTCAAAGAGTAAAACTAAGACTGTAAGTTCTAAGTCTCAGCAGAGAAGGACACTCCACCACAGCAAAATTTAATGTGAGTTTCAGATGGAGCCTATAAATCCACCCTATATAATTACAATACACAAGCATCATTCTTCAGCAGCAGCTCTTTTCAACTACTTTAGTAATTTTTCTGAACTTCAGCTCCTTGTCTATAAATTGGGCATAATAGCATATAAATCAATGTTATTATAGGAATCAAAGGAAATAATATGCATACACATACTTTGTAAAAATCTAACATGCCATACAAATGGTAGCTGTTACCTCCTATTGACATTTAATAGGAAAATTATATTGAGAAACTTTAGTATGATTGTTCAAGCATGAAAATTTCAAGTACTCCCAATGTGAAACATATTAAGCAATTATTACCTCTCACTCCTGCAATGGGAATAATTAATTAGAGTAGATTTGTGAAAAACAGTGTTTTAAATGTTGATTTTTGTATCAGCACCATGATTGAGCCTGTTTAAGCTGTAAGTGGTATTTGCTCTGAAAATAATTCAATAGGGATTGGAAACAATAATAATATGATGATGCGTCACATTTACATAGCATTTTTAAAATTTTGTAGAGCATTTCCATGTTATCTTCTTATTTGATTCATCCAAGCATGCTGTGGGATAGGCAAGGCAGGCATTATTATACAGGTGATTAAGAGAGTGGCTCATCCAAATGGAAATTAGAATCCAAGACTTGGTCCTCATGCAGTAGACCAGTGGTTCTCAACCTTTCTAATGCCGCGACCCTTTAATACAGTTCCTCATGTTGTGGTGACCCCCAACCATAAAATTATTTTCATTGCTACTTCATAACTGTAATTTTGCTACTGTGATGAATCGTAATGTAAATATCTGTGTTTTCCGATGGTCTTAGGCTCTACAGCAGCGGTTCTCAACCTGTGGGTCGCAACCCACAGGTTGAGAACTGCTAGCAGGGTCGCCTAAGACCATCGGAAAACACAGATATTTACATTACAATTTATTAACAGTAGCAAAATTACAGTTATGAAGTAGCAACGAAAATAATTTTATGGTTGGGGGGTCACCACAACATGAGGAACTGTATTAAAGGGTCGCGGCATTAGAAAGGTTGAGAACCATTGCAGTAGACATTCCTTTGTGTCCCACTCAAAGCTGTAGCAGGTTCTAAGAGCAGAAGAGCAAGCCTGGCTGGAAGGCCTTCAAGTGTGACTATGGGGGAGCTAGCTCAGAGTGAAAAGCCCTGCCAGCCTTCAACTGCTAGCCTATTGGGCTCTTGGTCTTGCTTCTTGTATGTTTCTCAAGTTTCTCTTCATTATGCTAACAATAATTTTATCAGTTAGGGATTGTGTTTGGATGCTGGTAGCAAAAACAAAACAAAACAAAACAAAATAACATTGAGTAGACCAAGGAGGGGTTTATCTTTTTCCCACCACAAAAAGTTCAGATGTCATTGATTCAGTGGTAAAGGGACTCATAGGCAGGTGTCTGCTGTTTTGCTGACCTTTCATTATCACAAGACAGAAACTATAGCTCTACCCTTATATCTGATTTCCAGGCAGAAAGAAGGGGAAGAACATAGATTGCATGAGTGTATGAGCATCACAGGAGTATCCCCCACTTTTAAGCAGCTTTACAGAAACCTCACACAATTTCTACTTAATCTAATTGGTCAGAACTGTCAGGTAGCCATGCAGATGGTTAGGCCAGGCTCCCACGCTGCTATAACAAAACCAAGAATCTGATTGATAGCAGGGAAAATAGGAGGATAAATATTGGGTAAGCAAATAGCAGACTGTAATGGCAATGTATTAATATTACCTTTTAAAAGGATTATCCTCTTTGATGATATGCTCAGAGGAGATAACCTCTCCCCTAATACTCTACTTTTTAATTTTTTGGGCACATTGTCTTTCTGTGTACACAAAATGATCCTTTAAAATAATCTCCCATTCCTGCAGATTGGAATCCTTTATTTCTCTCAATCATTGCTCGGTTTATGTGTTCTCTGAAGTATATCCCAGCTAGCCCAATAGCTCCAAAAAGATGAAAGAACTCTCAGTTCTTTGAGTTAGAGTAGCAATTTGTGATAACTGCCCCCAAATCTTTTTAAACAACTCTATTAATCATGTGGGTTTGCTCTAGGCTTTCTATACTTAATGCTATATGCTCTTGGTTGAACCAGCATTACCCTCCCAAACCCTGTTTTCAATCAGTTTTATTTTGACATTAACTGATCCCAGTTACAGACAAGTTACACTTTATGTTCCTAGTTAGCCTTCTAAATGCATGCACTATAATACTCAAGCATAATGCACACAAAGGACTGGTTGCTGATAATCTCTAACCTATGATTTTTCTGATCCTGAGCAGACTAGAAAGTATATAAACCTTCAACTAAAGTCACTCCAGGGTCAGCATGTCCCAGGTTTTCTCATCATCATTGCTGATAATCCTTTACCCTCACCCCTATGTTTGCAAACAATTTATCTTTGGGAAACATGTCAATAAAATATTTTAAAAGCAAAATATCCCAATGCTAGCTTTCTTAAAGATCAAGAAATGGAGAAAACATATTGCTGTGTTGATGATTTTTGTTGTTTTTTAAATATATTTTTATTGATTTTAGAGAGGAAGGGAGAAGAAGAGAGGGATAGAAACATCAATGATGATAGAATCACTGATCATCTGCCTCTTACACAATCCCTACTGGGGACTGAGTCTGCAACCCAGGCATGTGTCCTGACCAGGAATCAAACCATGACTTCCTGGTTCATAGGTTGACACTCAACCACTGAGCAACACCAGCCAGGCTGCTGTTGCTTTTTCTTTTCTAATTCCTATTCCTATTTTGTTTTCCAAACATCTTTGCAGATTTGTCCATTCTTTAACATGGTGAGTTCAGTCACTTTGACTGTTATGCTATAATTAATGCTAGTTAGTTACCTGTTATTAATGCTTTTAGATAATGCTTCCCCCCATATATTTGCCACATGTGCGTGCGTGCCTGCGCGGACACACACACACACACACACACACACACACACGCACACACACACTTACCCAGGCACACCCACAGTGTTGGCTCTACTCCAGCCAGTTCCCACCTCTCCCTGCCATAGAACCTCTGCCCTGGTCCTAATAACCAACTGAAGCCACCGTCCTTCCTGGCAGTTGCCCAAAAGAATCAGTAGCAAATCCTTAATGAAGTTGGACTCTAAATCTTAAAGAGGTGGAGGTACTGTGAGGCAGACTGTCCTGGCTCCTCTTCGAGCTATTCTTTCTCTGCTCTCAACTACTTCCTTGTTATGTAGTTCTTTTATCTAGCCGAAAAACAATGAATTTACTGTACTTTTTTTTCTTACTTTCCTTTAGCGTCGAGAAGTGGCAAAAACAGTTTTCTGCTTGGTTGTAATTTTTGCTCTTTGCTGGTTCCCTCTTCATTTAAGCCGTATTTTGAAGAAAACCGTGTATAATGAGATGGACAAGAACCGATGTGAATTACTTAGGTATGATCCTATTAGGAAATTGGAGTTTCTCTGATTTTCACATTTATGATACTTTTACAAAACCATCTAGTCTACATTCTCATTAGCCCTGAAAAATTAAAACTGCAAAGTTGATTATTTCTTCTTTAGCTGACATAACTCATAACTGATCCCAAAATTTGTGCAAGCCATGTCTATAATCTTGCTGCTCCCCTCCTGAGGCTGTGCATAATAGTCTGAGCTAACCAAGTGGCAAGTAAATGTTCTGCAGAACTAAGAGTGCCATTTAAACAAGGACTTTAAAAAAATTCTGACTGCTACCTGTGAGAAATGGCTTCTGGGCAAGAAAAATGCTTATTCTAGGGATAAATGCTAGTTTGCAGTTTTGAAAACATTATGTGCTAATTATTCTACTATTTTCTTTTGCTCTAGTTTCTTGCTGCTCATGGATTACATCGGCATTAACTTGGCAACTATGAATTCATGTATAAACCCAATAGCTCTATATTTTGTGAGCAAGAAATTTAAAAATTGTTTTCAGGTAAGACTGTTTTGCAAGTATTTTTAAGGAAAACCAAATAAGTATATTAAGTAGCCAACAGGCATGGCTAATTCCAATTATAAATATTACTTTCATCAGCTATACTTTTGAGTAGATAAGTGAAAATCATATTTTTAACCAGAAAGATGGTTACATTGTCAGCATAAAAATCAGTATCTATTCAGACAACGACATATTCAGAGGTTAAAATTAAAAATAACTAACTTAATAACATGTCACTTTAGTACCCTCCTTTAAGAAGAAAGGCTCAAATGTGAGCTGCAGGCCATATAGAATACATAAATCCTATTCCTTCCTTATATTTTTTTAGATTTTAACAACAGTCTCAGCAAAACATAAACTCTATTGTTAAGAAAGCTCTTTCTAAATGCTACTTAATAGTATATTTAATAATAGCCACTTCAAGACAAGTAAATACTTATTGCTCAGGAAATCTGAACTAATGTAATCGCATTTGAAATCAGTTTTCTTCTCTTCTTCAAACCTTCTTGTAGCTAAACCAGCCCATGTCCTCCAGAAGCTCCAAGCACAGTTCCTGGAATGATTTTAGCATAGAATTAATCCAAACTGGATTCTGTTATCTCTAGCCAGGATGTTAGTTCATGGTACATATTAGGAAGAGTAGCATAGAGGTCAAGGGTGCAGGCTCAGGAAGCAAACAATCTTGATTTGCATCACAGCTCTGCACTTACTGACAAACGCAGGTCTGGGTGGTGCCCTTCCTGCTTCCTTCATTTGCTGGTCTGTAAAATCAGACAATCACAATATCTATCTCATAAGTAGGATTCAGTGGGTTAATATACGTTAAGTGCTTGAAATAATAATAAGTGCTAAGTATAAGTTTATTATTATTTGGGATAGAGTGGACAGGAAAAAAACACAGTGACTGCCCTCATGGAACTTACAATCTAAAAGGAGAATTATACAAATAGATGAAACTTGGTAGTTTCATACAACTTGGTAGGAAAATAGCAACTACCATCTAGGGCTGTGAGCATAAGATGAGGTGCACAATGCAGAGAGCCACACCAGTGGTGCACACTGAAGAAATGCTAGGCTCCGAGCCCCCACTCATGCCCACCCCAAGTCATAGAGCACTCTTACTCTGGCCAAATCTGCTTCCCTCTTTGACTTAGAATTTAAACGAGAAGCAAGGGATATATTTCTCTGCACTAGGATGGACAATTTAGCTTCTACCTAGAGGTTACAGACTCCATACCCTAGATTACTGTTAAGGTTCACATTATATCCTCAAATGTATGTGGACATTTACCCCTTGTTGGTAGGAACACAACACATGTCATGCCATTTAGCATCTGTTTCTTTTCCCAGTCTTGCCTCTGCTGCTGCTGTTACCAGTCAAAAAGTCTGATGACCTCAGTGCCCATGAATGGAACCAGCATCCAGTGGAAGAACCACGAACAAAACAACCACAACACAGAGAGGAGCAGCCACAAGGATAGTATAAACTAAACATCATAAGAAACATTAATCAGTATTCCTTCAAACCTTATTGGAGAAAAAAAAATCACACAGCAACTATGTCTCCAGAAGTCTCTTCTCCCATGACTCAGACCCACGCCCGGAAAATGCTTTCCAAAACATCAGAGAGTGGACTGGTTCATGCCCACAAATTCAATGCATCTTACTTCTTTAATTTATCTAATTTACATATTCTGTATGTTATATTCAGCACTAAAAAATGGTAAGAGTTGGCAGGGGAAAGGGAGACTGTTAAATGAAACCAGAAAGATATTTACTACTTTTGCATGAAAATCGTTTTCACGAACATGACTAGCTTTCACGGCTGTTCTGTCAAATGTTTAATGAGAACTGGTCACCATGAGAGTTTGGAGGTTATAAAATAGAGATATTTTTAAATGGGGTTTTTTGTTTGTTTTGCAAACACGGTATGGGCATAAGTCACCTTTATTTTGAAATGTCATTCAGTGCCAGTATTTTTAACTGCATAGTAGCCTAAAAATAATTATTTGAGTTAATTTTGTAAAAAAAAAAAAAAAAAGGTAAAACAATTTAGTGAACAATTAGGTTAATGTTTCTCATGCCACTGTGGGGTTTTTTTTAAACATAAATTTTCAAGCTGAAACAAATACAGGACTAAAGCACAAACTAATAACCACACATGGCAGTTTAATAGCTGCTATTCAAAGAATTTTTAAGAACCTATTTTTTATGGTGTTTCATTACAGGAGATCCTGAACATTTTTTCATGTTAAATTTTAATAAAATAATGCTTGAATCAAATAGTTCTATTTTTCATAAGCCCAATCTATTTTAATGTCTTTTATGTACAATCAATATCATATACCAAAATATAAAGGTACATGTCATTTAACAATCCCAAGACTTTCAGTTCAATTCATAGAAGTCTAAAGCATACCTAGAATAGAATTGAATATTTTTAGAAGATTTGGAAATTTTCATTGAGGTTTTTTAGTAATAGTAACATGTATATGTATGTATATGCATATATATGTACATATATACATGTATGTGTGTGAATATATATATAGAGAGAGAGAGCATACATATCACCTCATACTCTCTTTATTTGTTTTAAATGTTAACTGGCAGAAAGACTTTTTTGATCATTCCCTTTTTCATATAGGAAAGATAATTTCAAAGTGGCCGGCTGAGTGTATCATGTCAGTGAAATATAATCACCCCAAAGGCCACCATGAACTATGCTTCCTCAATTCTCTGGGTTTCCAGTGTGAACTTAAACACCTCCCCCACTCCCACATCTCACATAGTCACCATTTAAAATGGCCCACAGTGACTTTTGCTGAGTATTTTCCAAGATGTTTACAGACTGTGAGTAGAGCAGAAAATCTTTTACCATGTGTATATAAATATATATATATATATATACAACTGTACATATCTTGTAGCCAATTTTTCTGTTATTATCTCTATGGAATATATTTGTGTGTGTGATACATGCATGTGTATGATGTTATGTATGGACGTATGTAACCTAATAATGATGCCCTGTAGCTGTGCCAAAGCACACACTTGGACTGGAATCTAGGTGGTTGTTTATCATGACAGTCGGCCTCAGTCAGTTTTAATCTGTGTTCATAAAGCATATGACTATGTCACCATTACAAGTGGAATATGGGAGGCAGCATAAAAGGGGACAAGTCATGGGCTAACAATAGGGTTTTATTTGGTTGGTTGGCTGGTTAGCTGGTTTGGTTAAACAGTATTTGGGGTTGTTGGAGCAAAAGTCATTAAACAATGAGTAATTAAATTGTCTTAATCCTCAACTAACCTCAGTGATAAGGTTGACAAGTAATCTAATGTATATATCAGACTTCACCAAACATATTCCTGATGATAAATTAGCTAATAATTTGTTGGGCTGTGTTTTAGCACCGTCACATATAAAATGATATCAGGTTCCAATGACCCCATTGCAGGGCTTCTTGATGTGTAAGCAGTCGAATTCCATTATTTCACTGGTACATACCATGCACTGATATATACCCATAATGTAAGCCATAAACTCACACCATTTTGTTTAAACAACTGTCTTTTTGTTTAAGATGCTTTCTCTCTTACATATGAATAATGCATTTTATAAGTTCAGAAAGTCATAGCTTTCCTAATAACCACACAGGCTCCAATGGACATTTTGTTTATGGACTGGTAAGTAACTGTGGTTTACTAGTAGGAATATTTCCAGTTTCTACTTTTACCACATCTTTCCAAGTAAAACTGTAGAAATGAGCCAAAAGCCAAGGCCCTGCATTGGCAGTGGCCTGTAAGTATAAAATAAAGTTTACAGAAGCCTTGCAAGTGTCTCTTCATTTTTACATAGTTTTCAGAGAAAATGTTTGCTAGACAATGCCTATTGTAAACCTCTTCCTAGTAACAGCCAGTCAAGCAATTTCACTTTCAAACACATACTTCCTAACTGTGCTGCATTCTCAACCTATACTGTTGTGCTGAACACATAACTCCTTCATTCATTTCTTCATTCACTTTTCCAGTAAATTTTGCTGAGCATCTGCTATGCCCCAGGAATTTTTCTAGGTACTGAAATATAGCAGTGAACAAAACAGGCAAAGTTCCTGCTCTAATGGAGCTTGAATTCTAGAGGAAGGAGTTGAACAATAATTACAGTCCATAAACAATACGTCAAGCAATACCTAGAGGAATAGACTCATATGTATCCAACTGCTTATTTAACATCTCCAATTGGATGACTAACAGACCTACATATCTAAAACTAAGCTCCTGATATCCCTCTAACCTGCGCCACTATAATATCCCTCTGCTCATGTATTAGTCAGGATCCAACAGAGAAACAGAGCCAATATGTATAAGAGAAGATTTATTATGGGAATTGGCTCATGTAATTATGGAGGCTGCGATATGCTATCATCTGCCGTCTGCAAGTTGGAGAACAAGGAAAGCCAGTGATGTAATTCAGTCCTAGTCCAAAGGCCTGAAAAATAGAGAAGCCAATAGTGTAACTCCCAGTCTGAGGCCAAAAGCCTGAGAACATTTGTAGCAGCCAGCTGATGGAAGTCCCAGAGCCCAAAGGCCCAAGAACCAGGAGCGCTGATGTCCAAGGACGGGAAAAAGTGGATGTCCCAGCTCAAGAAGAGAGAGAGAGAGATTTCATCCTTCCTCTACTGTTTTTTCTCTTCAGGCCATCTACAGATGGATAATGCTAGCCCATGCTAGTGAGAATACATCTGATTTCCTCTGTCTTCTGATTCAAATGCTAATCTCTTCAGGAAATGCCCTCACAGACACCCCCAGAAATAATGTCTTACCAGTTCACAGGGCATCCCTTAGCCCAGTCACGTTGACACATAAAATTAACCATCACAGCTCAGTTAAAGACAGCTCCAACCTTTGAGTTGTCAGGATAAAAACCTTGAAGTCATTCCCATTCCCTTCTCTCACACCTTATACCCAATGCCTCAATAAATCCTGTTGGCCTATCTGCAGACTAGATCCAGAACCTAACCACTTCTGTCTACCTCCACCATCTTTTTCTGAGCCACCAACATCTCTGGTCAGGATAACAGCAATGGGCTCCTATCATGCCTACTTGTTTCCAGCCATATGAACACCATGTGCTAACTGGGGCCTATATCTCAAATGCCATAAAGCACCATCTTTATGGTCTGAAGATGTTCACATTTCCAAGGTAGGCTGACCTTGAGGATTTTTTAAAAAGAGCTAAAGTAAGAAGAAGAGGAGGAGGAGGAGGAGGAGGAGGAGGAAGATGAGGAGGAGGAGAAAAAGGAGGAAGAGGATGAAGAAAAGAACAAAAGTAAGAAAGTGCCCCTTCCCAATGTGGCAAGTCTGGAAGGTTGTGGACCTGGGAGCTACAGGCCACCGTTGTTTGGGCATTATGAAGAAAGTCTATCTAGATTGTTATAAAAATGAAAGAGGGCATTTAAGTTCCTGGTTCCAGTTTCCTCTCATGCTTTCCCTTGGCTTGAGTAAACAAACCAACACATTAACACTTTTACCTCTTTGCCTATGCTAGTTACATTTGGTTTTCTGTTTTCTTACAATATACAACATGCTAAGGCCATCTTACTTAAGTTATTTATATTTTCTTATTATTGTTGTTTAGATTAATAGGCTTTATGTTTCTTAGAGTAGTTTTAGGTTTACAGAAAAATTGATTGGGACGTACAGAGTTCCCACATGCTCTTATTCCTCCTTCCCTGCACAGTCCCCCCAATTATTTACCTCCTGTATTA
Source organism: Cnephaeus nilssonii (assembly GCF_951640355.1). Lineage (NCBI taxonomy): Eukaryota > Metazoa > Chordata > Mammalia > Chiroptera > Vespertilionidae > Cnephaeus > Cnephaeus nilssonii. The sequence goes on along the minus strand of NC_137076.1, from coordinate 55,807,585 downwards.
GTGTAATAATTATGATGAACCAATATTGATTCACTATTATTAACTAGAGCTTATAATTTACAGTAGGATTCACTCTTTGTGTTGTACATTCTATGGGTTCTGATAAAAATACAGTGACAATTATCCACCATTATATATCATTCAGAATAGTTTCACTGCCCTAAGAATCGCTTGTGCTCCACCTTTTCTTCCCTTCTTCTCTCTCCCTCTTCATTTACCTTTTCACTCAACACAGATCTAGTGAACACCCACCATATTAAACTGTTTTAGTTGCTGGGAACACAGCTATCTATAATAATAAAAGGGCACTATGCTAATTAGACTGGACGTCCTTCCTTCCAGACAAAGCTGCAGTGGGTGGGGGCCACGGTAGAGGCTGCAGAAGCCCCGGCCGCAGTGACAGTGGCGGTGTGGGGGGGGGGAGGCCAGGGCCAAGGCCCTTGCACGAATTTCATGCATCGGTCTTCTACTAACTAAATAAATGCAAGGAAGTGCGAGGTGGTGACTCAGTAGGCATCAGCTTAGGAGACAGTAAAGGCAAGAGTAGTCCAAATTCTTTCAACTTCAGCTGGTGACCTCAGTGAACACAGTGTGAGGGCTCTTGCTTCTACAATTTTTATTATAGTGAGCACAAATATGTCACTCCTGGGAGAATGGGAGAATAATAAGCAACACGGTATTGCCTCTACAGTATGAGCTATTGAAGTCAGTAAATACATGTTAATCTCTATGCAAAAATAAACCTATGCAGTAAATTTAAAATTAAGGGAATGAAACAAACTGGAGATTAAGTCCAGGATATAACTGAGACAAATGTGAATCTTTCACTAGTCTATTACCTCTATTGTTATTTTTAGTAGCATCACTACTAGTCCATGGTAGAGTGTTAGCATTATATATATAGGGTGAACCCCAAAAATGTATACACATACATTTTTGATAACTTAATAGATGTTTATTTCTTTTCAGATGTAACCCAATGCAATTAATATTTATTCACAGTGTGTATACATTTTGGGGGGACACCCTATATGTGAGGAGTGAAGAAAATGCACTCCAGGCTTAAAAGTCTGAGTCTGCAATTCCTTTACTTGCAACATAATCTAGTGCAGCTCTCCATACTTCAAGCAAGCAAGGTTAAATCAGGGCACTAGTCCACCACATGCTGTTGATTATTTCTGAACTTCCAAGTGGGGTCTTTGCATTTAAAAACCCCAGTGGCTTTTAAATAATCCTACATTTGGAGAATCTTCTGTCACACTTTCCTCTAAGTAGCAACAAAGACAAACCAGTGTCTATATTTGGTCAAGCCAATACTCTCTCTGGTCTTTTTGTTTCTAAAACTGAAAAGAGACAAGCCACAGTTCTTAGAATCGGCAATAATAAAGAACTGAACATAACATTGTAGCTGCAAAGCGAGGCTTTCCCCAAGAAGCTTGCTAGTGTAGTTCACTTTCCATTTGATGAAGTCAAAGTCCTACTATCTCCTGGTTTCCCCAGGTTTTAGCATCAATGTTACTCAGTAGATTGTGTTTCTTCCTGGGAGGTAATAAATTAGGAACAGCAATGCCAAATCTAGATATCATCAGAAGAGTCATGGAATCTTCCTAAGGAAATATAGAGAATTCCACAAATTTTTCCTTTTTGGTCCCAAACCACTATCCTCTTATCTAACATATCTATGGGGGGGTTGATCATCTTTTATTTGAATTTGATTTTATGATGGTAGATACAATTATATATTGGGTGTTGTGACAGATGCGTCCCAGGTGGGAGGAGTCAGGGACCCTGCCCAGACTATGCAGTTTTGCATGGTCAGCCTAATCCCAGGCCCCAGGCACCTATAGGGCACAGCCCTGACTCGCTCCATGTATTCCCTTTTTACAGTATAAAGCCATTTCTCCATGATCTATAGCTGTTTTTCCTCAAACTGTGGTAATGGGATTAAATGCAGTTAAATTCTTGTGTTTTTTAAATATCCTAGAATGAGAAAATCTACTAAGTGTGACCAGGTGAAGGGAACATGGTGCCCTTTTAGGCTTTTCGGGCACACACTTGTGCATAATGAAAAACTGACCACCTCAGACCAGTCTTTTCTCTGTGTTCTGAAACCTAATGGGGTTAGGCCTGGATCACTGCTCCTCAGTCTTAATCAGGACCCTGTTGGAAGGCAGGGAACTCAACTGACCAGCTTAGGCCAAGCAGGGCCAACTCCTAGAACTGGAGCACTGGAGTGGGGGAGTGGGGCAGGGATGGGAAGGGATTGACTTCTCAAAGGAAACCAGTGTGGCCCTAGAAAGGGGAAGGGAGAACAACTGCACCATTCTTTCTTTCTTTTTTAATGATTTCAGAGAGAGAGAGAGAGAGAGAGAGAGAGATATTAATGATGAGAAGCATTGATCAGCTGCCTCCTGACTGCCCCGCACTGGGGATCGAGCCTACAACCCCAGGCATATGCCCTGACCGGGAATTGAAACATGACCTGATTAATAGGTCGACACTCAACCACTGAGCCACGCCGTCCGGGCTGCACCATCCTTTCTTCATCGTTGAGGATATTACCCATATATCCTGCTACTCATTTCTGCTGCTCTTTTTAGCTCAGTTAATTCCTCAATTTTTATTATTTTCTTTAAAAATGTTTGCTCTTCAAATTACAAAAATGATATATGAAATAGATCGGTAATATATTTAAAGCCTTTGCATAATGAAAAAAATTATTAATGATCTATGTACGCAGGGAGAGAAAAAAATCCCTACATATGAGACTATATCTACATCTTTATTTTACATTTAACTTATCCAGTTCTTTGCTACTGCAAACAAGGCTATACCACACATCTTTGTACAAGGCTCCATGGAGACTTGTATGCCTTCTCTGGGGCAATTAAAAAGGAGTAGGATCACTACAAGATCACAGGGTTTTTGCACAGTTAACATCTCTAAGTACTTCCCAGATTATCTCCAGAATGGCCCCATTAGTCCTGGATTGATCCATCAGTAAAGATTTCAGGGTTCGGGTGCCTTGCAAATGTTCCACTTTGTACTGGCACTGTCACGCTGGAGGAACATACACCTTCAGGCATATGTGACAGACTCTTTTTGAAACCTGACCAGTTCCTCTTGGATTTCTTGTACTAGTTCTGCTCACCTATCCCCAGCTTCAGTGTTTTTAATACTACCTGTGCCTTGGACTTTCAGGGGCCTTCCCTTGGTCAGGGGAATCCCCTCGCTGATCAGAAGAGGAAGTGCCTGGGACGTCCATCCCACCCCCACTGTGACCCATCGCCAATGAGTTACTGGTGTGGAAGTGCCAAAGCCCAGCTCTTGTGCCTCAGGTGGGTAAACACTAAGTGCCTAGGACAGCGGTCGGCAAACTCATTAGTCAACAGAGCCAAATATCAACAGTACAATGATTGAAATTTCTTTTGAGAGCCAAATTTTTTAAACTTAAACTTCTTCTAACGCCACTTCTTCAAAATAGACTCGCCCAGGCCGTGGTATTTTGTGGAAGAGCCACACTCAAGGGGCCAAAGAGCTGCATGTGGCTCGCGAGCCGCAGTTTGCCGACCACAGGCCTAGGAGATCAGGCTGAGTCTGGGACTCCACCTGAAATTTCACCTTTCTTAGCTCCTTCCCTATCCCAGGTTTCTGCTTCTATTCCTTCACTGGTTTCTTCTGGGGGCTTAACAAATCACTTACACCCAAATCCTTGGTTTAAAGTCCACTTTGGGAGAACATAACAAAGAGAGCAACACATTTCTATTTCATTGATGAACATAAATAGCAAATTCCAGGCATTGAACATGTTAGATTCCTTTAGCATACTATATTTGGGCTCATATTTGAAATCACTCTTGCAATTTCTCTATCTGGGGCATCACTTTACCAGGAAAGTCAACTATTTTTAAGGTCCATTATTTTTTTCAGCCAAAGGTTGTATTCCATCTTTTTACAGAATAAAGCCATTTCTCCATGAACTATAGCTCTCTGTTTTTCTCAAACTGTGGTAATTGGGATTAAATGCAGCCACTTGAGAAGGACATGTTCTCCCAATTACAGCTGATTTCTGATATGAGGAATATTTGAATACACAGAAAAGCTTAATAGCCCTGCTCTAAAGAATGGCCCCATAGAATTTCTAGAGTGGTATATGTGCAGGCCTGACAGAAAAACCAAGCCCCTTCACACAGAGGGTGATGAAGTTTGAATTGTCAATTAAGAGAGAGATCTCATAAATACTGAGACGTAACTATGCCATATTTTTTTCAAAAATAATACAAATAGGTACACTGTTTTCGATGGACAGAGAACCCTGAATGCAATTTATACCTTTTGATCCAACACTTTAAATTCTGTGAATCTACCAAAAAATAATCTGAAAAGCAAGTTGTATGCTAAAAATGTTAATTTCCTTTTTTTTTTCATAATAGCAACAAGTAGTATATCCTAAGAAGTGTCTGAGTATGGCTTCCCTATAACAGAGCCTAAGAAATAGACTTGGGAAGGTCGTTTATTTGAAAGGTGACTCTAGGAAACAAATTGAAGGAGATGAAAGATTGAGAGAGAGAAGAAAGAAAAGACAACAAATGGTCATTTTGAGCTGGTTACTGAGGTTTGTAGGTAACTGGGTTCTGATCCTGCTGGGAATCCTCTGAAGAACCTGGTATTATGCATCTCAGAATTGGGGGGCAGTGCCCAAGCCCACAGGGTGTTGTCTCCAATGGGCCATTCCAACATTTTACTAAGCCAATGCTTCAAGTGATGTGATATATCATAGTACTCAGAGATCTTGTGTTCATGAGCCCATAATCACACACCCTTTGCCCCCCAAATCAGTCACTTGGTCCAAGGCAATGTCACAAAGGATCCATGTCAGTAAATCAGGTACAGTCGTTCCTAAGACACTAGCAGAGGCACTAGTGCAGGGAATTTAAATCCATATTCTGGTGTACAAGCTTAGGCTCAATAAACGAATGATGGGTCTGAGTCTGAACTGAAATAAAGGCCACACAGAGAAGCACTGAATCACTGAGGTGCCAGACATGTAAATAAAGACTTCTTGGACCTACAAAACAAGACCAGCCCCTAGCTGGATGCAGCTAAGCTGACCCCATATAGAGCAGAAGGACCACCCATCCCAGCCTGACCGAAATTCCTATAAAATGATAATAATATATCATTTTTGTTTCGAGCCATTAAGTTTTGAGATGACTTACTAGCAGCAATAAGCTTCTGTTTTCATGCTCTTGGAATGCTTCCTCTTGGAAACCAGACACCATGGGAAAAGTCTGACTATTCTAAGACGGTACTGCTATGAGGAAGCCCAATCTAGCTAAGTACAAGGGCTTTGTAGACAAGCTCCAATGCTCCCTTAGTCAATAGCCCTGGCTCAACCAGAATCAAGTGATGCAGAATAACCACCTGTGCAATCTACAGAATCATGAGAAATTAAAAAACAATCATTGTTTTAAGCCCCCAAGTTTTGGTGTGGTTTGTTACATCACAATAGATCACTGAAACATAGGTACTCTATTCATGGGCCCATTGCACAAGAATTGACAGAGGCTGGCTAACATCCACTGGGTGCATCATTTTGTCCACCTTATTGCCAACCAAAACCTCTGACATGGATGCTTCCTAGTGGGCACTCTATGAGCATAAAGCTGTTTGTGCCCATACTCATAGGTCCATCTATCTTCCTCTTTTTTAAAATCTTTACTTCAGTCTTCCAGTCTTGCTCTTTTCACATCCCTAGCCAATCAGCCAATGCTTAGAACACTTCTGTCATACAAAACTTTACTACTAAAAGCTCTACCCACTGGGACGATTTCACCTCATTACTGCCTATGGGGTACACTCCAAGCGGGGCTAATGAGCAACAGCAGTCCACTTTCAGATATCACCAACATAGTAAACCAACCCATCCATGAACTAGGCTGGATATTTTTCTCCTGTCTTGGTTAATCATGGGGAAATCCTCAAGAAACTATGGGGGTTAGCTAAGAGAAAGTTATGAGTACAAGAGAAGTATGTGGCATGGGGGTCAGGGCTACCTATCTCTTAACTTTGTGCCCTGTGACCAGTTCCCAGATGTACTATTTTATCATACAATATTGCAACTTCACCTTTCCAACATCGTGATTTGGGGGTCCAACTAAGGACAAAGTTTATGATAGGCAGTTCCAATCACATAGATATCTGATACCCCCATTATTAGGCATTCAAGTTCAATTACAATAGCATTCTAGAAACTGGTCTATTCCTGTCCCTCATGGGACTCCTCTAGTTAGGGCTAGTTAGGTATCTCTGTCCTCTGGGGCTCCCCATTGACCTAGCAGAGACTTTTCTAGAAACTTTTAAATATTGTGATGTTACTACCACCACCAATAAGGTTTTTGTTGTAATCTGGCTTTTAAGTGATCCAGTCCTACTAAACAATCCCAGCTTGATTGTCTACTTTCTAGAACCACCTTTACTACCCCTGTCTTACACACAGACTTGAGTACACAGACTTGAGTGCAAGTATAGGTAGTTTATTTGAGAAATGCTCTCAGAAAGCAGAGCAAAGGACTGGGAGAGAGAAGGGAAAAGGGGGGGGGGAGTCTATTAAAGGTAAAAATTTAACTGGTGGGCTATAGGGCTCAGTCCCATTGTTGAGTCTCAGAGGAATCATGTAAAAGCACCTAAGAATTCTTCTCCCTAAGAACAGGAAGCTGGAAGTTATCTGCCAGCTCCCATTCCTTTATTATTTAAGGAATGTTCCCAGGGTTATTAATTTTTCTTGCTCTTAATACTTGCATTGAACCTAAGAAATAACTAAAAACACAAGTTTTTCAAACTCAGTTCTCTGACTCCTTATTCAGGGATCTTCACTACCAGAACCTGCCTAATAAAGGGGTAGAGTCTACTTCTGGCAGACAATATTATAAAGGCACCAGAAAGTCTCACAACAGACAATGGCCCGTTCCACAGCTTGAGGATGTCGACATGACCTTCACTCAAGGGAAATGAGACATCAAACGCAAGACCCCTTAGAGAAGAAACTGACATATCTAAGCCAAAGGCTAAACAACCTAGAAAATAGCCTAATGCAGGGCAGGGAAGAGACTGCATAATATATTGGACTTAAGGAGAAAGTGGAAGTGTATCAGGAAGAGGAACAAGGGAGTAGGAGGGAATTGTTAATGGTTCTGTATTTGGCTCCTATGGCTGCCATTACAAAATACTACAAACTGGGTGGCTTAAAATTACAAATACTTATCTAAATGCTATCAGTCCAAAATCAATGTGCTGGCAATGTTGTTTTCCTTCTGGAGGTTCTAAAAGAGAAAGCATCTCCAAATCAAAATGACAATGAGGTACCATCTCACACCTGTCAGAATGGCTATCATCAACAAATCAACAAATGACAAGTGCTGGCGAGGATGCAGAGAAAAAGGAACCCTCGTGCACTGCTGGTGGGAATGCAGACTGGTGCAGCCACTATGGAGAACAGTATGGAGTTTCCTCAAAAAAACTAAAAATGGAACTCCCATTTGACCCAGTGATCCCACTTCTAGGAATATATCCCAAGAAACTAGAAACACCAATCAGAAAGGATATATGCACTCCTATGTTCATAGCAGCACAATTTACAATAGCTAAGATTTGGAAACAGCCTAAGTGCCCACCAGCAGATGAGTGGATTAAAAACCTGTGGTACATCTACACAATAGAATACTATGCTGCTGTAAAAAGGAAGGAACTCCTACCACTTGCAACAGCATGGATGGACTTGGAGAGCATTATGCTAAGCCAAATAAGTCACTTGGAGAAAGATAAATATCACATGATCTCACTCATTTGTGGAATATAATGAACAACATAAACTGATGAACAAAAACAGATCCAGAGACAGAGAAGCATCAATCAGATTGTCAAAACTCAGTGGGAAGGCAGGGGAGGGTTGGGGGAAGGGGGAGAGATCAACCAAAGGACTTGCATGCATGCATATAAGCAATGGACACAGACACCAGGAGGGTAAGGGCATGGGGGCGGGGTAAGAGGGCAATGTGGGGAAAATGACACATATGTAATACCTTAATCAATGTAGAAAATTTAAAAAGAGAGAGAGAAAGCTCCCTCCTAGCTTCTGGTGGTCGCAGGCAATCCTTGACAACCCGTGGCTTATAGATCTATCACTTCAGTCTCTGCCTCTATCTTCACATGATGTTGTCCTCTTTGCGCGAGCGCGCGCGCGCGCATGTGTGTGTGTGTGTGTGTGTGTGTGTGTGTGTGTGTGTGTGTGTGTCGGGTCCAAATTACCCTCTTCTTCTAAGGACACCAGCTACTGAATTAGGGCCCAATCTAATTCAGTATGGCCTCATCTTCACTTAATTACATCTGAAAAAAATCTATTTCCAAATAAGTAAAACTCTAAGGCTCCAGGTGGACAGGGATTTGGTGGGGACACAATTCAACCCAGTCCAGTCTTCCAAGACAAGTAACTTATCACATAGCTTTGTCTTTTTGACCATAGCAGCGTGTGGCTTCAGAGTAGTTACTACTACACACTTATCATGGTTCTCGTCATCGAATAACTAGACAATCAAAGTCTTCCCCTAGCATGTACCACAGCCAAAGTATAATGTTAAACCATGCCAAGAAAATCCTCCAGTTCAATGGTTTCTAAACGCAGAATGCTATTATAGGGGCTGGCCTGAGACTCAAGTGAAATTTTACTGGGAGTAGTCAGACAACTATAATAGATAAAAGCTGTTGTGGTAGAAGGGCAGCTGACAGGATCAGGGAATATCTCCCCCTCATATATCAGACTGTTCAGCTTCACAGAATATTACTGGCAATCTAGTTATCCACTTTGCTACTTAGTTCAGGAAGTAACTGATACATACCACTAACATAGAGCGAAATAGGTGCATAGGGGCTAAGAGAAGATGTAAAGAGAAAGAAGAAGAAAATGAATTTAGGAAGGGCTAGAGAACAAATAGCTATGGCCACCTTAAGTATTTTGGGTGCAAAAGGAAAAAGGAGAGTCACAGAACACCAATCGGTGGCCTCCTGGTAATACCAGAGGAGAGGGTAAAAGGAGGAAGGGAAAAAGAAGAAAGGACCTCTTTATACAATGATTTAGAGTGATAGCTAGTGTTTTTATAGCCCTATGATGGATGCATGGATGAAGCCCAAGCTTCCTGGGTAAAGTTTGAGGCAATTAGCTACATAGTGCAGGCAAGTTTACACGGAATGATTTAGAGATCTTCTGTTTCCCAAATAAGTATATAAACAGAAGATGTTAGTCTCCAGACTCATTAACCTAATACTTTCTGTGAGCACTCAACATGAATACAAGGCAAAATAAAAGCACTCAATATAAATAAATCAATAATAATTTATATCTTTTGATCTCTCCAAATAAAAATGTTTATATGTGGAGAAAAAATAAATAAAATGACATTTAAAGGAAAAACCATCCCTCCCCACAAATACACTGCACATTTAAAAAAGTGAGACATTAAGCCATTTGACATGTCTTTAGAGTCTTTACCAAAGGGGGAAAATAGCTGTCAAGACGCCAAGGCCTGTGAGTCAATGAGTCAGTTAAGTTTTTCTAAAGTCATGCTCCCAAGAAAGCACTTGAATTTGTTGTCTTAAATAATTTAATAGTTTAACCTATTAATTCTCATATCTTATTACTAGCTGAGTCTGATATGAGACAAAGAGCTAGTTGGGAACAATTCTGACATCAGATTGTTAAGCATTACTACAATATCATGAAAATCCTGAATAAATGGTATTTTGTTCAGTGAATGCAGTGTCACCAATTCCACCTTTGTGACTAGTTCAAACCATAGCAGGCACTCTTAACTATTTTTGGATCATGGACACCTCTGAAAGTCTAGTGAGTAATATTCTTAAATGCATTTTTAATGTTAGAATTTTAAGAACACCAATTACATTAAAGTATCAGACCTTTTTTTAAAACAAATTTATGATAAGGCAATATATGTCTCCTGTATTAACACATGAAATAACAAAATCTAGTGGCGGGTCAAATAACTATCATAATTTCAAAGTAGTGATGAGTATAGGTGATATTTTGAGAGATCTGCCAATAACTGTAATATGATGTGAAATATCTGTGACTTTGTCAATAGGTACTGCTAACACTACTATGATGTGTTACCTATATTCATAATTGAAGGAAATACTAATTTTCCCTTGGGAGTGAGTGAAAATAAAAATGCAATTTTTTCCGCTCACATGCTCATCCCCCAAATTCAGAACTCCTTCATGAGGCTCTTTGATTTCAAAAGTTCTCCTTTTCAGAGAGGCCGCGAATTCCGTTTGGAAGTATCTTTGAGCTCGCTTGGATACCATAAGCAAAGCTCACCCTCCCGAGTTAAAAAAAAAATTATGGACAAGAAGTTATCATTGAAATTCAATGGTGGCAGACATGTCCAAGGAATATTACGGGGATTTGATCCCTTTATGAATCTTGTGATAGATGAATGTGTGGAGATGGCAACTGGTGGGCAACAGAACAATATTGGAATGGTGGTGATACGAGGAAATAGTATCATCATGTTAGAAGCCTTGGAACGAGTATAAAGAACGGCTGTAGTTATCAGAGAAATCAACTGCTTCCACATGTCCCCTCTCCACAGCACCTGTTTTACTACAATATAAAAATAGAGTCCTGTCCATTTTCACATTGAACTTTTGTTAAGTAAACTTTTGTATTGATCAAAAAAAAAAAAAAAGTTCTCCTTTCCTCAGTACTCACAAGGGGCAACAGGCCTGGATGAAGACACACACCCTTAGGAACCCCTATTCATATAGTCCACGCTCGTGCCTGTTCTAACGGAGGTTATTCATGTCCCCCCTCTGCCACCTTGGCTGGAGCTCTGCACATCAGGGGCTACCATCCCTGGGGCCTAGGGGAGAAGACTGTTGTCACCAGTATCAGAGATTCAAAATAATAGGGATGGAAGGGAGAGTAGAAATTATCTGATCTCTGCTGTGAAGGCACAGGGTGGGCTTCACAGGCCGCTATGTAACTAAGTCAACCAGATCAGACACCTAGGTGGGTCAGGCACCCTAGGGTGTTTCATGTGCTGTGTCCAGGAGCCAAACATGTGGATTCATTCAATAGCTCAATAAGTCACACAACAAATATGTATAGGTGGCCTACTTAGTGCTAGGCACTGTGCGAGGCGCTGAGAGTGGATTCTCAACTCTCGTGCATCTGCAGTCCAGCTCTACAAGAGCATGCAAATGCCCACATACAATAAATAAGAAAGCATAGAGGGGCCAGGCAGTCTATAACCATGGGGTCCATTTCCTAAATGATGCTCTGAACCCAGGATCAGTTTGTAAAAAAGGGAAGAGCACTAATATTTATTGACAACCTACTGTGTGCCAGGCACTTTAATTTCATCATTTCAAGACACTATTAGGAAGGAGGAAGAAAATGGATAAATGGTTTATCTGAGTGGATAAATGGCTTGTTTGCCAGTTAGTACATTATGGTGTTGGTTTTGAAACCAAATCTGTCTGTTTCTAAAGTACACAATCTTTTTCCAGTATGTCATGTGGTGCTAACACTTGGTCAGTCTCTTGACCATTCAGAATCAGTTTCCTTATCCTATGTAATAAAAGGCTAATATGCAAATCGACCGAATGGCGGAATGACTGGTCGCTGTGATGCACACTGACCACCAGGGGGCAGACGCTCAATGCAGGAGCTGCCCCCTGGTGGTCAGTGCGCTCCCACAGGGGGAGCACCGCTCAGCCAGAAGCCGGGCTCACGGCTGGTAGCGCAGCAGTGGTGGCGGGAACCTTTCCCGCCTTAGCAGCAGCACTAAGAATGTCCAACTGCTGGCTTAGGAGATTGGGCCTAACTGTCAGTCGGACATCCCCTGAGGGCTCCTGGACTGCGAGAGGGTGCAGGTCGGGCTGAGGGACCCCCACCCCCAGTGCACGAATTTCGTGCACCAGGCCTCTAGTCTGGATATAATGATATTGTAGATCATTCAAGAATATGTATACAAGTGTTCTGTAAATTATAAAACACTAAGCACATGTTATTGTTGCTGTAATTATTGTTGTTATTGTCATCAGAAATTTGGTATGCAATAAAATTAATGAAATTATCAGAAATCCCATGCACCTAGACAATTCTATAATAAATGAGTCAAAGCAAGGAGGAGGATTATGTCACAGTAATGTAAGGAATAATATATCCTGATTTTTTCCTGGTAATTGCTTTATTTTTTTTAAGGAAATTGGGTCCTTCCTAATAAGGAAAATAATCTCCAAACTAAGCCCCACTTACTTAATACAATATTTAGTTTCTAAGAAGTTATATAAAGAAATAAAGTAATACAGTGAATAATATTCTAAATGTGATAAGGAAGTATCTAACACTGAGGTAAGATATAACTTTAGTTTAGCAATATAAATTGTTCACCATTCTTGGGCAGCAGCTCTGTGAAAATGGATGTGGGATAGCTATCTTCTCAAATACAAACCTGTTCTTGATTGTTTTCCCCAAAGGTTTCATTGTGCTGCTGTTCACTAAAGTAGATTTGCTTAAAATAAAATGGTTTATTTTGTAAAATTTTTAATACTGTTTTTTTCCTGTTTACAAAAATAGCACTTGCTCCTTACTAGGGGTAAAAAAGAGAGAGAGAGAGAGAGAGAGAGAGAGAGAGAGAGAGAGAGAGAGAGAGAGATTTATATAAAAATTAAAATGCCAGAGACAACCACATACTATTTTTGTTTTTTACTCTGACATTTTTTAGCAGTCTGCCTTTGGTGGATTTAGCTACACTGACTTTCAGTATACAGAGCAAAATTATCTTTCCTGGTAAAAGAAATATGTTTCAATGATCTTTTTCACACACACAAACACAAAAACACATGAGTACAAACCTCTTTGTGGGAACCAAAAGACTATAAAAAACTTGTAGTTATTATAGGATTACATGGAAGAAACAAGTAATTTCCACTCTGCTTTGCCCTTAATTCTTCCAAAGAAACTTCCTCAAAACAAAACAAACAATTGCTTCACTAAAAAATAAACTAGTTGAACAAACAAACCACTTTGATTGATCTCACTATTCAGTGTAACTCAGAGGTAGATAATAATAGCACAAGTAATGGGCTTTCTTTTTTCTTCTCCACCATTTCCCCTACCAGGCCACACTGAGTCGGGAGAACTCAGTTGAGTCAGGAGAACATATGTTCTGAGGATCACTTTGTAGCTTACATAGATGACTGCTCAGGCCTGTGAGTGGGACTCAGGAGTTCCTGATTCTTTCCCTGGGCTTCATGCAACAGAGCAAGAGTCCTCCAAGTCCATCACCCTCAAAAAAAAGTTCTTACCCAATGCTTTTGTGTATATTTTTCTACTGAGTTCAGTTAAGAGTTCAGATGCAATTTTTTTTTTATCTAAAGAAAAGACACAATAAGAAAGCCAAATCACATAGGCAGTAAAATCTCAGACATCTCTCTCAGCAATATTGCTGATATGTCTCCAAAGGCAAGGGAAACTCAGGAAAAGATAAACAAATGAGACTACATCAAGCTAAACTGCTTCTGCACAGCAAAAGAAGCCATCAACAAAATAAAAATAGAACCCACTGTATGGGAGAACATATTCACTAATGATACATCTGATAAGGGGTTAATTTCCAAAATATATAAAGAACTTTTACAACTCAACACTAGGGAGACAAACAATCCAATTAAAAAATGGGCAAAGGATCTGAATAGACACTTCTCCAAAGAATACATACAGATGGTCAATAGACATATGAAAAAAATGCTCAAGGTCACTAATTATCAGAGAAATGCAAATAAAAACTACAATGAGTTACCACCTCAGACCTGCCAGAATGACTACCATCAATAAATCAACAAACAATAAGTGTTGGCAAGGATGTGGAGAAAAGGGAACCCTTGTGTACTGCTGGTGGGAATACAGACTGGTGTAGCCACTGTAGAAAACAGTATGAAGTTTCCTCAAAAAATTAAAAATGGAATCACCTTTTGAATCAGTGATCCCACTTCTGGGAATATATCCTAAGAATCCTGAAACACCAATCAGAAAGAATATATGCATCTCTATGCTCATAGCAGCATTATTTACAAGAGTCAAGATCTGGAAACAGCCCATGTGCCCATCAGCAGGTGAGTCGATAAAAAAGCTGTGGTACATTCACACAATGGAATACTACGTGGCTGTAAAAAAGAAGGAACTCTTACCATTTGTAACAGCATAGATGGACCTGCAGTGTATTATGCTAAGTGAAATAAGCTAGTTAGAAAAAGACAAATACCATATGATCTCACTAATATGTGGAATCTAATTAACAAAATAAACTGATGAACAAAATGGAACCAGAAGCATGAATACAGGGAACAAACTGGCTAATGCCCAAGGGGAGGAGAGTAGGGTAACTGGATAAAGAAGGTAAAGGAAATAGCTAAAGAACATATATGATACCCCCATGGACACAGACAATAATTTAGTAAAGACCAAGGAAGAAGGAGGTTGGGGAGGATGGAGGTGGGCAAAGGGGGGGAGGGAGAATGGAGACTCCTGCAATAATGTCAACATTAAAAAAAATTTTAATTAAAAAAAAAGGAAGCATTATTAGATTCTCCCAAGAGTTGTTTTGAACATTAATTTCTGATCAATGTGATGTAATTTCTAAGTTTTCATATAGTTCATAAATTGTCATGGTGTGTTTGGAGGTTCAGGGAATTGTGCTGAATGAAGAATGCAACAGGAATTTACAGGCCAAGGAATTCATGTGCAAAGCATGCACTCTTCAAAGGTTCCCAGTGTTCTGGGAATGGAGAGGAAGTAGTTCAATGTGGCTGCAACAAAGGGGTTGTGTAGAGTGGGGAAGGGAGAGGGGAGAGGGAGAAGCGGAGAGGATTAGGAGGAGGTAAGCCTAGAAAGAGAAGTGAGAGCTAGACTGCAAGGGCCAAACTGTCCCTTGCACTGCCAATGAGCTCACAAAAGGAAGCCTCTGTCAAATCTGCTTTTTCTTCTCTCTTATTAAGTACTAGAGGCCTGATGCACGAAATTCATGCAAGAGTAGGCCTTTGTAGCTGCAGCGGCTGCCTGGATCCCTTGCAGCCTCGGCTTCCTCAATCCCGAGGCTGCAGCCCCAGCTCATCCGGAAGGATGTCTGGTCTAATTAGCATATTATGCTTTTATTATTATAGATAGTTGGTACATAATATTATATTAGTTTCAGGTGTACAATATAGTGACTCAATGTTTATATGCCTTACAATGTGATCACCTCACTTAGTCTAGTAATCATCTGTCACCATACAAACTTTTCATAGTATTACTGACTATATTCCCCTCCACTTTTTCCACCCAATCCCCCTCCCCACCTCCCCTCTGGCAACCATCAGTTTGATCTCATAGAAACAGATATGCTTCTTTGTAATTCTACACAATGTGGAGAGTGACTTCTGAACTTCCTTCTTTGAGGTACTCATTCAAACTAATTGCATCTCCCCACAGACAAATAAATACCAAAAAGGCCCTAGTATTTGCTGCAAAGTACAACTAGAGAAAATGAATGTGTAGTTGGGAGTATTTGCTTTTCTCCGTGCAATCATATGGGGGTGATAATGTTTCCCTCCCCACTGCAAAGATATTGATGAGAGCAAATTACTTAACAATTATTCTCCTCAATGCATTTAACCAGAATTTTACTTAAGGAAGAAAAACGTTTTTGTTGTGGTAAAATACATATAGTCTGAAATTTATCATTTTAATCATTTTTAAATGTACAATTCAGTGAGATTAAGTACCTTGCACAACCAGCACCACTATCTAGTTCCAGAACTTTTTCAGCGCCCCAAAAGGAAACTCCATACCCTTAGTCACTCCCTACACCCCTCCTCCACACCCAATCCAACTGCTAATCTGCTTTCTGTCTCTATGGATTTGCCTATTCTGGATAGTTCTTATAAGTAGAATCATACACTATGGGGCCTTTTGTGTCTGGTTTCCTTCACTTAGCTAAGGAAGAATATTAGCCTTCTTAGTTAAGGGAAGGTAAAAAAACAAAAACAAAAAAAAACAAAAACAGAAAGTAGAATACCTTTTATGATATAAACATTTTAAGGTATCTCTAAAACCACACCAGCCTTCTACTTAGTTGCTTTACTGAGCTTTGGGGAACTCATCTGTGATTCATCTGCCCCAGACATTCTGCTGTAAGTTATTATTTCTTTCCAGGGAGGTTTGAGGCAGCCAAATACAGCTGGCATCAGGCCAGGGTGAGAATGTGAGGACACTTGGTGGGGGGAGGGAGGAGGAGGGGCATTTCCCTCATTGGAGAGGCCTTCCTTTCCTAATAGTGACCTGGCAAGACCATGAGGGTCATAAGGTCATGCAGCCCTGAGGGGCACAAGGATGTCTGTCCCCTGACACTTGAGGTCTTGATGAAAATAAAAGCAAGTACATCTCTGACAGCAAAGTAAATTATTCATGGGCTTTACTTAAAAAGAAAGACAGCATTTATAGGGAAAGGAAATGGATACCACTTCAAGTTTAAAAAGCATTCCCAGAAGAAGAATATTTCCAAACAAATGTGAGTCAGAAATACTGCCTCAGTTCATACAGCATGGCCACTGAGTTCTCAAAGAGTCTTAGGTTTGCTGAGATACTGGTTCCTACAATATGGGCAACGTGAAAGAATACACAGCTTTATTGGGAACGCACCTCGCAGCTGGCCAGCCCAGACTCTGAGGCTGCTGAAGTTTTGTGGGAAATGAGCAGTTTGGCAGCCCCCCAATCTAAAGGGTCTAAGAATGTCATGCCAGGAGGACTCCAGACCTCAGGAGTCCCTTTAAATGCTGCAGGACTGAGGCCCCACTGGAGGGTCACAGATGTTATGTGCTGCCAGCTCCCACAGCATTATTTAGTCTAACATAAGACCCTAAGCAGGGGCTTTACTTTTCTTTTTCTTCCTTTTTTTCCAATCTCCCATTTTTTATCAATAATTAAACACAAATACCCTGCAAATATTTGTAGTCTTTATTTCTATATTGTTACTATTTGTATTTATGCTAAGATGAAAGTCTGAATTCATCCTCAAATGAGTTCATGTTGTTTCCCTGCTTCTGTTTCAAAATATGTACCGCATAGTCATTATAATTTTATTCCATGATGACTAGCATAGTTTTAATCATTTAATCAAGCTTCAGCAACTCCCTAAACAAAACCATGTGAGGGTAAAAGGAAGATCACAGGCCTGGTCTAAACACAAAGAAAGGTTTTTATATGTTTCTCCTTCTTTTCAGAAGTTTTTGGAATCTAAACACAGCAAACTCTGGTTAAAAATTCACAATAATTCTTTTTGAAATAACAGCATTTATCTTTTCATTAGCCCAGAAGGATTCCTGTTTGACAGCATAGATACTTACAGTCAAAAGACATGACTACAAGGTAAAGTCACTGGATTTTAACAAATACACCAAACTTATCCATGCAAATGAATGCTATCTCCTCAAATAGGTAGCAACATTCCAAGATGTTGCTACTATTGGACACCATTTTGGAACTCCAATTAGGAACTGCCTTTCTTCACACACTGAGAGAATTGCTTTGACTGTTCCCAATGGATTAAAAAAAAAATCTTTTTCTCATCAGTATGAGTTTTATTTTTAGAAACGACCAAGTAATTCCTTAAGGCAGCTGGTAATCAACTGGACAGAACTGCTTTAACCTAAATTGGAGGTGACTAAAATATAATAAGACTAGTTTTTTCTTTCATATTCCTTAAGTAGTTCCAAAGGTAATTCTAAAAGAAGCTCTTAAAATATTTAGAACAATAGCAGTATGGTTGAAAGAAGAGTCTAAACCTCCAAAGCAACTCATGAAAAGGATGACTTTCATTGGAATATATGGAATTTTTTAAGAAAAAGAGGCCATCCTGCCCTTGTTTGATTTTCACTGACATCCCAGGTTATTGGGTATTAAATAAGGGGAGTTGGCTATTTTTCAGCTTGCTATCAGATAAAATTTAATTTAACAATTTAGTTTTAGGAGTGAACAGAAGTGTAAAACTTGAAATTCCTTCATAAACTATGCTTTAGTGGTTCTCTTCCAAAACAAACTGAAAACATTCACATTTACATGTGATCTGGAATTCAATGAATGTACTAGGCACAATAGATAAATGTATATTAGATGTACAAATGAATATTAACATTTATATGTTAATGTCAAAATACTAACTCTGCCCACTAGAATTTATACTTTTGGTTTCATAGTCTTATTTCCAAAGCTAATTTCATTAAGCATATCTATGAGTGGTTTGCAAGACTGGCATATACTGGAATGTTAGACACTATATTAGCTTCAACAAGTTTTGTATTTAGCCCATGTAGAGAAATTTAATATAGGTAAATGTGTTTTGTTTTTTATATTCCTGTCAGTGACAAAAGGAAGAAGAAAATCATCACACATTGGTCACGTATTGTACACAATACCTGAACATACTGCTAATTTAATTCTCTCAATGTCTCTCTCTGAGCTAAATATTTTTATTCTCTTTTATAGATGAAGAAACCAAGGCTCAGGAAGTTTAAACAGGAGAACATTGGCACACCACTGGCCAATGGGAGAAATGATTTCAGAATTAGCTGACAATAGGTGGAGGAAAAAAACAAGGCCATGGCCATGTGTTTGGAAAATAAAATAAAAGTATCTTCCCATAGAGAACCTTTTTTATTTTTTCAAAAAAATTAATGTTATCATACTCCCTAATTATTTTTTTCATTAATCTCACTAATTATTTTGTTATACTTTTACTCAAAATGAAAGAGTGCAGTTACCTCCTAATCTGGGCAAATAAAATGTTTTATGAATTTTTAAAAAACCATTTAAGTGCTTGAATCAGTTAAGTGTCTGAGTAGGACATATAAAAATAATAAAAGATAAATAAAGAATTGCTGAGGTAAATAGAACAAAAGTTTTTAAATCGTGAACCTTAAAGTCACTAGGAACCTTAACCATCTATGGGGGGCGGGGTAATAAAGTAAAGATTTAAACTAGTAAAAGAATAAAGAGGAGATCCTTCAAATAAAATGCAAGAAGAAATTGTGAATAAATGTCAGGGCATTTCATTTGACCTCAAGACATATTTTACTGGTGACTTTTGTTTTTAAGAGTACTTCTGTTTTGTGTGTGTGTGTTTTCATTTGTTAATGACCCCGAATTTTCAGCTCATCTCCCAGTTTATTCTGCCTAGTAAAACTTGATCATTTTCAGCTTTTATTTTCTTTTTCAGCTCCTAATGACTGACAGTTTGAGAGGAAACAAGTTAAAAATTGCCACCTGGATTAAATAATAAATTTTTTATCATCTTGATGGATAACAATTCATTTTCAAAATAAATATAAGCTCCATAATTTACTAATGTTTTGTGGGATTCATACCTTATTTCTGTGAGGGTTTCATTCTCATTGGCTCTGTCTTACCATTGCGAAGAACTAATAAATCCCAAAACAGGTTAAACCTGAAGTAACTAATGTTTTGACAGTGATATGGCCAAAAAAATGGTCTTATCTTGAAATTTAGACTTGAGAATATGTTGTCTCAAAAGTCTCAAACTTACTGGCATAATTCTGACTTTTTTGTTTTGTTTTGTTTTCTGTAAATCCATATCTGTTTTTATGACAAAAGGATATACAGAAATGTGTGTATGTTGACATCTTATAAAGCAGAGCAGAGCGGAGAATTTTCTTTCACTTCAAAGGGCATACCACAGGGTGCAAAGAAAGAGGGTTTGGGTCCTTCCAGCCAAACACTGCCCTCTGGCACTCACACTGGACTCCCCAGGGACATAAGAGGGCAAACTCTGGCCCCTTGTAACTCTAGGTAACAGTTCCCACAACCCCTGGCTCATAAATATTGACATTTGGGGAAAACAAGAGCAGAAAAGAAAAAGGGCTTTATTCACAAAAAGAAAAAGTTGTTTTCAAGTTGAAATGTTCTTATATTTTCTAAAGCCTGATTTACATCAAAGATCCTGCTATAATTTTAAATAAAATATACCTTATCTTTTTAAAAATAGTTATATCCATGAATAACTAGAGAATATAAGAAAAAACTTCCAACGGAGTTTTTTTTATTTTTTGTTTTCTTGTTTGTTTTTTTTGTTTGTTGCCATCAGGAAAGTAGTTTTATCTAAGAAGACTGAGTTAAATGCAATCTTTCTAAAAGGAAGTAAATGTTCTCAGAGAAAAATCATTATTTGCTGAATAATAATTTTAAATCATAGTCAATTTGGAAGTCTTTATTTTCAGAAAAATCTCTTCTTTTTCTTTTTAAATGTTTATCTCCACCCCCTATTTGCTTCAAGAACAGAAATAATATGGTTAACTGAGACCTCAGAGAATTCTCTGCAGATACTGGCACTTTTGCTTCCATTGTGGAACTACAGCGCAACCTGGTGGAACTTACTGTTATATTCTGTTTATGCCTGTGAATGGCCAACATTACAACCAAAGTAAAAGAATGCCTTATATTTTGGCTTTTAGAAAATAAACTATCAGGAAAAAGAACAGTGGAGGGGCGCTGTTAAATTATAATTACAAATAGAGCTTTTCATAGTTTTTAATATAATTTACCTTTTTAAGAATAGTTTTGTAAGGTTTCTGATGAGTCATTGACATAAACTGATATAATTTTTAACATTCATATATTTTCACAATAATCCCTTTTTTATAATTTTCCAATGATCTGAACAATATCTCAAAAGCAATTAAGGTTCAAAAGTATCTTTAATAAGTGATAAAGTAAATTAAATAGTTTTATTTTCCCCCTTTGGCTTTGAGTATAATAAGCACTATCAAAAGATGAAAACCAAAGAAAGAAAAAGAGAAGAAGAGAAAGAAAAGATGCATATGTCATATGATTTTTCCCTAGCCATCAAATTTGGCTAACAAGAAGTTAATTAATTAAGTTCATTCCCATTCTTTAAAAGAAAATGTATGGCCATGGGGGCGGGGACCAAAAAAAAAAAAAAAAGAAAAGAAAATGTATGTTTTATATGCTTTACTTTTACAGCTAGCAATATCAGTGACGCAAGACTTTATGGAAAAATGGTCATTCATAGTACAGTCAGTTCTTCATATCCGTGGGTTCTGCCTGTGTGGATTCAACCACAAATCAAAAATATTTGAAAGAAAAATGTCATGTTGCTGCTGATGTAGTTAGGTCTATGATAGCTGCATCTGTACTGAATAAGTACAGATGTTTTCCTTATCATTATTCCCTAAACAATATAGTATAAGGACTATTTACACCGCATTTACATTGTATTGGGTATTACAAGTAATGGGAGGTGGACTGGAAAAGAGCCTGGTTAAGATGAGAAAAACAGAGTCCTAGCAAAATCATTTGATCCTCTGGATGCAGCCATACCTGAAGTTAGCTGAACTTTGAACTTTCCAACTACATCAAGAAATTCTTTTTTTTTTCTTTAATAAAATAGAATTAGATTTCAATCACTTGCTATAAAAATGATACAGTTAATTTTACTAGCTATTTATTAAATGTCAATAACCCTCATAATCTTAGAAATCATTTCATTAAAATTCCTTCCTTGGCCACTCTTCTCATCTTTGCTTCCCACACTCAGTTCATTTGCATTTACTTTTAGGAACTTTTAGAAGTTTGCTCTAGCAGCACACCCTCCTGCATGTGGCCACTGACAATGGAGGGTCTCTAAAAGGCCTTCCAAAAAGAGAAGAGCAGCAAATAGCTAAGCCCAGATGACAACTGCAGCCCTAGCCAACACCTTGATCTCAGCCCAGTGAATACCTGAGCAGAGAATCCGGCCATCTGACCTATCAGAATTGTGAGAAAATCAATTTGGGTTGTTGTAAAACAGTTTCCGGTAATATGTTGACCATCAATAGAAAATGGATATAGGTCAGGTACAATAATTTGTCCCTCATTTGGGAAGGGATATCTTGGCATGCCCTAAATGACTAGGACCTTAAAAATTGAAATGGAGGTTTAGGACCAGATCCCAATGAAGGTGGGTACCTAGAATGCCTAAAGTCTATTGAGCCTTCTTTGTCAAGAGAAACAGCTCTTCTAACTGTGCTTAAAGCGGTTGGTCCCCTTTGTCTGAAGAATTTTCCTGGTATACGGTAGAAAAAGGTGTCCAAAGGCTTAGGGAGATTAGACTTTGAGCTCCAGCCTCAAACACAAAGACAACAAACAGTCTTATGGAGACTATTTAATCAGCTCCCACAATTGTATAACGTAAAATCTCTGTAACAAATGTGTGTGTGTGTGTGTGTGTGTGTGTGTGTGTGTGTGTGTGTGTGTTCCAGTGTGTCTGCTTTTCTGGTTCAATGCATGGTGACGAAGAAGAGGTTATAATCACTAATACCACGTTCCAGGTATATCTTCTCTGCTCCAGACCCCAGTGTCTTCCTAACGTACCTTTCTCAAAGTGTTATTACCAAAAGTCATACATATTTTCCTCACTTTGGCTCAAGAGGTTCACAACATATTAGACAATTTCATGAAATGTCCATAAGTTATAATCAACCCATTCTTTATTTAAAAAGAATTATGTGAAAAAATCATCATTTTCCTGTTCCAAAAACATTATACTTTTTTAAAAAGTGTTGCCTTGATATTTCCCTTTGTGTCTTCGTTTAACAAATGCAAAAGATGTAGAAGAAAGTATCATATCATGTTGGTTTGCATGCAAGTGAGAGAAACACAAACTAGCTGTAGCAGTGAGGCTTCAATCAGAGAAGCAGAGCCACTAGAGCATTGTGGGAATCAGAGGTTTATTATATGAATTAGACCTCACACAATGTGGGAGCAACTGAGGAAGCGAAGGTCAGAGGACATGAGAAAATCATTAACTATATCCCCTAAACGCACTGGCATGAGTGGGTAAGTTGGAGCTTGCAGGGAAGTCTGAGAGGCAACTATACCCAGCTGCTTCAGTGGGAGTGTGAAGCAGGAGCTCACAGAGAGATGTGTGGGAAGATGTTCCCTCTGTGTAGCTTACCACCTCTGTGGGCCTGCAGTCAAGTGTCCAGGCAGAGGGGAGGAAGGAGTGAGTCTGCTTTGGGTGAGCAGGGCCGGCAGTTCAGTTGGAACGAAGAACAGGATTGTATGGAGGAGAGCAAGAACAAAGTGGGACCCACAGGTATTTCTGTGTCTATCTGACCAAGATTGCCCTTCCAAGAAAAATGGTCTTTGCTTCCCTTTAATCTCTTGGTAGTTCCTCTTTGGTCAACTCTAACCCAGAACTGTGAATGGAAGGAGATTTTGGAAAGCATAATTTCCAGTTTCACCGAGACATCACAGCATAATCCAGCATCCTCGCTAAGGAAAAGAGAAATTTATTATAAGATCTTGGGGTTTCTCACTGAACTGAGGACAAGAATCAAATTAGGTCTCAGGCACAATCAGAAATAGGAACTCAAGCACCAACAGGCTCCTCGCTGTCTTGTCTCTCCTGTTGCTCTCCACTTATCTGCTTTTTTATCTGCCTCTCCATAGACTGGCCTATTTCACTGCAGGAAATCTGTGCTAACTGCTGACAACTCCCAAGCTTTGTTTCTTACAGCTTCTTCAGAAGAAAGTAGAGTTTTGAGCAAGTAGCTCTTAAGTATACACCACATGGGGAAGCACTTATATATAACAGGCTCTATGCTAAGAGCTTCAACTGTATTATCTCATTTAATGCTTATGCCAATCCTCTGAGGTTATTACTATTCTTATTCCCATTTTATAGATAAGGAAATTGAGACTCAGAGATATATCTTACTGAAAGCCTAGAGCTCCTAAGCAGTAATATTGGTCTGGCTCCAGAGTGCTCTTTGTTCTACACCAGAGGTTTTCAGTGTTTCAAGGAACCCCAGTAGCTCCATTTCACTGTCAATACGTGGTGGGCTTTCCCTCAACATAACATTTCAATATAATTTACCATGTTGTTTTTAAGTCCTTAAAAACCACTATGCCATACTGTACTACCTCCTTTCTTGTTTCACAGGTAGCAGAGACACAAATTAACTACGTAATGTACACATCAAGAGAACAAAGCTCTGACTCCGGGTAGATAGCTTCTTTCTCTATTTCACACTGCCCCTGGATGGCCTTGATCATCCACTACAGTAAATATGATCAAAGCTACTTTTAATTTCCTACTTATAGCAAGAGAAAAATCTGTGTTCACTCAAAGACATTTAGTTGACCTTAATCCAAACAAAAATCCACACTTAATATAATCATGTAAATTGCTGTTGATGCCACTGAAGACTCAAGAATCTTCTACCAGAAAGAAAGTGGAACAATAGCTTGGAAGTTCATTGCTTCTTTTCCTCCCAGGATTCCATTATCAACAACTAACATATATTGAACATTCTATTATAAAGCACTATACCAAGCCTAATAGAAATATATATACAAAATATACAATAAAAAAGAGATTGCAAAGTTCCAATAAATTCTTCAAATAAAATATGAGAGAAATTTCTCCCTTGCTGTACCTTCAGAAGCTATCTCAGACCCCTGGGAAGCAGCCTCCACCCTTCTCTGCCATTAGGAATACTGTGATGGAAAAGCTTGAGAAGCATGAGTAGTGGGCTCCTGTTGGGCAAAAGTAAAAGAAAGTGATGAAAAAGCAGCCAAGAGAGGCTGTAACAGTCCTAACCTTTTCTTAAAGAGTTGCCAATTGAGACTAAAATATTTTTCTTTCTTTCTTTTTATTAAGATATGGAAGAGAATTTATATAGCTTTGTGAGGCTTTACTTTCACATTGATAATATACCCTTGACACAGGAAGACCCTTTTAAAGTTTATAAATTATTTTAACAAAGTAAATATTTAAGTTGACTTTTATGAAGCTTTCAGACACTAAGTTTGAGAAGGTTAATGATTACCATAATTTGCAATGTTATCACAATCAAACAGTAAAGTAAACCAAAGAACAAGACTTCCTTAACACCCCTAAAAACATAAGAAATTGCAATTTCTACTCAAACATTATACTATGCTATATTCATTTTGATCTCTGATTTTGTACTGACTTTTTTCTGAAAATAGGTTACAATCTTTTGTGTTAATTCCCCAGTCTTAATACCACAAAGTCACTGGATTTACCTCGGCTATATTTTTATCATTTAGAGTAGGATGTGCTTATTAACTCCAGTAACTTTGTGAATGAAAAAAATGTTAAGAGAATTAGGAACAAATAATAGAGTCACTATTTCACTTATCCTCATCCAATTTCAGGAAAATCACTTCCAAAAAGCAGCAATTCTGCCTAATAATTTCATGTCTAAACAGGAACTGAAAAAAAGTGAAATTATAAGAATCTATGATGGCCTAACCCCGTGGTCAGCAAACTGCGGCTTGCGAGCCACATGCGGCTCTTTGGCCCCTTGAGTGTGGCTCTTCCACAAAATACCACGGCCTGGGTGAGTCTATTTTGAAGAAGTGGTATTAGAAGAAGTTTAAGTTTAAAAAATTTGGCTCTCAAAAGAAATTTCAATCATTGTACTGTTGATATTTGGCTCTGTTGACTAATGAGTTTGCCAACCACTGGCCTAACCAATGGACACAGACAACAGGGGGGTGACGGAATGAGTGGGGGGGATGGGTGCATAATGGGGGAATAAGGACACATATATAACACCTTAATCAATAAAGAAATTTAAAATAAATAAATAAATAATAAAATAAAATAAAAAATCAGAATAAAAAGAATCTATGATGGTTTACTAGACATTGTGTGCTTTAAAATATTTTTCTTTAAATCAGCAGGAAACTTGATTATGTGGCCTCACTATTATAATTATAAATATGTAATACATAAGTACATTAAAAATAAATAATACAAATGTTATAAGTAGAAAGATCAGTTTATATCAGTAGGCTTCCATAATAAGAAAGTGTCTCGCTTTATAAACAATTTTTTGGGGAAAATAAACCAAAACAAAACCCTGCTAGATCTTAAAAATTTATAACTGTGCACACATACATACACACAAAACCTCACAAATTTAAACTAATATAATTAAGAAACCACAGATCCTTCTTAAAACTGAAATTCCTCAAAGCCTTGAATGAAGATGACAATGAGATAGCTAATGCAATATATGATAACTAGAGGCCCAGTGCACAAAATTCGTGCATGGGGTGGGGGGGGCCTCAGCCCGGCCTGCGCCCTCTCACAATCTGGAACCCTTCTGGGGATGTCTGACTGTCAGTTTAGGCCCAATCTCCACAGGGATCAGGCCTAAACCAGCAGTTGGACATCCCTCTCGCAATCCAGGACGCTGCATGCACCAGTGACCATACTTTTCATACAGGTGAAAGGCATCTTGCTGTTGTATGGGCAGCTACATTTTTTTGTCCTGATTATAAAAAATAGTACATAACATGATCCTTCTGAGGCAGTAGTACCATTCTCCCCATCTTATGGGTGGAAAAACTGAAGCAGAGAGAAGTTAAGTAATTGGCTTTGTCACACTGTTATAAGTGTCAGAATCAGGGCTGACAACAAAATATGCAATCCAGAGTCCATGCATGTCATTGCTGCATGTCATCCTGTTTTTTCAGTGTTAGAGTAGCCTTGCCAGGTTTTAATTTTTAACCCTTTGTACTCACTTGCTTTTTTCTCGATTCCTTTATTCTACTCAGGATTTAATTTGTTAAATACCCCAGATTTTACAAAGCGCGGCAGTAGAATAAAAAACTGGAGTTTCTTTTCATACAAACTTATTTATTTGGATTTTTTTATATTTCAAATTATTGATACATTCAAAGAGTAATTTTAATCTCGACATCTGAGTGCAAAAGGTTAAATCTAAGAGACTGTTCCCAATACATAGGGTAGTGTCCCTAGGCCTGGCCAGCAATCAAGGCTGATCTGCGGGGCGACCAGTGGGCATGGTGATCAGGGATGTTGGGGGGGGGGGGGGGGCTCCCGCTGGCACCTGCCTTGGCTGGCGGCCTGGTGCCGCCCACTGGCCGGCCCGCCCCGAATCACCACCACCGATCACCTCCCTCTTGCAGGGGGGGGGGAGGGGGGAGGGGGTGTGTGCAGACACTCAACACAGGAGCTGAAGGGGCAGTTCCGCATTGAGCGTTTGCCCCCTGGTGGTCAGTGTGTGTCATAGCAACCAGTAGTTCCACCGATCATTCCACCATTAGGTTAATTCACATATTAGGGTTTTATTATTTAGGATAGCTCATTATTAGAAATTTTAACGATTAACTCTAACTAGAAAGAAAACTGGACTACCAAGTTTCATTTTGGTATTATATATTTTTGAATAAAATTTTGCTACTCTTCAGTTTTAAAATTTGCTCTCACTTTGTCTTGCTTTGCCTCTTTCAGAAACTACGTCATGCAGTTTGGGGCTCCCTGAGGATAACTAGGATGGTCAGTTCACTGTTGCTGTGAACTTCAGATCTGGATATTATCATCCACTTGCTCTTTCCGAAGATGCTGGGCACTTATTTCAGGACACCTGTCCTAGTATATTACTTTTGAAAAATTCTGGTGACAGTGTAGTTGAAAATTCAAAAGGAAAATAAGGGTCAGCTTCTTCTCTTCTGCTGATTTTGAAAAACTGATTTTGAGAATGTTTCTGTGCAAGGTGACCAGGCTATGGCACTGCTAATCCTATCACTGCAAGCCCCTTCATAATTAGTGTAGATGGCCACACAGTTCATTCGACCCATAGTGATAAGAATCAAACGTGAAGATGGCTGAAATAATTGGGGCAAATCTGTAGCAAGCCAGTTCAGTGGTCACATAAAAATGAGGATATATTCAAAAATCATAATGGATCATATTCTCTGTGGATAAAACAGGAGTGATGATGATGAAAGATCAGCCAATTTGAGAAGGACACTAGTAAGAAAAATAATGTAAATCATTAATATTTATATAGGTGTGGAATAAAAATACACAATACTCTTTATAATATAAATTTAAGCAGATTTATGTCTCAAAAATCTAATTTCCAGCTCATAATAAAAAAGTTAGGCAGAAATGAAAACATTGGGGAGTCAGATTATTTTTAGCTAAAGTATTATTTTTAATACTCTCTGTTTTCTCATGCTAGGTTGGATTTCTTCCATTTGTTACCCCAAATCTATCCTCTGGCCCTCTCTGCTGTGTTCTGTGCCCTGGGAGGCTAAACTGTTTGGACTATACCAATAGGCTCCCTTGTCCTCTGACTTCCAGTTGGATCCGGCCAAAGGTAGCATGAATGGGAGATCAGAGAAAAGGAAATAAATGAGATAGAGCAGAAACCATTAATGGTGTCATTTCTCCACACAAAGACATAGCTCTTTTTAAATGACCCACTCCACACAACTTCTCTATCTTCATATTCTAGTGACTAATTCCTCTCTTTGCCCTGCTACTGTACCATTTCAAGTGGTTTCCATACTCCTTATCCAAACCCTTGTGAACAGTCCCTCTATGAGATGCTCCTCAAATCACCCCATTTGACAATGTGTAACTTTGGTTGAATCATATGTCCAGCTAAAACCCAATCTGAATCATATGACCAATAATCACTAAGAATTATTTGGCAATTAATGTTAATTAAAAACAGTTGTTTGATAATAACAAAAGATGTGGCCATTTTCCTTCACCTTGTGCAGGCTTGATAAGCCTCAGGCAAGATTCAGATCTGCTACATCATAAGGCCCAAGTGGCATGTCAGCTTGCATCCCAGCCTGGACCTGCTGCGGAGCTCATTCTTCTTCCAGGACCCACTTAAAACTGGCAGCTTGGAATGGTACAGTATGCCCAAATGTCATATGTATCATCGCTAAAATCCAAAAGGTCTCATCATACACTGTGCCTCTTCCTTTGTGGTGGCTGGTGCAAGGTACTACCATTTGTTTCTCTGCAAAAGGGGTTTCCTGCTGTGCCCAAAATGAATGAAGCCTTGAACCATCACTAAAGTGGCAGGACCTTGAACTATCACAGACTTTGTTTCCCACCTTCTGGTATATGTATTTTCTACTTTCTGCTCACTGGGTCCAATTAACAATGCAATAAGCAATATAAAGGACCAATTGATGTTTTATAAAATATGATAAAGATGTACCTTTGTCTCTGCTATATAAATGCAAACTGTTTCTGATTGTGCCTACTGATTGGGATGGAAAAGAATGCATTTCCCACGTCAACAGTTGCATATCAGGTGGTGGGGTGTTGACTTGTAAATATACTATATCTAAAACTATAGCTGCAACTATCATCAAATCCTTTTAGGTTTGCAATAATCTGTCATTTTTTAAGGTACTTCAGGTTTTTGCCCTGGTCAAACAGAAACAGTTTATGTAGGAATCACTATCCCTGCTTCTCTCCAGGTTATTATGGCAGTGATCATTTCCACAATCTTTCCGAAAGTATTGTTTACCACTTACCATTGATGTTTTGTGTGGGAAGAGTTACAGAACTCTAGATGGTTCTTCCTTTCATAATTTCTCTCAATCCACAGGACAGGGAACCAGAATGGTTACTCTAATAGTTACCAAGTATATGTGTATGTATTCCCACCATATATTCTGAAACTGGGATAATAAACACAGGATGGGTCTGAAGTCCCACTAGACCCACTGTTAGATGAATTTGGGCCAAGACTTCATCTAACTCCTGACATCCATAAGCTCCTACTTTGTTGGACTGTTATAGTCTTTGGGGTCTCTGAGTTGCAGTGTAAAATTAGAGGCAGTATGTAGTAAGAGCTCCCAAAGTTCTAGGTATTTCCCTTTCCGCTGCGTAAATAGCTCCAGGTTACTTGGTGGAAGCTGTGAAGAATGTTCACTGCATAACCCTCTGGCTGTATTGTAGGGTTCCTTTTCAGAGGCACCCAGCCTTCACCTCCATTGAGGGGCTTTAGGTCTACACACTGGCTTAGTTCTGGGAACTTGGTAAGAAACCATTAATCCTAACAATAGTATCTAGTTAGTTTCTGCCCAGCCCTCTATTGTGTAAAGCAGAACCTCTCTAGGCTGCCTATTTCTATTCCTTCTCTGTGACTCATTCTACCAACTGTATCTAAAGTTGTCTTTGTCAGTTAGGCTTGCCTGCCTAGCCTCTACCCTTCTGGAATTCCATTTTCCTACTATAATCAGAAAATACCATTTTTGTAGCATTTCCCACTGTCTTCCCTGGATATCTGAAGAGAGCCACAGCAGAGATGCCTTCTTGCTCCATTACCCAGTGCTTGATGAAGAGAGTGGCCGCCAGGCTATCCTAGAGGGTATGGTTAGGTGGTAGCACAGCTGACTGCTAATACCAGGATTTAGAGAGTCAACTAAAGAGACTGCCACTGACATCAGTTTCTTAACATTGAACCCTGAATGCTGCTAGAAGACCACAGTTATGCTGGGCAACTCATTCTGCCTTCCAAGTATGAAGAGAATGCATTACTAAAGGAACCTAACACTATTTGGAAACTTAGAGACAAGGGGCTTTGAGAAATGTAATTTCTAGTTGGCTGGCCATGCGCCTACCTAAAACTCTCTCACTATGGCAGAAAGAAGAGCTTCGGGAAGATTACTTCCAGTCTGCCACACTCCCCTCTCCTTCTCTGTTGATTCCTTCCATCATCATTTAAACATGCTCACAGGCAGTTGTTGTTTTCTTATACTTTGGAGGGAAAAATAAAACTTTCCCTCATCTCAATATCCCCTTTTAACTACCTCTTCTTATTCTATGTAGTTATATATTATGAGAGAATTGTTCTCAAAAACTTATTTATCAGTGCATGTAGGAAAGTCTGAATTAGCATAGGAAAGGGAGCTCTAGATATCAATATTCAATGTGCAAAATTGTCAGCAATGGAATGGTTAAAAGTTGAGGACTGTTTGTTCCTGTGTCAGATCATTTTTTACTTCACCAGGTGTGGTAGGCAGAATAATGACCCCTTGTCCTAATTCCAGAACTTTTTGCCAATCTTGCATGCAAAAGGGATTTTGC
The DNA here is from genome assembly GCF_951640355.1 of Cnephaeus nilssonii. Classification (NCBI taxonomy): domain Eukaryota; kingdom Metazoa; phylum Chordata; class Mammalia; order Chiroptera; family Vespertilionidae; genus Cnephaeus; species Cnephaeus nilssonii. The sequence continues at coordinate 55,776,548 of NC_137076.1, read as the reverse complement.
AGATGTGATTATGGTTAAGAACCTTGAAATGAGATTATTTGGGATTATCTGAGTGGTCCCAATCTAATCACTTGGGTCCTTAAAAGTGTATCCTATGCCGAAACCGGTTTGGCTCAGTGGATAGAGCGTCGGCCTGCAGACTCAAGGGTCCCGGGTTCGATTCCGGTCAAGGGCATGTACCTTGGTTGCGGGCACATCCCCAGTAGGGGGTGTGCAAGAGGCAGCTGATCGATGTTTCTCTCTCATCGATGTTTCTAACTCTCTATCCCTCTCTCTTCCTCTCTGTAAAAAATCAATAAAATATATATTATATAAAAAAAAAGTGTATCCTATATAATAAAAGGCTAATATGCAAATCAACCAAACAGCAGAACGACTGGTTGCTATGATGCACGCTGACCACCAGGGGGCAGATGCTCAATGCAGATGCTCTCCCACTCAGCCAGAAGCCCTGAGCTGGGCTCACGGCTGGCAAGTGCAGCAGCGGTGGCAGGAGCCTCTCCTGCCTCCGCTGCAGCACTAAGGATGTCTGACTGCCAGCTTAGGCCCACTCCCCCTGGGGGCTCCCGGACTGTGAAAGGGTGCAGGCCAGGCTGAGGGACCCTCCCACCAACTGCATGAATTTTGTGCACCAGGCCTCTAGTGATGAAATAAAAAGGGTACTCTTTTTATTTTCTTTTTTCTTTTATTGATTTCAGAGATGAAGTGCGAGGGAGAGAGAGATAGAAACATCAATGATGAGAGAAACTCATTGATCGGTTGCCTTACACACGCCCCACACTGGAGATCGAGCCTGCAACCCAGGCCCAGCATATGCCCTGACCAGGAATTGAACCGTGACCTCCTGGTTCATGGGTCGATGCTCAATTACTGAGCCACACCGGCCAGGCAAACAGGTACTCCTGAACATAACTTAAATCACTGTTGCTGGCTTTGAAGGTGAAGAAGACAAGATCATGAAGCAAGGAATGTGGAGTCCTCTAGAAGCTGTTGGCAACCCTCAACCAACAGACAGCAGGGATAGGGACTACAGTCCTACAACTTCAAGGAAGTGAATACTGCCAATGACTCGAATGAGCAAGGAAAGAGATTCTCCCTGGAGCCTTCAGAAAGGAATGTTGCCCTGCCAACTCCTGGGTTTTAGCTCTTTGAGGTCCATGTCAGACTCCTGACCTTCAGAGCTATTAAGATCATTAATATACATTATTTAAGCCACTAAGTTTGTGGTCATTTGTTATGGCAGCAACAGAAAATGCATCAAGTAAGGTACTTTGTCCACTTAAGTCTTCCTTTTTAGGGACTGATTACAAAAGCTGGGGTTCCTGAGATCAGGGGAAGATGAAAAAAACTTAATTATAAGACAACTACTTGACTCTTATACTCTTAGAAAAGGTTCTAGGGTGAGTGCAAGCAGGAAAGGAAAAAACAGACACCGCTCTCCTGTTTTCTTCTCCTTTCCCAAATGAGAAAACTGGAAGACACAAATCATAGGATTTCCATTACAGGAGAAAAAATGACTAGTTCTACGCCTACATAGTAAAGAAGATCCTATATAATAAAAGACTAATATGCTAAGTGTCCAGTTGTCCAGTCATCCGTTCAACCAATCAAAGCGTAATATGCTAATGATATGCTAAGGCCGCTCAACCACTGGCTATGATGTGCACTGACCACCAGGGGGCAGATAGTCAACCAGTCACTATGACGTGAACTGATCACCAGGGGACAGACGCTCAACACAAGAGCTGCCCCCTGCTGGTCAGAGCACTCCCACAGGGGGAGCACAGCTCAGCCAGAAGCCAGGCTCATGGCTGGCGAGCACAGTGGCAGTGGTGGGAGCCTCTCCCACCTCCGAAGCAGCGCTAAGCCAGCAGTCAAGACATCCCTCAAGGGCTCCTGGATTGTGAGAGGGTGCAGGCTGGCCTGAGGGACCCTCCCCCCGCCCTCCCCCCCCCCCCCCCCCCCGGTGCATGAATTTTGTGTACCAGGCCTCTAGTACATAAATAGAAACACTGGTTACATTGGCCCAAGCCTGACGGGTTCCATTCAGAACTATGCATGCACAGTGTACTCATGCCACAGTGCCAGAGAGCAATGACTTGTCACCCCACCTTCATACCCTACCTATATACAGCCATGTAAAACATGTGCTCCTTGTTTACAAAGAACTACTAACAGCCTGAGAAAAGAAAGAGGTAAAACTCAAGTACCACAGAGAGCTCTCCACACATTTGAAGAAAACTATTCTTCCACACTAAAATAAAATCCTCCCATGAATTCTAATCTCATGTAAGTCAGGCCTTCTTACCATGGGAATCATTATAGTCTAACATCTAATGTACCAATGACATATTGACCTCTATTAAATCCTAAAAGAATTTGTCTCAGCAAAAAAATATATATATATTTTTCCTTTCTCAAATTTTTTCTAATGCAGATTGTTCTTCCTAACCAGAAACACTTTCTCTCCTAAATGTTCTGGATTATCTAGTTTTGAATCTGTTATTTAAAGTTATTAAAGTTTTTTACATTCCATTTAGCCTGTAATTTGATATTCCAGAAGTGTCACTTAAATCAGACTGAAAATAAAACATCAATGGAGATAAGAGGGGAAAAAAGTTCCCCAGTGGATAGAGCTACTGGAAAGTTCATCTAGTGAGAAATAATTTATAGAAAAGGTAATTTATTATTTACTATGCAAGTTGTTTATGCTATTCACAGTGTCTTCTTCACTTGAGTGAGGAAGGATAACATATACTACTAAGGATTATCAGGTGGTTTAAGATACTTTACACCTTTCTTGTGAGGAAACTAGAGAGCCTATAGTCATTAATCTAGTAATTCTAGTAACATACTTTTAAAGATGAGGGCAAATGTCCTATTCATTTAAATATTTATTTTAGCAGTTTAAGCAAAGAGGCTTCCTCTCTGAAATCAATAAAAATATATTTTTTTTACAAAGACAAGGTTGAATGTATATAAAGACATAAAGATATGATAGTACCTATAAATATCTACCCCTTTATCTGCTATAAATGTAGGGAGGTGTAAGGATGGTAGAGATAAATAAACCCTGGTGTCTTCAATGAAGCTTAAATGTAGTCTGAAAGATGTAGGTAAAGCTGAAACTTAATGGGCAAAAATACTAAGTGTCAAAGTTCAGATTTTAAAGTTTGATATTACAGTGTGTACCAGTTTTATTTTCTTCCCCACTCATTTAGTGTATAGTAAACCATTTTCCTTCCCATTTGGGGGAGGAAAGAAAATAACACATTATAAAATCAAGCATAAAGACCTCATATCTCTTCCCTGCATTTGTCACCATTAAATCTAAATTCACTTAATATTTCTTTTGATTGGTTAGCACAAACTCAGACTCCAAAGGCAACATATTCCTTTAAAAGAAAAACCTGGAGCATGTGAGATCTTGCTCTGCAGCATGTTATCAATTTGGTTCCAAAAATTCTTATTAAAATTCTAAGGAAAAAAAAAACAAAAAACTGAGGCACTGTATCTAAGCTTAAATTCAGCTTTAGGGGGGGAAAAATCACTCTAAACAAGAGCCTCTTTCAGATTAGGTAGAGAGTTTATAAATAGTCAAAAAACATTGTTTCAGTTATCTATTCACTGGAAAAGATGCATAACAACCTTAAACTCAGTGAAGTAAAAAAAAAATATTTCATTATGCTCATGGATTCTTTTTTTTTAAGACTTTATTTTTTAGAGCAGTTTTAGGTTTACAACAAAAATGAAAGGTGTAGAGAATTCTCATATACCTAGTACCCCCATACATAATTAGTCTTTTCCAGAATATAGTTGAAATTATACAGTATATAGCCTTTTCAGATTGGCTTCTTTCACTTCATAATAGGCATTTAAAGTCCCTTTTGGTCTCTTCATAGCTTGATAGCTCACTTCTTTTTTAGCACTGAATCATATTTTATTGTCTGAAATGTACCACTGTTTATTAATCCATTTATCTACAGAAGGACATCTTCGTTGCTTTCAAGTTTTGGCAATTACCAATGAAGTTGCTATACATATCTGGTTATAGCTTTTTGTGTGAACAAAAGATTTCAGTTCTTTTGGGTAAATAGTAAGGACTGCAACTGCTGGACAGCATGATAAGAATGTGTTTTATTTTGTAAGAAACCACCAAACTGTCTTCCAAAGGGTGTACCATTCATTTTGTATTCCCACCAGCCATGTATGAGATTTCCTTTTGCTCCACATCCTCACCAGCATTTGGTGTCAGTGTTTTGAATTTTGGCCATCCTAATAGATGTTTACTTGTTTCGATTTGCATATTCCTGATGTGGAACATCTTTTCATATGCTTATTTGACATTTGTAAGTCTTCTTGGTGAGGTCTATTAAGGTATTTGGCCCATTCTTTTTGCGTTTTTGTCTTCTTACTATTGTTGAGTTTTAAGAATTCTTGGTATATACATTTTCTTTCTTTTTTTAATCCTCACCCGAAGATATGTTTTTTCAATTGATTTTAGGGAGAGAGAAAAAAAATCCATGTGAAAGTGAAACATCAACAGGTTGCCTCGGGGATTAAATCCAAAAGTTTTTTGGTATACAGGGTGATGTTCCAACCCACTGAGCAACCCTGCCAGGGCAAGAGTTATTTGCATATTTTGAATAACAGTCTTTATCAGATTTGTCTTTTGCAAATATTCTCTTTCAGTTTGTGTCTTGTCTTCTAACTTTGTTGAGTTCATGGATTCTTCGGTTCATGAATCAGGACAAGGCAGAGCAGGAATGGCTCACCTCACAAATCTATGGCCTCAGCTGGGAAGACTCAAAAAGCTAAAAGGTAATTCAAATAGCTGAGAGCTGGAATCTGCTTCTCCACTCACATAACTGGCACCGGGGCTGAGCAAACTGGAGGTCAGCTTTGATTGTCAGAGTACCTTCAAGGGGCCTCTCTGTATGTTGTGGGCTTTTCACAGCACACCAGACTCAGATAGTCAGATCTCTTACATGATGGCTGAGAGTTCCAAAACAAGTTCCAACAGACAAGGTGAAATTTCATGGCCTTTTATGACCTAGCCTCTTAAGTCACATGTAGTGTATCAGATGACTTTCACTATATTCTCCTGGTCAAATCAGTCAGAAGCCCACACAGATTTAAGGAAAGAGTCTATCTTTTTGTGGGTATTTTAAAAGCACCACAAACATAATTATATAGAGACTAGGTCAGGTGCACAAAATTCATGCACGGGGGTGGGAGGGGGGTCCCTTCAGCCCAGCTGAACCCTCTCCAATCCAGGACCCCTTGGGGGATGTCCGACTGCCGGTTTAGGGATCGGGCCTAAACCGGCAGTCGGACATCACTCTCACAATCCTGGACTGCTGGCTCCTAATCGCTCACCTGCCTGTCTGCCTGGTCGCCCCTAACTGCCCCCCTTGCCGGCCTGACCACCCCCAACTGCCCTCTCCATGCCGACCTGGTCGCTCCTAACTACGCCCCCCCCCCCCCCCCCCGCCAGCCTGGTCACCCCTTACTGCCCCCCCTGCCGGTCTGGTTGCCACCAACTGCCCCCCCGCCAGCCTGGTCACCCCCAACTGCACCCCCTCTGCCAGCCTAGTCGCCCCTAACTGCCCCCCCGCTGGCCTGGTCGCCTCCTACTGCCCCTCCTGCGGGCCTGGTTGCCCCCAACTGTCTTCCTCTGCTGGCCTGGTTGCCCCTAACTGCCCCCCCCCCACCGACCTGATCGCCCCCAATTGCCCCCCTGCCAGCCTGGTCGCCCCATGCAGCCTGCTGTTCAATCATTCGGTCATCCCTCACTAACCCCCCTGCCGACCTGGACATAGGCAGCCATCTTGTGAGAGCGTAAGGGTCAATTTGCATATTACCTCTTTATTATATAGGAGGATATGGAGATACATGCCAAAAGGTTAACAATGCCCACCTCCCAGGCACCCTCAAAGTGAATTTCATTCACTTCTCATTTTAAGTCAGACTAATTGTAACCTATCTTCTATGGATGGCAAAATTCCATCTACCTATTTTTATGTGATACAATGACAAATCAATATAAACTTCATTTTATCTACATAAATTGCATCAGGAATGTCTAATAGCTTGCTTTTAACCCCAGTACCATCTGCCAGTTACAACTGTTTCTTATTTTTAAAACACTATCAAGCTCTGATCCACCCTCAGGCTTAGGCTGTCATATCCAGAAAGTACAGAGACCACCTATAACAAGTAAAGCAGACAGATCAGGATCACACAAGCACTGTGGTTGCTGAATTCAGTGGCTATTCCCTACCTCAGTGATCACTAGACTTTAGGATTTCATAGGCCAAGACAAATTTCAGGAATAATAAAACAAATATGATCAAATAAAGTTACCAACTTTTTATTCTCCAAAGAAAGGACATTTAGAAAATGACTACTCTATAATTTTCATCATAGAAAAGAAATGGAATGGACAATTTCAAATTAAGCACACTCCTTAAGAGTGAATAAGTTTAACTGAATAAAAAACTCACTGTATATATTTTTCTCATTTATCTGTTGATCTGCAGAAACTTAACCATAGATGAACCCCAGTTCACAAACTGGTATGGGAACAACTTGTGCATCTGACATTCTGACACTTTCCTCTCTTACTTTACTCTAACAGTTCTAGAACTGTAGCTTGCTCATAGGAACTCAGTCTAAAAAGACAGATAAATAAGTAAAAAATTATAACAATTGACTGGTCAGATAAGAGTGCTATAGCCCAGCCATGGTGGCTCAGTGGTTGAGCATCCACCTAGCAACCAGGAGGTCACCGTTGATTGCTGGTCAGGGCATATGCCCAGGTTTCGGGCTTGACCCCCAGTGGAGGGCATGTGGGGCATGCAGGAGGCAGCCAATCAATGATTCTCTCTCATCCTTAATGTTTTTATCTCTCCTCCCTCTCCCTTCCTCTCTGAAATCAATAATATATATATATGTATTATTATATATATATGTAACATACACATACACACACACACACACACGCACACACACACACATATATGTATGTATATTTTAAAGAGTGCTATAGGATACAGGGAGGGGGGAATCAAAGAAGGTTTCACAAATTTGACAAAAAAAGTTTACCTATGAGAAAGAATATAGGTGGCAATGACTGTGGCTGAAAGCACAGAGATAGTCCACATGTGCAGTATATCCAAGAAAGACTATATTGTGTATAAAAAAAAAAGTAAATAGTAGTCATACTTAGTTATAGAGTAAGGGTTACTTTTCTATTCTTTACTCTTATATTTTCTGCAATTTAACAGAGGAGTATACATTAATGTGATGATCAGGAAATTTTTAAAAAACAATTCCAATTTCATAGAGGTTAGCTTAGGAAGAACAAACAAAAGGCCTATTTCTTAAACAGTCTGTATTACAATACACCAGATTGTAACATGCAGATGTTAGATCTAGAAGAGGGATGCAGAAACCAAGCAACAAATGGTGGCTAGGACAAAATGACACCAGGGAAGTTAGCATTCCCGCACTGCCTGTGAGAATCCTAGGTTGGGTGAACTCAATACAGGAGAGCTTCTTGTTCATAAGGTCATTAGTCAGAGATTCTCAGGTGGCAGGTGCTCTCTGACCAGTCAAATGTGAAACTCCCAGCTCTAACACTAACTAGCTCAGAGAGCTCAGGCCAAGTATTCAACCACTCGAATCTGTATGCCCACCTGTGACACAGACAACGGCCTACCTTTTGGAATTTTTGTGCAGGTTAACTGATAGAAAATAGATAAAGAACTTAGCACAGTGCTTGCCCCTCCGACAATGACAATTATACCATGGGACACGTTTGTGAGCAAGCAAATGGTAAATGGGCTCTTAGAGGCCTTTCTAAACGAATCGAGAAAGCTTGAAGAACATAAAATGTGTCCGTTTGGAATGTCAACCTTTTGAAACTTAAACGGGCGTGAGCTTTTAACACATGTTCCAAGTGCAGAAAGGATATTCAGTATTTGCAGTGCTTCTAAAAGCAAGCTACCTTTAGAATGATCTTTCTGCGGGGTCCCCAAACACCTGAGTGGCCCAACCCCCTATGTTCTGGCCACTGACAGAAAACGAGGCAGAAGTTTCCCCTTCTTTGTCTCTGACTTTTGCAGGGGGCTCCCCCATCCTCTCCCACCGAGAATCCGACATCTTTTGTGCAGAAGAAGGTTCCGGTCTAAGGTAACAACTGCCTCTTACCCAGGCTTTCTGAAAGCCGGAAGACAGCCAGCGGACGAATGGAGTAGCTGTCCCTCAAGTGATCTCAGAGCATTCTGGCAACTTCCACCCCGCTTCCCTTCTTCCAAGCGTCTGACCTTGACACGCCTCCTCACGGCCCCGCCCCTCCCCAGCAAATGGCCAATCGGAGAGTGCACAGGGAACCGGATAGGGCGGACCCAGCTTGGCACTTTTGACCAATCACCGATCTCAGGCCCCGGGGGCTGAAGCCAAGGTTTGGCCCTGGGTTCCGCCTTGGGAGGGTGGCCCCAAGGAGCAGGTGAGGCAATCGTGGGTCAGGAGAGTTTGAGCCTCCCCTTCTATTTATCAGAAGAAAAGGGCGCAGAGACCCCCGCGAGCCCCGGAGGTAGGAGGCTTGGCCACCCGAGGAAAAAGCGAGTGGGCCGGCAGCTGCGAGGCAGAAGCAAGCTGTGTGCAGGAACCTTCGCAGCCGGTCCTGTTCGGCGCAGCCCTCCAGGCCATGGTGCAGGCGGAGCTCGGGGCGATGCCCAGGTGAGGGCAGCGGCTCCGCCCGGGGTCCCCGCCGCGGAGGAACTGGGTAGATGCGGCGTGGGGAAGGAAGGATGCAGCCCGGCCGGCTCCCCGGTAGCACCCAGAGCGGCCGCCGTGGCCGCAGCTGCAGCAGGAAACACAGCGCAGGCCGAGGAGGCGGCTCCAGCGGCTGGTAACGTCGCCCAACAGCAGTTTCTCCGTAGCATGCGAGTTGGTAAAACAGCCAAAGCACAGGGCTCCCCATCGAAACCTCCTTCGAGCCCCGTTTCCTTGCTACTCGGAGCTCATTTATGCGGAGACATGCCTTGCACTTGTACCTGGACGAACTGGAGACAATGGATTCGGCCTTTAGTGGCCGTCATCTACCTGGTGGTCATAATGGTCGCGGTTCCCCTTTGCGTGTGGGAATTGCAGAAACTGCAGGTAAGGGGCCTGCACCCTCGGCTCTACCCTTTCTTCTACCTTCCTGCCCGTCTTAGGTTGCCCATTTTCAGCCTGAATGCCCCAGACTTGATATCCTGAAAACCGTATCATGTAAATGAGCCCAGTGTTAGGATATAAGCCTGTCTGTTTCCTTGTGCATAGTTTTTCGAAGCATGACACAGGTGGAGGTAGGACCTGGTCGAGAACGTAGTTAGGATGTATTAAGGTAGCTGTGTAAGAGAGCACGCTTTTGTTCTGCAAGTATTCATCAGTTCCTTGAAAGTAAGGGAGATTTATTCCTTAAATCTGATCTGTTAAGAGGTTGGACTTGATCATATAAACTACCTTGAAAACCATGTATTGACTTTTATTAGCATTTAATTAGCTTCCTGAATTAAAAGATTCTAGTTGGTTTAACTTTGTTGTTTGTTTTTACTTTAGAAATTAACTCTTAACCAACAAAGGTTTTGCAAAAAGTCCCTTGTATATTTTTTGATGTCATATTCTTATTATGACATCAGTAAAGTACTACAAGCTGGAAGAACCCAAGGTAAATACTTAACTAAGATATGTACTTTATAGAAATTGTATAAGGAACTTTAAATTCTAAGTTTAAAATAACCAGGAAGTACTTTTAGTTAGAAACACCTATTTAACAAGACCTATGACAAGACCATGGCTGTTTGAGGTCTTTTATTTATATGTTTTGGGTTGGTTGTTTTTTTCAACCACAGTTGACATTCAATATTATATTAGTTTCAGGTGTACAGCATAGTGGTTAGATGTTTATATTACTTACAAAGTGATCATCTCAATAAGCTTGCACCCATCTGACACCATACATAATTATTACACTATTATTGACTATATTCCATATGCTGTGCCTTATATCCCCATGACTGTTTTGTAATTGCCAACTTATACTTTTGTTTGTTGTTATTATTGTTGTTTTAATCCTTACCCGAGGATATTTTTCCATTGATCTTGAGAGAGTGGAAGGGAAGGGGAGAGACAGAGAAAGAGACACATCGATGTAAGAGAGACACATCCATTGGTTGCCTCCTGCACACTGGACCAGGGCCAGGGAGCAAGCCTGCAACCCAACTTGTATTTCTTCATACCTTCAATTTGAGGCCTGTAATTGTGGAAATGATTTCTGCATAAGTAAACAAAATGTATTTAATATACATTTGTTTTCTGCATGTTCACTAAATTATTTTTTGTTTCTTTTCCCATACTGGCATAGTCCATATAGTTATTTTTATTTATTATTTTTTAAATATATTTTTATTGATTTCAGAGAGGAAGGGAGAGGGAGAGAGAGAAACATCAATGATGAGAGAAAATCATTGATCGGCTGCCTCCTGCATGCCCCCCACTGGGGATCGAGCCCGCAACTCTGGCATATGCCCTTGACTGGAATCGAACCCAGGACCCTTCAGTCCGCAGGCTGACGCTCTGTCCACTGAGCCAAATCAGCCAGGGCCATATAGTTATTTTTAATGTTAATATCCCATTCAACGACATTAAATATGTCCTATTTGTTGGATATTTTGGTTTTTCCATATTAGTTTACCAAAGACATCTTAATACCAATGGGGATTTTTTACTTTGAAGTATTTGTTTGGAGTATGGTATAGGAAATACTTTTATGGTTAATGATATGCATAGTAGCAACCTATTTTAAGACTTCTCAGTTGTTAGTTTCAACTAGTTTTTTAAGTGCTAGCTTTTTAAGGAAAATTTTAATCTGCAGTCTCCACTGCTAACACCCTGAGTGGAATTCTTATCATGTTTTGCCTGGACTATCCTCAACACACCAGCAAAAGTCTTTAATTAAAACATTAAAATTAGCCCTAACCGGTTTGGCTCAGTGGATAGAGCGTCAGCCTACGGGTCCCAGGTTCAATTCTGGTCAAGGGCATGTACCTTGGTTGGGGGTACATCCCGAGTATGTGCAGGAGGCAGCTGATCGATGTTTTTCATCGATGTTTCTGACTCTCTATCCCTCTCCCTTCCTCTCTGTAAAAAATCAATAAAATATATTTTTAAAAAAACACATTAAAATTACACTATGTGTGTCCTCTTTTCAAAGTTTTCCAGTCACTCCTAGTCCCAGATTAAAAGTCAGTATCCCTAACTATGGCCATTAAGGCCCAACGTGACCTGACACCAACTTCACTCCATCCCCCTGTGACTTTTCTCAATACATGAGTTTTCACCTAAGCCTTGCTCAGTCATGAGGATGGGCACGCACCCTCCTTAAGGCCATTGCACTAATGGGAGTTGTTGGAACGTAGATGGTGTTTAAAGCCATAAAGATGAATGTCATTGTAAGGAAGAAGAAAAGGCCAAGGACCTAGCACCAAGAGTTAGAGGTCAGAAGAGTTAGAGGTTAGAAGAACAGGAACTTAAAAAAAAACGAGTAGCAGCCAGAGGGGAAGTGCAGTGCTAGGAAAGGTGTGTTTCTGTTGTTGAGCCATCCATTGACTTTCACAAGATAGAAATGTCATTTTATAGTGACCCTAATAATGGTTCAATGGAAATGTGATGGCTGAAACTAGAGAGAGTTGTTTGAAAAATGAATGTGGTGGGGTAAAGAAGTGGAATCAAGATATGAAGACAAGTTTTGTTCATTTTTGTTTTGAGTATTTTGACTCCCAAGGGGACCTAAGAAATGAATGGCATAGTAGATAGGGGTGTGGGATTAGGAGAGCAGGTTTTTTTTCCCCCCTTGTTGTGTTTTGGTTTTTAAGGTTCTAAACACTTAGCTATAGCATGTTCCCAATATTTGGGTATAATTTTATTTAACATTCCTAGTAACCTGGAAGCATAGGTATTATCTTCATTCTATAGAAACGAAAACTGAGATAAGTGGCTAAAGCAACATTGTGGTAAAGTGCTCTCTACAAATATTAATTACCTTTATCATTCTCGTCATCATTATTCACTAAATGAGTTTGTGTATCCAAAACGCTTAACACACTGCTCAGCACATAGTAGGTGCTCAGTAAGTCCTAATTACCACAGTTGTTTTTAAAATGGCATCACTGTTCTTGCATTGGAGCAGCAATTCTTTTTCTTCTAGAGTAACATCTCAGTTGGGATTAGGTTCTCAATTGAACACCTAAGGCAAAGTTGTAGCATCTGCCTGAGCCCTAGATAAAGTACTTGATATTTAGAGACAGTTTTGTATAAAAATACATGTCTTTAAACACTAGAATCACAGTACTCACACTGAAATCGATGGGAACTGAGATTGTAGAAAACAGGAGGTTCCTAAAGCTGGTCACATGGCCATGGTAGGGCGCACACATTTTTTGGAATGGCAAGATGACCATCTGCACTATTTAAGCTACTTCTTTCACTCTCTTACTTGGCCAAGTATGTATACTTGAAGTCAAGTAAATTAAATGCACAAATGTCACGATGCTCTGCAGTCATTTTACTCTGCGCCCTGGTCTTCATGCCCCAAGTAGCTACCTTCTATGTTAGTGCTTCTCTCTTCCCCTCAGGAGGATTGGGGAAAACGCTCTCCTATTCCTCTGTACTCTGCTTTGAAAGCATTCCACTGAGGGACAATTATCTCACTCCTGGATGCTCATCTTTAATGGTCTTTTCTTTCCTCTCTACTTTCTTCAAGTTACCTTAGGGGGGGGGGGGGGAGGAATCTCCGCTGCTTATCTCTCCCTTGTTTTGTGAGCCAGGAAACCCTACTCATGGCTGAGAAATGTAATAATGTTAATGGTATCCTTATGTCAGTGTGTCTCAAGTGTGCATAATTCAGAGATAAATGTAAATTAAATTAAAGTCAATGTAATAATTATATTAATTTCTACAGATACCTAGAGTTGACTTATTTTATTATGTTGCTTAAATATGCATCAAAGAATTTAAATTTCTTATACATATGGCTTTTCATATAGTTCAAAAATTAAAACAACTGTAAAACCAGTGATTCAAATTAATGGCATTAATGTGTACAGATGAAACTCAACTACCACTGGCAATGTAAAAATGGTACTAACTCCATGATGCAAGATATTTTAAATCTGTCATCACTATACTGAAATGACTCAATTATCTAGTCACCACTTTTCTGATCGTTTGAAAAAGAACTTTTTCCCTTACAGCACACTGAGGTCACTTTGCCTTTATTAGTCACAGACACATGATTTTTCTCATATCTACTACCAAGTTCTACTTTTTGGCACTAAGGCAATCATAAAGACAACTGTGGGCATTAAAATTATGTGGCAATACTGTTCCTAGTGATCACCTTATAATAGAAAAGACCTAAAATGTGCTTTTATTTTTATTATTACTTTAGGTCATCACTAAAATGAATACTCACTTTTAAATAGCATTTAGTCAAGCAGAAATCCCTGGAATAGGATTGCTCAGACATTCCTTTCAGAATCTTCAACTCCACATGTTTGCCTCTCACTTACTGCTTTGAGTAATCTCCAGCATTCAGCAAGGCTTTCATATTTGCTTTTCAAGTTCTCCATACAGTTTAATGTAGGAATTTATTGTTATAAAAATATATTTGTCTGTATTCTTTTGTTTTCTGCTTCTTTAATCTTTGACCGCCTTTTTCTGTTCAAAACTGTAAAACTAGAAGTTGTGGACTTCAGTTCTCTTTTAATTAACTGCTCAAATCCCTCAAGTACCAAAAATAAATGCCCACATTTTTTCCTTTAAAAAGTTAGCATTTGCTTTTTTTTTTTAATTAAAAGAATTCACACTCTTTAAAGCAAGAGTCCAAGTTAGTATAAAATTCATTCTCAAGTGCACCTCAGATAGAACAGAGGTTCAAATAAATTTGTTTTTATCAAAAAGTATGTGCCTTACTGCAACTCTACCTAGGATGAGATAATTCAAAGTATATTTTTAGAAATTAAGCTTTTATAGAATAGAATATTGATCAGATATTGACCTAAAAGAGAAATTAGAGCTTTTTTGAGTGTAATATCCTGAGTTGATATTGTTATGTATAAAAGGGATAGCATAGATTAATACAGTTTACTTGAACAGTAGTTGTTGCATTATTTATCAAACAGGAGGGTTAAAAGACTTAATGCATGTTAAAGTATCTGATATAGTCAGCATTCAGTAAATGTTCTACTAACGTGTAACAGAATTTGCAGAAAATGTAGGTAGGTTTTGAACTTTCTAGATATAAAAGCAAAGGAGTAAACCATATAAAGATTTTTAGATTTGAGTTGTGTAGAAAATTTGAAAATGCTGTATATCTCCAAACACAATAATCAACTCTAAAGGCCAAATCAGCTGAGGGAAAATGAAATGATGTTAACATTGTTAATGTACACAACACTATTACAAAAGGCCCCATGAGGAAAAATGCTCAATCCTATGAGGAAAATTCTGCCCCCTCCCTCTACAAAAGTAAGAATAGGCTGCTTATTAAAGAATAAATAAGAAATGGCTACTAGTCATTTGGAAAATATTAAGCCCCATTAATAATTAAATAAATGGAAATTTAAAAAATAAAAATATTTAGCTCTTTACTTTTAATATCAGAGAATTGATACCAGCGTGTTCTTCTGCTTCTTAAGGTTGGAATACACACCAAGGCTTGGTTTATTGCTGGAATATTTTTGTTGTTGACTATACCTATATCACTATGGGGGATATTGCAACATTTAGTGCATTATACACAACCTGAACTACAGAAACCAATAATAAGGTAAATCTTAACATATTTTGAATCTACTGTATTAGTGTTGTTGTTGGCTTACTTCATAAATATAATGTAAAATGTTTTTAATTTATGTTTTGCTCTTCAAATAGGATTCTTTGGATGGTACCCATATACAGTTTAGATAGTGTAAGTATGTTTCATTTTATCTCATTAACTAAGGACTTTTTTGAAGATACTAATATACTTGGAGAATGCTTAAAGTAATGAAAGTATTTGACAGTAAGAATCAAATTAAGAAGAAAAGTGAAAAGGTTCACTTGTTT
Source organism: Cnephaeus nilssonii (assembly GCF_951640355.1). Classification (NCBI taxonomy): domain Eukaryota; kingdom Metazoa; phylum Chordata; class Mammalia; order Chiroptera; family Vespertilionidae; genus Cnephaeus; species Cnephaeus nilssonii. Next base: position 55,761,392 of record NC_137076.1, on the reverse strand, counting down.
TCAATGTTGATAAAGAAGGTAAAGTACGACAGTAGAAAAGGCAGATATTTAACATTTTTAAAAATCTATAGCTGTTAGCGATCTCCCCTGAGCATGCCCTCACCTTTCCCCTTCCTCTCTTCTTCCTCCTGCCCCCAGGTCCATTCTCTCCTGAGCCCATTTCTTCTACCACTCACTCCTACCTCTGTGATGATTTTCTAAATAAACGTTCTCTTATTTAAAAAAAAAAACACAACACACAACAAAAACTATACCTGTTTTCTTTGCTTGATCTTTTAAAATTTCAGATTAGTAGCTCTTAGCCCTAAAAGAATGCAATGTTTAAATTGATATCATCATCCTTTTTACTTACTAAATATTTTATTTCAACAACAAAAAAACCTTCCCAATGGATCCTAGCACAGTTTTTACAGGTGGCTGCTTTAATTTGATTCAATATAAAGGAAATGTTTTTCACAGCATTTTCTATGATCATGTCAAGAAAAATTTCAGGTTTTATTTAAAAACCCAAGTGAATGTAATTTAGCTTCTTTCTTCATATTCATTATTTACCCCCAAACATGGACGTTTTCATTTACCAATATCCAAAATGTTTACTGCTTTTAGAAATTCATCTCACAGATTGTCTGGTAGCCCTTATAATAATAAATTTTCAAAAGTTTGATGTCAATATGTGGCAAGTTCAAAAATTAGTTTATTTTGGATATCATGAATTGGAGTGGTAATTCATTTTATCTTAGCTGCAACTGTTTTTAACATCTGTGCTTTTTTTATAGTGGGTAGCTTTGAAATATCCCAGCATTGCAATATATGTGGATACCTGCAGAGAATGTTATGAAGCTTATGTCATTTACAACTTTATGGGATTCCTTACCAATTATCTAACTAACCGGTATCCGAATCTGGTATTAATCCTTGAAGCCAAAGATCAACAGAAACATTTCCCTCCTTTATGTTGCTGTCCACCATGGACTATGGGAGAGTAAGTATGCTTTGTTTTAGTTCTTTTATGTTTTAGTTTTATTTAAGCTGTCATTTCTCTGCAAAGCTGTGTTAAGTACTATGAGCAGGACAAAGTAATCTGAGTCCCTAACCTTGAGTAGTTCATAGTCAAGTTTGAAGACTAAAACAACACATTTTTATAATCCACACATAGTTTCTTTTACATTATTCATTCTAAATAGAAAACTTAAAATATTGTGGGTATAAACCTTAGAAATCATTTCATTAACACCTTTTTACAATTGGAAACCAGGGTCTGCAGAAATTAATTTACTCAAGATGATAAAACTAGTTAATGACAAAATCAAATGCTTTTTTTATATCTAGTGAAATGATCATGGTTTTTCGCCTTTAACCTAATAATGTAGTGAATTAGATTCATGAATTTTCTAAAATTAAAAACTTGCTTTCAAGGATAAATTTAAAGTGGTTATGATGTATCCTCTGGTTTTCTACAAGATCTGGTTTGCTAATATTTTGTTTAGAATTTTTACATGAGTAAAATTGGACTACTAGTTTTCTTTCTTATACCTTCCCTGTTTGGTTTTGATATCCAGGCTGTACTGCTTGAATAGCAATTACTGCCTTTTATTTGTCTATTAGAGGCCCGGTGCACGAAATTTGTGCCCTGGGTGGAGGGGAGGGTCCTCAGCCCAGCCTGCGCCCTCTCGCAATCCGGGATCCCTTGGGAGATGTCTGACTGATGGGGAGTGGGCCTAAGCTGTCAGTTGGACATCCTTAGCGCTGCGGCGGAGGTGGGAGGGCTTCTGGCTGAGCAGCGTTCCCCCTGTGGGAGTGCACTGACCACCAGGGGACAGCTCCTGCATTGAGCGTCTGCCCCCTGGTGGTCAGTGCACGTCATAGGGACAGTCATAGGAACAGATAGTTCCTCTGGTTGGTTGATTTGCATATTAGCCTTTTATTACATAGTATTACAAGAAGAGATTGTGACCTATACCTTGAAAGATTAGGCCTGGACTTTTCATTGTGGGGTGACACTATAGAACTAGTCAGGCTTCCTGTTGTTTCTGGAATCGTGTGTGTGTTTTTAATTATAGTTTTTAGGAATTGGGCAGAATAAAGTTTAAAATATATGGGCATACATTAGTTTATAACTTCATCTCTTTTGGATCTATTGTGATGACTCCTTTTCCATTTCTAATATTACTAGTATCTTTATCTTTTTCTTGAGAAATCTTGCCAGAAGTTCCCCTAGTTTTCTCAAGGATTGATTTTTTGTTTTGTTGAGTCTCTCTAGAGTGTATTTGTTTTCTATTCCATTATTTTTGCTCTGTTTTTTTCTTTTTCATTTCTTTTGGTTTACTTTGTTCTTTTCCTAACATATTAGAGCCTTAGCTTTTTAATTTACAGCCTTTCTTCCTTTTTTTAACATACATTTGAAACTATACACTTCACTTTTAAGTTCTACATTCTCTCCTTGCATCTCAGTTCTTCATCTGTCTAGAATCACTTCCTTAAAAGTATTTTAAAAATTTCTTTAGTTTTATACTTATCCAAAGTATCTTTATTTTGCCCTCATTCTTGAAAGATAGTTTTTCTGGATGTAATTCTTGAAGGATAGTTTTGCTGGATGTAATTCTTGAAGGATAGTTTTGCTGGATGTAGTTCTTAGGTTGACAGGAATTTTCTCCGAGCATTTTGAAGAGTTTATTCCACCTAATTCTGGCTTCGGTTTTTACTGTTAACCCTCTACTGTCAATCTAATTGTCTTTCCATTATAGGTGACCTGTCTCCCAACTGTATTTAAGACCTTATCTGTCTGTGATGTTTTGCAGTTTATGAAGTATCTAGGTTTTTTTTGTTTTGTTTTTAGTCCTGCTTAATTTACAGTGTGCCTCAATCTTACAAATTCATGTTTTTCATCAGTTCTGAAAAGTTCTCAGCGATAATCTCTTCTGATGTTGCCTTTCCTCTACTCAGTCTTTTGTAACTCTGATTATATGTTAGAATTGATTCTATTTCATTCTTTGTAACTCTCATTCACATTGTCTCTTTGTCTCAGCAATTTTTTCAGATAAATCTTGTAGTCCATTAATTCTCCACAGTTTTTAATGGTATCTAATTGGCTATTCAATCCATCTGTGTAGTCACCCTTAATGGTCTCAGGTTTGGTGTGGCACTCAACTCATAGAATACTATAGGTTTAACCAGCTCCAACTTAAGCTTTGTAAAGCTTATGGGACAGGAAGCACACCACATACAGCCAAAGGATGCTCATCAAGAGATCTTGCAACAAGCCCAAGTACAACTCCTAGACACCACCACAGGGAGCATGCTTGCTTGTAAGTGGGAGTGAACCACCCTTGCACAGGGAAGGCTCTCAGCACACAAAACCCCAAGAGTTATTCAGACCTAGTAACACAGCATCTGAGTGTCTGCATACCAGACTCACAATATTCTCATTCTAGATGTAATATTTAAGTTAGGGGATTCATAATACATGACAGTGATAACCAGTTTTCCTGATAGGAGTGCTAAATAAGCATTTGTTCTCAAATCTCAAAGCATTTGTTCTCAAATCCGGTCTTTTAAGACTTACACAAGGCTCCCAGGTGGAAAGCCTTTTTTTGGTAGTTGTATTTTGGGACTTTTTTGTTTTTGTTTGTTACTGCTTGTGAAATTTCCTCTGTATTTGAGTGAGCCCAGCAATAGAATAAAAACTGTTTATATAGGATTTTTATTTTGTCCTTTCAGAGTATCTAGTCAGTGATAGTCTCTGGAGTGCCACTTAACTACCAAACTTGACAGGAAACTGAACCCTAAAATGTAAATGATACTTCCTAACTTGCGTGTGTGCATGCTTTCACATACGCATGCACACACGCAATTCATTTGTTAGTCAGTTTTCTTTCCAGAAACATATGGACCCATGTTTTTTCTTTTGATCTGTGCAGCACGAATTTGACACTATACACAGAAAGGGGGTCCTGCAGAAGATGTAGTTGTCAAATAATTTTAAAAATAGTATCTCAATAATTTGTTTGCTACCACCCACATTCTTCCCCAGTCGCCATTTAGAATGACTAAGTTAAAAGAATTAAATATAAATAGGGCATCATTTGTCAAAGTGATTATAATTTGGGAGCTTTGGAGAAAATCTGGTACTATTTAAATGAGTAGTTGAAAATACTAAGTTCTTTTTCTTTGGCAGAGTATTGCTGTTTAGGTGCAAACTGGGTGTATTGCAGTATACAGTTGTCAGACCATTCACCACTATCATTGCTTTGTAAGTACATAGAGCTTATATTATCGTTTATTTTTTTTCAAATCCTCATGCTCTTATGTGGTACAACTGAGTAGAAAAACATATAAAGAATGTTAATTTACTTGTTTATAACACAGGTGTAGTCTTATTGAAAAAACACAATATATAGAAACTCAACTATATGAAATCAGGTGACCATTTATAGGCAAAGATTTGCCACAGAGTTCTTCTAAATAACATTCTCTCTAGAGCTTTCCGGAAATCATTTAAAAAATACTTTCTTTTTTAAATACTAGTTCACATAGCTTTACAGAAACATCTATTACATGAAGTTAAAGTGTGCTACTTTAGATTCATTGCATGGTTTTATTTTCTCAATAGTTAAGTTAGAATATGAACACTATATTCCAAAGAAGAAATCATATTTTTATTTTTTAATATTTCTGTCAAGGCTTAGCACTTGAGGTAAAATTAAGCTACCTGGTAACAATTACTCCTTAAAAATTTAAAAACATCAAATAATGTAAAGCAGGTAGATTACATGTTTTATCTACTAGTCATTAACATTCTGCATGGTTACAGAGGAAGAAAGGGAAGACAAAGGAGAGAAATATTCAATTCTTTATTTTACCTTTGAGCTAGCAATTTTTAGTGATATTTACCTTAGAGTTAAGACTAATTCAGTTATTTATGAAGGTATGCTTTATTTTCTGCAGTTTAGAAACTAGGTAATCATATAAGTTAATACTTAGATGTGGGTCTTCATAAAATTTACCTCCAAACCCTGGCCTGTGTGGCTCGGTTGGGCATCATCCCGTGCACGAAAAAGGTTGCTGGTTTGATTCCCGAACAGGGCAGATGCCCAGGTTGTGGGCTCAATCACCGGTAGGGCATGCAGGAGACAGCTCATCCACGTTACACTCTCATATTAATATTTCTCTCTTTTCCCTTCTCTAAAAATCAATAAACTATATTTTTTTAAAAAATTTACTTCCAAGACAATTTGGGTGAAAACATTAGAGTTGTACTTACAGACCTGCATTTTATAACAATCAAGCTTTTAAAAATAAGGCAGCATAATTTTTTTGAATCTATATATAACTAACCTTTCCAGTTCAATGTTTGTGTCTTACTTTGGATTTACTTCAAGTTGGAGGTACAATCATGTAACATTTATAGAAAAAATATTTTTATTTTTTGAACCACCTCTATGACAAAATCAAGTAATTATCTATAGGGTCTTTTAAATAAACTGACTTCTAAATGTAAGTATTGCTGTCCATGATGTATTTTTTAGTTAATCATAAAGTCTCATTTTTATCATATTTAGAATCTGTGAGCTGCTTGGTGTATATGATGAAGGCAACTTCAGTTTTTCAAATGCTTGGACTTACTTGGTTATTATAAACAATATGTCACAATTGGTAAGTACACATTCTAACTGTACTAAATTAGTATTTATAACTCTAGATTCTTGGGGAAAGTTTTTTTGGGAATAAAGCTTACTTTTTTATCTTGAAATTAGATTTATAGGAAGAATTTCAAGAAACTAACATATCTTTATACATATATAAAGGTGTAATATCTTTGTTAATTATTTGGTGACTTATATCTTAACCTGCTTATCGTGTTTGTTCATTTGGTTCTGGGTACTTATTGCACAATTTGTGGATATGTCATAAATAAAAGCACAATTCCCTCCCTTTAAAAAAAAACACGTATCCTAGGCATATTCAGTAAGATTCTTTCATATATTTGGAATTAAAGACAAATTGAGAATGCTAAGTTTAAAAAAAATATGTTCTAGATACTGAAATGCTCAAATATATAATTATCTGATACTTTCAACTTAATGTACACTTTATTTAAAATCTTTTAATACTTTCAGCAAAATAGTAATTTAGATTATGTGGCATGCATGTGTGGTTTTAGCCTTGGCTGTGTAGCTCAATTGGTTAGAAAGTCATCCCAACACACCTAGGTTGCAGGTTCAATCCCAAGTCAGGGCACATATGAGCATCAACTAATGGGTGCATGGATAGATTTGAAACAAGTCAATGTTTCTCTCTCTAAAAATAAATAAAATTTAAAAAAAAATTTTTTTTAACCAAATGCCTGTGTATTCAAAGCTTTCTCACATGTTTATATTCTTTGGGACCAGTAATTCCATTTCTGGGAATGCATCCTCAAGTAATGGTCAGAAGTACTTATGCTTTGATTGTCATTGTATGTAGAGGCCCAGTGCATGAAATTTGTGCACAGGGGGGTTGGGTGTCCCTCAGCTTAGCCTGTGCCCTCTCGCAATCCGGGATCCTACTCTTGTTTGTAATAGCGAAAGGTTGAAAACAATCCTAAATCCAGTGTTGGGGACTGGTGAAATATACTATGGTCCTTCCACTGGCCAAAATATTTGGCAGTTATTAAAAATAATTTTTATTAAACTTATGGAAAGTAAGGTTAAGGGGGGGTGGAATAATCAGGCAACAAAATTTTGTTTTTAGTTGATGATGCCTGTTAAAAACCATTTTAGTTGGATGATGGGCCTATGAGCAACTTAATATGTTACTGTTTTGATATTCTAAATATCTTAAGTTAGCATTTTATTATTTTAATGGAAAAAGTAAACTTTTAGAAGAATGTTTACTGCTATGCAACACTACACTAGGTCATTACAACTAATTTTTTTCAATAGTTAAGTCTTGAGCATTTATTATATAAAAGTAAATTCAGCTGGATTAATATACTGCCCCGAGAAAAATTGTTTCCCTGATTCCTTACTTTCAGATATCATGGTTACAGTTTTATTGAAAAGTACTTTTTTAATATGACTTATAATGAATAGCTCAACCCTTATAAAATTAGTGATAATTTATAAGCAGATAATGTTTTAATTTCTTCTATGCATGGCTATCATTTGTTCATTGTTTCTGGACCCCAATAAGTGAATGCTTAAAACCATTTTCAGGGGAAATGTTATACATCTCTTCTGAGAAATTTCATATCATGTATATTCATCCACAGTAAACTATAAAAGCTTGTTGTTAATCTAAAAATACCATAATAAACTTTAGAAAAATTTGCATGAAACATTACTCTGTACCAGGTCTCTGCTTTATAACTTTAATATTTCTAACACCATATTTAGTTATTCTTAATGAAGAAGTTTAATTTTTAATCTTGATTGTTTCTAGTTTGCCATGTACTGTCTACTGCTATTTTATAAAGTACTGAAGGAAGAACTTAGTCCAATCCAGCCTGTTGGCAAGTTTCTTTGTGTAAAGCTGGTAGTTTTTGTTTCTTTTTGGTAAGTATTACTTTATCTTAAACTAGAGGCCTGGTGCACAAAAATTTGTACACTGGGTCGGGAGGGTCCCTCAGCTCGGCCTGTGCCCTCTGGCAGCCCAGGAGCCCTCAGGGGATGTCCACCTACTGGCTTAGGCCCATTTTCCAGGGGATCGGGGCCCTAAGCTGGCAGACATCCCTCTGGCAGCCCAGGAGCCCTCAGGAGATGTCTGACTGCGGCTTAGGCCCGCTTCTTAGGGAGCGGACCTAAGCCATAGTCGGACATCCATAGCGCTGCCGAGGAGGCGGGAGAGGCTCCTGCCACTGCCGCTGCGCTCGCAGCAGTCAGCCTGGCTTGTGGCTGAGCCGAGCTCCCCTGGTGGTCAGTGCACATCATAGCGACCGGTCGTTCCTAGTTCCTAGTCGTTCTGCCTTAGGGTCAATTTGCATATTACCCTTTTATTATATAAGATGTTTTCATTTCCTAAGGACAATAAAACTGTTGACTAGGGAGGATTTTTAAAATAGTTTTAATATAGAAGATGAATTAAAATGTCTCTAATTACCTTTTAAAAAATTCATTCTTTTAGCCCGTCTTGGTTTTTCATAAGGAAACAATCAGATGGCCACTGTAACATTTATAAGAAGAAAATAATTTGAGCCCAGCCAGTGTGGGTTCAGTGGTTGAGCATCAACCCAGGAACCAAGAAGTCACTAGTTCTATTACCAGTCAGGGCACATGCCCGGGTTGCGGGCTCCCTCCCCAGTAGGGGTGGAGGGGTTGTGCAGGAAGCATCTGATCCATGTGTCTCTCTCATTGAAGTTATCGATGTTTCTATCTATCCCTCTCCCTTCCTCTCTCTCCAAAAATTAATAAAAAACATTTTAAAAATTAAAAAAAAGAAAATACTTTGAAACAACCTAAATGTCTCAACACTAGAGAAATCATTAAAATAAATCATGGTGTTTTCACATAAGAAAATACTTTGCAGTTTGCAGTAAAATAGAATATTTAATAATGTGAGAAAATATTCATTAGTAGGTGAGGGCATGAGTGGGGGTGGGGGGCAATTGGGGGGTAAAGACACATATGTAATACCTTAATCAATTAAGAAAAAAATAAAGTAATTAAAAAAATTTTTAAAGGCAGCCCTGGCCAGTGGGTTCAGTGGTTAGAGCAGTGGTTCCCACCATGGGGCACATGCCCCACAGGGGGGGCAATTTGATTTTTAAGGGGGGCAATTCGAGGATGAGTTATTAACTGAATTTTTTGCAGTTCTTATGGTTTGAGGGGCTTCAAATACAGTATTTAAATATAGTGACATGCATTTCAGTTCTCTATTATGTTTTGAAACTTTGCTATTTTTTCATATCACTTCATATTATTATGATTTTTTTTTAACAATTTCTTAGTGATTTCTTCCTCAGTACTTCAACTGTCCTTTTGTTCTTTTATTTTTCTCTTTCATGGATGCCATGCTCTTTGGAAGATTGTTTAGACCAAGTTAATGGCCTTTTAGGCTTCCTCCACATGAATAGGGGTTCACTTTTTGAATAATAAGAATTATATATCACAAGGGGGCATCAGGATTTTGGAGATGCTTAGGTGGGGCATGGCCAAAAAAAGGTTGGGAACTACTGGTTTAGAGCATCAGCCAGAGCACCAAAGGGTCACGGGTTGATTCCAGTCAAGGGCACTTACCTAGGTTGCAGGTTTGATACTTAACCCTGGTCAGCGCTCATGTGGAGGCAACCAGTCAATGTGTCTCTCACATAGATTTTTCTCTCTGCTTCTCTTCTTCCTCTCCCCCTTTCCCCCTCCCTCCCTCTCTTCCACTCTAAAAATCAATGGAAAAAATATCCCCGGGTGAGAATTAACAATAACAAAAAAAGTTAAAATTGTACATGGTCCCAATTTAGTTATAGGGTGGATGATAAGAGGCCTAGAAACACATCAAATTTAACAACATACAAATAATATAAAAAGTGGGGGGAAATTCTTAATCCCACCACGCAGAATGATAACATTGTGTTATTAAAACTCCATAGAAACAGTTCCATACTACAAAAACTTAAAGAACTTAACGATATGTTCAGTATATTGTGGATATAATTCTTTGCCAGTAAAATATAATTTTGTTTAGGTTTTTGGTTTTGCTTAGTATTCTGTTGTATGGATGTAACTTTTTAACGAATCTCCTATTGGCATTTAGGTTGTTCCTAATTTTTTCACCATTACAAGCAACATTGAAGTGAATATTCTTATCTGTACAACTATGAAAGTGTGTCTGTCTCATTATTAGCTGATTAAATTTAGCCTAGGGTCACATCCTGAGATTTGCTTGAAATGCTCACTATGACTCCCTGTGTTACAGTTAGACCCCTTTTAAGTTTGTCTCTAATTCCAGTACTTCAAACAAGACTGGTTTCAAATGTTTTTTAAAATAATTTGAATAATCAGTTAACACATGTATAAATAACATTTAAGTATCTACCCTTTGTTTCATTGTCTTTTTATTTTTTGTTAATCCTCACGAGGATATTTTTCCATTGCTTTTTAGAGAGAGTGGAAGGGAGGGAGAGAGAAACATCAGTGTGAGAGAGACACATCAACTGCTTGCCTCCCGCATGCACCCCGATGACAACGACCAAAGCTGGGGAATGAACCTGTGACCCTTTTTGGTGCGCAGGCTGATACTCTAACCACTGAGCACACCAGCCAGGGCTACCTTTTATTTCATTTTAAGTGCCTATTGTACAGTGTGTTAGGCATTATCTGTGTATAGAAAGAACTTAAATCTAATTTAAGTTCACACACTTTCAAAACAAAAAGACATAAACTAAGCAGTGAAGTTCCAAGAATACATAATTCAAATTCATGTGATGAAACTCTACTAGAAGAGTAAATTTGTAAAGCAAATAAGTATATTTAATATGGACACACAGTGTCTTCGAGAAGGCAGGGTGTGGTGGTGGTGGTGGTTGTCCACAGGTTGTGCTGGGGTTTAACTTTAAAATGGCGTATTTTTAAAACAATTGCTATTTTATGCTTGATATAGATTTGGCATTTACCTTTTCCTAACATATAGGCAAGCTGTAGTTATTGCTTTGTTGGTAAAAGTTGGCGTTATTTCTGAAAAGCACACATGGGAATGGCGAACTGTAGAAGCTGTGGCTACAGGCCTCCAGGTAAGTAGTGCTTTCTCTGAATTCAATAGAACTTGACTATTTGTTAAGCATGCTTATATAAAATATTTTATCTTTTAAACCTGACAATGTGCAGGCTATGGGACTGCTGTTATCCTCACTTTACAGGTGAAATGGAGGAACCCTAGAGAAATTGGTCATTAATTACTAATTTTAGGGCCAAGAATACAACCTAGATTTTGTTATTCCTAGTCAATTTATCTTTCTGCACTTCTCTTAGTCCTTGAACAGTGGATTGAGCATTCTATGTACTTTGCTAAGAAATACTTGACTAAGTTAATGCAAAATAGATTTAAATTTTTGGCGTGTTTTTTTTTTTTGAGGTAAAAAATAATTATTTTGGAAAATGATTATACTTATGAGGAAAACCCCAGCTATAAATACTTAAGTAGTTTTGAAAAGGAAGAAGTGTTTTTTGAAAAGGTAGTGTTTTCCCTTTACCTACAAAACTAGATTTAAACTAAAGATGACTGATTTCTTGTTGTAGGACTTTATTATTTGTATTGAGATGTTCCTGGCTGCTATTGCTCATCACTACACTTTCTCATATAAACCATATGTCCAAGAAGCAGAAGAGGGCTCATGCTTTGATTCCTTTCTCGCTATGTGGGATGTTTCAGACATTAGGGATGATATTTCTGAACAAGTAAGGCATGTTGGTAAGTACCAGTCATTGAATTTATCCAAATAAGTAACTTTTGTAAGGGCAATTTAACCATAAGAGATGAAAAGACTTTGTTTAAAGCAGTACCACAATAAGGCTCTTCAAATAGGGAGGGGGAAGGGGAGCTTATTTTTAGCATATAAGTTTATAAAGGTAAAATACGAATACTTACTTTTTGGCTAATTTGGAAACCTTTATATTACCTTAAAGGAAGGACAGTCATGGGACATCCTAGAAAAAAATTTTTTCCCGAGGATCAAGATCAAAATGAACATACAAGCTTGTTATCATCATCATCACAAGATGCAATTTCTATTGCCTCTTCTGTGCCGCCTTCCCCCGTGGGTCACTATCAAGGGTTTGGACGTACTTTGACTCCCCAGACTACCCCTACTATAGCTGATGTATCTGATGAAATATATAATGATACTACAGAAGAGAAAAGAGAACCTTCAGATAAACCCGTGGTCTCCTGAACAGTGTGTGAACACAAACTGCACTACTGTTACCATGTTACTTCAATACCTGGTATCACATTGCTCAGGATTTTGTGCTTGGGACAAGCCATAAATGATGGAACATTGCAACACAAAGATAGGCGGAAGCCAGGTACTACTGGTTTTATATAACTAAATTTTGTATGTCACAAATAACCAGTCTAAATATCCTAGACTTAGACTCTAAGATTTCTTCACATTAGAGTATCGCATACTCAAATGGTAGAAAATGACTATACTAAAAGTTCTTGATGTTACATGCTTTATCAAGAGGATGGTCATAAAAAAAATAATAATCAATGCTTCCTACCACTGCTGCATGAAAATAATGCTTTGGAATTAGCAGAAAGTATAATTCAGAAATAGGAATTAGTGGAACATAATCATAATCATGTGCCATATATTTCTCAACTGGATGTCTTTCAATAAATAATAATTTATCATTTATTTTCTGCAACTTTATGTCTCTCATTCTTTAAACAGAAATCATTAATGTTTTAACAAAAAGGTTAGAGAGGCATAGCATAAAAAAAAAGTCCAGAAAAATTAAGGGTTAAAAATTATATGCCTACAATGAAAGATACCTAGTTCTTACATTCCTATTAGGATAAGTATCTCAGACCTAATCTTATTAATCTTAAAACAACTATCTAAAAATCATTTCCATTAATGCTAATAGATTGTTATCTCTGACTTTGAGATGAAAAAAATAAACTGATTGAAGACTGGAAGAATAAATAAGAAACTTGTAGTAGAAAAAGGAGTCCATTTTTCCTCAGTGATATTAAAGGTGTCAGCTAATGTAAACCTATAAACCACAGTCAGAAGATACGGGGGTGCTATTTGAGAATCTTATTACTTAGGATGGAGTTTCTGGGTCATATTTAACATTTTATACCACAAATGAAATATAGAAAGTGCCATAGTAGTATGTTGCAAATAGCAACGGTAAGTATTATTTGTCAAAACCCTTACTTCACATACTTATACACACACATATTCACACACACACACATATATATATATACTGGTTCACAGTAATTACATACAAAGTCTTTATTGTGTCCACTATTATAAACTAAACATTTCTATTGAAAGTAAAGCTGGGTAGTGTAATATTAGAGATAATGAGAATAGGCAATGTGGAAAGAAGGTACATCTTATTTTCTTTGAGGCTTAGTTACAAATAGCACATAGTATAATACACAGGATGATCACCTTATTAATCTACTTCAAGTCTTTAAAAATTGGGTAAATTATTATATATTTCTTACTATGCATCCAAATCAAAACTTTGAAAAATACTGGTTTAGGTTTAATTCTTTCTTGAATTTATGGTGGTTTTTTTTTTTCCAAAGCATACCAGGAAAATGCTGTCTCCTTAAAATTTTCTTTTCTTTCCTAACTCTTTTAATTACATTTAGCGTAGAGTTTAAATTCTTTCTGCATTCCCAAAACACAAAACCTAAGAAGTTATTTCAGAAGTACACCCAGTATTTAAAAGAAGCAAGCTTGTGATTTACAAGTAACCATAGCCTTCAGTCTTCAGTGGAAGCCAACTTTTTGATGTTTCCAATTATAAGTTTGGACTTAAGGAAAAAAGCCAAGATACCTAAATATTAAAAGTTTTGCTTTACTTTCTAAAACATGAAAATAAAGCCCTGGCCTGTTTGGCTCAGTGGATAGAGTGTCAGCCTGCAGACTGAAGGGTTCCAGGTTCGATTCTGGCCAAGGGCACATGCCTGGATTACAGGCTCAATCCCAGGGGTGTGCAGGAGGCAGCCGGTCAATGATTCTCTCTCATCATTGATGTTTCTCTCCCTCTACCTCTCCCTTCCTCTATGAAATCAATAAAAAATAAAACATGACAATGAAGATAATTCAAAATCCTTTATAGCTTTAGCACATAAGTAAAAGTGTTTAGTAAAATTTTATCTATAGTAAAACTAAGCAATAAAGACCAAGTTTCCTAATGTAAAAACTAATGACAGCCTTTTTCAGAAAGGAAGTCTGCAGCAAATATTTTTGTAATAATGCTACTACATAATGTAATGTCTTTTAAATACATTTTATTAAAGGTCAATTTTAAAAAATATTTGATCAATACAAGGAATTAAGTCTTTACATCCCCCACTTTATGATTACAGTCCCACTATTCAGACCAGCAAAGTTGTGTATTTGCTCTACGTGAACAGGTTTTCACCAGAAAACTGCTCTTCAGTGCTTCACTGTGATGCTGACGTTGCTTTTGTGGTGCTGGACATCGAGCACGAGTTCCTCCCCCATTTCCACCCGGATGGGACTATCTAAAACAACTGCAGCTTGTTTCCAGTGGGAGACTTCACTGGACGTATCTAACCTAATCTCATCATCAAGGTGCATATGATACCAAAATGGAATGGCGGTCACTTGTCCAGATTTACAAATGTGTACCTAGGAAAATTAAGAAATCGTGAGAATTTCATCAAAACAAATAGACTTGAATAAGTAAGTCTTTGCCTTGTTAGTAAATTTTAGATCCAAATTTCATAGATATATTTAATTAGTAACCTATTTTATTCACTAATATTTTTCCAAGCCCATTTTTGGATATTGTTCAGAAAAGAAATAAATATTTAAGTCTTCAAAAGAAGTGGCTAAAACAATTTTATGTACATAAAGTGTTACCTAGTTTAAGGTAATTATTCTGTGTATGTCAAAAGTAATTATTTTAAGTTACCTTTACTTCTCTGTTAGAGGTGTTCAAATATGGAGTCATTAAATCCAGTCTTAGGAGTTCCACTGGCTTGCTTAAAGGTATACAAGGCAGTGAGGACAGGTCCAAAAATGCACGAATAGGTACCTAAAGAAAGTACAAGTTTTTCACTTTTAATTCTTTTTGTGGCCAACTGATTACTTTGTACTTGGCTCCGTACAATACAATGCTTTTTTCATTTAGCTCAATTCTTACATCAATCTTAAGATATAAGGAATTTCATGATTCCAGTTTTACAGTTTAGGCAGGTTAAATCATTTGTTTAAACCATGGTTTCAATTATCTATGGATTCTTTGCTTCGATGAAAACAGATTAAATTTTTACTTAAGCTCAAAATTTTTAAACCAAGGATCTCTTTTGTGTGAAAGATGAACAAATAAGCTAATAGTATAACATGAACTATTGAATTTGAGAAAATGTCTAATTCAATCAAACAACTTAATAGTGGATTTTGTTTGAAAATAAAATATATTTCTATAAGGCATTGATTCTCAACTTGGCTGCAAATTAAAATCACCTAGAGAGGCTTTAAAATCTGACCACACATCAGATTGATCTGGAGTTGGGTTCTAATTACCAGTAGCTCTGAAAGTAGTCATGCACTGCTTAACCAGGCGATACGTTCTGAGAAATTCATCATTGGGCGAGCATCACAGAGTGCACTTAGACAAACCCAGATGGTACAGCCCACGACTGTAATTGTGCCATGCTTCCATGTGACTGGTAGCGCAGGTCTGTTTACACCAGCATGACCACAAATACATGAGTAATGCGTTGCTCTATGACATTACCATGGCTATGATGCACTAAGCAACAGGAATTTTTGAGCTCCATGACAATCCTATGGGACCACTGTTGGATATGTGATCCTTAGGTGACTGAAACATCATTATGGGGTACATGACTGTAGAGTCAATGTTGACAACTAACTGCTATAAAGTGTCGCACCCATCACTTTAGCCTCCTCATTTAAAATAAAAAGGAAACAATTTTTAAAAAGTGCCTTCCTGCCTGGCCGGTGTGGCTCTGTGATTGTCAACCTATGAACCAGGAGGCACTGGTTCAATTCCCGGTCAGGTCAGGGCACATACCAGGGTTGTAGGCTCAATCCCAGGTAGGGGGCGTGCAGAAGGCAGCCAGTCAATGATTCACTCTCATCTTTCATGTTTCTATCTCTCTTCCCCCGTTCGCCTCCTCTCTAAAATCATATATATTTCTTTCTTTTTTTTTTAAGTGCCTTCCTGTCTGAATAAAATATTAGAGGCACAGATGCATCAACCTCTCCCTGGACATCCTTGAAGGCATCCATCCTTCCTTAGGTTGATTTTTATCCATAATAAGTTCCTTTGCTCTAGAAAACTGATAACCATCCTAATCCAGCGAAACATAATGACTATATAAAATGAGAGAAAGAGAGAAGGTAGGCTGTGGATAACAGCCACATGGTTGAATTTCTCTTCTAGGCACTTACCTGAAACTGGTTAATGAAAGGTGCTATATTTAATCCAAGAGTTCGTGCTGTTCCTTGAACTGCATTCTCTTCTACCAGTGTCTGTGATTCCACGAGCAACCCAAACATCAGCACATACTGAGGAAAGATCTTGCCTCCAGATTGTAGCAAACATCTAGAGAAAGAGAAGTGTTTTAAAAAAGCATCTTGATGCCCCACATTTTATCAATAGCAACAACTAAATCATGATGAATTAGTGAGCTACAAATTATAAATAGTCTAATGGACTTTTCCAAATAAAAAGCTGATGGAAAAGTTTACAATAGGCAAGCAGGCTGCTCTGTAATAGCTCTCCCTAAAGGCCAAATCATATACAGGTAATCTGATGAGCACAGTATCAGCAAGGAAAGTTAGAGATGATTCCTTAACACAATGGCACCAGAATAATGGAAACAAACAATGCTCCTAAACCAGGATAATCTCAGTAAATATGAGCACATGATCATTTAAATTGTATTAAGTCCTATATACACATTACCCTAAAAATGGACTCTATCCTGACCCCAATGCTTTACTCATATTTGTTATTCCTTTCCTATTAACTTTTTAGCATTTTTAGTAGTCGGGTAGAAATTGGTAAAATTATAGACCTCGTAACAAAATTATACAGGTTAAAAAAAATTATACAGCTCTTAACAAAATTCCTATCTATGCCTTTACTAAACCTGATAAAATTTTAATACCAAATAGCCACGAGAGGGTACCATTCTATGAAATTAGCAAGCTGAAATTTGATTTTTTCTTAGTTACCCTGAATATCTGTTTTTATAGATCTCTACTTATTTCCCATATCATACTAGTATATAGGCAGCCCAATCCCAAAGCAGGTTCACTCTTCTTCACATCTACGATGGAGGGGTACTTTGAGGGGAAAAATCAGTAATTACATGCACACAAAGAGAAAGGTATGAAGTCACAGGTCAATGCTTGAGGAAGATACAAAATCATAAATCATTTGTACAGTTATACCTTTAAAGAACTAAAAGAATTCACATGAATTTTAAGTTCAAAAAAACCCAACAGTATATTTTGTGTTTTACCTGGATATTGCAGCTTTTTCCATTATTTCCTGCTGTATGAGCCCAGATGGCTCAATGACATCCAATATAATTATACTCCACAACTTGTCTGATTTGGGCCTTTGCAACACAGCAGATTCGTCTTCCACATGTCTCAACCAAAACTCAAGTGTTTCTTTAGGAAAGTGATTGGCTTCAGATATGAGGTCCAGAGTGATGCGATGCTGGTCTTTCTCCACAGAACTGTAAGGTTTAACCTGCCCCAGTGTGCCAGCGATTATAGGCAGAACGGAGAAGCCTTCAGACACATCTAGCACATAGAAAGGCTCCGAGGCACTCTGTTCAGAATCACTCTGTCCACTTCCACAGCTCATCTCACAGTCCTGGCAGTGGGCATCCACGGCCTGGCACAGCTTCTCAGGGGTCAGTGAAGACAGCACTTTCCTCATTGCCATTTTAAAGGCTTCGTGATATGGAATGTTATTAAGCAAAGCAATTTCTGTGGATTCCAGTACACATGTCTGCTCCACAGCATCTGGTTTACTGGTCTGAAGGTTAGCCAGGGCACTACAGAGCTCAGCCTCATTTCCTAAAGAAAGCAAGTCTTTGTTCTTGGTAGGACTTTTTCCAACATCCATTTCATGTTCCGAACTGAAGACACTGATACTCTGGATTCTTAAGTAGCAATCCTGACAGGACACTTCCATCATCACATGGTCCCCAGGCTTTATCCAGTAGTCTTCATAAGAAAGAAAGAAAATAATTATAATTGATGAGTATGAGTGTTTATTAGCCTTATGATCACAAACACATCTGTCCTCCATTTCACCAACCCTCCCCATTTTTTAAATCACTACAGGGAGGATTATATATATTAATTTATTAGAATTAAGTGAATCAATCTATTCATTTCCTACCAAAAAATAAAAATAAAACCTAGGAAAATCTCTTAGGCTTTACAAAGGGAAACACTGAAGTTAAAGATTCAATTAACTCAGTCTAATACAGAGATTCCAGAGTTACATTATTGGACCTTAACTATCAGTATTTAGTGCTTTCCCTACAATCATTAGATATCCTTTCGTGTCCCCAAATTGGAGGTGGGAAGGGCTACAGGGAACTCTCAATTTTCTTTGGCAATGAAGCTGACAATAACAAAGAGATGAAATTAAGGGATTAACACGAAACCTTACATTAGCTTAAAGGGCCATTATTCTTTTCTCTAAAAGTAATTTCTAAAAGAACAAAAGCATTATTCACTAGAACCATATCAGTAATATCTCTTAACTATCTTGCATATTTGAAAATATAAACTGTCATGCTCTTTCTTTTTCATTACCTTTCACACTTAATAAAACTTGAAAATGTGAATGTACAATTGCAATCTCTTATCAGTACTAAAGCCAGTTGAAAATACAAATTATTATTCTTGTGTTTAAACATTTAAAACGTCCTTTCCCAAGAAAACATTTAAAAACAAAAAGACCATCTGTCTAAGTTACTGTAAGAGGCTTAAAATAAATAAACACAAATAGACGATATCACTTATTAAGTGCCAATCACTATGGTAAGCATTTTACATCCATCATCTCTATTAATCCCTACTACAATCCTGCAAGGGAGGCAGCAGCATACCATTTTTACACAACTCATAACAGCAGCTCTGAAAAGTAACCAGCAAGGACAGCCAGGGAGTCAGAAAGTTAGGAGCTGAGACCTGAATCCAAATCTACACGACTGACTCTAAAAACACCATACTAGCCATAACACTGTGCCGACTTCATGAGTTAATGACTGTGCCAAGTCAGATCCTTGATTAGGAGAAACAAGTAGCCACTTTAAAAAGTAGAATTTTTTCTAAACAAGTAGCCACTTTAAAAAGTAAAATTTCAACTGCTGTGAAATATACTGAAACCCATCAAATTGCTGGTCAAAAAAATTTTCTATACAAAAAATACCTTTAATATAGAATTTCCTTAGAGAAGTCCATGGATTCATGAACTCTCTAAAACTGCAAACTTGTGTACTTATTTGAGTGTGTGCATTTCTAGGACCTGGGGCTCCACAGATGCCATCAGGTTCTGTAAACGGTAAGAACTCCTGCATTAAAAGTAATACTTTTCTGTTTTATTAAAAATGGGCTACACTGCTCTTATCTACTGCTGGAAAAATGATTTAATGATTTTTTAAAATACATATTTTGTTGACTTCAGAGAGGAAGGTGAAGGAGAGAGAGAGAAACATCATTCATGAGAAAGAATCCCACTGACAGGCTACCTCCTGCACACCCCCTACTGGGGATCGAGCAACCTGGGCATGTGCCCTTGACCGGAATCAAACCCAGGATCCTTCAGTCTGCAGAATGATGCTCTATCCATTGAGCTAAACCAGGTAGGGCAATGACAGATATTTTTGAGTGATATGCAGGAAAGTTGTGTTTTAGTTTCTCTTATCAACCTACATATATTATTTAAAGCCGCTTTTAAAATAGAAAAAGAAAATTCTCAAAGCTGTCATCAGTCTCCCTTGACTAGAAACTTCATATTCAAAGTGATTTTCTTTTTACAATGCCTCAAATGCTTAGAGGATTAAAACAACAAGTGTAAGAACAGAAAAACACGAACAGAAAAAAAATTAGACAAGGTAATACCTGCAAGGTCATGTACGGGGTAGACAGCCTGTTCCCAACATGATTCCTCACTAGGACTTGTGCACAAACTATGTTCATCATCAAGCTGGAGTACAAACCAAACCACAATGGCATCCAGTATGCCTTCTTTAATAACAGGAACACCAATCTTATCAGGTTTTCTAGTTGCAAGACTTCTTAATTCCTACAAAAATATAAAAGGATTTTATACATTTAATATGTGCATGTCCCAATATCGTATCACTTTCCATTTCTGCAAGTTCTCAATCCGGCCATAGGCCCTGGGGAATTGGTATCTTGGGACGCCTAGAACCACTTAGGGCACTCTGACGTATCACAGTGGAATAGATGCAGCTATTAAAACCAGGGAAGCAGATACATATTACTGACATAGAAAGAAGTCCGTGATAAACAGGGTAGGGCAAAGTAGGTTTACAGGTGTGAGTACGTGAAACACTGGGTTCATTCTGATATTATTACTTACTAGAGGCCCAATGCACGAAAATTCGTGCAAGAGTAGGCCTTCCTTCCCCTGGCTGCCGGCACCAGCTTCCCTCTGGCACCTGGGACCCAGTCTGCTTCACTCTGGCCCTGGCTTCGTCCAGAAGGACATCCAGAATGAAGCCCGGAAGGACGTTCAGTCTAATTAGCATATTACCCTTTTATTATTATAGATTATTATTATTTTCCATATGAAGAACTACAAACCTACTTTTGCCCCTCCCTTATTGCTGAATGAAGGCAGTGTGAGTGGCAAAGCAATATTGTTTTGTTTTAAAAAAGTGTGTGAGTGGGTGAGAGAGAATGTGTATAGAATAGAAAAGCAAGTCTGAAAAGATGCGCTTGAAACCAGTAACCTGGGGAAAGAAGGACCTATATATATATTTTTAAAGACACCTTTTCTTTTTCCTTTATATTCTTCTGTGTTATTTGAAAGTATTAAACAGGCAGATATTACTTTCAAAATTAAAGACTTAATAAGATGTATTTTTTACTGTGACAAAGAAAAATTAAAAGCTTGAACTAAGAAAAGGATAGCTTTGGGGTACTTAGCAGCTGTAATCACGTTGTTCTCTATGTGATATCAGGAAAAAAATGTTCTTGAAGCTCAGCCTTAGTAAGCAATGACAAAATGTTAATTTAGCTCTAGACCACCTCAAGAAAAAGCTGGTAACAATTAATAGAAAGCTTTTATTAAATTATAAAAATCTTAGGTTAAAATGACCCTCACAAAGTCTTCTGTCCCCAGACAGGTTTCATCTAAAGAAATGTATATACTTGAACATTTAACTTGAATTAAAGGGCTTCAGAGAAAGATTTTATGTAACTTTTCTCGATTCCTTTGGACACTTTCTTTGTATATTCACTTCCTTCCACCACTCAGCAACACACACATAGACACTGGGGTGATCAACTTATCCTGGTTTACACAAGACTGTCCCAGTTTTAAAAGTAAAAGTCCCACATCTCAGGGACCTCTTCTGGGCAAACCGAGATGGCTACTCACGCTAAAAATCATACAATCCGGAGATGTGGATTACTATTCATTTCAAGGAGTTAAATGTTAATCTGAAGTGGCAGCAAACACTAAGAAAAGTCAGAAACATCTAGGACAGAACTCCTGCCCCTACATTCACATGCTGCGTAATTTGGGGGAAATTAACGTAAGCAACAATTCCTTCATCTGTATAGCACATAGATAAGTACAACCATATTACGAGATTCTTGCCTAAGCGACCTAAGAACACATGTGAAAACACCTGGCACATTATACATTCCCAACAAATGTTAGGGATTTCTTTTCTTTCTTTTTTAAGTGAATAATTTCAGGAGGGAATTCTGGTTACCGTTTAATCATTTTCTTTAAATGGAATCCCATGCAAACTCATAAAATAAGACTGTCCTATATATTAATTATTTTAAACAACAGATACAGTTTAATGCTCAAAAACAGTAATTGAACTTTTTTTTTTACCTGAATATTGTTGAAATCTACTGTCATAATTTCAAAGCACTCTGTCAAAGCCAAATATCCTCCAGGAATTCTACTCATCTTTTCAGTTGTATAAGGTTCAACTGTTTCTTCGGTATCTACAGAAGAATAAGTTGGACTCTGAAATTTCACATTTGTTGGCAAACAGATCCCAGCAATGTCCTTAATGCCCACCCTGGTGATAGAGGAAATAAGAGAGAGAAGGGAGAAAGATGGGGTTCTTTTTTAGAATCAAGTAGCATCATCTAGTATCGAATCCATCAAAAATAAACATAAAAATGAAATAAAACTTCAGAGACAAAGTTTTCCTAAACGTAATTATATACATAATCCCTAACTTTAAAGGAAAACAGATAATAGGTCTACATTACAATTAAGAACTTCTGCTCATCAAAAGATACCCAACCCTAGCTTCTCAGTGGTTAGAGCGTCGGCCTCTGGACTGAAGGGTCATGGGTTCAATTCCAGGTCAAGGGCACATACCTTGTTGTAGGTTCAATCCCTGACCACCGTCAGGGGACCCATGCAGGAAGCAACCAATAGATGTGTCTCTCTCACATCAATGTTTCTCTCTCTCTCTCTCTTTCTCTCTCTCTTTCCCTCTCTCAAAAGATACCCTCCCCTTCCATTCTCTCTAAAAAAAAAAAAAAATCAATGAAAAAACTCTCCAGGGATTGAGCCCCAACCCAGGCATGTGCCCTGACCAGAAATTGAACTGGCAACCTTTAGGTGCACAGAATGACACTCAACCAACTGAGCCACATGGGCCAAAAGCAGGATGATTATTATTTTACTCATCAGTATTTCCTAAAACATTTGTATGTTACATTTACTACTAATAAGTAATTGGAAGGGGGTCCTCCTTAAAAAGTCCTCACAAAATATGGATCAATATTTTAGCAAAATAAAACATTCACGATGCTCAAGAACATGTAACCAAGAAACTTCTTTAACTAAAAAAACCTTTATATCATATTTGGTAAATAAATCTTAGCATCTCATGGGTAGAAAGATCCTTAAATTTGATTCCCCTCAATCACAAAACATTTACTATTAATAAAGTTATTAAGAACGAATGAGAGAAATTAAAAGTAAATTATTTTCATGTTGGAAATTTTTACTTCACTTTCATCTAAAATCAGTGAACTTAATATTTTCCTACATTAATCTACTGCACATCAAAAGGATACTAAGTTGTATAAAAATTAATTTTCCACTAGGAAATTGAAGCTGGTTTTAATCCTAGAATCCTAAAGTTTTAAAAAATTCAAAAAGAAAATTAAGACCTGAGTAAACATGAATTTAAAGGTCAGAAAACTACAAATTCTCTTCCAAATAAACATTCATTAAATAACCTTTAAAGTATAGTCTATCCTTTAAATTATGATTTTTTAAGTAATTGCTATTTCAATAATCACTTACCTATGATGTCTTCTTATCTCTGCACATTCTACTGCCATGCCATATAAAACAGCACTTGCTGGTATAACTTTCCCATACTTTTCACAGTTACCATTTTCACCTTTGGTCTAAAAATATAACAATAAAGATTAGATTCAGTTACATGTATGCAAAAATATGTAATGACAAACTCTAAAAATTAATAAGAAAACTAAAGAACAATAGGTAAGAATAAGCAGGTTATGGTTTTTTTTCTTCAAAAGTTTATTTTATTTTCATTGCTCTACGTATGTATATATATATATATATATATATATATATATATATATATATAATATACATTTTTTAACAGTACAAACAGGAAGGGAAGGAGGGAGGGGTAGTTATAAGAGTACAAGTGTGCATACGGCAAAAAACTACTGGATATTGACTTGAGAAGCCAAAATCACCATTACCTATTTAAAAAACAAAATGCTCTTCTTTTTAACCTGTAATTAGCTATTTTAAATCCAAACCACTTTCTGTAAGAAGTGAATTCTTATTACATGTTAAAATCATTTCGTTCATAATATGTATTACATAAAACAAATCTACAATTTGTAGGCCACTGTAAAGAATTTTAATGCAAAATATAATTTGGTAATTATAAGAGTTAATTAGTAGCCTGGGTCAAACTAATACCTTAAAACCATACCAAGACAGTATTTCTAAACTCTCTCGATAATTTGCCAAAATTTCAAGCAGTGAGGGCTGTGAGACTGAAAGTTCTTCCTTTCGCAATCTCACTCAAGAATCCAATAGTCAGTCCCTTCACAATACAATCTCAATTCCTATGAATTCCTTTTTGCCTGTATACCCCATTTGGGCACACAAGTATACACTGCATTATGTTATTAAATGTTTGTGGGGTGTATTTTTTATAGATTTCTTTGTGATAGGGGCTCAATAAATATCTATTAAAATAATAAATTCTATATCAAATTTACCTATTTTCATGCTGCTTACCTTTGGCTGCAAAAGTAAATGCTCCCAGGCATGAATCAAACTCTCCACAATTCCTTCTCCAAATAAACCTGCATCGACAGTTTCTGTTACAACTAGGGACACTCTACAGAATGATTTTTTAAAAATATATGTAAGTAAAATATCATGATTTTATATAAAGATGTCAAAGCTGAGAGAAAAAAGGAAGAGTATATTATAGAAACAGTCCACAAGTAAAATTTCCTAACACATTTCATTTTTAATATTTACTGTTGAAACTTGAAGAACTTGACTCTAATGTTCCTCAGGCTCCTCTGTATTCCACTAACTTCTTGGGGGCGGGGGCGGGTGGCACAACCTTCACTTGACTCTGCTGCCCCTCAGACTATTTTCATTGCCTAAATCCTTAAGAGCGGCTCACACCCATTAACATTACCAGTCCCTCTCCTTAATGCTGACTACTTGGACTTCTATACACAACGCTATATAAAAATACTCTGCATCATCAATGACTCCCCTACTTATCCAAATAAATAATCTTTCTCAGTTTCATTTTCCTTGATCTACAAATAATAGTCAATGCAGGTGAAAAGCCCTGCCTCTCAAAATCCTTCTCTATCTTCATTATCCATGTTTACCGCTTACATGTTGATTGTGCCTCTCCTGTTATTTCTCTTGCTTTTTACCCACTACCTGTGAGTTTTCACAAAAATCTAATCCACAGAGCTCTGACCTTCATTCATTTTTTCTTTCTAGAAAATTTAATTCAAAGACACACCAAAATGATTTTTTCTCCCTTCTCTAAACTTCTTTAGCATTTATTGTATCATTCAGTGTAATAAAAAGATTTTTTTAAAAACCACGTTTCATGACTATTCCTTATCTTCCTATCTAGATTATAGGTGCCTTGCAGAAAAAAAACAACTTTAGAATCACCCACGGTGCCTAGACCCAATATTTTATATATACACAAATTTTCAGTACTTACAATTACATACATTTACAAAGTAGAAGGTATTGCAAACATTTAATCCAACATCTTAAATCTCTAGATTCGTTCAAGATCAAAATAAATTAATAATGGAATCTGTATTGGAATCCTTCTACAACACTATCTGTGAGAAAAATTTATTTATTTATTATTATTGTTATTATTATTATTATTATTTAGAGAGAGAGGAAGGGAGAGAGAAACATCGACTGGTTGCTTCCAATACATGCCCCAACAGGGGATGGAATCCTAAACCTGGGTATGTGCCCTGATGGAATCAAACCCACCACCTTTTGGTGTACGGAACGATGCTACAAACAACTAAGCCACACAGGCCAGAGGAGTAAAATGTAAATAACTCTTGATTCATGCTATGGACTGAATTGTGTACCACCAAAATTCATACAAGTCCTAACCCACAATGTGACTGTATTTGGAGAGAAAGTCTTTAGAAGGGAATTAAGGATAAATGAGATCATAAAAGTGGACAGAACTGGTATCCTTATAAAAGTGAAAGAAACACCAATGATCTCTCCCTCTCCTCACATGCACAGAAACAGGCCATTTGGGAACACAGCAGGAAAGCAGCCATCAGCCATCTGCAAGCTAGAAAAAGAACTCTCACTAGAAACCAAATTTGCCAGCACCCTTTGATCATGACTTCTAGCCTCCAGAACTATGAGAAAATAAATGTTTGTTGTTTAAGCCATATAGTCTGCAGTATTTTGTTTCAGTGGCCTGAGCAGACTAAGACAATTCAGGACACTGTTTCTATAAAATGGGTATAATTATCTGTTTCAACGATCTAAGAGTACTTCTTTGTAAGTACTATGAAAATATAAACATTATTATACACATATGAAAGAAGACTTTTTAAAATCATAGTTCAAATGATAAGAATCCTATATAATAAAAGGCTAACATGCAAATAGAATGGTGGAACAACCAGAACAACCGGTCACTATGACATGCACTGACCACCAGGGGGCATATATGAAACATGGCGGGAGTTGGCCATGGCTGGATGGTGGAGCAAGTGAGCAGGGGTGCCAGACCAAGGTGGGGCACTGGTCGCTGTCATTGGGGCGAGCCTCTGGTGGTTACTGAAAATTCTTTGCTCCTGCGTGCCGCGTTCCTGCTCAGCGCTCGCACCTGCTGCCGGTGCCAGCTTGGCTCGCACCTGCAGCTGGTGCCAGGCACCAGTCCCGATCACTTGGCACCACCAGCGGGTGTGAGTGGCAGCTGCCATCCCTCATCGCCCCTGAGGGCTTCTCCACCTCCCCCTGCTCCTGAGGGGCAATCGGGGCAGCAGCTGCCGCTCGCACCCACGGGCAGGGCCAGCACCATCAGCGCATGGGAGCGGCAGCGGCAGGAGCAGGGCTGCCAGCAGATGGGACAGGGTGCCGCGGTGGGAGGGTCCGGGCGGGTGCACAAAGGATGGGCTGAGAACCACCCCTGTGCCTACTGCAGCCTTGTGGCCCACAGTTCCTTCCAAGGTGCACGAATTTGTGCACTGGGCCCCTAGTATAAATATGAGTTGAAATAAGATGAGAAGATAAACTACCCAAGAGAGATAGTAAAGCAAACACTACACAGAGAAAGCTCTTTATCTAAATGACAGTGTTGGACCAGTTGATTTTAAATCTCTTCTAGCTCCAAAACCCCATCACCCCTGCAATACAATTTAAAGTGAGATAACACACACTAAAAAGCCAAGACTTTTTAATGAGATAATATTCAAAGCATTTGAAAGGGCCTAAGCCATTGAAAGCTGAAATTCCCAAAATGTTCAATTTAGCCAAACATTTTAACATAAAATGTAATAAGTCCACCAAGGTTGATCAACTCATACATCATTTTAGAGTAGATTTTTTAAGTTATTGACTACATAGGAGGTATTAATCCACTTTTACAACTAGAACACTAAAACTAACAAAGGTAAAGTAACTTGCTAAAGGTCAAATTCATTTATTAAGTCGCTAGCCACAAATTTTTTTCAAGATCCTTAAATTTTTATTATCAAGAATATGACCTGCCCCAACTGGTTTGGCTTAGTGGATGGAGCATTAGCCTGCAGACTGAAGGGTCCCAGGTTCGAGTCCGGTCAAGGACACATGCCCAGGTTGCGAGCTCGATCTCCAGTAGGGGGCTTGCAGGAGGCAGCCGATCAATGATTTTCTTCTCATTGATGTTTCTATCTATCCCTCCCTCTCCCTTCCTCTCTGAAATCAATAAAAATATATTTAAATATATATATATGACCTTATGGCCCTGCCCTGTGTTTCTCAGTGGTTAGAGCATTAGATGGCACAATGAAGGGTCGCAGATTCGATTCCCGGTTAAGAGCATGTACCTGGGTTGCGGGTTGGCTCCCCACCCCAGGTCAGGGTGTGCAGGAGGCAACCAATTAATGTGCCTCTCTCACATTAATGTTTCTCTCCCCCGCCCTCCTTCCGCTCCACTCTCTGAAAAGCAATGGAAAAAATATCCTTAGGTGAGGATTACAACATGAACAACAAAAGACTATGACCTTACTATGAAAACCCATCTTATGCTAAACTATCCTATATCCATAACTTTATAGTATAAGGGTTTTAGCATTTTTGTTTGGACTAGAAACCAGAAATGCAAATATCTTACTTTTTAAAAAGTAAAATAATGGATTATGAATACTAAAATTAGTTCACATTATAATACCTTTCGGGAATGTGTTTTGGAACTTCTATGTCAAGCGACTTCATATGTAAGAGTTTGATTCCTCCTTCCATCTTGTTCGCTGCCACTACATCACAGGCAAGTTCATACATGGTCTGGGATAACTCACAGGCATACACCGAGTGCGCTCCAGCTCTTTTAGCAAACATACTGCAAGGGGAAAGTGCTCCATCAAAAAAATAATAATAATAATCCACTGTCTTTTTTCAAGTTTAGTGGAATTGTGATATTTAAACATGGGCTTTCTTTTTATTCTGTAACACAATCATTATTCACTCTACATTAAAAAATGAACTAATATTCTTGTCAAGAAACAAATCATACAATAAATCATTATGCCCAGCAGATTAAGAAGACACAATAGGCATGAAGAACGCTAATAGACTTAAATAACTAGATTCAACCAGAATATTAATATGAAAATACTACTAAAATTCATTATTCAAAATTCCAATAATAACCCCAAATTTTTCTTAGTAGTTAGGTCCAATTCTTGATAAAGCAAAAGTTACAGTGAAAAATGTAATAGTTATATGAATAGTCACAACAAGATTATGAGAAATAAATTAAACTCTATTTTTAAATTCCACAGGTAAATATTCCATATTTGGTAAAATCTTTAATTTACATTAGTATACATGCATATGTAATTAAAACACAAGTACAACAAACCTTAGTATTCCAGTTCCTGCTCCAATATCCAAAACACTTTTGGATCCCGAACAAACTGCCTTTTGGATTGCTGCGTTATAAATCGTATTCCTTTTGGTGTCATTAAGCATGATAAAGTGCCAACGTTCCACCAACCAATTTGCAACACGATAAAAGTTCTCCTTTGCATCACTGAAATCAGGGTTTAGCTTCACTGCTTTATGAAAATACCCAGCTGCTTCATCTCTAAAGCCCATTCTAGAGTAAAAAAATGACAAAAAATTTAACTAAAGGCTATCAGTTACAGGGCCTTCATTCATGTCACTCATCTGGCCTGAGAATCCCTCACCAGCACATCAAATCCTACTCAACCCAACTGTCATCTCCTTTGGGAAGTCTTCAGTGAGAATTGCAATCCTTCATCACTTCTTTCTTTTCTGAAGCCCTATTATATTTATGCATTCCAGGACCCCAACAAGTAATTTAAGTATAAATTACTATTGTACCATAGTATGGTAGAAGCTCTCAAAGTCGTCCTTCATTTAACCAACCTAATAGAACAGCAGTGCTTTCTAAAAGCCATTCTCTCTGTAAAAGGTACTAATGCCTATGGCTAGCAGGCTCCTCTCTGGGCTGCCTACGTACTATTTCTCACAGGAACTGAGTTGAATGGTCATCAAGAGTCAGTTGAATTTGCTGCCAGACCAGTTTATACCAGTTGTACTTGTTACACCATCATTACATATTTTACTTAAATATTACAGAAATGAAATAAAATGACTGCAATAAAAAGAGCCACTGTTTCTAAGAACACTAAGCTAAATGCTTTGGAAAAAAATCAAAGGTGAATCACCCAAAAAATTACAACTGAATTCAATGTGATAAAATAAAAAATAGAAAAGGAAAAAACTATCAAACCATCCAAAACTATTATAGTTTCTTAAACTATCTATAATGAAGATAGAGAGTTCCACCCCTTTTGAAGTACCTAATCTTTTATAGACCAACTAGAGGCCCAGTGCTCGAATTCGTGCACCAGTGGAGTCCCTAGGCCTGGCCTGTGGGATCGGGCCAAAACCAGCTCTCTGACTTCCGCCGAGGGGTCCCGGATTGCGAGAGGGTGCAGGCCAGGCCGAAGGACCCCACTGGTGCACAATCAGGGCCGGGGAGGGACATGGGAGGGCTCCAGGGCGTGTCTGGCCCATCTCACTCAGTCCCGATGGCCAGACCCCAGCAGCAAGCTCACCTACCAGTCAGAACGTCTGCCCCCTGGTGGTCAGTACACATGTGAATTACAACTGAATTCAGTGAGCGGTTGAGTGGCCTTAGCATATCATTAGCATATCACACTTTGAATGGCCGACTGGATGACTGGACATTTAGCATATTAGGCTTTTATTATATAGGACAGTTGTAATGCACATGACTAGTATGTAATTCAGATTTCAGCAGCACCCAAACTAGTCCAAACGCTTTTCAACAAGCAAGTTCCCTGATTAAATCCTTGGATTTAAATTCCTAAAGGCTTACTCTCAATTTTTGTATTTATCTGTCATTGATTGGTAATTTGTGGACCAGTACCAGTGTGTGGTCCACACATTGAAGAGAACTGAATTAGTAGAACCCTTTTACACTCAGATTTCTTCACAAGCACCTTGAAGCATTCTATCAACTTGAAAGAAACGGAATCAGCCCTAGCTGGTTTGGCTCAGTAGATAGAGCATTGACCTGCAGACTAAAAGGTTCCAGGTTCAATTCCGGTCAAAGGCACATGCCCAGGATGCGGGCTCCATCCCCAGTGGGGAGCATGCAGCCCATCAATGATTCTCTCTCATCATTGATGTTTCTATATTTCTCTCCCTCTTCCTTCATCTCTGAAATTAATAAAAATATATTTTAAAAAAAGAAACGGAATCAGACTATTCATTGTGAGTATGATTTAAGCAAGAAAAGGGAACTCCAAGCAGGAAACTGCACTCTAACAAAAGGCAATCGCCCTGTAAAATGAAGTCACTCATATTATCTCTAAGTATCATGAAGACAGAGCTGTCTTATTCTTATTCTGCAACTGCCAAAGCATACAGTACAATGCAAAACACATCGTAAGTAACCATTATTTGTCGAGAGACCAACTTAGCAATGGATATTTTAAAATTTCAAAATGTGAAAGATCTGTTAAATCAATGCCAAGCCTGCATCTAATAACTTCCTGGGTTTACATTTCCCTTAGGCTTGATCCTTAATGTATAATTCAGTTTTCTTAAACTGCAATGCTAATCTAAAAAACAGATGATCCACTCAAAGTATATCTTTTACGGAAACACTCAAGTGTCTCAATAACACCAAGGAACTATAAAAATACCTTTTTTATTTTAACTAGAAAAAAAAACATTATTTTCCTGACTAGCAATTTAATGTATTGTAAATCTGATTGTCTAACACAAGGAGACACTCCAGACACCAATTTTATCTCACAAATAAATGTCAGGAAAGGAAGCTATCATTTACTTTGGAAATCTTTTTCTCCTGGAAAAGTGACTCCTTTGGTGGGGCGTAAGTTATACACTGTTTTGATGAGAAAAGTAGAATGGAACAAAAGCTAAGAACCACTGTCCTAAAGAACAAAAGTAAACGGTACAGCCAAAGCCACATTCACACTATCACAAATTCTGAACTGCCACTGTCTGAATTTGAAATGCTGCATAGTTTGACATCTCCCTGAAGCAAATTAACACCAAGTATTTATTTTTAATTTCAAAAATAATTCACCAACAGTTACAATCTGCCAAAAGTGTAGCGCTCAAATTTTCTGTTAAATTGCGTTTATTCTAAAACATAGGTCTTATTATGTTATGATCATTATATGTGTGTAAAATTGAGTCCTATAAAGTAATTCTACTTGCATAAACTAAAGAACTACAGAAAACTTTGAACTTAAAGTGTAGATTTCTAACTAATTTGAAGAGTTACTTAAAAATCTTTTAAAACTAAATTTCATTTAAATGGAGAGTGGCTGCTAATTTGTAGAGATGGAGTCTGTGTATCAGAATCAGTGTAAACAAACAAGCCACAGATGACAATCTTATTTTCCTAGTTACTATCATACTCTACAACTAGAAACTATCAAATATTTGTCTCTTAAAGGAGTACTCATCTCACTCCACCAGCCATTTCGACTAAGACTATAGTTACATTACCGAGGCTGACTAATAAAGTTTGACACAGGTATTTCTTATACAGAATTTTTCATAGAAAAATAAAACTTAATGTGACCAGATGAGCAGAGCAAGAAGTGAAACCAGATTTATTAAAACAAATCCAAAACAAAAATGTTTGGTATTTTTATCAGTCTTAATTATAAAGTTTCTAAGAAGAGTAGACAGAAATTCGAATGGCAAATTTTGGCAAATTCCAGAGAACAGATTTACAAGTTTCCTGGCAAAGCACCACAGGACTTCTCTGCCATCTGGGAACCATGATTACATCCTCTTCAGCAAGGTCTGGATCTCAGCCTACAGGGGGGACTCTTCCTTGATATCACCTCAGCCTTAGGGACAATGGCTATTATACATTATGTGATATTGTATTAAAACTGCTGTTATTACATATTATATCTGCTATTCCTATATTCTTCTGAGTTCTCTTTATAGCTTATTAGCTAATCCCTCTTTATCCTGTTACAGTTAATAATTCTTTATATTAAACTTTCCCTGTTCAAATTACTTTACAATTTATCCCTGATCCAGGTGATACAGAGTAATTCTTAACAAGTAATCTGAAATCACTACACACCTGAAGAGATGCTCCCCCATACTATTGCAAATCACTTCATCATCAGGAAACAGCTCCAGGGCTTGCTCATAGCAACCAAGTAAGTCTTGTGTTCTACTGAGAGCATCAAGCTCTTCAGCCCACCTGAAGAGTGTATACTGAAAAGTTTCCTTTACAAAAGAGAAAATAGCAAATTAGTCAATAACAAAAATGAAGAACGACAATACAACACATATTGAAGATTCCCCAGAGAGTAAAACTTAACTATAATTGAACCATCACCTTAAATTTTATCTTTAAAAGGCACTGTTTGCTAAACAAATGCATAAATGAATAAATTTTACCACCTTTGTGGTAGTAAATTAGACAGTTTGACCTCTCTCTAAATTCTCTCTACTCTTAGCCGCCATTTCACATTCTCCACCTACCTCTTTTTTGTGGGCTTCTGTGTTTTGGGAGTTTGTGTTTGGCCTTCTTCTCTTTTCTCATCCATCCCCAGTGCATTCACTATCACCTGTGTGTTGATAGATGCTACATCTGCGTCTCCAATCCTGATGCTCTTCTGAACCTCAGACTCATAACTTCCTACCAGTCATCTCAACTAGGGATTGCACCCTTAGTCATCTCAAATTCAGCTCAACTCAAATATTTCCTGAACAATCAGTGTGCAAAGAATAGCATGAATAATATAAATCCTGTTCCAATCCTCACAGAGGCCTTGTAGAGAGCATTTTACCATACAATTTTGAAAACATTCAAAATATTCTAAACGAAGCCATCATATTCCTCTCACACAGAATATATTTTTGGTACCACCTGACCAAAAGCCATTTAATCACCTTATAATGCTACCTTAACTCCAATACAATTAGTTTCAAACCCAGCCTATTCT
This sequence comes from Cnephaeus nilssonii, assembly GCF_951640355.1. NCBI lineage: Eukaryota > Metazoa > Chordata > Mammalia > Chiroptera > Vespertilionidae > Cnephaeus > Cnephaeus nilssonii. The sequence continues at coordinate 55,728,181 of NC_137076.1, read as the reverse complement.
CTCTCATTTTCTTTACATCGGTCACCTCCTCTCCAATCCCAGTGTTACAACATAATCTGGCCCTTTTAACCACTTGCTGGACTGTCACCCTCCCTCCAAATACATTTCCCTCCAGTCTCCACACGGCAACACAGTGGAAAGAGAGGCGGCTTTGGTCATGCTAGTTTTAACATGAACACATTTTACATCATCCTCACCTATTTTATACAGGAGAGTTAATACCTGAAACTGAATTCTGACGAAGTTTACTAGAGAGCCAAGAATATAAGGAAGAAGATTCTAGGGTGTGAGGGGGGGGAAAAAAGCACAGATTATATGAAATGGATCAGGGAATCAACAGGTTAAGGTTGGTGTGGCTGAAATGTGGATATGGGGAGTAGACGGAATAACAGGAAATAAGACTAAAGGCACTGGTATTTTGCAAAAGCCCAAAGAAATACAATTTTGTTCTGCAGAAAACAGAGCTAGTTACTGAATGCCAGGCATTGAATTATTAATTTTAGATGTACTTTTAATACACATTAAATATCTATTAAACAGATATTGTCCCAGTTTTACAAGAGGAAACTAAGGAACAAAGAATAGAGGAAATGCACTCGAAATGACCCATTATTCTACTGCTACCTAGAAAAGCAAACTGTATCTAAACATATCATCTTCCCCTCCTTTAAGCCAGCTGGTCCTAAAACTCACACTAAATTTATGTGAACTACAAACTGATATCTATTGGATGGAGGGCAGCGTTGTTGTTAAACATACTGCAGTCCACAGGACTGGCCTCCACAACAAAGAATTATCCCACCCAAAATGTCAGTAGTGATGAAGTTGAGAAACCCTGAGTGAAATAAAGGAAAGTAGTTTGAGGCTGGAAATTGAAGCAAAATTAAATCACTTTTGCAAATTTAAATTCGAAAATAACTTGGAAAAATGCACCGCATTTCAATAGAATAACTGCCACAAATAACCTGATAACTGAATCTAAAAGTATGCATCATCAAATGAATACTTTAGGCTGATTCCAAAATGCATTCAACCACAGAAACCCGTTAACATTCCTTCTGTCATCAGCAGGGACCAGTGCAAAGGCCCTGAGGCAGGAACATGCTAGAATTCAATATAGGAAATGGGAGATGATCACCAGAGGCCTCATTTGCAATATAGCCTTTGGAATCTGAGTGAGAAGGAAATTTGGAATTAGAAAAGTGATGTCATCCGACTTGTTTTTGAAAAGCTCACGCCGGTCGCTGGCTTCATAGGGGTGACCTGCAGGAGAGAGCCTAGTTGCAAGCCTATTCCAACAGTCTGCAGGTGACTGAGGCTTCAACCGGGGTCGCAAAGGAGAGGTGGTGACAAGTGGTCAGATTCTGGATATATTTTTAAGGTGGAGCAGACAGGATTTCCTGATGGATGGGCTGGCTGTGGGTGTGAACAAAGGAAGTCAAGGCTGAACAGTAAATAATAATAGCAACCAACTTAGCCCCCTTCTCCCCGTGTATTTGTGTCTGTATTTACTCTTCGGACCTGCCCGCCAGTGAGAGAAAGAAGGGCTCTCCTCACCTTCACGGCGTCTTTCAGCTCCGGCGCCAGGCTGAGCACCAGGAGGTAGTGGGCGTACGCGGTGCCGAAGTCCTGGGCGCGCATGCAGTACTCGGCGCTCTGCAAGGACCGCGACACCAGCTCGTCCCGCCCGGCTGCCCGGGCGCCACTCCCGGCGCCGCGGCGGGGCCTGGGCCGCGAGTTCGACATGGCAGAGTCACCTCCCTAAGCCAGAGCAGGTGTAACCAAAGGGAAGATGCTTTGGTAAACGGAACGAAACTGCCTCGGTGGCTACACGTCCATGTGCCTAACTAGAGAACGAGCACCCGGGAAAGAGTTAGCCTCCGCGGCGGGTGAGCGCGCACAGCCCCGCCAGGCGGAAGCCCCGCCCCGCTGTCTGAAGGGCTCCGCAGAGCTTGACGCACGGCCAACCAACGACGGACCCCGGCGGGCAGCGCACGCTACGCGAACGTCAGCGCGCCTGACGTGTGCACGTCGCCGTCTGCCCCCTCCCGTAGGCGGGGGAGGCGCGGGGCGCCCACTACGCGTGCGCGAGGGGCATGGTAATGGTCTCTTCCTGGCTTGCTCCCCCCACACTTTTTTTTTTGTCCCCCCTGGCTGAAACCAGAGCTTTCGGTCCCCCTTCCCGGGCCTTCAGGACTGTGTGACTTCAGCTGCAAGACCTCACTCTACAGAAGCTGCACCCACCCGTGAGGGATGTGGATGGTGTGAGCAAAGACCGTCTGGTGATGCTTTAGGCCTTTGGATTGTGATGCACCAAATCTCAAAATGGCAAGACTGGGAAGAACCCCGGAAATAACGAAAGCACCTTAGATGTGGTAGAGGAAATGCTTTCACTGGCATTATTTTAAGTCACCCTCACAACACCCTGTGAGGTGGGCCTTTTGGGTCATATTTATCTTAAAGACAGAAAGGGCGGCATCCTGAGAAGTAATTGCCCAAGATCACACAGCCAGTTAGTGGCATTGGTTGGCATGGCTCAAACCCCGAATCCCCTGATTGCCTGTTCAGTTGTTTTCAAATGAGCTTAGGGTTTATTTCACTGTTCAATGTACCACGGCTGTATAGCGGTTACATTACTTTTTATTAGAAAAAGTTTTTCTACCTTATAGTGGGGCCCCTAAGGGAAAGATTCTAAACTTTAAAGGGGGGCAGGCATAGGAAAAACAGTTTTAAAAAAGTCAGTTTTGTTCCCGGTTTCAAACACGTTAATGGTGAATATTTTACTTAATAAATAAACAAAAAAGTATTTTGTATATCAAACTAAAACTTTGGCGGCTCAAAAGACCATCATTTGCCTGCCTTTTTGCCTCCTCTTTTGATCTTATTACCTGAATCACCCTTCCTCTGAATACCTACCTATGAAAATCCTAATCAATTCTTCAGAGGCCAGATCACTAGATTTGTGACCTGTCCCCTAGTTAGAAGGTCCCTCAAAGACAGGATCTAATCTTAAACATTTTTTTTACTTTGCACCTAGCAGAGTCCGGATCAAAGTAGGGAGTCCGATGTTTTTTAATTTTAATGGAAAGTACACCCCTCACTCCCAGGTTTTACATGCAGACTTTCCCAACTATTTAACATCTTTATTTCTCTCCCATCCTCAAGTGCTACTTTCTGTACTAAACAATTGAAGATTTAACTGTAGTATATCCCAAACACAACTGAAAAACTAAAACCTCTAGTACCAATAGGATATGTATAGTACAACATGAAAAGGCCACTGGACTAAAAAAAAAAAAAAATGTGTTCTGGTCTGTGTTTGGTCCTTTTTGGCCCACTCAATAACCTTTCCATAAGAGTCATTTGTAAAAAAAGGCATAACACAGTTACCTCTCCGACTTTGGACACAAGATTGCTATAACTACTAAATGAGATAATATATGCAAAAGTATTTTATATGTAACATATATTTAATGCTACGCATTGTTACTATTATTATCTAAAGTCATTTAAAATCTACCTGGATTATTAAAATAAAAGGTCACTAATACCTTTAAGCATTTGATCAAAAGCATTTAGACTTCATCGTTCTAGTTATCTCTGTGAGTGCCTGCATCAGCTGACTTACTTCACAAATTACTTTATATTTCAGGGCATATTTTATATTTATTTTATACTTTCCCATTCCATGGGGACAAGGTTTCTTTTGTTTTGTTTTTCAATTTTTTGTTTGTTTGGTTTGTTGAAATAGCCCAAATATCTAAAACATCTAGACTGCATGAAACTTAAAGTACAGATATTATTATCAAGTCTATGTAGGCTAAGATGGAGGAAGGAGTTGGCAGGAAGTAGAGAGAGGGTAGAGAAGTAATGAACAAAGACAACTTCAGTTGTTCCATCATTACCTACAATATCAACCTTCGGGCAGTGCCTACTGCTAAAAAAGAGCAAGGGATGCTGTGTGCTCCTTGTGAAATACTTCAGATAACTTTGTGAGCTACTAGGTCTCACTAGTTAAAATGTGATTAATCCAGATAGAGAAATCACAGGTGTTTTGCATTTCTTTGTAGTTTTTCTATAGCTTAGATACTCTTTGAATTCATACAAATAATATGGAACATCTGGTCACCTTAAGAAACTGAAATAGAAAGTATATTTTAAGTACTATTTTCCTTTATTACTTCATTCCTAATTAAGACTTTGAATTACTCAAGATTATATTTATTGAAGGTTAACTATTTGCCAGTATTGTATTACCTTTTCTTTTGAAAGAGCCCTATAGTCCATTACAAAGAAACCTGAGGTATATAATGCAAAATAGATGTAGAATATAGATTTTACTTCTTAATTGTTAGTCAAAGGTTTATTTAAAAACTAGAGGCCTGGTCCATGAAATTCGTGCACGGGCAGGGTCCCTAGGCCTGACCGGCGATCAGGGCCGATCTGTGGGGCGATCAGGGGCCCCCACTGGCACCCGCCTTGGCTGGCCTGGAGCCTGAGGGCTGGGGGCAGCTCCTGCATTGAGCGTCTGCTCCCTGGTGGTCAGTGCTCGTCATAGCTACCGGTTGTTCTGCCGTTTGGTTGATTTGCATATTAAGCTTTTATTATATAGGATATTGAAGCCCTAGCTGGTTTGGTTCAGTGGATAGAATGTTGGCATGTGGACTTTAAGGGTCCCGGGTTTGATTCCAGTCAAGGGTACATGCCTGGAGTAGGGACTCAATCCCCAGTGGGGGTAGGGGGTGTGCAGGAGGCAGCTGATCAATGATTTTCTCTCATCGTTGATGTTTCTATCTCTCCCTCTCCCTTCCGCTCTGAAATCAATGAAAATATATTTTTTAAAAATATTGAAGGCATCACTCCTTTGTTTACAATAGCTTTACCTCCCTCCCTCGCAACCCAAACTGTGATCTTTACCTTTGAGAGTGTATTTGATTCTTTCATTTATATATTCTTTTTCACCCTCTTTTAGGGTTCTAAGGAAAACCTCACTGATGTAGAAAACCACTGCTGACTTGAGTCGGGTTTAATTGTGGTTGTCTTTCACCATGTTCTGGGCAGCTTGTCCACAAACCACACATGCCAAACAAGGAAGCAAAACCAACTGAAGGGTTCTCAGTCACTTTCCAGTGTGCTAAAGTTGAAGATTAACGAGAGGGAAAAAACTCACAGGAGTTCATTAATAAGGGATAAACAGTTTGCTGGAGGTAAGATTTCTTGTGTTTATACCTTCTTTGGAGATTCATATCTTTTTGTGTGATCCTACTTGTTGTACCTTGTGGTTTGGAGCCTTGTTCTCAACTCTCTGCATTTCGGGATAATTTGGAGAGATTTAAAATATCAGTGCCTGGGCCTCATATCCAAAGATGCTGATTTAGTTGGCCTGGGGGTGGGGAGTCTGGGCATGAGTATTTCTCTGGGTCAGTGGTCGGCAAGCTCATGAGTCAACAGAGCCACATATCAACAGTACAACGATTGAAATTTCTTTTTGAGAGCCAAATTTTTTAAACTTAAAATTCTTCTAACGCCACTTCTTCAAAATAGACTCGCCCAGGCCGTGGTATTTTGTGGAAGAGCCACACTCAAGGGGCCAAAGAGCCGCATGTGGCTTGCGAGCCGCAGTTTGCCGACCACGGGGCGAGGCATGTTCAGGCACCGTGGCCGCTTCCCCTCTCCAGACTCTCCACAAGGAAGAAACAATATAAAAGCGGTGGCCAGGTGGCTCCTGACAATTGGCACTAACGTCTGTGGGACGGATCCGGATCCTGGGCCAGCAAGGGAGTCCCACGGCCCACCCAGAGGGCCAATCACGTCCCGCCCCCCTCGGGATGGGTGCCAGACTCAGGGCTCACGGCTGGCGAGTGCTGCTGCTGTGAGGCTCTCTTGATTGGGACTGACTGGGCATGAGCCTATGGCAGGTGCAGCATGGCCAGGATGAGCGGGAGCGGCAAGTGGGAGCCGCAGGCAGCGTTGGACTGCAGGTTTCGGCCCAATCCCCACAGGCCACCCAGAGGTATCCACCCATGCATGAATTTGTGCACCGGGCCTCTAGTAGATTTAATAAATGATTTTGGCAATATAGAAAATTCAAAATTAACACTCAGAAATCGGCATTTTTATACACCAATAATGAACTCTCAGAGAAATGAAAAAAAATTTTCATTTATGATTGCAACAAAAGAATTAAGATACTTAGGATAATCTTAACCAGGGTGGTGAAAGTCCTGTACTCGGAAAACTACAGAACGTTGAAAAAAGAGACAAAGAAGATATAAACAAGTGGAAGAATATACTGTGTTCATGGATTGGTAGACTCAACATCATTAAAATGTCCCTACTACCCAAAGCAATCTATAGATTCAATGCAATCCCTATTAAAATACTAACAGCATATTTTACAGATCTAGAATAAACACACCAAAAATTTATATGGAACCAAAAAAGACCCCAAATAGCCACAGCAATCTTGAGAAAGTTGAAGGGGTCACAATATCAGATATCAAGCTATACTACAAAGCCATTGTAATTAAAACAGCCTGGTACGGACACAAGAACAGGCATATATATCAATGGAAAAGAACAGAGAACTCAGAAATCAACCCACATTATTACTATGTTAACTAATACTTGATAAACAAAGCAAGAGCATATAATGGGAATAAAGACAGTCTCTTCAATAAATGATGTTGGGATAATTGAACAGGTACATGTAAAAAAATGAAATAGCCCTAGCTGGTTTGGCTCAATGGATAGAGCGTTGGCCTGTGGACTGAAGGGTCCCAGGTTCGATTCCAGCCAAGGGCACATGCCTAGGTTGTGGGCTCGATCCCCAGTAGGGGCATGCAGGAGGCAGCCAATCAATGGTTCTCTCTCATCATTGATGTTTCTATCTCTATATCCCTCTCCCTTCCTCTCTAAAATCAATAAAAAATATATTTAAAAAAATGAAATAGATCATCAACTTACACCATACACAAGAATAAACTCAAAATGGATAAAAGATTTAAATGTAAGTCATGAAATCCTAAAAACCCTTAAAGAAAAATAGGCTGCAAAATATCAGACATCTCATGTAGCAAAATTTTCACTGATACAATGCCTAGGGCAAGAGAAACAAAGGAAAAAATAAACAAATGGGACTACATAAAAATAAAAAGCTTCTGCAGCAAAAGAAACCAGCATCAAAATGAAAAGGGGACCCACTGTATGGGATAACATATTTGCCAATGATATATCTGATAAGGGGTTAATTTCCAAAGTATATAAAGTACTTTTACAACTTAACAAAAGGAAGGCAAACAATCCAATAAAAAATGGGCAGAGGACCTCAATAGACACTTCTCCAAAGAGGACATACAAATGGCAGATGTATGAAAAAATGCTTAAAGCCACTAATCATCAGAGAGATACAAGTTAAAACAACAATGAAGTACCACCTCACAGCTGCCAGAATGGCTACCATCAATAAATCAACAAACAAGAAGTGCTGGTGAGGATTTGGAGAAAAAAGAACCCTAATACACTGCTGGTGGGAATGCAGACTGGTACAGCCACTGTGGAAAACAGTGTGGAGTTTCCTCAAAAAATTAAAATGGAACTGACATTTGACCCAGTGATCCCACTTCTAGGAATATATCGTAAGAAACTTGAAATACCAGTCAGAAAGAATATATGCACCCCTATGTTCATAGCAGTGTTATTTACAATAGCTAAGATCTGGAAACAACCTTAGTGCCCATCAATAGATGAATGGATAAAAAAGCTGTGGTACATTTACACAATGGAATACTATGCAACTGTAAAAAAGAAGGATCCATTACCCTTTTGGACAGCATGGAGGGACCTAGAGAGTATTATGCTAAGTGAAATAAGCCAGTCAGAGAAAGACAAGTATCACATGATCTCACTTATATGTGAAATCTAGTGAACAAAATAAACTGACAAATGAAATAGATCCAGAGACATGGAAACATGCAACAGACTGAGGATTCTCAGAAGGAAGGAGGGGTGGGGGGGGGGGGGGTAGAGATCAACCAAAGAACTTGTGTGTATACTAGAGGCCCAGTGCACAAAATTCATACACTCGGGAGGGGGGGTTGTTCCTCAGCCTGGATTGCGAGAGGGCACAGGCCAGGCTGAGGGACCCCACTAGTGCATGATCCAGGCTGGGGAGGGATGCGGGAGGTTGTCCAGCCAGGGAGGGGCTGCGTGAAGGCTCCAGGGAGTGTTTGGCCTGTCTCACTCAGTCCTGATTGGCTGGACCCCAGCAGCAAGCTAACCTACCCATGGGAGCATCTGCCCCCTAATGGTCAGTGCACATCATAGCAACTGGTCAACTATCTGCCCCCTGGTGGTCAGTGCATGGCATAGTGAGTGGTTGAGTGGCCTTAGCATATCATTAGCATATTTCACTTTGATTGGTTGAATGGCCGACCAGACGACCAGACCCTTAGCATATTAGGCTTTTATTATATAGGATTATATAGGATATGCAAAACCCACAGGCACAGACAATAGTGTGGTGAAGGCCTGAAGAGGGGACGGAAGTGGGGAGGAGGGGGCATACTGGGGGAGAAAGGAGGACATCTGTAATACTTTCAACAATAAAGATAAATTTAAAAAAATAAAGTAACAGGAAAGGAAAAAAAAATAAGATTAAGTCTTAGCTCCTAATAAGGTCCAGCTACCTATTTGGCTTCTACTTAACCTGTCTATCCTCAGTCTTCACCATTTCCTACTTCACTACCTTCATGCACACTTTTGCTAAAGCAGTTCTTTCCCTCTATTATATTTTCCATCTTTGTTTTCTCTGCTCACTCTTTGACATCCTTAATTCAAGATCCTCCAGTTCCAGAGAAGCTTCTCTGCATTGCTACTTAAGGCAAAGTGCTCTTGAAATCTGATTTCTCCTATCCATAACTCCATCTTAGCGTTTACCCTATTATGTAAATGAAATGATCTGTTTGTCTTCTTTACTGGAAAGTGAGTTTCTGGGCCCCAGGAAGTACATCTTATTCATTTTTCATCTCCAGCATTCAGAATAGCGAGTAGAATGAAAGAAGTCATGGCCCTGGCCCTGTAGCTCAGTTGGTTAGAGCATTGCTCCGATATGCCAAGGTTGCAGGTTCAATTCCTAGTGAGGGCACATATAAGAATCAACTAATGAATGTATAAATAAGTGGAACAACAAATTTCTCTGTCTCTCAAATCAATAGATAAAAATAAATAAAAGAAGTAATTAAATGCCTGATGAACTGATTACTTGTATAATTATACAAGTAGAACAATATACAATTGTCCCCCTGATAAAGGATGGGTAAAGATTTGTTTGATAACACATCATGCCCATTCCTTCCTGAAAATAATATCATAAAGCAGTGATGGCGAACCTATGACACACGTGTCAGCACTGACACACGTAGCCATTTCTGATGACACGCGGCCTCTGAGGCGGCCGCATGCCGAGGATGAAACATTTGCTGCTCCTGAGGATGAAACATTTGCGAAATAATGTTTTTTTCCTCAAAGTGACACACTACCTGAGTTATGCTCAGTTTTTTGGCGAAGTTTGACACACCAAGCTCAAAAGGTTGCCCATCACTGTCATAAAGTATAAAAATAATACACTCCACAATAACATCTCTCAATATAAAAGCCTAATATGCTAAGTGTCTGACTAATCGGTCGACCGCTCAACCAGTCACTATACGCACACTGGCCACCAGGGGGCAGATGCTCCCACTGGTAGGTTAGCTTGCTGCTGGGATCCAGCCGATCTGGACCGGGCGATACAGGCCAGACACACCCTGGAGCCCTCCCACGATCTCTCCCTGGCCGGCTGGCCCCCATGGCCCCGATCAGGACTGGGCGAGATGGCCCCAATTGGCCCTGATCACCGGCCAGGTTGAGGGACCCCACCCGTGCACAAATTTGTGCACCAGGCCTCTAGTTTTTAATAAAAGGGCTGATAGAAAGGAAATCAAATTACCTATCTTTGGATTCATTTGAAAATACTAAAATACTGTTAACAGAACATTGTCCTTAAGGATCATATTTATTAAGTATTGCTATTTATAATAACAGTAAGTGGGGAGGGCCTGATTCCAAGGGGAGGGCCCTAGAGCTGTACTGTATAGTAAACATGGATGGGGTCAGACTGGAGAAGCCCCAACAGAGAGGAATGTCTTTGGCATAGTTCAGCAGGGAGCAATTGGCCTTTTGTATGGAACTGTCCTGCACATTGCAGGATGTATACCATCCCTCACCTCTACCCCCCAGATGCCAGTAAATCACTAAGTCACTGTGACCACTAAAAATGTCCTACACATTCCCAAAGGCCCACTAGGGGGCTTGTGTCACCTCAATGCCCAATTATCACATATTTACTAATAAACACACTTCCTGATGAATGTGGTGGAATATAGTTTGGAGAAAATTATTGTTTCTCTTCTTCACGGGCTTTTGAGATCTCCTCCTCACCACTAATCCTCTCCCTTCCCCCACCGAGTCAGTAGAATTCATTGCTCCAGAACACAGCCAAGAACACACAAAAAGACACCTAAGTTTCTGAGTGGAATTTTAAAATTAAAGCTGAAAGAGTAGGCTTTTTATTATAAGGGCAGGTTTCTTGAAAGAGGAAACATGTTTGTTTGCGTTATAAATGAGTGAGAGCTTAGAGGACTCAGGGCAGAGCATTGCATACCATGAACCAAAGGGTAGGTATGAAATAATTTACCAGAAGGAAACAAAAGGAAGAGAGCCTGATGGTATGTGACTAGAATTCAAATGCTGATCAGTGGCTAAGAAGGCACTGTACTCTCTGTCACTCTCCTCTGTCAGTCGAGAGGACAATAAATTCCCTGGGAGGAAACAGGAAGGACTTCAGAGCAGAAAGGATCTGCACCTGGCTTCCAGAAGGCCACAATGAGAAAGCCCCTCTCACCACATAGCTGCGGCAGAGTGACTGAGTCCTTCCTCCCCACCCTCCAGGATACTGAGCATCCAACACTTCTCAGAAACCGCCCCACCCCACCCCACCCCAAAAGCAGCACAGAGGTGGTTGAGAGGGGGATGACAGATGGGAGAGGCCTTGTGGTCAGGGTGGAGCTAGCAGAGATGGATGCAGACATGGGGCAGGGAGTGAAAGGAGCTGAAACCAGACTAGAAGGAATTGCCTATCTCAGCATATGCTGGGCTTTCTGCCTCAGAGGTCAGTACAACATGTAAATCCCCAGAAAAGGGAAGGAAAAGGGAGAAAGGCAAAACTCTGGATTAACTGAGTTTAAATCTGTAAATTGCAGTTTATGTAGAAGGTCAAGTTTTAGACTCCTAAGTGGAAAGAGGGCTTAGCAACCAAGTGCACTAATCCTATATAATAAAAGCCCAGCGACCATAACAGCAGAACAACCAGAAGGACCACTCGGCCAGTCACTATGAAGTGCACTGACCACCTCTCGGTCCCGCCCCCCAGCCCGAAGGCTCCGATCGCCCGATGGTGAACAGGGAACCGGGTGGATGGCGGGGATACTAGTGGTGCCAGGCCAAGGCCCCCACCCTGCTGGTCTCCCCACACACACAGGGTGACCTGCGGTGGGGGCAGGGCTGGCAAGCAGGAGGAACCTGCCGACCTCTTGGTCCCTCCCCCCAGCCCGCAGGCTCTGATCACCCGATGGCTAACTGGGAACCTTGGTGGTGGCAGTGGGGAGCGGGCCGGCTGCCGGTAGCCAGGGATAATGGTCCTGATCGCAGGCAAGGCCTAGGGACCGTACACGTGCACGATTTCATGCGCTGGGCCTCTAGTAAGGATATAAAGAGCCCAGAAAATTCACCCTAAATACATTAATGAATATTTACCCCCTCTTTAGTGAAGCCCTTTAACTTTGCGGGAGGAATCTAAGTATCAAATGTCAGCTATTCAGCTTGTTCAGGGTTAATTATTTGTGAGGCTGAGGCTCTGATGGCTATGTATTGACAAACAAGTACTCCTTTTACCTCTCTGTGACGGTAAATACCACTGAAGTAGCCCCAACTAAATAGAGGCTGAAGATCTGTTGTCAATGGATGAGATACTTCAGCTGGAATCTGTCCATTTTTTTTAAAATATTTTATTGATTTTTTACAGAGAGGAAGAGAGAGGGATAGAGAGTTAGAAACATCGACGAGAGAGAGACATCGATCAGCTGACTCCTGCACAACCCCCACTGGGGATGTGCCCGCAACCAAGGTACATGCCCTTGACCGGAATCGAACCTGGGACCTTTCAGTCCGAAGGCCGACGCTCTATCCACTGAGCCAAACCGGTCTCGGCTGGAATCTGTCCATTTTTTAATCAATGATACATTTACTCTCTTTTTTGTGTAAAGTGTCACTAAGAAAACAACAAGTGCTTAGATCTTAGGATAGTTTACTTGAAATATCCTTCAAACATCACCATTCCTAAATTGAGAAACAAAGTGTAAATTAAGAGAAAGAAATTTCACCTTAGATTTTACTAAGTATCTAGGAGCAAAAGATGTTCTCTTTGTTCACAGTTCTGCAGAGGTTTTTTTAAATTTTGGTGTCATTTAATATTCAGATTTTAAATTCAATAGACATACCTGGTACACACACTCAGCCTGCCTACAGAGATGACCAAAATGGGCATTCCTATCCTATTGCCCACACTCACCCCAAATAAGCTTCGAGTTAGTTGATTTCCTTGTTTTGATACTGGTAAGAAGCTCATGTAGTACATTAGTAATTTCTACCTTTCTCTCCAGGAAAACAAGAGAATTTTAGTGTGTTCTCAAAATGCCAAGATAGTCTGAAAAACAAACAAGAAAGTGTTAAACTCTCATAAGCATATAATCAGATCTTCCCATCTTTCATGGAGACTGTTGTTTAGTAAATTATGTTTTCGAAAGGGCACAGTGGCAGTGTTCTAATGCACCTCTAGTTTTGCAGAAAAGCCCTGTAAAGTCTCATGGTCTCACTATTAAATATGTGGGTTTTTAAAAAGATCTATATTTATTGATTTCAGAGAGGTAGGGAGAGGGAGGGAAAGATAGAAACATAGAAACATCAATGGTGAGAGAGAATCATTGATTGGCTGACTCCTGCACACCCCCTACTGCGGATCAGGCCTGCAACCCAGGCATGTGCCCTTGAGGGGAATCGAACCCAGGACCCTTCAGTCCTCAGGCTGACGCTCTATCCACTGAGCCAAACCAGCTAGGGCAATACCAGTACGTGGGTTTTTAATGGCAGCCTCATTGCCTTATGTTGAAACAAAGTGCTAAACAATGTGCTGAAATCAGTCTATTTCATTACATACCTAACACCTTTTGTGGCTGAATTTTGTTGCTTGATTATGCGAGCTTAGCTTTCAGGTAATTTCTGATAGCTTCATGGTTCATTCTATTGCACAGGAGTTTTGCATTCTGCTTTTTATTTGTTTTTTTGTTTTACTTTTCAGTGAAAACGAGTCAGTGGCTTGAGTGGTATCTATGCTTTAGTTGATAAAGAATAAAGAGAGATGCCCTAGCCAGTTTTGCTCAGTGGATAGAGTGTCGGCCTGAAGACTGAAGGGTTCCAGGTTCGATTCCTGTTAAGGGCACATGCCCGGGTTGGGGGCTCAGTCCCCAGTGGGGCGTGCAGGAGGCATCTGATCAATGATTCTCTCTCATCATTGATATCTCTCTCTCTCTTCTCTCTCTCTCTCTCTCTCTCTCTCTCTCTCTCTCTCTCTCTCTCTCTGAAAACAATAAAAATATTTTTAAAAAGAATAAAGAGAAGAAGGCTCAAACTTCTTAATCATAGGTAAAGACTGCTGAGGCCTGAATAGGACAGAAAGGTGTTTGTGAATGCAGAATTTCTTTTTTTTTTTATGATCACTTCATTCTGTAAGTAACAAAAACGCATAAAACATAAAATTCTGAGACCTAACATTTAAACTCAATATTTAAAAATAAGAAAAAACATTAGCTGCAAGCTGGATATTAGACACTGAGCATGCCAAGCAACTTATTTCTTGCTCTAGTAACTACTTTTTTTAGACAGGTTAAAAACTGATAAGAAGCTCTTGGGAAACTGTTATCAGCCATTGCAAAAAATAGATTAATCCATCCTAACCTGGCAATGAGTTAAAAGGCTTAAATTCCTAAAAGCAGTAGGGGATTTTTTTTTTCTTTTCTACTTGCTAAGCATGCTGCATATGAACCATTTTTATTATAACACAGCAAGAGTTAAGATACCTTTCTATTCATGTAATATACTCTGAGTCATTTGCAGCCTGCAAAAGAGATGGTTGCTTAAGCTGACACTGCAGCGTTGCAGGAAGTGTTGATTAGAATTTGCACATATGCTCGGAGTGTGTGAATTCCAAGCAGGTTTACTTGGGGGGAAGTAGCAGTTCATCCACTGTTGTTCAGCTCTAGATCATGGCCTCCTGTGTGTATTTCCTATGTGAGGACTGCTGTTAATATTTTGGTATATATCCTTCCTATCTTTTCCTCTTTTCATATACATTTTTTTAATTTGCAAAGTTGATCTCACAGTGTACTTGCTATTTCTTAATCTTTTTTCATTAACAATGCATTATTAATTTTAAAAACATGTTTAACCATGTCAGATAATCCATCATGTAGCCATAGCATAATTTATTAAACTAGTTTCCTATTGTTAGACATTTAGGCTATTTCCAGTTTTCACCTATGGTAAATACTATTATGGCTAGCATTCTTGAACTTAAATCTTTGGGCACATCCTAATAATTTCCTATAAGTAAATTCCTACAAATAATATTACTAGGTCAAAAGGAAAATATTTTTAAATGATCACATGTAGTTTGCCACCCTAAAATAATCATGGCTAGCAATCTAATGCATATTATTAGTCTTATAAAATTAATATGTATGTACATGATTAATTTATATATTAAAGTTATTGTGTTATGTATAGGGATGTATTGTGTTATGTATAGGGATGTATTGAAGGATTAAAGTTATTTTGTTATGTATAGGGATGTATTGTGTTATGTATAGGGATGTATTGAAGGATTTTAGGCAGAGGAATGATGTGATCATTTTGGAAAGATCACTCTGGCTGCCCTGATGAAAATAAGACTATTGGGGGACAAGGGTAGAAGTAGGGAGTCTAGTTAGGAGTCCACTGCAGTAATCTAGGAGAGAGATCAGAGTGGCTTACAGCAGGGGGCAGCAGTGGAGGCAGTGAGTGATGGTCAGATGCTGGATATACTTTTGCAGGAAGACAGTCTGAATGTGGAGTATGAGAGAAATAAAGGAATGCAGATTAACTCTGAGTTTTGGAGACCTGAGCAGTTGGAAGGATAGCATTGACATCAAGCGACAGGGAAAAGGCTGTAGAAGGAGCAGTTTTGGCGAGACGGAAGAACAGGAGTTTAATTTGGCGAGGGTGAGTTTGAGATGTCTACTAGCTATTCAACTGGAGATGTCTTGTAGGCTGTTGAATATGAGTCTGGAGTTCTGGAGAGAGCAGGCATTGGAAATATAAATTGGAGAATCATTGGCATATAGATGATATTTTAAGCCAGGAGACTGGGTAAGATACCAAAGGAATGAGTACAAAGACAAGAGGGACCACTGGGGGAGGGGTCATTCTAACATGGAGAGCACATACTATGCACCGGGTACTGTTCTATGTGCTTTGCATAGATTATAGGCTGACTCATTTAATCTCCAAACCAGCTCCATGAAGGAATACTATTATTATCCCCATTTTACAGAGGAGGAATGTGAGACACAGATAAAGTCAGTAAATCAATAACTATTTCATGATAAGAATTAATGAAATAAGTTTTAACTCCCTTTTTGAATAATGCAAACTTATTTTAAAATAAATCATGTAAACTTTTTCTGCACAGGCTTTATCCATTATGTCTAAAAATCTTATTAGTTATACATTCCAGTTATGCTTTAAAGAATCAGCATGAGTCATCTGTTCAAAGGTGCTTTTGTTTCCAGCTGACAGCACATTCTAGGAAAGCATATTGAGGAGAGACCAAAAAAAAAAAAAAAAAAAAGACATAAAAGAAAAGCTTATGTTCAAATAGGAGAAAAGGAGAGCCATTTTTAGTGTTCACATTTCTTTTTCAATCCTCACCCAAGGATATTTTTTCTATTGATTTTTAGAGAGAGAGTGGAAAGGAGGGAGAGAGAGATGGGGAGAGCGTGAGAGAGAGAGATCCTTTGGTTGCCTCCTGCACACATCCCAACCAGGCAAGAGGTATATGCCCTTGACCAGGAATCAAACCCAAGACCCTTTGGTCCTAGGGCTGACGCTCTAACCACTGAACAAAACTGGCCAGGGCAATGTTCACTATTTTTCTTAAAGGCATTGTCTTTATTTGCTTTCACATGTCTCTTCCTCAAGAGCCATGCACTCTCTGGATGAGAAGAGATGGGCAAGGGTGGAATTGGGCACAGATTCCTGGGGTAAAGTGTTGGCTAGTGACCTTAGGCAGGAGCTTTGGAGGTGATGAAGGGGTGGGTTCCAGTCATGGAGAACATTTCCCAGCTAAAACTGTTATGCTCAGGTTTAAGTGGAGACAGGGCATTTTCAGTGTGATATGGGTGGGAAGTAGGACACATTTTTTTTTTTAACTTTCCTGCATGTATTTTTTTGGGGAAAAGAACCGTGCATCTCTAATTTAAGGGTGAAAAAGGCAAGTTAATACTAGTAAAAGGAAATTGTCATCACTCCTCCCATATTACCCTAAAATGTATTCAAAATATCTCAATGGGATATTTATTCTAAGACTAGACCTTGCCCTTAACAGAAATGTGCATAAGACAGGGAAAATAAAAAAGCACTATGGTGTGGGTTAATCATTACAGAAAGCTTCTAGAAAAAAAAATGTCTTAAGTTATATCTTCATTACACTGGATATTTTTACATCTTGGGACAAGCATCCGGGTGAATGAACTTGCTGTATGCTTTTCTACCTTCTCCTCTTCCTTGGCAAAAGGGTCATTATTAAAGGGAAGGTGGTAGGAGAACTCACAAAATGTTATTTTCAGACAGATCACTTTAAAAAATATATGTTTTTATTTCAGAGAGAGGAAAGGACAGGGAGAGAGAGATAAAAACATCAATGAAGAGAGAGAGAGAGAATCATCAATTGGCTGCCTCCTGCACAACCCCTGGGGATCAAGCCTAAAACCTGGGCATGTGCCCTGACCCGGAATTGAACCCAAACTGTGACCTCCTAGTTCATGGGTCAATGCTCAACCACTGAGCAACAGAGGCCAGGCCAGACAGATAACTTTTAAGAAAAAAAGACAATGGAAGCTGAGTATCTGAAAATAAAATTTTCCCTGCCCACAGTGCTCCTTGAAAAATCTTTACATACTTTTGAGGGTTCCTATAATTCAAGTTGCAGGCTATTGTATTAAATAATTTCAATAGGGAAGAAAAAGAGAGGGAGATCTTAAAAACAAAGAGTGATTGCAGAGGCATTTCTTTGTGGAGCCTTGGCAAAATATGAGACAATGGATAAATGCATACATTTACATTCATACCAGAGAGCAGCATGACCCTTGAATAATATTATCAAGAAAAGCAGAACCCAGAATGAACTTGAGATGTGAAAAGTAGTAAGAAACCCCAAAAAGGATCCTTTTAAGGTTCCTTTCATAGCAAGAAGAAAAACATAAAGACTCTGGGGAAAGATGATGTAACGTTAAAAAGATAACAGAGAAAGTAGAACTAACCAAAGTTGCTTTTTCTCCATTCTTCTTTCAGTAACTACCTTCAAATGGAAAGGGTAAAAGAGTAATGATAGGAGGGAACCTAAATGCAAAGAAGGTAAGAAATAATTTAGTTAATTGAATTATTTTAATGAGCTTGTTTTTATGCCCAGATAAACTGTAATCTGAGACATTTAGAGTTTATACTGTTAACCATATAATAATAGTTAATCTTAGAAAATAATTTGACGAACAGAAATTCAGCATAAATTAAGTATCAGTGTTATCACATTAACCTTACATCTAGGGACTTATTACTCAACTTAAGACCTTAGGCTTTGTATCTTTTTTTAACATCCCAGCTGACCCTTTGAACATGGTTGAGTTGTACGGTTTTTTCCAATACCTGTACTGCTTTCAGACTGTATTTGGAGTTCATGGATGTGGAGGCCAACTGTATGCATTGATCTGCACCCTTTTACATAGGGTATGTGAGCATCCTCAGATTTTGGCATCCATGGAGGTTGGAGGATCCTGGAATCAATCACCCTCAGATACTAAAGGGATAATGGTAGTACTTAAGTTTGGGGGGAGTTGAAAGTTATTCAGGGATTTTTGACTACAGGGAGTGTTGTTGTCCCTACACCAACCAACAGGTTGTTGAAGAGTCAACTGTATATCGGAGCAGTTCTCCAATATTTCTCATTAAATAGTCTTATGGACTATAATTTTAAATAGCTACATAGTACTCAATTATATGAATATATACTAAATTTCTTAATCCACCATGGTCCCATTTACACTGTTACACATTTTTGGCTTTTAAAAACCATACTGGAGCCCTGGCCGGTGTTGCTCAGTTGGTTGAGCATTGTCCCGTGCATCAAGAGGTCACTGGTTCGATTCCTGGTCATGGCATCAAAAAAGAAAAAACAAAACAACATATTGGAGTTATGATTATTTTGCATAAAACTTTGTAAATTATTACTTTTTTTAAATTTTAGGTCAGATTCCCAGAAGAGGAATAAATGAATCAAAGGCTTCATATTTCAAAGGCCTTTTAATAAGTATCACCAAAGTTACCTTCAGAAAGAACTACCTATTTATATTTTTAACAATAATAAATGAGTGCCTATTTTTCCAATCCTTATTATTCCTGGAAGATTTTGGTAGGAAAACCTTTCTTTGGTGATTTTTTTTATTGTGGTAAAATAGACATAACATACGATTTACCATTTTAATAGTTTTAAGTGTACAATTCAGTAGCATCAAGTACATTCAGAATGTTGTACAACCATCATCTCTATGTATTTCTAGAACTTTTTCATCAAACAAAGCAAAACTAAAAAATAATTTTTAAAAACTTTGCTCTATTTTATTTAATCTCATCAGCAATGCTCTTCCCTCCTCCCAAGACTTTGGAATTCTTTAGTCAGACTAGGGCAGGCTGTATTGTGGTAACAAACAACTCCAAAATATTTTGTCTTACACAAATGATTATTTCTCATTCAACGTACATATTCCTTACCAGTCAGTGAGGGTATCTCCTTCTCACAGTCTTTTAGAGGTTCAGGCTCATGGGGGCCCAATCATTTCATCACTTTACTGTTCGGAACATGAGGACTTCATGGTTACTAAGGCGGGCCAAGAAAGTGCTGTAGAGCCTTGCACCAGCTATTAAATGCTTCACCAGGAAATGACTCCAGTTACTTCCATGATAGCCAGAAGACGTTAGTGAGAACTGGTAACAGGTAATACAGCAGAGTGTGGCAAGTATATTCCTCCCGTGTTGCTGAAAAGGGAGAAGCCCTGGAAATCTCCATATGTTCATTCATTTATTTACTGATTCAAAATTTACAAAGTATTTTTTTTCTAATAACGGACCCCATGCATTAATATTTCACTTTATGTAATGCCATAAGAAATCTTGGAATAAAAAGTGAAAAATTTAATTCAGAAGAATAGTTATTTGATCTGAATTAAAAAGGCACGAATCACAGAGATATGTAAACACCCTGCTGTGGCTAACTGCCATCTTGGGCCGTGCTTCCCAGCAGCCTTGGGCCCTCTGACGTTCATGTGCTTCATTAGGCAATGGCCCATGGAGACTAATAAATGCCAACAAACACTTCACAAGTTCATTAGCAAGTTTTTTTAGAAATGGGAAATCAAAATTTATTTTTTCATTAAACATGCACTCTTTCTTTTAGCTCGTTCCTGCAAAAAGTTGTAGTGGTATTTTTGTTTGTTTGTTTTTGTACAAAAAACAAAACCGTGTTACCAAACAGTAAAGTATTTAAATAGCTGTAAATTTGTACAGTACAATAAGAGACAAACAACTATAGCAATGGAGTTAAGACTAGTCTATATGCACTATGGCAGCTTTACTAACCCTTCATTTTCTTGCACATCTTATACTCAACCTACAATGTCTATGCTTCCTTTTGACCTTAGTGACCAGCAGTGTGACAGCTTCACTCACCTTACAGGTTATTGCATGGGCATTTGCAAACTGGCTGGTATACCACATAGTCAGCAAGTATAAGCAGTATCAACTACTTCTCCTATGGCTACTGAAAGGAGTAGCTGTCTCTACCTGATCATATCCCAGAGAGCTTTATTTCACCAACAACTGCTCTTCATGCTGATTTTGAAAGTATGTGTTGGTTACATTGCTTCTGGACAGGTCATGAGAAATGAGATGTTATCCCTTAGTCATCTTTTAGATTATCTCCATGTCAAAGTGAGGATAATTCACTACCCATGTGTCTTAATACTTGATGAAACCATGGCAGGAGTTGGAAATACAGGGTTTTTGTTATTGTTGTTAATCCTCACCTCCTCATCTAAGAATATTTTTTCCATTGATTTTTTTTAGAGAGAGTGGAAGGGAGGGGAAAGAGATAGAGATAGAAATAATTAGAGAGACAGAGAGAGAGAGAGAGAGAGAGAGAGAGAGGGAGAGAGAGAGAAGTATTGATGTGAAAGAGACACATTGATTGGTTACCTCCCACACACACCCTGACTGGGGCTGAAGATGAAACATGCAACCCAGGCACATGCCCTTGACTGGTAATTGAACCCGAGGCCCTTCATTCCCTTGGCTGACACTCTAACCAGTGAGCCACACCAGCCAGGACTCATCCTAGATTATTTTTAAAAATATTTTTCATGCAAGAATTTACAGTAAAACTCCATTTAGAAATGAAAAATCCAGGGGATTGTTGTAAAAGGGAAAGGATTCCAGGACAATAGGTGTGAAGCAGGACAGTTCTAGACATAAGAAAATGTATTAGTCAGCCGAAACCGGTTTGGCTCAGTGGATAGAGCGTCGGTCTGCGGACTGAAAGGTCCCAGGTTTGATTCCGGTCAAGGGCATGTACATTGGTTGCGAGCACATCCCCGGTGGGGGGTGTGCAGGAGGCAGCTGGTCGATGTATCTCTCTCATCAATGTTTCTAGCTCTCTATCCCTCTCCCTTTCTCTCTGTGAAAAATCAATAAAAAAAAAAAAAAAAAGAAAATGTATTAGTCAGAGTTCTCCAGAGAAACAGAGCCAATAGGATAAATGTGTGTGTGTGTGTGGGGGGGGGGGGTGTATTTGTTTATTTATTAATTACAGGAATGGGCCCATGTGGTTATAGAGGCCAAGCTGGAGAACCAGTGAAGCCAATGATGTAATTTAGTCTGAGGCTGAAGGCCTGAGAACCATGAGCTCCAATATCCAGTGTCTGAGGACAGGTAAAGATGGGCATCTCAACTCAAGAGGAAAGAGGGAATTCACCCTTTATTTGCCTTTTTGTTCTATTTGTGCCCTCAATGGACTAGATTGGGAGATACTCACCCTTATTGGTGAGGGTGGATCTCTTCCATTAGTTTACTGAATCAAATGCTAAGCTCTTCCAGAAACACGCTCACAGACACAGTCAGCAATGATGCTTTACTAGTTCTCTGATAAATCCAGTCACGTTGGCACATAAAATGAACCATCACAGAGCACTTAAGGTCATGTGACTTAGAGCTCAGTGATCAACAATGCTAACTTAATGACTTGTTGCTTCAGTGTGTACCTGAAAGTCCATTGCCTTTGAGTACCAACCTAGGTATTTATTCTTCTTCCTTGGTTGCAAGGAAAAAAATCCTGATTCTGGCAATTTAAGCAAAAAGGTATTTCATTCAAAGTATGTGGGGTGCTAAAGGAAGCATGAAGAACCAGCCTGGGAAGAAGGTGAGTTGCCTGCCAGGCAGCGGGTCTCTTTCGACACTCTTGGCTGAAACAGATGAACTTTGTTTCTCTGTCAGTGCTTCACTGTGCTCAAGAGTCAAAGTCCTGGGAAAGAGAGGCTGGTTGGCTGAGTGTAGGTCCTGTGCCCAGCCCTTGGCAGTGGCAGCCCTGAGAGGCAGGATTGGCAGAAGCAGCCTCCAGCTATCTCTCTGGATTCCCTGGGCCAGTGGTCGGCAAACTCATTAGTCAACAGAGCCAAATATCAACAGTACAACTATTGAAATTTCTTTTGAGAGCCAAATTTTTTAAACTTAAACTTCTTCTAACGCCGCTTCTTCAAAATAGACTCGCCCAGGCCATGGTATTTTGTGGAAGAGCCACACTCAAGGGGCCCAAGAGCCGCATGTGGCTCGCAAGCCGCGGTTTGCCGACCACTGCCCTAGTGCAATACAGGCACATGAATTTTACCAAGACTTTGTGCTATGTGGGAAAATGATTATCCAGGGGGAAATCAGGGTGCTTTTGGGAAGTGGGACTGAAGGCTAAGCATTAAAAAATGCCAGTGTTCACCACTAAGAGTGAAAAAAGTGACTATCAAAGCCCATGAAGCCACAAGTCTGTTGAACTGATATGTGCTGACTTATTTTCCTATTTTCCAATTGTTAGATTGCTTCCTTCCCCCCCACCCCCTCCAACAAATAGGTCTAAGCCAGTGGTCAGCAAACTCATTAGTCAACAGAGCCAAATATCAACAGTACAACGATTGAAATTTCTTTTGAGAGCCAAGTTTTTTAAACTTAAACTTCTTCTGACGCCACTTCTTCAAAATAGACTCGCCCAGGCCGTGGTATTTTGTGGAAGAGCCACACTCAAGGGGCCAAAGAGCCGCATGTGGCTCGCGAGCCGCAGTTTGCCGACCACAGGTCTAAGCATATATATCTAAAAAATTATCTTCTTAGGACTGATATTGCCAGGTCTGGAGTTATTGTTTCAAAAGATAAGTCATGAGTATTTATACTTTCTTCATGTTCTATTTTACTCAAGTGCCCATGGTAAGACTATGCCTCTAATCACGGCAGATTGGTTTTTCAGTGGCTAGATAATTTCCTGGTACAGGTCACCCTGTGGACACCTTTCTGTGGGTTATACCAGGGGCATCTGTGATACTGGAAAGAACATACACCCCCCCCCTTTTTTTTTTAATCCTCACCTACAATATTTTTTCATTGCATTTTAGAGAAAGAGTGGAAGGGAGGGGGAGAGACACAGAGAGAAAAACATCAATATGAGAGAGACACATCAACTGTTTGCCTCCCACACATGCCCCAACTGAGGCCAGGGATCAATCCTGCAACCGAGGTACATGATCTTCACCAGAATCGAACCCATGACCCTTCAGTCCTTGGGCCAATGCTGTATTCACTGAGCCAAACCGGCTAAGGCAAGAACATACCCTTGAAAGCTCTTCTCTTTCCTTCTAACATATTTTATACCCATTGCAATCTGGATGAAATAAACTGCAAGGTCACTGCTTCAATTAGTTGGTAATAGGAAAGAAGGCAGCATTTGCCTGAGGGAACTGTGGGCAGTGGGAAGTGGGAGTGCCTGCTGATCTACATCAGTACATGTGGTATGATATACCCAACTCCGTCTCAGGTCTCCCCAAAAGCTGGACACAGGGGAAGCAGTGATTGCATTATGTCCTGGGAGAGCACTCCACCTGGCGAGGGTACTGGCTGTGTGCCTTGACCCACATCTCCTTGAGCCAGGTTCTTCTAACTCCAAACTTGAAAAGATGAGAGTCCCAGATTTCTTTAGAGGATTTTCATTTCAATGTGAGCGAATTATAAAATTCTGCCCCTCAAACCTCCGCCCACACACCCATTCTCCATTTCCCCACCCTAGCCTCACTGGGAACGTCCGCTTCTCAGGCAGACTGCCAGGTTGGCTGGACTAAGTAGCAGGGCGCTTTGTTTTATAATTATCCATATGTCAGCTTATTCCTCATGGCCAGAGTACACCAGATTGCAAAGCCTTGAAATTAGGGACTGCCTCACTTTAGTATTCCCTGCAGCATTTTGCACAGTGCCTTGCCCTCTCCAGCTACTCAACCAATATTTACCTACTGAATTTCCTTAGGTGACTGGAGTAGTTCTAGAACTTCTTTGGGTCTAAAATTCTTCTAAGTTATGATGTGTAGGGGTGATGGAAAAGGTGCACTTTCCCTGGAAACAATCAGGGGGCCCTGGAGGAGGTCTGGACTCCTGGGCGCAGTGTTCCGGAGAAAAGAAGCAAGCCTGGTGCAGGAGCAGATGGAACAGTCCTGCACTCTCTCTGCACGGGCTGTGTGTCAGCCCACGGTGCCCCAGCCACATGGCCTTTTTCAATTTCTCGTACTAGTTCTTCAACAAAGCTTCCTCTGGGTATGTTTCTTCCCTTTCCACATAACATCCACTTTACCCACTAACTCCTCATCCCACAGATCTCAGCTTAATTGCCAATTCCTCAGGGACAACTCAGGATAAGCCCAATTCTGATGTTATAGCACCATGCACACATAGCCCTTTCCTAGAATTTATGAGTGTTCTTTTTTCTTTTCTTTTGCGGAACCAGAAACAAGTTTTTTATTTGTTCACTAGAGGCCCGGTGCACGAAATTCGTGCACGGGGGTGGGGGGTATCCCTCAGCGCAGCCTGAACCCTCTCCAATCTGGGACCCCTCGAGGGATGTCTGACTGCCCGTGGGATTGGGCCTAAATGGGCAGTCGGACATCCCTCTCACAATCTAGGACTGCTGGCTCCCAACCACTCGCCTGCCTACCTTCCTGATTGCCCCTAACCGCTTCTGCCTGCCAGCCTGATCACCCCCTAACCGCCTCCCTACCAGCTTTATTGATGTCTAACTGCTTCCCTGCCAGCCTGTTTGCCCCCAACTTCCCTCCTTTGCCAACCTGGTCACCCCCAACTGCCCTCCTTTGCAGGCCTGGTCCCTCCCAACTGCCCTCCCCTGCTGGCCATCTTGTGGTGGCCATCTTGTGTCCACATGGGGGCAGGATCTTTGACCACATGTGGGCAGCCATCTTGTATGTTGGAGTGATGGTCAATCTGCATATTACTCTTTTATTAGATAGGATAGAGGCCTGGTGCTTGGGTGGGGGCTAGCTGGTTTGCCCTGAAGGGTGTCCTGGATTAGGGTTCCCTTGGGGCATGGGGCGGCCTGGGCGAGGGGCCTGTGGTGGTTTGCAGGCTGGCCACACCCCCCGATGACCCAAGCGGAGGCCCTGGTATCTGGAATTTATTTATCTTCTACAATTGAAACTTTGTAGCCTGGAGCGGAGCCAAGCCTTCTGCTCGCTCCGTGGCAGCAGCCATTTCTATTGGAATTTATTTATCTTCTATAATTGAAACTTTGTAGCCTGGAGCAAAGGCCTGGGCTGGCCAGGGCTGCAGAAGCTTGGCTTCCTCCATCACCGGGGGCAACCCTAGGCTCCTGCTCTCTCCAGCTGTGTGGCCGCAGCCATTTCTGTTGGGATTTATGTATCTTCTATAATTGAAACTTTGTAGCCTTAAGCAGAGGCCTGGGCCAGCCAGAGTGTACGGAAAACTTGGCTTCCTCCATCACCGGGGAAACCCAAGCCTCTCTCCTGCTCTCTTTGTGGCCGCAGCCATCTTGGTTGGTTTAATTTGCATACTCGCTCCTGATTGCCTGGTGGGCGTGGCTTGTGGGTGTAGCGGAGTGGTGGTTAATTTGCATATTACTCTTTTATTAGATAGGATTTCTTGCACTGCCGTACTCTTCAATGACATCCTTGGCCTGAGACTCTTTGCCATAGTCCTTAACTACCACACAACTGTAGCCAACCACTTTATGGGTTCTCCCTCTTTGTCTGTTTTACAGAGGCCTACCCATTCCTCTAGTTTCTTGCTGTCATCAACCTTAAGGAGGCTGTTTGATGTTCAGCACAAAGGGCCTCCACCAACCTGACAGGCTCATCACAGTTGGATGGAAGCACACAGGCATCAGCTTGGCACTTAAAGGCTTGGGCAGTTTCTCGAACTCTATGTGCTAGGCCCTCCTGTGTTAACATCCATTCACATCCAGCTGTAACGCCTTCCTTGGCCATGGCTGTCTGTGGGCTACACGGGGAGCCAGATCTTGAGTGCACTGACTGCGGCAGGGAAAGAGTCAGAGTTTTCTTTTAGTATTTGAATTTGTAATTATTTGATATGTGTGTGTGTTTTTTCTGTCTGACTGGAGACAGAATGTGTGTACGTGCGTGCGTGTGTGTGTGTGTGTGTGTGTGTGTGTGTGTGTGAGTGAGGAGAGAGAGAGAGAGCGATTGGCATTGATCTTTACTATAGGAATTGTCTCATGTAAGTATGGAGGCCAAGAAGTCACATAATCTGCCCTTTGCAAGCTGGAGAACCAGGAAAGCTGGTGGTGTAAGGCTGGGGAAGCAGAAGCACCAGTGTCTGAAGCCAGAAGAAGGTTGGTGTCCTAGCTCAAGAAGAGAGAGAATTCGCCTTTCCTCTGCCTTTTTGGCACTATCCAGGTCCTCAGTGATTCGATGATGGCTGCTTGCAATGGTGAGGGTGATCTTTATTCAGGCTACTGATTCATATACTAATGTGCTCCAGAAATACCTCAACAGATACA
The DNA here is from genome assembly GCF_951640355.1 of Cnephaeus nilssonii. NCBI lineage: Eukaryota > Metazoa > Chordata > Mammalia > Chiroptera > Vespertilionidae > Cnephaeus > Cnephaeus nilssonii. Next base: position 55,701,597 of record NC_137076.1, on the reverse strand, counting down.
GCCAGAACGAATGTTTGCCAGTGCTTTGGGCATCCCTTAGCTCAACTTAAAGTGTAATTTTAAGTTGACAATTAAAATTAGCCATTATACAGAGATTCTACAGTAGAGCTTATCCAGTGTAGTGCATAGTATTTTCCAAAGTGCATTACCCAGATCACTAGTTCAGGAAGTCTCATTACGTGTTCTTTGAAGGAAAAAATTATTAAAAATTATATATGTAACAAAAATGTCAAACTTATTTGGATAGTTATTATCCTGTGATAATTTATCTTTAAGAAAAGTTGCTTCTCTCTCATCGATGTTTCTAACTCTCTATCCCTCGCTCTTCCTCACTGTAATAAATCAATAAAATATAAAAAAAAAAAGAAAAGAAAAGTTGCACTACAAACTGCTAATAGTGGTTATGGGGAGGGGGTCTTCTATTCTTCCTTCATTATATATATATATATATTTTTATTATGGTGAAATACACATGACATAAAATTTACCATTTCAGCTATTTTTAAGTTAGACTAAGTTCAGTGAGTTTAAGTATATTCGTATTGTTATGCAACTATCACCATTATATTTTACAGATTACTCATTCACCAGTTTCTTATACAGCTTCCTCATATCTTGGTGGATTAACCTACCCTCGCTCAAAGAGTGACTCAAAGAGGGTCTGATGTTCAGATTGAAGTAGCTGTGGTAAGGGAGCATCTTTTTAGCTCAGGAAGGGATATTGTTTTTCCTTTTAGTTTTTTTTTTTAAAAACGGGATCTTTTCCATCTTTATTTTTAATTTTTAACATATTTTATTCATTTCAGAGAGGAAGGGAGAAGGAGAGAGAGATAGAAACATCAATGATGAAACAGAGTCGTTGATTGGCTGCCTCATGCAAGCCCCACATTGGGGACTGAGTCTGAAACCTGGGCATGTGCTCTGACTGGGAATTGAACCGTGACCTCCTGGTTCAGAGGTCGATGCGCAACCACTGAGCCACACCGGCTGGGTATGATATTATTTATAGGTAAGTCTGGAAGCGTTGAAGCCATTTGGTTTTCATAAAGGAAGCATTCTGGAGGCGGAAGCCAATAGCAACAAGGGGGATAGAGTTGAGAGAACTGAAGCTGGAGTAGAAGAAGCCCTCAGAAGCCTGCCCTACCTCTCCAAGTGTCCAGTCATATGGTCCAATAATTTTTTTAAAACTGTTTGGCATCCTCCTTCCCCCACTAATATCTGTGCGAGAAAGTAGCCTAATGTACTTTGGAAGACACCCCACCCAAAGATTTTTCTTTCTTTCTTTCTTTTTTTACATTTTAAAAAAATATATTTTTATTGATTTTAGAGAGGAAGGAAGAGGGACAGAGAGATAGAAACATCCATGATGAGAGAGAATCATGGTGGATCGGCTGCCTCCTGCAAGTCCCCCACTGGGGATCGAGCCCACAACCGGGCATGTGTCCTTGACTGGAATCGAACCCAGGACCTTTCAGTCCGCAGGCCGATGCTCTATCCACTGAGCCAAACCGACCAGGGCCCAAAGATTTTTCTTACATTTCTTTTCTTTATATCATTTACGTTTTGCCACAGCTATAATTTATGCTCCTCCCTCACTCTGCCTGCAGCAGAGACTGTTAGGTTCCTGTTCAAAATCTGTTGTCCTTTTTCTCTTTGTAATAAAGTTCAGGTTTCCTTTAGGGTGGCAGTATACCTGGACAAAGAACCACATTTTCCATTTTTCCTTGCAGTGAAGTGTGACCATGACTTAAGTTCTGGCCAATGAGATAAAGACCAAAATTGTCTAAGACCTGCAGGAAAGGCTGAGGAAAGCGCTGACTCAGCTGAGAGGGGGGCCCTTTTATCATTTTCCTTCCTCCTTCACAGAAGGAGCTCTGCAGCCATCGTGTATCATGAGGTGACATCGAGGATGGAAGCTAGGGCTTCCTGGGGCCTGTGGAATCATACTAGATGATTTACTTCTGGACCTGGTTTACGTGAAAGAGGGAACCTTATGGGGTAAAGCACTATTATTTTGGATTTTCTGTTATCATGTGTCTGAATCTAATTCTAATTGATTCACAGCTTTGTAGTATACCCAGAGATTCAGGAGAACCCACATTTTTTACTTCATAGATAGCAACTATGTGACTCATCAGGGAAAGACAACATTACATGTAGCGGGACCTATAGAAAGGGAAGGTTTCATCTGAGTTAACCTCTATTTTATCTGGACTCGAAGCTGACCAACTTTCATTGATTTGTATCTTTAACATATTGAGGCACTGAGCAAAGCATAAACATGCCAACCCGACATACATAGTTGAATGTCTTCCAGGCACCCCAGACTTAATGGGTGAAACTGAAACTCATCTTGTCCATCTCTGTCACCTCTACCACCACATCGAATTCTTATCCCATATTTTCCTTTCAGTAAATATTCACTTAAGTTCATATCCATCTACCTAACTTATCATGCCACAAGCCTTGGGCCCATGTTTTCTTTTTTAAAATATATTTTTATTGATTTCAGAGAGGAAGGGGTAAGGAGAGAGAGAGAGAGAGAGAGAGAGAGAGAGAGAGAGAGAGAGGAGAGAGAGAGAAACATCAACGGTGAGATATAATCATTGATTGGCTGCCTCCCTCACACTCCCTACTGGGGATCGAGCCTGCAACCTGGGTGTGTGCCCTGACAAGGAATCAAACCATGACCTTCTGGTTCATAGGTCGACGCTCAACCAATGAGTCACACTGGTCAGGCTTGGACCCATCTTTGGTACCTTCTTCATTTCTATATCGAGGCCACTGTCAGGTCCCAGGATCTCCCTCTAAAATATATTGTGATCTGCTTATTTTTCTTTCTCCATTGTCACTTGGAAGGTAAAGCTATACCACTTTTTGCCCAGACAACTCCAAAGACTTCCTTCTGGATTCCCATTCTCCACACAGCAGTTAGAAAATGCAAACTAGATCACACTACCACCAAGCTAGAAACCCCTTAAAGCCTCCTCATAGCATATGATATGACCAAAATCCTAAATATGGCCTAGAGGCTTTGCAAGTTCTGACTCCTACCTTCTCTTTTAGTATCTTAAATATACCAGAACCTTTCCCATCCCAGGGGCTTCACAGGCTGGTTCCCTGCCTGGGTTACTCTGCTCACACCCCCTATTTAATGGTCAACTCCTGTTGATTCTTCTGGTCGCTGATGAAATGACTTCCTCATTAAGTCTTTCTTGACCTCACTCCCAATTTATATCTCCCAATTATAATCTCTTAAACACCCCTTACATTAACTGCACGGCATCTCTCTATATAAAAGGCTAATATGTTAGGTGTCCGTCCGGGTAATGACGTCATGTAGCAATGCCCGGCTTCCTCTCCCTAGCGACTAGCCTCCTTGGAGTTTCTTCAGCCCAGGAACATGGCTTGCTTTGTAGCCATGTGCAGACATTTTACACTGCAAACAAATGTCTGTGAAGCATTTTCCTGTGCCTCATATCATTTGATCCTCACAAAAGTCCTGGGGTAGGTAGATAGGAGACTCGGTGGAATCCTATTTTCTTTTCATTAGCCAGAAAATGGAGATTTAGAAAGCTTAGAAACTTGACCCAACTGAAAAGAAGTAAGATATGGTGGACCTTGAAAATGATTTCAGGTTTTTCACTGCGCAGAATATAGTCAAACACTGCTACAGTTAAATATTTTACCCTTTGTTCTCCCTGTGTGATCTACAATAATAATCTGCTTCGTGTTGATATTTACTGCTGTGTTGCTGACAATTACCTGAAAGAGAAGTTGGGGCGCTTCACTGGGCTGGAAAAAGTTTAGCTAAATCAGAAAGCAGGTCTAATTAAACAAGTTTATTCTATATCTATAAAAGGTTAAGTTGACTCGTGCATGCGCAATACATATAAAGCTCTCGTTGGTGCCAATTGCACACGTATGTTTCGATCTGTCGTCGATCGTGAATTTGGTTGACACTTCTATTATAGAGAAAGGGCAAATATTGATATTAAAATATTTCTTCTAATTAATTTCCTTTCAATGTGTACAAATTCTTCTAATTAATTTCCTTTCAATGTGCACCTGGCCACTAGTTTAAATATATATATATTAGAGGCCTGGTGCATGAAATTCCTGCACTCGGGGGTGGGGGTCCCTAAGCCGGGCCTGCACCCTCTCGCAGTCTGAGAGCCCTCAGGGGATGTCCAACTGATGGCTTAGGCCCACTACCGGGCCTAAACTGTCAGTTGGACATGCTTAGTGCTGCTGTGGAGGTGGAAGAGGCTCCCGCCACCGCTGCTGCGCTCACCAGTCATGAGCCTGGCTTCTGGCTGAGCGGCGCTCCCCCTGTTGGAGCACACTGACCACCAGGGGGTAGCTCCTGCATTGAGTGTCTGCCCCCTGGTGGTCAGAGTGTGTTATAGCGACCGGTCGTTCCGCTGTTGGGCGAAACCGGCTCTCTGACATCCCCCGAGGTGTCCTGAATTGCGAGAGGGTGCAGGCCAGGCCAAGGGACCCCCACCGGTGCACGATCGGGGCCAGGGAGGGAGGTGGGAAGTTGGCCAACCCGGGAGGGACTGTGGGCGGGCTCCAGGGCATGTCCAGGCCATCTCGCTCAGTCCCGATCGGCCCGACCCCAGCAGCAAGCTAACTTACTGGTCGGAGCGTCTGCTCTCTGGTGGTCAGTGCATGTCATAGCAACTGGTCAACCAGTCGACTGTCTGCCCCTGGTGGTCAGTGCACGTCATAAAGAGTGGTTGAGTGGCCTTAGCATATCATTAGCATATTATGCTTTGATTGGTTGAGCAGCTGACCAAACGACCTGACACTTAGCATATTAGGCTTTTATTATATAGGACAGTGGTCAGCAAACTGCAGCTCTGTTGACTAATGAGTTTGCCGACCACTGGTAGACTAAATGTTACCATGTAGTTGGAAGCTGTGAGGATTAGGCAATTGTGGCATATTGTTTGCCAAGAGGTAAAGGGTAGTATATGACAGTGGTCGGCAAACTCATTAGTCAACAGAGCGGCAAACCGCAGCTCGTGAGCCGCAGTTTGACGACCACTGATATAGGATATATATATATATGTATGTGTGTATAAATATATATATATATATATATATATATATATATATATATATAAATATATATATATGTATGTGTGTATATATATATGTGTGTGTGTGTGTGTATTTGTGTGGTTTTGGGGGATAGAATGTCAATCTCCCTCCAGAGACCAAAAGCACAGTGAGGACAGATACTCTTCTGTATACTGCTGTATCACCAGCACCCAGTATGGTGCTTAACATATATAGAAACTTACAGACATTTGTGGGAAGAATGAATGAATTAATGAACCAAAGATGAGACCTGGGCACTCAGTAGCATCTGCTTTTGTAATCACCTTCCTTGAATTCTGTCTTATATAGTTTAATGCTGTGATTTCAGGGGGAGGCTCCCCTGCCCCCAATCTTTTCCATATTGATAGTATGTAATCTCCATCTCTTTCTCCTTTCCCTCTCCCACAACCTTCTTCTTCTCATCTTCATCATCATAATTTACCACAGGTGCTTTATAAACAGTTTCATTAAATCTTCTCAAATAGCCTGCAGCTGCAATCTCCATTACATGGATGGCAAGCCTGAGATTGAGAGAAAATGGACTTTAGCCAAGGTCATACAACTATTGAATAGTGAAACTGACTTGGAGCTCTTAAATTTCTATCATTCCCTGTACCATAAGCTTTCTCTTCACTTGGTCATACTTCTCATTCATTCCAGTTACTGATAATCTCTACCAGGCACAGTACAAGGTGTAATTGAATAAAACAAAACTGATTAGGCCCTCCCACTCTTGTCAATTACAGTAGACTTATTTAGTATTAAATTAAGGTTCATATCGACCTGCTGTTTGGGGTGCATGTGTGTGTGTGCTTTGTGTGTGTAAAGGCACAATAACAATGTTTTTTGCAATGTTGTGAAATTGTTTTAAACAACCAGTTTGGTCCCATATCTAAAGAATCAACCACATTGAATGAACCAGAGTTTTTGTGGCTGGGAGTTGGAAAGTGGTAAGGAAGGAGAGGCAGTTCTGAAGCAGCCCCTCTTTTTAAATTGAGAGATTTCACATACCAAAAAGATTGACCCACTTAAAGTATAAAATTAATGGGTATATTTAGTATATTTACAGAGTTGTACAGCCATCACCAAGATCTAAGTTTAAATATTTTCATCATCCACAAAAGGTACCTCTTACTCTATCACTATGCCACCCTCCAGCCCCTGGCAACCACTAATCTACTTTCTATAGATTTCCCTGTTCTGGACATTTTATATTGAAAAATATATGTGGTCTTTTGTGACTGGTTTCTTTCACTTAGCAACATGTTTTTAAGGTTCATAGTGTTGTAACATGCAGCTGTACTTCATTCCTCTTTATAGTATATTAATATTCCATTGTATGGATACATACATTTTGTTCATCTACTCATAAGCTAATGGACATTTGGGTTGATTCCACTTTTTGGCTATTGTGAAGAATGCTACTATGAACAAGGATTGGTGTGGATGTATGTTTTCATCTCTCTTGGGTATCTCTACCTAGGGAGTGGAGTTGCTGTATCATATGTTAACCCTAAGTTTAACACTTTGAGGAAGTGTCAACAGCTTTTCCTTAGGAGGAAAAGTTTAGGTTTTTGCCCAGAAGATTGACTGCCTGTGTTTGACTGTTTTGCAAGGCCCTCACTGTTTGTTTACATCCCTTCTGTTCTTGAGTGTCCTTTTCCCCCTTTATTTACCTCCTTTATTTTCTTCTCCTCAGCCTCCAGCCACCCTGCTGATTTTAGGAGGGAACTGAAGTTTTCAACACCTAAAAGTTATTTGTAAAACATTTTGAGCTCTCTGGAGGATGGACATTCAAGTTATAATGTTTATCTGTTTATCTTTGGGTTAGGCACCATGATGTTTTGTAACAAAAGAGCTTATTGCGTAGGAGGCTTATTTAACTTGGTCCTGAGGGTCACACTCCTACAACATGTTGTCCAAACAGATTCTTACTTACCCAGCTCCCAGACTGAACGTTTTGAACAATCACTGAAGTTTCTTGTGGACGTTAACATCATTAGTAAACTGCATATGTAAACATATGTCGTGAGCTTGTAAAATCATGTATGTAGAGTTCCTAGTGTGTGCCTGGCACATAGTAAGTGGGTAATAAAATTGTTGTCATTTTCTTAAAAGTTACTATACTGTACAGTTGATTTGTTTTAGGCAAGGCTTTCAATGTAAAGCGGAGCTTTGACCTGCATTTTGCGTTAAGTGGAGGAGGAACGCGAATAAGGAAAAGAGCCCAGCGTTCATTTACAGCTGAAGCCCGGTCCAGGATAAATGAAATGAGTCAATCATTTCCCCCAGCATGCCAGACCTCTGAATTATGTCGTCCGGCTGCGGAGGATTAGAGACAGCTATTACGACTCCCCTTCCTTGACCCGGTCCAGTTCCCTGCTTCGGGGAGCCTACAGTGAGTCACCCTGAACAGGGGAGCCGAAGAAAAGGGGAGAGGCACGCGCCCCGGGGGTGGAGGAGACAAACTCTAGAGCGAGGGAGCCTCGGAAGGAAGAGGAGGGGCAACTGCGCGTGGGGAAGAGAAGGAAGAGGCGTCCGGGGAGAGGAAGGGAAGGGAGTGGAGGAGAGGAAGAAAGAAGGCGGGGGAGAAACCAGGGGGCGAGCGGGGCGGGCCGGGGAGGCGCCCGGGGCGGGGCAGCCTCTCGCCTCGGGGAGGGTGTTCGGCGCGGGGGCCGCGTGGGGCGGGGCCGCGGGCACTTGAGCTTCGGCGGGGCTGCCGGGAGTGGGGCGCCCAGTCCTCCTCGCGTCCAGACTTGGCTCCGAGGGACATGTCCGCGCCGCGCTCGCTACGCGCCCCAGGCTGCTAGCTTCTCCGGGACTTCCTGCCCGCACGGCCCCCCACCTGGCCGCGGCCCCAGGCCGGGCTCGGGCTGTAGCGCGCCGCGGGCGGGCGGGTGGCTCGTTGGCTGGCGGTTCGCGCGGACCGCTGCAGTCATGGGGCTGCAGCCCCTGGAATTCAGCGACTGCTACCTCGACAGTCCGTGGTTCAGGGAGAGGATCCGCGCCCACGAAGTGGAGCTCGAGAGGACCAACAAGTTCATCAAAGAGCTCATCAAGGACGGGAAGAACCTCATCGCGGCGACCAAAAGTAAGCGGGGATCTGGGCGCGGGTGGGCTGCGGCGCGGCGGGGCCGGGAAGAGCCTCTCCCCGGGGCAGACGGGCAGTCTCCTGCCCGAGGCCAGTGGCCAGGGGAACTGGAGGTTCAGTCGGACCGGGAGGGCCTGGGGTCTTTTCTCCCTGGCTCCCAGGCAGCTGGTCGCAAGTTCCCTTTTCCGCTCCTACTCCTCTTCGATAGCCAGGGCCAGGAGCCATGCGTGACAGACTCGTCTGGGAGCCCGCCTGCCCCAGACAGGCGTCCCTGGGTGCCTGCGTTCCCGCCGGACTGACTGCCCCAGAGCAAGTTTTAATGCACTCTAAAGCTGCTCACAGTCTCCTACAAAACAGAAACCATCAGTTTTACTAGTTTTGTCTTGTGATCTTTCAAAAGAACTTCTCTAAGGGTTCTTTCAAAACCTGGTGGGTGTTGAATTGCACCCTTCCTTTTGTCAATTTCTGATCTTCCCGGACAGTCTCCGGTCCTTCCCTGGCGTTGTGCTGCTTTCTGCGCATTCCTTCATTCCTTCCCTCCTGCGCCAGGAGAGGGGCACTGATGGGCTTGTAAGGGTGAGCAGCCAGCCTGCCTGCCCTCTGATCCCAGGCAGCGCTGCCTGCAAATAGGGAATTCTACCTACCTCTGTCAAGCTGGATGCTTTCCTATCTGGTTCCTCTCTATCATATATATATATATATATATATATATATATATATATATATATATATATATGTATATGTATGCATGCTAGTGACCCGGTGCACGAAATTTGTGCACATTACAAGGGGATTAATTAGAGGAAATAATTTAATATTGCTATTTGCCCTTTCTCTATAATAGAAGTGTCAGAGATGAAAGAAAATTAGTAAAATGTATATGAAAACCTTCCTCCTGTCAGAGTCTGGGGCTCACCACCAAACCCAGAGTCAAGTCCCCGCCCACCCACATGCACCTCAAAATCGTGTGAGACCCAGACCTGCTGCCCCCCCCCCCCCCCCGCCCCCATTGGGCTAGATCCAGACCCGGCCAGTCCCACCCTTGTCAAGCCCTGCTGGGCAGAGGGGTGTAGCCTCAGGTCCCCTGGCCTGGCGCCAGGATGGGGGGGGCGTGGCCTGAGGTCCCCCAGCCCAGACCCAGGCGGGGGGGGGGGGGGGCGGGTGTGACTTGAGGTCCTCCGTCAAGCTCCGCCAGGTGGGGGACACGGCCTGAGGTCCTCCTTCAAGCCCCACCAGGTGGGGGGCATGGCCTGAGGTCCCCCAACCCAGCACTGGGGGTGCACCTTGAGGTCCCCCATCAAGCCCCGCTGGGTGGGGGGTGCGGCCTGAGGTGGCGCGGCCTGAGGTCCCCCGGCCTGGCGCTGGAGTGGGGAAGCAGCCTGAGGTCCCCTAGCCCAGCACCAGGACGGGAAGTGCACCTTGAGGTCCCCTGTCAAGCCCTGCCAGGTGGGGGACATGGCCTCAGGTTCCCTGTCAAGCCACACAGGGGCGGGGGAGGGTGTAGCCTCAGGTCCCTGCTGATTGCTCGTTAAGGCTCCTTATGGGAACTTGGCCTCAGCTGTGGGTGCAGCCATCTTTGTGATGGAGTGATGTTCAATTAGCATATTCCCTCTTTATTAGATAGGAGTATTAGATAGGATGATTTCAGAGAGAGGAAGGGAGAGGGAGAGATAAAAACATCAATGATGAGAGAGAATCATTGATGGGCTGCCTCCTGCACACCTCCTACTGGGAATCGGACCTACAATCACCTCATGTGCCCTGACTGGGAATCCAACCATGACCTCCTGGTTCATGGGTCCACGCTCAACCACTGAACCACACTAGCAGGGCTTTTCTCTATCTTGGAAGACTTGTAAGTGAAGTGGCCACAGAAGAAATTGTGTGTATATGTATTTATACCTGTCTGAGTATCTGAGAAGAGTCTTTCTAGGAGGAAGGTGGGCCGAACTTCGTGCTGGAACACTGAGTTGGTGTTGCTGCTGTTAATGGGGAGGCATTAACTGCAGTGAGAAGCTGGGCAGACTGACCCCACCTGTAACCCGTAGCCTATTCTGTCTTAAAAAGACCAGCTCATACAGCAGACAGGGGTGGGGGCAGTTATCCAGTCTTGCAAATCTGTGTTAGGGTCTTTATCTCTTCCCTAATTTCTCATTTCAGTGATTTCCAGCCTTGGCAGTTTGACCCTTGTATGTTTGTAGCCATCACCTCTATGAAAAATACCCCATGCCACAGTCTCCTTGCATTAAGGAAGATTAAACATACTGAGCAAACTGTCTCAAGTCCCCAGCACAGTGCCTGGAACAGTAAATATCCATTTAATGAATAAGTTGGAATAAGGTCTAATGAGAAGAATTTAGTGAGCCATCCTTGTAATTTTGGAAGCTGCTTTGGATAATGTCCAAGGTCCCTTTTGGTTCTGTGACCTCTCTGATATTGCAAAGTAAGGATTGGGAGTCACTTTGTTTGGGAGATGTGACTAAGTGGGCTTATTTGGTCGATGGCTCTCCAGTATCCATGGCATTGGGTATGGGTGGGAAGTAGGGAGGGACTGAAAATATGTAGGAGTGAGTGGAGAAAGGCAGAGGCCAGGAGAAGGGCACACACACAGTGATCATGAAGCCTGGTGTTCCCAGTGTCCCTGGCTGGGGGCACGTACCTTCCCTTACTGGCTGTAGCAGCTCCCTCAGGAGCTAGGGAGCTGAGGAGAGAGGCTTTGGTGTGCAGAGAGACAGATGGCAAAGCCAGTTTGGCCACTGGTAGAAAGCTATTTATGTGACTGCATGTTAGCTCTTCTGCCAAGCAGGACACATGCCTGGTGTGTTCCAGCAGCGGCTAGTGCATCTGGGAAGTGGGGGGAGGGCAGCTCTCAGCCTTCCTCCCCAGAATGTAGACTTCGGTGAATTTGTGAATAGGTATTGTATTCTTTTTGATTCCTGTCCTTAACCATAAGAAATATAATTTATAATCATGCTTAAGAGAGCAACCAGAAAGTATCCTTTTTCTTATCATGTTTAATTAACTTCTTTCTCAGAAGATGATAAGAACACAGCTTTCCCTTACAAGCTTTTGTCAAGTTAGGAAGACACTGCCTTTATCCAGCTTGCTCCTGAAACTTTACTTCTAGTTCCTATAGAAGATTAAGAGCACTGGACTTAAGTCAGGACATCTGAGTTAATTCGCCTTCACTGTTAGGGCCTGGTTACATGACAGTTGGGCAGGTCACTTAATTCTTTTGTGTCCAGTTTCTCTTGTCCTACTTATAAGAGACATTAGTAAGGTTCTGCAGTGTTTGGAAATTGCTTGATTAGTTCATTTGAAATTGCAGCCTAGGTCAATCATTTGCCTAACTAGTTGGGCCTTTCCATAACATCTGAGAGTCAAGAAGTCCAGGAAGGACCTGAGGCAGAGGGAAGAGCTGCAGCAAGAATTTAACAATCAACTAGGGCAGACTGCTTATATTTTAAGGTGTTTACATTGTTTTTGCAAACATGGATTTTTTTGTGCATTTTCAGAATTGTGTGTTTAAGTGATTTCTGTTTTTAATTGCCCTGTAAGATGCCTCCTGCAGGCACTAAATACTTGTTAGGTTTATGTCATTGTGAGGTTTTGATGCTTTGAATATTTCACACATGTGTAAAGATATTGGAGGGGGTTCTGTGGGACCTGAAGACTTACTGCTGAGTTCAGTTATGTAGCAATCAGAAAATACTTAGCACCTACGACAAATATTGGGGTTGAGATAAAAAAGGAGGTAATTGAGTTCATTGTCCTTGAGTTGAATAAAGTTCAAACTAGGGGACATGTCCTCTCTGTATTGTGCTAAGTTCTTGAAGAAACAAAGGATACACAGACACACATGGTAAAAAGTTAACAATTCAGTGACAAGTCAGTATTCTGACTTTGCCAGGACCAAGAGTTGGTTGTAGGTTAAAGTAGAGAAGGTTTGCTGGAACTTTGGGAACTCATTGGTGTTTTAAGTAAGGAATAGCACCTTGTCAGATTGAAAACAGCTGAGAAGAAACCAGAATACCAACAGTGTCTGAGGACTATGAGGAGACCGGTTTGGTTGGAATAGATATTTCATTTTAGGTAGTAGAATGGGATGAATGGAAAGGTCAGTTTCAGATTATGGAGGTCCATAAAAGCGAGGTTGGGAATGGGGACTTTATCTCCTGTGGAGAATGGCTGAAGGTTTTTCAGCAGAAGCTGGACATAGTGGGAAAGAGATGGCTGAGAGATAGTATGTGACATCTGTGTGGGCTGGAGATAGCAGTGAGAGTAGGAAGGAGCTCCAGAGAGAAGAGTCTAGGATCCTTGACTTACGTTGTAGAGTGGAGATCATTCACTGGAATCTTTTTTAAACGGTTTTCAGTCCTTTATTTTTTCACTCTCCTTTCCTTTCCTTTCCTTTCCTTTCCTTTCCTTTCCTTTCCTTTCCTTTCCTTTCCTTTCCTTTCCTTTCCTGTCCTGTCCTGTCCTGTCCTGTGTCCTCTTTCAATGCAGTTTAAACTGTGTAGTTTAGATACTAGTGATCTGTAGAAATGTGTGGCATATTTGCCAGAAACAGACATAAGCCATATATGCTTTTTTCATAAATTTTATGTTAGGCATTCTTGAGAGGATATATTTTATGCTGGAGGGAAATACACATTTTTATTTTTTTATTCTTACCTGATGATATATTTATTGATGAGAGAGAGAGAGAAAGAGAAAGAAAGAGAAAAAGAAAGAGAAAGAGAAAGAAAGAGAGAGAAAGAGAAAATCTATGGGAGATAGAAAACATCGATGGATTTGTTGACTCTCGTACTCGCCTTGACTAGGATTGGAACCCGCATCCTGAGTATGTGCCCTAACCCGGAATCTAACTGCAACCTCTTCCGTGCATGGGATGACTTTCCAAACAACTGAGCCCACTGGCCAGGGCCCAAAATACATATTTTTAAAACAAATAATTCTTACAGTTATTAAGCACTTATATGGGTATATAAAATGCTCTTTAGTAAACTTAGGTTGTCTAGGTGTGTGTGTGTGTGTGTGTGTGTGTGTGTGTGTGAGAGAGAGAGAGAGAGAGAGAGAGAGAGAGAGAGAGAGAGAGAGGAGGGAGGGGAGGGAGAAAAGCTGGAGGGGCCCTCATATGTGAGTCTGCTCTTATCACAGATATGGGAAGAATGTTAGTGGCAGCCAGGACTAGAATTTAAGTCTTCCAAGTATTGGTTTTAGTACTTCTTTAGGCTTTACTATTTTAATAATTTTCGCCTTGTTTTCCTCAGGACAACATAAAAACTCTCTTTTGCTGTCTTTCTGTTTATTGTTTCCAAGAAATGGTTCATGTGGTAATTCCTTTTGGAGAAATTTCATTGCTGTTGCATCGAAACATAGGGAAATTTGGAAGACTTAAAAGAATTTCACTTCATAAACTCGGTTTCCTTATTTGTAAAATGGGACTGCTGCAGAAAGCCTTGAGGATTGACTAAAATGGGGTGAAAGTGCATTGAAAACACAGATGTTAAGCATATCCAATGGACGCAAGGCACTGGGGGGGAGGGGCGCGTGAGGGCATGTTCGGGGGAGGGGGGGGGAGGGGAGACAGTGGGAAGGTCAATGAGGAAAAAAAAGGAGACATATGTACTACTATTTGTAATAATTTAAACAATAAAATAAAATTAAAAAAAAGAAAGAAAACACAGATGTTAAGTGGTCTTGTAGATTCTGTTGTTTCCCAGCCAACATTTTTCTCTCTCTGACAAATTTTGTGCAGGGATCTATACCTTTCCCCAAATGACTCAGGGGAAAGTGATTAGGGCTAATTCTGATTAGTCTAACTCAGTGGTTCTCAATCATGGCTGATCTTTAGAATCACATGGGAAGCTGTAAAAAAGACGTGCAGTCAAGGTTGAGAATCACTGAACTCAGTTGTGTTAAACCTATTTTCTAGGCTAGTAACTGGTTTGCAAGTGAGGAGGTAGCTCAGTTCTGGCCAGTGAGACATGGTGGGAAGTCTGCTGGAGACCTCGGGAAAGATTTCCTTTTGTGTGAGGCGTCTCATAAAAAGGGTTCTTCACTTTTCTGTGGTGTCTGGTTGTGTTGTCTAGAGCCTCTGCCACCATCCTGGGACTGTGAGTGAAGCCAAAGCAAGGACTGTGGAGCAGAGAGGTAACTGAGTCTGATTTTTGATGCCACTGTGGGAGCCAAGAATTGTCTCAGATTATTATTAATTGTCTTCAGGGAAGCCCACCTAGTTTCAGTTGGGTTTTCTGTTACTTAGCACCCTATTTTTTTTATTATTTAAGTCAGGCGTCCTCAAACTATGGCCCGCGGGCCACATGCGGGTGTTTTTGCCGTTTTGTTTTTTTACTTCAAAATAAGATATGTGCAGTGTGCATAGGAATTTATTCGTAGTTTTTTTTTTAAAACTATAGTCCGGCCCTCCAACGGTCTGAGGGACAGTGAACTGGCCCCCTGTTTAAAAAGTTTGAGGACCCCTGGTTTAAGTATTTCATAAGTCTCCTTTTTTCCCCATTGACCTCTCCCCGGCCATTCCACCCCCCAGTACATGCCCTCACTCCCCTACTGTCTGTGTCCATGGGTTATGCTTATATGCATGCATACAAATCCTTTGGTTAATCTCTCACCCCCCTCCCTCCCCTGCCTTCCCTCTGAGGTTGGACAGTCTGTTTGATGCTTCCATGACTCTGGATCTATTTTTGTTCATCAGTTAATGTTGTTCATTATATTCCACAAATGAGTGAGATCATGTGATATTTATATTTCCCCAACTGGCTTTTTTTGCTTAGCATAATGTTCTTCAGGTCCATCCATGCTGTTGCAAATGATTAGAATTCCTTCTTTTTTACAGCAGCATAGTATTCAATTGTGTAGAGGTGCCACAGGTTTTTAATCCATTTATCTGCTGATGGGCACTTACTGTTTCCAAATCTTAGCTATTGTAAATTGTTTAGCACCCTAATTTTGATGGAGTGGTATAATTAGAAATTTTGCCCTGCTGCTCCTATTAAGTAGAATTTAGAGAGGTATAGAAATAAAATGCTATTTAAAGATGGAATTTTTCTCTAAATGGGAAAGGATATTCATATATATTCTTTGCCCCAAGAAATCACACGGACACCCCTCCCCCTGCCACCACCCTCACTTCAGGGCATCCATCACCTGGGATAAGTCTGAAACTCTCGCTTGGGGTTTTACTACAGGGGCTGGTCTCGTACATGAATGTAGACGTGCTGTAAAAATAATTGCTATCAAACTGAAGCTGGGCGGTGGACCCAGGCAGGCTTTACCTGATACATGCAGGTGGTCCCTGATTCCATTTAGAGTAGCTCTCATTTAGAGCCCTCCAGCAGCTGGGGCCGTGTTTACTTAGATTTTTTACTGGTCAGTTTACTGGTCAGTTAGCTGATGTCCTCTGGGTCTCTCTGACACATTGCCTTTTCCCTTTCCCCCCAATTGCTCAGGTTTCTTCGACCACCTCCTTTTTGCTTAGTTTTCTTTTGGGGCGTGTGTGTGTGGGGGGAGACTAGAGAGCATCATTGACTTTCAGAAGAGGAGGATATTTTTTTGCTTAATCTTTTTTTCCCTTTTAAAAAAATAAGTATTTTTATTGATTTTTAGAGAGAAAGGAAGGGAGAAAGAGAGAGAAACATTGATGTGAGAGTGAAACATTGATTGGCTGCCTCCTGCATATCCATACTGGGGATGGAGCCCGCAATCCCAGCATGAGCTCTGACTGGGAATTGAACCAGCAACCTTTCCATGCACAGGACAATGACCAACCAATGGAGCCAGTTAAAAAATATATATATATATATGTGTGTGTGTGTGTGTGTGTGTGTGTGTGTTGTTGTTTATTTCAGAGAGGAAGGGAGTGGGAGAGAGAGATAGAAACATCAATAATGAGAATCATTGATCGGCTGCCTCCTGTACACCCCCTACTGGGGATGGAGCCCAGAACCCAGGCATGTGCCCTTGACTGGAATCAAACCCAGGACCCTTCAGTCTGCAGGCTGACACTCTATCCACTGAGCCAAATCTGTTAAGGCCAATGGAGTAATTTTTTAAAGAGAGAATGGGAGGGAGGGAGAGGGGGGAGAGAGAGAGAGAGAGAGAGAGAGAGAGAGAGAGAGAGAGAAAGAAAGAAACAGAAACATTGATGTGAAAGAGACACATGGATTGGTTGCCTCCCACATGCTCCCTGACCAGGGCGGGGATGGAACCTGCAACCCACGTACGTGCCGTTGACTGGGAATGGAACCCGAGACCCTGTTGTCCAAGGGCCGACACTCCAACCACGTAGCCATATGCTGGCCAGGGCATGTTTAATCTTTAAAAGAGCTGATGAGACAGAACGATATAGAAGATTAAGATCATAGACTGAGGTATTAGTGTGTCTGGGTCCGAAGCATAGCTCAACCACTCACTACCAATGAAACTGTGGTCAGGGTGCTTAGCTTTTCAGTATCGATGTTGTCATCTGTAAAACAGAGATTATAATTCTTTCTACCATAGAGGGTTAAATGAGTTAATATGTGTAAAGTGTTTAGAATAAGTACTCAAATGTTAACCACTGTGATGCATTATCTTAATTGTGGTTTGTGTTTTAATATGAAGGCTCCTTTCTTGCTTGAGAAATCACTGCTGTGGCCCAGAGACTAATATTTAACCTTTTAGTGCTTATTTACCCTAAGAGTATATTTGTCCAAATCATCCTTACCAGTGACCAAGAAGATAGACAAACTTGTCAAACTGTGGAAAGGCTTCCAAGGTTTGAATGTAGTTCAGGATGCTGGAAAATCTTGAAGGTTAAGTTGATAGACCAAAGCTAAGTGGCATTTGGGAAAAATAGTTCCCAGAATTTATTCCTGATTCACAGAGATTTGAAGATGAAATAGAAGGTGTCACTAAGGCTGTTAATGGAGTGGAGACTCACCCAATTAGCAGCAGGAGCTTGATCATCTCCTCTCATTTAGGGGATGATGAGGAAGAGTGGAGATGACCAGGAGAGCTCTGCTCAAGGTCTTGAATGGCACCATCAATGCTGGAGCCTTCAGGGGCTTAACCATTACAGTGATACTTTGGGAGGATATTAACTTTAGTGTTTAACAAATTAGTGGACAGTGCTTGTGCTTGCTGTGAGAAATTCACAATGAGAAAAAGAAGGCAACCAGAGACATCTGTAAGAGGAGTGGTTATTCTGAAGAGCTATTAGGTAATCCTGTTCTCTACAAAAGAATCATTCAAGTCCCCGGGACAAATTTCCTAAGGGTTTGAAACCTCTGTGACTCTAATAGCCGCATATCACCTTATGATTTTGTTTTTTGGCATCATAAGAGAGGCAAGAATTACAAAAAATATAAAAATATTGTGTAGTCTGCAAGTTGCTATAAATCATGCTTTGAGAGATTGCTGACTGTATGTGGCAGGAATAGGTAAACTAGTTTACATTTGATCACAGGTAATAATATATGGTGTCTTTCGTTGCTGTTTCAGTTTGATGTTAGAAACATAACTTTGAAAATATTTGTTTGAGATTCTGTGTTGTCTTGAATTGCCTTTGACTTTATACATCTTGTTTAAAGAAAAGTTTGCTTTATCTCAGGATTTGTAGAAGAGTGTTTAGACATTTCTAGATTATAACTCTCATTAAGGGTGTCTTGGATGTTTTACTAGTTTCCTGTCAGTGAAATTCCATTCCAGAGACAAATAGGTGATTCCAAACTTCATCTGAAGAAGGTTTTATATTATTTAAGGTGTATTTAATTTAAATAATTTTAATAACAGTAGCTAACTTTTATTAAGCATTTACTATTTGTTTTACTTTGTGTTAAATTCAGGGCAGGCATTATATTATTTAGCATGAAGACTTAGTGAAGTATGTTATTATTAACCCCGTTTTGGAGATTAAGATACCAAATTTAGAAATGTTAATAGCTTGTCCAGATCACTAAATTTGTCAGTGGTGGAGCTGGAATGTGAACCCACATTTGTCTGACTCCAAAACCCTTAACCACAATTGTAAGCTGTCTCCATAAAGGGGTGTAACTGCGGTTTTCTGTTAGGGGGAGTTATGATGATAAATCCTGGTTATCAGGAATGTGTGTACATTTCATGATCTAGTTAGGAGACTGTTCTTATAATAAGCTCAGCACAATGACCATGATTTAAAATGTGAATTTTAAGGCTCTCTAAGATGATTATTGTAAATAAAACTGATGGCTAACTTGTATAGTATGGACATCAGAGACTGGGTTGGTTTAGGACCGCTCACTTAAAAAAAACACACAACAAAACACCAAACAACAACAACAACAAAAAACTTCCTTCCTCTCAGTCTCTCTCTTACATCCACCTTTGCCCTTCTTTAGACCCTCTTTTCCTCCTCAATATGCATCTTACTCTTTAGTAAATTTTAATTTTGTTCTCATACTTTAGTATTAGGCTTTTTTACTTTAAAAGTTTGTGAGATATTTGAGTAATATGAAAAGATATTAAGAACTCATTATAAACATCTCTGTATTTGCCTCTGAATTTAAGAAATGAAAGCTTCTCCAGTAATAACTACCTCAAATCTGGTGTTTACTGTTCTCAGGCATTTTAATTCATCTGAACACATTCCTAAAGAATAGTACGTTTTGCATGTTTTTAGACTTTATATAGCGGTTTCATGCTATGTGTTCTGCAACTTCTTTTTCCCCTCAACATCATAATTGTGAGACTTATCCATGTGGCTGCATGTGGCTCTGTTTAATTTAGATAAAACTCTCTGTTTTCCTACAACTGGCATTTAAAAAGATTTTGTTGATTGATGTTCTGTAAATAACATGAGTTCAATGATGTACATTGATTTCATGCATTTTTTGATTGTGAAACAATATATTTGGAGAATTTCCTCAGTATGAAAGCCTTCTTGTAATTAATTTCATAAAATTTCAAACACTAGCTTTGACAACAATCTGAATTTTGAAGACATTTAGGAAAATTCTTTTTTATACTTTTGAGTTATAAGCTTAGCATAGATCCGTGGTTGGCAAACTGCGGCTCGTGAGCCACATGCAGCTCTTTGGTCCCTTGAGTGTGGCTCTTCCACAAAATACCATGGCCTGGGCGAGTCTATTTTGAAGAAGTGGCGTTAGAAGAAGTTTAAGTTTAAAAAATTTGGCTCTCAAAAGAAATTTCAATCGTTGTACTGTTGATATTTGGCTCTGTTGACTAATGGGTTTGCCGACCACTGGCATAGATCATCAGAGCAAGCGAGGGTAAATTTCAGGACTGTAAGAAATAATTGGTCTGACTCAAGAACAAAAAAACCTTTACAAAGCCTTTTTGCTTTATTGAAACTAGTTTTCCAATAATAGTAGGTAGAGAAAAAATGATGTTTGTATTCATAAACAAACTGCGCATTAAGTACTGTCAGTCCAGTTAGGTCAGATGAACGTGATTTTTAGGCAGGGATTGGTCGGCATTTAGCGATAGGCCTCAAAGCAAACAGGAACCACAGCCTGCTTTACTTGATTATCCTAATATAGGAGCATAATTTATAGACTAGCCAAGGGGATGCTTTTGTAATGAGAGGGCCTTGACATCCTCCTCTTTAAACAAACAGACAGGCAAACACACTGAAAAAACCCCTGATGCTTTACATTCTTAGGGCAGGCATCTTTCTAAGCTTCCAGGTTCTCGGGAATGACACCTGCATTGCTACCACTGCTAGGCCTGCTTCCCAGGTTGAACTTGAATTTCCTCCCCATGTTTCCTGAGGAAGGTGTTAATTCTGTGCCACTTAATATTTCAATGCTGAGTGTGATTTCTCCTTCCTCGTTGACTTGTTCACCCACGGGCACTGTCTGCCTTCCAGCACCATCCAGCAGTGAGTTATGGTGAGGCGTGTGGCTGAGGAAGTCAGCTTGGCCAAAGTACTGTCACCTCAGGTCTGAATACAGGATGCTTCATACTCTAAAAAAACCCACAAAAAACGGATGCCTTTATCTCTGACTGTAAAGTTGGCTCTACTACTTAATAGCAGTAGTAGACTTGAGCAAGTTGCGTAAACCCTCAGTGCCTTTATTAGTAAAATGGAGATAGTAAGATACCGCATGGGGTGATGTTATTTATTCTTCATGTTACATATTAAAAGATCTTAGAACTCTGCTTGGCCCATGGGAGGAACAGGAGGCGGAGGGGGAGGAGCTGCTGCTTTCTTCTTTCTTTGAATGCTATTCTGACTTCCTTCGTTGAACTGGAACGCAGTTATAGCTTTATTACTAGTGACAGTAGAACTAGTCTGTGAACACATTCTTCTTCTCTTTTGAGCCAACAATAGTTTGAAGCACAGGGCTGAATATAGGCCTCTCATTTATTAAATAGGAGAAAACATCTGTAGTAGTGTGTTGTAGTCCAGCATATTACTGAAGGTCTTTGCTTGATGGGGACAAAGCCAAAAAAAGTACAAGGGGGTGGAGTGTTACTGACATGCCATTACTTTTATTTGAGAATCTGGCAGCTAGTACTTCTGCCATTCTGACACACAGTATTGTTTTTCTTTTGTGAAATGCAGGTCAAAGGGAACACAGGACTTTGAAGTCAAATGTACATACTGTGTGACCTTGGGTAACTTACTTAATTTCTCTGTGCCTTGATTTCCTCTTCTGTAAAATGTGGGTACTAATTTTATCTCCCTAAATGTTGGCTAGCATTAAATTGTTAATTATTTGGAGAGCACTTGGAAAATAGTTTGAACCATAGTGAACTCAATATGTGTTTGCTAAGTGTAGAAACAGTTAAAAATCTGTTCTATCATCAGTATAGTAATGTCATTTATAACAATGGGGGAGATGTGTCATTCCCAGGTCATTGAATTCCACCTATTATGGACTAGTTGCTAGCGGTTTAACAGTGCAATAAGATCCTGTGTCTTGGCAGAAGTTAGAATTTGAATGGGAGAGACAGAAGGTCAGTTAAACAAGTAAATGTCATTCACATTGTGGAGTTAAGAGTGGGATGTTGGCCATAGTTAACAGGACTAACTGCATTAGGGGTTCAAAGAAGACTTCAAGGAAGTAGTAACTTCTAACCTGAAACCAAAAGGAAGTCTTGGGAGCATTTCATGCTGAGGGTACAGAAGAATTCTCCAAGCACAGTGAAATGGGGCCAGGAGGCCAGAGGGAGCATGAGCTGTAGCTGGAAGAACAGCTCAGGTGGGCTGGGGAGTGGGGCAGGGAGCCGGTGCAGAGCAGGAAGGACCCTGCTACGGAGGGGGTGGGGGCAGCGCTGGGAAGGGCCTGGGGAAGCAGGTCAAAGATTTCAGACTTCACTCTGAGGACAGCAGGAAGTGATTGAAACATTTTAAGCAGGGGATTGGCATCATTTGAATTATATTTTAGAAAAGTTTCTTAGGCTGCAGTTGTGAGAATGGATTTGAGGAAAGTAGGACTGGAGGTCAGTCACCTAGGCCAGACTTTGGTGGCAAGAGAGGCAGGTACTTGAGGAGTCAGGATTTAGGGGCTGCAGGCTCTGGCAGGTGACTAGTTTCAATGAAAAACTGTCTCAGGCTGCTGAGTGGTGACTGAGGTAGTCCCGCCAGAAGAATAGGTTTTCTGGGAGAGAGGATACATTTTTGGTTTTGAATATATTGAGAATGAGGTGCTTTTGAGATATCCAGTGGACATATTCAGTAGTGTGTTTGTTTTATGAGTGTTTCAGGAACAGGGAACAGAGCTGGAGAAATGAGAAGATTCCCGGGACACAGCCTATAAGTAGGAATTGACACCATGTAACTGGATAGCAAACCTGCCCAGAGAGAGAATGTAGGAGAAGGCAGGGTGGCTCAGGGCAAGTCCTGAGGAACACCAGCTTTTAAGGAGGGTGTAGAAGAACTTGAGAAGGATGTTTGAGAGCGTAGCCATTGACAGAGAGGTGGAATCCCGGGAGAGGGTTGCACAAGCCAAGGAGAAAGAATGTTTGGAAGTAGGAGGAAGCAGACAAGGTCATGCTATAGAGGTCAAGTATGATGAGTCCAGGTGACATTGCATTAGCAAGACAGTGTCCTTGGTAATAGCTGGGAGAGTAGTTTCTGGCACAGCAGGGCGGGGAACCCAGTGGCAGAGGGTTGAGAAGACAGTGCAAGGAAAAGACATGAACCTCTGGTACAGATAGATCTCCCAAGTCATTGGTTAATGGGTGTGATTTGAACAAGCAGAAGCAAGTATCTAATAGAGAGGAGAGGGACGATTCAGGGAATATTCCAGAGTAGAAAGTGGTTCTGAATAGAGAAGAAGATGCAATTCAGTTTCCAGGGGATGGGGGAAAACCCCCTTCATCTATTTAAATAACAGAAAGGGTGGAAATGATGGGTGTATACCCAGGAAGATTTGCAGATTTGTTTCAGGACATTGAGCCAATGATTAACTGATGCTTCTTAGTGGCAGGATAGTTTTCAGTAATTAATTGTTTTAATTTCTCCCACAACACATTCTTTTTCTGGTTAGTGAATATGTGACTTGTAAGAGTTGTATCATAGTCAGTTTGAACTGGATGGGATGGAATATAGGTGTTAAACTATTAATAAGAAGAAGTAATGAGAGAAGGGAAAAATAGAGGAGTAAAATGTCTGGATAAACAGCCCTCAAAGCACCAAGAAATACTTTTATTTCAGACTTTATTTGTTTGTTTTTTAATATATTTTTATTGATTTCAGAGAGGAAGGAAGAGGGGGAGAGAGAGAGAAACATCCATGATGAGAGAGAATCATGGATCGGCTGCCTCCTGCAAGTCCCCCACTGGGGATTGAGCCCACAAACCGGGCATGTGCCCTTGACTGGAATCGAACCTGGGACCTTTCAGTTCGCAGGCCGACGCTCTATCCACTGAGCCAAACCGGCTAAGACTATTTCAGACTTTATTCTGCTGGCACTTAAAGTTGAGTACTTCATTCAAATATTCCTTATTCTTTGTTTTAAAAAATGTGTTAAATAAAAACATGTTGTTGTTTTTTCTTTTTCACTGAAAAACACTGCTGATTTTTGTGTTTTATCTCGGTGAAATAGTGCTGGTTCTCTTTGTATTCCATAGAGAAGAAAATGCTTCTGGCAACATCTGGGAAGATTCTAGGACTTCAAAATTTCGGCCTTTTCGTCTGAGAGAAGAGGAGGGAATGAAACCTGAAAGAGTTAAAAATGCAGTAATATTCTGGGACCTAGAAAGAGCTTTTCTTCCCCTTTTTAGCTAACTGAATAGGTTCTAACTAGTTTAAGAAGTGATTGCTAGAGGAAAGAAATTCTTAAGAAAGATGTAACTCTAGCCCTAACCGGTTTGACTCAGTGGATAGAGCATCAGCCTGCAAAGTCAAGGGTCCTGGGTTCGATTCTGGTCAAGGGCATGTACCTTGGTTGCGGGCACATACCCATAGGGAGTGCGCAGGAGGCGGCTGATCAATGTTTCTCTCTCATCGATGTTTCTAGCTCTCTATCCCTCTCCCTTCCTCTCTGTAAAAGATCAAAATATAAATAAAAGAAGAAAGATGTAACTCTACAAGTGCAGTGG
Organism: Cnephaeus nilssonii; assembly: GCF_951640355.1. Lineage (NCBI taxonomy): Eukaryota > Metazoa > Chordata > Mammalia > Chiroptera > Vespertilionidae > Cnephaeus > Cnephaeus nilssonii. The sequence goes on along the minus strand of NC_137076.1, from coordinate 55,677,845 downwards.
TATGTAGATGGCCCTTTCCATCTGGATGCACTGACTGCAGGCACGCAGTGTGCCTTCCTGGAGGTGCAATGTGGAGGCTTCCAGGTTCTTCAAAGGGAGGGATTCTGGGACTTCATTGCTGGAGTTCATTGCTTTGACCCTGGAGCTAGAGTTGATGGCCCGTTTTTTTGTGAAAAGCATAGGACAGGGTTTAAAATTAACCCCAACCCACCCTTTTTTTTTGTCAAATTTTTGCCATAAAACAAACTATATATACTCATTCATTTCCTTCAGTTACAAGTGAGAGAAACCCAATGGAAACTAATTGAAGCAAAAAAGGGAATTTTTCACTCCAATGAGTGAAATATAAGAAAGGGCCTTGCTTTACATGCACCTGAACCCAAGGGTTCAGACAGTGTCAGTAGGTCTTTTTCGGCATTTCCCTCCATTGGTTTGACCCTCAGAATAGCACTCTTCCCATGATGATGATAGCTTAAGGTTTATGTTTTTTTTTTTGTTCTGAGAATTCTAGAGAAGAGTGCCTGCTTTTTCTTAGAGCTGTTGTTATCAAATAGATGATTTTGATACCTTGAAGACATTTTGGGTTGTCATAATTGGGAGGTGCTACTGGCATCTCGTGGGTAGAGGCCAACGATGCTGCTAAACATCCTACAGTGCTCAGGACAGCCTCCCTACAACAAAGAATGATCCAGCTCAATGTGTTAATTGTGTTGAAGTTGAGAAACCCTGCTTTAGAGATAGGGAGATCATATAGTCTAAATCAGGATACTTTTCAGAGTACAATTATGCCAGGACAATAGGCATAAGCTGGGATTGTCCCAAGTAAACCTGGACATTTGGTTGCCCTCCCTAAATGCTCGACCAGTCCCGGGTCACTTGCCAGCCTAGACCACTGAGACATGGCAGATGGTGTACGTCAGCCAGCCTGGTGATGCACCAACCACTGGGGTGAAGAAGCAGGCAGCAGGTGGTGATCAGCTTCAACAAAATATCAAGGCTCATAACAAAGAGATGTGGAGAACATAAAAAAAAGATGATGTCCACTATGCAAGAGAAGATAGCAAGTGGAAATAAATGTGCCTTCTGTTTTTCCCCAATGCTTAGTTGATTAATTTTAACCAGAATAGAGAAGGGTGGGAGAGATAGGAGGGTGGAAATGAAGACTGTAGTCTGTGTGACTTGCCTGGATACAAGGTCAAGGTTGCTGATACGTGTTGGCTAGTGTGTGTGCCTTATAGCATTTAACCTCTGAAGTATGGAGTGACTGTGACACTTTATTGATCATTGTGGAAAAGCTTAGATTAAAATAGTAAATATTTATAACATTCTAACTTGTTGTAGGCCAAGAAAATACTTAAGTAAATAAATAGTGATTTGCTGGCTTAATTTAAATTCCTACACTAACAGTGCTCCTGTTTAGTTTTGGAAAAATAAAGTTTTGCTGAGAAAAACTGATCTTTGTGAAAGTAATTCATCCAACAGAGTAGATTGAGTAATTTTACATTCTTTTTCCTTTTTGTTATTTAAAAAATGTTTTTATTGATATTACAGAGAAAGAAAGGGTGAGTGAGAGAGAGATAGAAACATGGATGAGAGAGAAATATCAGTTGGCTGCCTCCTGCACACCCACTACTGAGGACCCAGCCTGAAACCGGGCATGTGCCCTGACCGGGAATTGAACCAAATGCCTCTTGGGGCATGGGTTGATGCTGAACCACTGAACCATTCTGGCCGGGCTCTTTTTCCTTTAAAACAAAGAAGAGAGAGAGAGAGAGAGAGAGAGAGAGAGAGAGAGAGAGAGAGAGAGAGAGTGTGTGTGTGTGTGTGTGTGTGTTTCTTCTGATTATCATTGATTACAGTTTTTTTTCTTTTTGAAATAATAGTGCTTTCTTTTTGTAAGAGTGAGTTTGAAGACTTACTTGAAAGCTTTACACTATGTAAGATATGGAAGTCAGTATATTGGCTTTCCCAATCTATACTTATCCTCTGTTAGAAAACTTTATAGGCTTGACTTTCTCGATGCACAGTTAACTATATAACTTGAACTGGATAATATAGTAGAGGATTTGAAATTTTGTTATTTATTTTAAAATTTCATAGTGATAAACCTCAAGGAAATGGCAGAAGATTTACATGTGAGGAAAAATAGAGATAATTAATCTATGGAAAAATTTACAGCTTTGCTAAAACAAAAGTAATTTTGAAAGTACTATTTTATACAAATGTGTTTATTGAAGTGGTTAAAGAAAATTGAACTTAGAGCAGTTTTATTCTTTCTAATTTTATATATTCCTGGTTTAATTGTAAATTTGAAATCAATTGAGAAATCCTGTAAATATCCTGAAAAGTTGTCCAAAGAAGTTATATTCTTCTAAAATTGTGTGCTAATCTCTGGAAATATTTTTCTAGTACATTTTATTGGGCATGCTGGATACTATCTAAAGTAAGGATTTGAAAGTAGGTAAGTTACCTATTTGGAGTATTTTCATTGATTGTCTAGGCCGGGATTGAGATGGTTAAATAACATTTGGTGTGAATTCCAAAATCTTTTAGAATTGACTGCTATGTCTTCATTGATATCCTCTGAAGGCTTGCATGCCATGCAGAGCAACCTGTTGATGAACAGCCAGACACCCAGAAACAGGATATATCACGTAACCACAGTTAACAGTTTTTTGTTTTCTGTGAGATGGTTCAGTGCCTTTTGGCAGCGACTACCAGAGTGTCTGCAGGTCTGATTTATCTTGACAATCACAGCACAAAAAGGTTTTAAAAAGTGCTTCTTTGTCCAGAGAACAAAGAGGCAAGTTTGTAAAGACCTTCAAATTTTTGTGACTTTGAAGTTTTCAGTTTCCTAAAGCTTTATTTAAAGGTGAAAGTGTAGTTTTCAGTGAATGGACTTCCTCAGGTTAATGTATGACAGTGAGAACAGAATGGAGAGGCATGGAGAGGGAATTGGTTTCAAGGTGGAAGCTAGTGCATCAGTGTGCATTTGACCTTTGGAAGGTGTCAAAGGGCCACCTTTAGAATGAAGGGTGCTAGATTGTGGCATCTGTTTAATGAATGGATGCCCAAACTCAGAGTTTATATTAGGAAGAAAAGTTAGAATAGAATGGAATGGAATTAATAGCAATGAGCTCTCTGGCTTTCATTAGTGTGTGTGTGGGGTATGTGTGTGTCTAATCTAATCAAAGTTTAGATATAAGTAAACTCTGTTTATTATGTAACAGGGCTCAGTGTTGAATCCTTGAAAGTGAATTGTCATCTCACAACTATTTTTGTGTGCATGTTAATATCCATTTTTATATTATAAATTTGTTTAAATGAAGATGCATGTAAGATATCTTCAATTTAAAAGAGTAATGAGTAGATTACTCTTAAATTAGAAATCTTAGATTTTATTTTAATTGACCTGATAATCTACAAATAAGTTTAGGTATTGGTAAACACTTTCTGAGATGTATGAAAACAAATTCATAAGTTTACTAGAAGTAATAATAATAATGGTGTTGGTTGTAGTAGCAGTAGCAGGTAAAAGGTATTTTTTAAAAAATTTTTATACAATAGCCTATTTGATAGTTACTCTTATAATTACCTGGGGTAAGATAGGTTGTTACTTGCCCAAGGCCACTCACCTGGAAAGCTGTGTGGCCTCTACCAGTGACACATTCTCTCTGAAGTCTGTAGTGTTCTAGAAGCTCCTTCATTATCGCCATTGATAAAGTATTTCACAAACTTGATTTGCCACATTTTCTCGTGTAAAGGTGCAAAGGGAGGCTTATGTCTGTAAAGCTTACTTTAGAGAATTTTTAAATTTTCCAAGAAGTGATAGAAACTTCCTGTAAGCTATGAAAAGTCACAGGAAAGGAAGTCATTTTCAAATGATCTGGGTTATATTATTCTACAAAAAGTAAAGTATTGCTGGTTGCCAAAATCAAAGCAGAATTTTAAAAGTAACGGAATTGTTAATGATCCCGAGGGTGCATAGATTTTATCGGTACTGACAACCAATATTAATGCTATTTTCAGCGTACCTGGCTTATCACTGATAGGCAAACTCCCTGTAAAATTTCTCTCCTTAAAGGAAATCCTTTGTTTTGTGGAATGGATGCTTTATTGTTTTTTAAAATAATTTATTCCTGAATAGCCATAGCAATCCTGAGAAAGAAGAACAAAGTTGGAGGGATCACAATACCAGATGTCAAGCTATATTACAAGGCCACTGTTCTCAAAACTGCCTGGTGTTGGCACAAGAACAGACACATAGACCAATGGAACAGAACAGAGAACCCAGAAATTGACCCAAGCCATTATGCTCCATTAATATTGGACAGGAGGCAAGAGCATACAATGGAGTCAAGACAGTCTGTTCAGTAAATGGTGTTGGGAAAATTGGACAGATGCATGCAAAAGAATGAGACTAGACTACCAACTTTACATCATACACAAAAATAAACTCAAAATGGATAAAAGACTTAAACATAAAATGGAAACCATAAAAATCTTAGAATAATCCATAGGCAGCAAAATATCAGACATATCTCGTAACAATATCTTTACCGACACATCTCCTAAGACGATGGGAACTAAGGAGAAAATAAACAAATGGGACTACATCAAAATAAAAAGCTTCTGCACAGCAAAAGAAACCATCAACAAAACAAGAAAGCCCACTGCATGAGAGAACATATTTGCCAATGTTACATCCGAGAAGGGTTTAATCTCCAAAATTTATAGGGAACTCATACAACTTAACAAAAGGAAGATAAACAACCCAATCAAAAAATGGGCAAAGGACTAAATAGACACTTCTGATAAATGGGCATACAGAAGACCAAGAGACATATGAAAAAATGCTCAAAGTCACTAATCATCCGAGAGATGCAAATCAAAATGACAATGAGGTACTACCTCACACCTATCAGAATGGCTATTATCAACAAATCAATAAACAACAAGTGATGGCAAGGATGTGGAGAAAAAAGAACCCTTGTACACTGCTGGTGGGAACGCAGACTGGTGCAGCCACTGTGGAAAACAGTATGGAGTTTCCTCAAAAAATTAAAAATGGAACTTCCATTTGACTCAGTAATCCTACTTCTAGGACTATATCCCAAGAAATAAGAAACACCAATCAGAAATAATATATGCATCCCTATGTTCATAGTAGCACAATTTACAATAGCTAAGATTTGGAAACAGCCTAAGTGTCCATCAGCAGATGAGTGGATTAGAAAACTGTGGTACATCTACACAATGGAATACTCTGCTGCTGTAAAAAAGAAAGAACTCGTACCATTTGCAACAGCATGGATGGACCTGGAGAGAATTATGCTAAGCGAAATAAGCCAGTTGGAGAAAGATAAATATCATACGATCTTACTCATTTGTGGAATATAATGAACGACATAAATTGATGAACAAAAATAGATACAGAGACATAGAAGCATCAAACAGACTGACAAACCTCAGAGGGAAGGCAGGGGGAAGATGGGAGTGGGAGAAAGAGATCAACCAAAGGACTTGTATGCATGCATATAAGCATAACCAATGGACACAGACAGTAGGGGGGTGAGGGCATGGGCTGTGGGGTGGGCGTGGGCAGGGAGAGGTCAATGGAGGAAAAAAGGAAACATATGTAACACTTTCAACAATAAAGAATTTAAATAAAAAATCCTGAAAAAAATAATTTATTCATCAATTGATTTTTAAAGAGAGAGGAAGTGGGGGGAGAGAGAGACAGAAACATTGGTCTGTTGCTTCACTCATCTGTGTATTCATTGGTTGCTGTTTTGTATGTGCCCTGACCAAGGATCAAACCTGCAACCTTGGTGTACTGGGACAATGCTCTATCCAACCCAGCTACCTGGCCAGGGCTGGATGCTTTACTGTTAATGCCAGTTTGCACTTTGGCTGAATTTGCTGCTTATCACATGCCCCCAAACTGTATTGCCATCTTATTTTGTTCACAAATAATAGCTACTCCTTTTCTTTCTTGATGTATTTTCATTCTTTTTGGTGATGGTATTCTGAATATATTTACCCTGAAACAATATTTCTTCTGGTTCACCTCTGAGGAACTTGTAATTCACAAGTTAAGCATTTTGTCCAAAGCCATATGGCAAAGTCATAGACATTCTCAATGAAGATATTGTCAATGTCTATAATGACATTGTAGTTTATTTAAAAACATTTCAGAGTTTTTCTGATAATTACTAAATTTAGTAAACCCCGGTTTCCATGTAGAAAGCCAGAATTGAGAATCCTGGTATCCTGACTCCTGCCACGGAGCTGGAAGGAATGCCCAACCCTCTTACTCTACAGATAAGAAAACACGCCTCTAGCAGCCACTTAGGTATCTGCTTTGTTTTGCCTCTTGGTTCCATGAAGCTCATTTGTAGTGTTGCGCTTATATGGAAGTCATTTTTTTAAAAATACGTTTTTATTGATTTCAGAGAGAGGAAGGGAGAGGACGAGGAGATAGAACTATCAATTATGAGAGAGGATCATTCGATCGGTTGCCTCCTGCATGCCCCCTACTGGACATGTGCCCTGACTGGAATCCAACTGTGACCTTCTTGTTCATGGGTTGATGCTCAACCACTGAGCAACACCGGCTGGGCAGGGAGTCATTTTTCTTTCTGTCATTTTTCTTATTTGTAATATTAATGAACAAGTAAAGGAGGAAATATTTAAACGGTGATCATATTTTTCCTTGTGAGATTATTTTGATGACGCATTATATTCATGTATGTTGAAAATTTAAATCAGGATGACAGTGAGAAAATATTAAGACTCAACCACTTATTTAGAGTGAGTCTTCCCTCTTGATGCTTCATGTGAAGTTAAAGAAAAATTAATGACTTGAACAAAGGTGATGTGACATTATTTTGGAGGTCGGGGCTTCCATTCACCTGCTACTAGGTTTTAATAAAGAGCGAACATACATAAAAAGTTTGACACCCCTCACCTTGCTCACGTTCCAGCTTCCAGTAGACTCTCAGCCCCTCAAGAGCAGAGTTTGTAGACTAGTGTCTACAACAGTGCCTGGCTCTCTTGGATTGATGCTTGCTGAGCAATGTCCATCTGGCTGTTGGAATGTTGGAAGTTGGAAGTCCTTCAAATCTCCAGAGGTCGGGTGACACCAGTAAAGAAGCAGATAAGGATGTGAGAGTCCAGTGCCCTTGCTTCCTGTCCTGTTCCTGAGCCCCTGATGTTAGGCAGGCAGAAAGGGCCTTTTGTAACTTTGTACCACCTGCTGCTATCCCAGCTCCTCCTGTACATCCCTGCTGAGTACTTTGAATCTGATGAAAATAGTCAAGTCATAACACTCAGGAGGAGAAAGTGGCTACAGTCTGGTTAGAACGTTGTTTTGGCTCAGTTGAGTTGACAAATGTTGGGAGCATGAAGACAGGCCCAGGAGGAGTTAGGGCACCATTGGGATGGCATTCAGATCCTTCTGAGGACCCCAAACTGCTTCTGGATGGAACAAAAAACTCAGAGTGGTGCTTGTTAGTCAGTAGTCTATTTATTTTGGTTGGCTTTCTATTGCCATTCCTTAATGATTTAATATGCTGAAAGTTGTATACAAATTTAGCCTGTCTTCATATAGTGATAAATAGTATTAGTGAATTTTCACAGTTGTACATGCGTAAAGATAAGGTATTTGTATTTACTTTGTTTCACATAAAGAAAAGTAACAGGAAAGAGACAAATAAAAACAGTGATCTTGCTACACTATTAAGTATTAGATTTATAATAGAGCACGGTTCCTGAAGGAATACTAAAATCTTTTCAAAATGATAGCTTAAAAAAAAAATTCCTAGGCAGTAATGACAAAATGCAAGCAAACCTATTATTTAAGCACAAACAAAGCTGTGATGTTAGAAGTACTTGTTATTTTAAGAAGAACACAGTGTCATATTTTTCCTTATTAAACTTTTCTTACATAACCAGTTCTTGTGATAAACTCAGTCTGGACGTTCTGTGTTCATGGCATCGCTTCCCATTTCATTTCTCTTAGAAAATAACTGCAGGGCATTCCATTCCGTTCGACTGTAAACAGGAAGCGACGCTAGCTATAGGAATATCAGTACCATGCCATCCAGAAAAGAGGAGGGCTCTTTTTGAAAACACTACTGTCATTGGCCTTTTCTTTGGCAAGCTATGGTTTAAGTATATTTTAGGGAGTAGCTTTACCTTTGCTCTTATAAACACAGTAAGTAGATAACCACCCTCTTGTCCTTATATTGTGTAGGTGACACTTTTCTATTTGTCCCTTTTAGAAGCTGTGCCATCACTAAAGAAGGCAGGTGTGTGTGTGTGTGTGTGTGTGTGTGTGTGTGTGTGTGTGTGTGGGCGTGGGTGCGTAGGTAGTAAGTATATGGTGAGTCAGCGTCTGTGGCTGTTTTCTGTGTATGTTGTCCTTGAGTATATTGAGGTATTTATCCCACTTCTGTGTAGAGGAGCAATGCAGGAAGCAACTGCCTGCATATAAAAGCCAATTGGCAGACCTTGACCAAGTTGGTGATTTTATTCTCACATAACAAGTCACATAGGAGGTGGTTGCTAGCTGGTTGTCAAGGCTGAGGATTCTACCAATTTCTTGGCCTTTTCCTCATGGTTTACAAGACGGCCTAGCCATTACACCCCCTTGCGAGGGGAAAAGAAAGAGGAAGAAGAAGGAAGGAGGAAAAGTCTGTATCATAGGCATTGCCCCTTGTTTAGGGGAGAGTCTGTCTGGCCAAGCTCATGGGAGATCCCTGGCCAGCCCACCTATGGGGTGCTCTTGGTTCTGGTGCCTGTCCCAGTCCAGGATCTGTAACCTGTGGCATAAAACAGGCTGAGTGAGGGGCAGGCACAATACAAGTAGGAACCTCATACATGTGCCATAGCTTCCTTTGTGTTATATAATCATGTAATTCACCCACCAAACAACTCAAAGAGTATAATTCAATGAGTTTTAAGTATGTTTGCAGATATGTGCAGCCATCACTACAATCACTTTTAGAACATTTTCCTCACCCCCCCAAAAAAAAGAAATCTGTGTCCTTTGGGCTCATACTTTCTGGGGCTGAAAATGTGTAACACGCTTCAGTGCTTTGCACAGTGAGGTCTTTCTGATCACCATGATTCAATTTGCATCACTTCCCAATTTTTTCTCCCCCTTGCCTGCTTATTAGGCACACCAGAGCACTTATCACTTAATGTCCTCAGTATTTTTATGTATCTATTTGAATTATTGTCTGTGTTTCTCAGAATGTAAGCTTCATGGAGACAGAGTTTTTGTCTTACCATGTCTAGCACTCAAGTAGGTAGGTACTCAGATATTTGCTGAATGAGTGACTATTAATCAATCTGTGAAGCTTCCAGTTACTAGTACTGTATTGTGTTAAGAACTCTGTACGCTAACTCATATAAGAGCTGTTATCGCCATTTTACTCACATAGAAACTGAAGTCAGAGGTGGAATAACTTGCCCCAAGAAGATAACTGGTGGAGCAAATTTGCGATTCAAAATGTATATAGCTCATTGCTATCCACTAAACATGAATATATGTAATATATGTAGATATGTAAACCACATATATACATGATTTGAAAACTTGTAATAACCTCATTAAGAAAATAAGGAGAACCAGGTGAAATTATTTTTAATACATTTTATATAATTCAGTATATAAAAATATTATTTCAGCTTAAAAATTTATCTGTATAAAATTATTTGTGAGATATATTGCAGTTTTTTTTTCAAATGGGATCTTTGGTACCCAGTGTGCATTTTATGCTCACAGTACCTATCCATTTGGACAAGCCACATTTCAAGTGCTCTGTGGCCCCATGTGGCTACTCTATTGTCAGCCTGGGTCTAACTGACGAGCAGTCCTGTGGCCTTGCATCTTGCTGCCCAGTATTCAAGCTGCAACCCCCGCCCCTCCTGCTTGGGAGGATAGTAGTAATATCTCCATTTGTGGAGGCTGACTATTTACAAAGAGCTTAGTTTACATGCCTAGCTCCTTAGATTAATATAAGAGTTTCAGGAGGTAAGTATGTCAGGTCCCAGTGCCTATCCAGTTAGCGTAGAAATTCTCCAGATCAGCGGTCGCCAACCGGTGGTCGTGGACCACTGATGGTCCGTGAGGTCTGAAAGGTTGGTGACCGCTGGTTTAAGGAAACCTTTGGAGCGGCGGTCGCCAGTGGGTGGTCCGTGGACCCCTGGTGGTCCGTGAGGTCTGGAAGGTTGGCAACTGCTGCTCTAGATGACGATACTAGTATGTAGAGCTTACTAGTAAATAGTTGGTCCAGATTCACCAGGCTTCCACTTGGCGGGGCTGGGAGTTGAATCCAGCTCCCAGGAGGCATGGGCTAGCCCTTCAACATGAAGGTTTGTATGTTTGGTCCCCTAAGCCTGTGCTTGGCCTTCTCACAGACTAACTCTGTCAGAGATGCCCAGAGATTCGTTGTCACCGATTTCAGCCTTTAATCTTTTTGACCCCACCCATGTTCCCTCTTGTTTTGGACACTGTCCCTCCTTCCCTACTCAGATTCATTCTTCTTTCAGATTGGGTTCCTTTTAAGACTTTCTTATTTCCCCAATTTCTCCCCTGGAAGTTCCTGTCCTGTCGCTTGCATGAAAAATAACTTACAAAAAAAATTAATTTGTTGACTTGGTTGATTTGGTTATCTCAGAGCCAGTTAACTGGTTGGCACTACAGGACTAGGTGAAGAAAAGATTTTCTCACCTGTGGCTGGTTTCTTGCTGTCCCAATGGAAGGGAGCTATGTTAGTCTCTTCTGGGGGGTGATAGGAAAACCCTGCTGGCCCGTGGGTGGTGGGTGGGGCTCCCCCTGGCTGAGAGATGGGAGTTCCTGGGCGGCTGCTAGCATGCCAGGCTTGATGAAACTTTGTGGGTTGGAACCAAAGTCTGGTGTGAAGTTGACCCTGGAATGACAACTGGAAAAGAGTTTATGGTACAGTTTCTGACAGGCAGTTTGATAAGTTAAGGTTATCCTCTTTATAGTTCTCTGGCATTAAATTTGTTTGAAGTGGTTTAAGTCATCTCTAGGGTTCTCCCCGCCCGCCCCCCCCCCCTTTAATTGTAACGTCTTCACTGACTGCAGGTGTGTTCTGTGTGTTTTGTATTTGGATGCTAGTTCTTTGGGTGGGTGTGGCAATAGCACTCAATTCAAACCGCATGAGTCTGCAGAATTGCTAGTGCTCCTCTCTGATTGAAAACTTGGTATTTGCATTTGTTCCCCCTGCTCTTCATGGAAGAGGCAGCAGCCTTTCACGAATGAAGGGGTGCTTTTGTTAGGGAGGTAGCCTTTATATCTGGCTTTTACGTGTATCCATCATGAAATGTAATTGCATTGCCCTGGCCCAGGGGCTCAGTTTGCTGGAGCATCGTCCCATACACCAAAAGGTTGCGGGTTCGATTCCTGGTCAGGGCAGATACTCAGGTTGCAGGTTTGATCCTTGGTTGGAGCGCATGTGGGAGGCAACATATGGATGTTTCTTTGTCACATTGGTGTTTCCCTTCCTCCTTCCCTCCCTCCCTCCCTCTTTAAAATCAATGAAAAAAAAAAATCCTCCGAGGAGGATTAATTAAAAAAAGCAATTGCATGGAATTCTGTAAACAAATAAGGGCAAACCATATGAATTGGGAAATCTGTCCATTCAGAATACGTGGGCTAGTTTACCTTGTCTAGTACTGGGCTCTTAAGATTTTGTGCTGATTGGTGCTAAGCAACTTTTAAGGTGATTTTAAGAAGGCACAACTAGGACAAAGGAAGGAAAAAAGCTGAGTTGGATTAAATGAGTAGTCACTTGCTTTAGCCATTCTCCGCAGCGCATCTTTTCTTGTGTTCATTCTCTTGATTGAGTTTTCATGCTCACACCTAGGCCAGAAACCACCACGTTCTCCACCATTAGAAATTCATTCCTTTTGAAATATAAATTTGATACCAATTAATATGTTATCTTCTAATGGATTATACTCTTTAGCATTGGATTTTTTCTTTCAGCTATATTGAGGTATGATTGACAGAGTGGTAAGATATCTAAAGTGTGCAAATGATGATTCAATACATAAACATATATTTTTGCAGGATTCCTTATAGCACTGACATATTTTATAAGCACTAGTTGAAACAGATATGGGATGGTAACCTGGTAGGGGTGTAGGAAAAGGAAAAATGAGTATTGAAGTTGGTGCAACAGCCAAAAAGAGAAATGATTTCTATTTCTATTTTCTTGATTATATGGACTGGGGAAGGGAGTAGGGTTGACTGTTACTAATAAAAGAATATATAGCTGCTACTCACCTACTCTCTATCTCATTTGCTAAGGATTACGAAAGAGAACAACATATTTTAACAATTGAGACAAGACAGACTAAGATAGGACATAAACCTAAGGAAAGTAAAATCAGAATTAGTTAGCTAACTAATGGTACAATACAGATACAGGAGACCAATAATAAGGATGTATAAGACTTATTGCAAGGTGGATATTATAGAACAGTGATTCTCAATTCCCACTATGCATTATAATCAAACTAGAGGTCCAGTGCATGAAATTCGTGCACAGGTAGGGTCCCTAGCTTCTGCTGGCTGCTGGCTGCTGGCCGGGGCCTCCCTTCCCCAGCTGCCAGCTGCCGGCCAGGGCCTTTCTTTATTCTGCGCTGCCCCCCGTGGTCAGCACACGTCATAGCGAGCAATCGAACTGCTGGTCAGTCGAACTCCCAAGGGGACACTTTGCATATTAGGCATATATCTATATCTATATCTATATCCATATCTATATCTATATCTATATCTATATCTATATCTATATCTATATCTATATCTATATATCTATATGTGAAACTTTTAAAAAATGCTGATGCCTTTGCAAAATGACTGAGTGATTTTTATTCTACTTGTTTTGGGATGAAGGCTGGGCATTGGTATATTTGAGAGCGCCAAAGGATATTAATGTGCAGCCAGAGTTGAGAATGGTTGGTATAGACCATAAATTAAGCCTTACATAGGGAATAATTCTTGAACTTTAGTGGAAATCAGATTCACCTAGGGTGTTCATTGAACATACAGTTTCCCGGTCTCCACTCAAATTCTGGAGTCTGATGCAGTATCTTGGGCTATCCTTTCAGAAACACTATGGTAGGTATAGGATGATGGGTAATAAGATCAGTGGGCACTGAATGGGGTTGGACAGGTTTCATGGAAATGGGGATATGAGCAAGTGTTTTGAGTATAGTATAGGATTCAGAAAAAAATGGGTTGAGAAAGTAGAAGGTATATTTGGGGCACTGATATAGTTGGTTTTGGTGGGGGAGGTAGAGGGCCTTTATTGCCACTTCATGGAGCATAGGATTTGAATTGTTAGGCTTGGAGAGACTTGAGGCTCTGAGCAAGCCAAGTAAGTAAACACGTCCAGAGAATAAGAGCCCTTGACACTTTAGGAAGTGATTGCTATATGGGCGGTGACTTGGGTACTGTTGCTTATCTCATTCCACATCGGCTTCCGTGCAGTAATGAAATAGTGACACTTGAATCCAGATCCTCTAAATTTGGAATAAACTTAGCAAACATTTATTAAATATATTTTATAGTTATGCTGGGGATATAGGTCATTTTTTAATAACATGCTAGAATGCTTTGTTGGCAACACATTTATATAAAAGTTACAGACTCACCAGTCCCATCAGACCAGGGTGAGAAAAAGCAATCATGACTTTCATATGTGCACAGATTCTAATATCATGGTCAGGGTTCATTGGAAATTTTTTTTTTTAATCCTCACCTGAGGATATTTTTCCATTGATTTTTAGAGAGAGTGGAAGAGAGAGAGAGAAAGAAATATTGATGTGAGAGAAACACATTGATTGGTTGCCTCCTGCACGCACCCTGACCAGGGCCCAAGCCAAGGAGGAGCCTGCAACTGAGGTATGTGCCCTTGACTGGAATTGAACCTGGGACCCTTTGATCCACAGGCCAACACTATCCGCTGAGCCAACACTGCTAGGGCTGGAAATGTTTCAATCGGGACAATTTGCAATGGTTTGGATGATGTTGGGGATTTGGCAAATACAGTTGTTTTGTGTTGCACATATCAGGGTAATGCTGGGAGACTGGTTCATTGAGAGGCTTTAAAAAATATAGTTTGGGCCATGGAACCCTTTGAGTATCTAATGAAAGCAAGATCTGCCTTTCCACAAAAATATACAGATACATATAATCTTATAATTTTAGGCCTTTGGAAGTCAACTCATAACCCGTGTAGGTGTTTATGGACTCCAAGATAATCCTTAGAATAGACTGTGGAATAACTGTGATGCATGGCATTACATTTTAGGGGAGGAGAGAATACAGATCTTTTTCTGCTCTTTTAATTGTTAGCCACAGTTCATCATGACGTAGGAGTAATTCAGCATCTACTAGTATTTAGCAAATAGTTTTTGAATGAAGTTTGTGTAACCCATAACCAAATGTTTCCATTTCATCTTATATAATAGAAGTGTAGTGTGCAAATTGTCCCCTCGACCGGGAGTTCGTCCGGGAGTTCGACCAGGGGGCGGGGCCAGCCAGGGGAAGGGAGGGAAGCCCCTGCTGGTGTCAGCGGTGGTGGCAGGTGACCGGGGGAAGGGAGGGAGGCTCCAGCCGGAGGCAGCAGCGGCAGGGGGTGGGGGAAGGGAGGGAGTACCTGGCCAGCAGCTGGCAGCCGCTAGGGACCCTACCAGTGCACAGATTTCGTGCACTGGGCCTCTAGTAGTACTATAATTAAAGTACACATCAGAACAGGGTCGATGTGTGTGTGTCAGTGTGCCACAGCCATTTTCACTCTTGACAGACTGCAGAGAAATGGGCGTGTCTATTGTTAAGTCTTCTGAAGTCAAACACAAGATAGGATTTAATCCAACAATTCCCAGTGTGTTCTCTGGGAAATGCTAGTGCTGACAGAAAGAAGCTCCATGAAAGCAGTATCTGAAGTCAAATCTTTCTGTAACTCGCGACATGTTCTGTCCTGCCTGGAAGACACACTGCACTAAAGAAACCTGTTTAGCTTTGTTTAAACTCACCGCTTCCTTAGCTCTGTTTAACCAGGAGCTCTCTTCTCACAGTACTCTAACTTCTCAAAGGGAAATATTGGGAAACATGAATTTAGCTCACTGTAATAAAAGTTGGCTGAAGGTGAAATATAAACGAAGCCATGTTGTGGGTGAGCTGACGAATCCACATCCCCACCCCCCTTATTTAAAAAAAACCCATTTGGAAAGAATTATGTAGGCACTCTGTGCAAATCTATTGTCAGAATTTTGAAAACGATTGGGAGATGTGTGAAATCTGCCTGTACAGTACCTTTAAAAAAGAGCTATATTTGTTCCTATAAAAGAAGACTGAGAATATATCAAGAGGTTATTGAGAATCATGTTGAAAATACTATAAAAGAAAAAAAACTTTCCAGTTTTCTTTTTCTACCCTGTGACTTTGCTCAACTGGGGTAATTTCCTCAGTAAAAATTGCAAATTTGAAAACAGTCATGTGGGTGGAGAGCCAGGGAATATCATATTTGAATGATCAAGGGGATGGGTCTTAATGAATAGGACAGATAAATTAGAGCCAAAAGAAATTATATAAAGTCATGAAGGATATTATATATGAATATACTGAAGAATACCCTTTCCTCTCCAAAATGGTATGTCTTAAGATATGACAATTGTAGTGTAACTAATGGATTATTTCTTCTTAATAACTTGACTGATTCAGGATTATTTGAAAATATGTATTTTTAATTAGACCACATATCAAACACTGAATAAATATCTGTCATTGACTGCCCAGATCCCTAACTGCTGAATATTCAGTAAAAGATATAGGATATGACTCCTGCCCTTAAAAAGTTCATAAGTTTAGAGGATTTGCTTTCCTGATGCAGTTTTCCTCTGGGTTGCATTTTTCCCCCTGTCTGGGCCCTCTCTCCTCCTACCTCTCCTGCCCCCAACCCCAGCCACTATTGCTGTAGCCTAATTTCAGGTAGAATGGAGTACGGAGCTGAGCACAGCAATACTCACATTGCCTTATTACATTGTAAAGCACTTCTTGATAAGAATACGCATGCATTTCTGGGGTTTGGAAACATTGTGAACCTATTGCCAAATAACCCCAAAGAATCCACTAGTAGCATCAATTTGAAGACTTGTTAGTGACTTACTTGGCAACTCCTTATTGCTATGATAGCAGTCTCCCTAGGGAAGAAAAAGCCATGCAAGCTTTGAATTTAATGAAGTTTACTTAACTAAAGTTTTCTCAGGCACAAGAGACTTCAGCATATTTTCAAAACTGTCCATTCTGAAAATCTCTGCCAAGTTTTCCACTTTTTGTTGCTTGTTTCAAGTAGAAATGGATTTAAGTAAGCTGTAGAAACTGGATGTACTTAATGTCAAGCCTTTTGTTATTGAAAGTTTTGATTTAAATACGTAAGTACTGCCCTAGCCCGTTTGGCTCAGTGGATAGAGTGTCAGCCTGCGGACTGAAGGGTCCCAGGTTCGATTCTCGTTAAGGGCATGTGCCTTGGTTTTGGGCACATCCCCAGTAGGGGGTGTGCAGGAGGCAGCTGATTGATGTTTCTCATCAATGTTTCTAGCTCTCTATCCCTTTCCCTTCCTCTCTGGAAAAAAAAAATCAATAAAATATATTTAAATACGTAAGTACTTAAAAATGGGGAAATAAATTATGTAGTGGCAGTCATTAGTGCTCTCAAGAACTGGATTAATAGGCAAGGTCCTACTAATCTGTTTCAATGATGATGTATTTTCTCACCATGTAGAGTAGTTCTGGACTTTGGGGAAATAATTTTTCAGTAAATGTTCTTGAGGAAGAAAGGAAAAAATGAAAGTTATCTATCATGGTCCACGACTTCAAATTTAAGGTAAACCCCTAATTAGAAAATAAGTCTGTCTAAATTTTATAGGTATCTATGTTATTATATGTCCCTGTTAGTCATAGTACAAACATTGAAAGTAAACCATGCATCAAGACTGTTTCAAGTATGTGCCATAGTGTTTCTTTTTACATAGTAAATTCCCTATTACTTGACCTTCTGTTACCCATTATGTTAACAGGTTCTTTCTCCCTCAATGATTAATATTTAACGATTACCCGCCGGCTCCTCTGACATCATCACGATTAAATTATAGTCAGTATACCTTTTATGTTACATATTTATTGTCTTCTAATAGTTTGAGAATCTATGGTATATATATATATATTTTTTCTTTTTGGTTAAATGTCCCATTTCCTGATCATTTCAGATAAAAAACCCTATCACAGAACCTGTTTTCCTTTGTTACTTTTGTTTAAAAACCCCCGGCTGGAATTAAGAAATGTGTTGGGGGAGGAAAAAGCGAAGAGCCTGAAGTAACCACCACCTTTCCCTAAAATTTGGGGTGTTGACAAGTCATACTGCCTTGGCCCATGTGGCCCAGTTGGTTGGGACGTCGTCCTCTACACCAAAAGGTTGGGGGCTCGATTCCTGGTCAAGACACATACCTGGATTGTGGGTTGGATCCCGGGTTGGAGCGGGGACAGGAGGCAACCCATCGAGATTTCTCTCTCACATCGATGTTTCTCTCTCTCTCAAAAAACCAAAATACTAAAAAAGATCAATAAACATATCCTCAGGTGAGGATTACAGAAAAGTCATCCTGCTTTTGTGCAAATGCTGCAGTAACAACGTAAAAGCCTGAGGAAAGCAGGAAGAAAACTACTGTAAAGTTGTCATCTTTGATCACCTAAGAGATGGAATGTGTGTTTGTACATCAGCCCTTCCTCTGTCTTTGCTCCAACTTCCTTAGGTCAAGTCATTATCAGGTCTCACCTGCACCATCTCATTAACTATGTGAGCGGGGCATCTCCCTCAATTTTGACTTAACTGCAATCCATAGAATTGTTACTGGAGAAAAACATTCCTCGTCTCCCCTGGTTGCTGTTGGGGCTAGAGTCCTTGCGATATCCTGAGAAAAGGAATTTTAGGAGACTCTTCAGGGAGAATGAGTGATTTTTTATTTGCGTGCAATTACACCCTGGGTTTCCAAAGTCCCGTTTCCCTTAGTCTAGTCACAGAAGTGTAGCTGGGGTTGTAATAGAACTAAAATCAGAGCCATTGCCTAGACTTTCCTTTCCATGTTGGAGCCGGGGTCTAGTTCAGTATCAGGCTAGTTGCAGTCTTATCAATCCATTGCATGTGGGGTCTGCATGGCTCTGGGCCATGTGGGTGAATGGAAGGAAGCAGGAGTTACAAGAGCGAGAACTTATGGGGACTATATATTCCCAAATGTTCATACCCTTGCAGTGGCCACCCCCATTTGGCCAATGACCTTTGCTCCCAGGTGTGACTGACAGTAAGCACCTTCCCTATGTTAGTCCAGTTTTACTGAGCATGTGTCTATTTTCCCATTGTTGGATCCCTACCCCAGTGTTTTGCAGGGGACATGCCTATAATGTTTGGCCTTCCTTTTGCTCCTTTACTATTATTAATAACTAGCTAATTACAATGGTATCAGAATCACTGGTACAGTAGTACTTGTCTTCAAAGCACGTAGGAATTATAGTCCTATCACCTTGTATTATGGCTTTGTCTCGCTGTCTTGCATTCAGTTGATAGTCATGTGCAGTAATTAAAGAGTAGCCACTATTTATTGAGCACTTACTTTGTGTCAGGCTAAGTACTCAACTTGGAAAGAGTAGTTTGAATTTTGACCTGTATTCAAATTCCAGCTCTGCCACCTACTTGCTGTATGGCCTTGCTCAAATTACTTAACCTCTCTGAGCCTCAGTATCTTGTTCTCTATAGCAGTTCTACTACTTGGCTAGGGCTGCCATAGTAAAGTACCACAGACTGGGTGGCTGAAACAACCAAACTTATTTTCTCACAGTTCGGGAGACTAGAAGTTCAAGATGGAGGTGTTGGCAGAGTTTCCTCTGAGATCTCTCTTTTTGGCTTATAGATGGCTGCCCTATCCCTGTGTCCCCATATGGTCATCCTCTGGGCATGTATCTCTGTCCTAGTTTCTCCTTTTATAAGGACACCCGTCATGTTGGATTAGGGCCCACCCTAATGACCTCATTTTAACTTAATTACCTCTGTAAAGATCCTATCTCCCAATGTGGTCACATTCTGAAGTCCTGGGAGTTAAGACTTCAAGATGAAATTTTCAGGACAATTCAGCAGCTCATAACAGCTATGAAAACAATATGTAGTCAAATATTATTGTATTGTTGTGAGGATTAAATGAAATAAGATATGCAAGGGCCTGGCACAAGTTTAGTGCCTACTCAGTGTTAAACTTCTCCTTACCGGAGGTGGGATAGAATCGAGTTTTCTTTAGATTTCCCTCAAGTATAAACAGTGACCATTGGTAGAATTGTATTTTAAATATCTGGGTGTGATTTTTTTGTTGTTGTTAATCCTCACCAAAGGATATTTTTTTCTATTGATTTTTAGAGAGAGAGGAAGGGAAGGAGTGAGGAGGGTGGAGAAAGAGAGAGAGGGAGGAACATCAATGTGAGAGAGACACATTGATTGGTTGCCTCCCATGAGGTCAGGGATCGAACCTGCAACCCAGGTATGTATGTACCCTTGACTGGGAATCGAACCTAGACCCTTTGGTTTGGTCTGGTGCTCCATCCACTGAACACCGGCCAGGGCAATTGGGTGTTTTTTTTTGTTTTTTTTTCACATGATTCTCATTATCTTTTACCTTCATTCATGCAACAGAATGAGTGATTTGCTTCAAGGCTACTTGTGGTCTCTCCTAGGAAGTTCTCTCTGCTTCTGCTCCCTACCCCCTGGTATCATCATCTCCACTTTTAAACTAAGCTGGGCTTGTCTTTCCTTCCAGTTGCTAGGAATGTCAGAAATCTCCAGAGAATAGGCCTGGACCTTGACTCCCTCTCTGCCAGGGTTCTTTCTGTGTTTCTTTCAGCATTAGTGTGTATCTGTTAGATGACACTCTTCAAATGCCAGGGTTTGTGGTTTTTAGGCCTAGTCTACTCCCGCCCTCGGCTATATATTCTTTTCCTACCACATTTCCGAACATAGACTGGAGATGTAGGGCAGGGCAGGGCAGGGCAGGATAGGTGAATGAGGAATTAACACAAAAGAAAAATGAGCACAGGCTTGGAATGACTTTTCGTTTTAGTTCGGACCTGTACCACGTGGCCTGAGCTGTAATTCCTCTGAGAATGGTCTCTGGAAGGTTAATGTTGGACAGGCATTAGCAAGCGTTTGCCATCCAGGGAATTCCGAATGAGCACACGCACAGCTTAAAATCCTAGGGTGTGAATGGTCACAAAATCATTTCACTTGTTTACTTCTAGGAGAAAATATGTATTTTATGAGTGTCACTTCAAGAGCTTTCCCAGGCGTTTTCTTTTCTTCATTCTGAGCAGTTTCCTGCAGTGTTTTCTGGAGTTGAGAAGGGTGACTAAATGTAGTTTTCCCAACTGGACCTCGGTTTCCTGAAAGCTATTCTTGGTGTGGGGGATGAATGCAGCTGTTCATATCTCCCAGTAGTTCAGTTTGAGTCACTGGGTGGGCGGAACTGATTAGAATTCCAAAAGCAATACATACAGGCAGTTAGGTAGAACGACTGGAATTTACTAGGAGAGATTTTTTTGACAGAAATCCTACATTCTGGACTTACGTGGTAAAAAGAACACTTTGTGGACAAAGTATCTGAATATATGTCTTCTACATTTTGCTTTAGTTTCCCTTTTTGGGTGGGTTGCAGGGATACTTTTTTTTTTTTTAATATTAAGAAACTGTTAAAATATGTTGTCTAGACAGCCCTCTTTGAAAATAGTTAAAATAACATTTTCCTTCCAAAACTATGCTTATTTATTGTGGGTCTGACCTTATTTTCATGAAGGTTCATTTGTATGTACAACACAATTATCATTTTTTCTCTTTTAAATACTTTCCGAAACTTTATAGTAATTCCACCCAAGTTTGACACTTGCTGTGTCCCATATATCTGTGGGAAGAGGAGTTATATTTATTGAGTGGAAAGCGGCTTCTAGGTTGGCTGACATCAACATCTCTTGGAATGTTACCCAGCATAATAAGGGGGGCAGTGCCAGGCTTCATATTTTAAAATTCCAGCTGCCCAGTGACAGCTTGGGAAGCAGTGTTATGTTTTAGAGTTTGTCTTAGAGGTCAACTCAGATCCATATGTAGGCTTGAGTGTTTCATTCGGAGTTAAGACATGCACTGACATTGTAATGCTTTCCAGTGTGGTTTCCTGGGTTGCCGTGATGTCACAAGGAAGCCTTTAAAAATTCCCGTGGGGTACACAGGGCAAGAGGATTCTAGGTCCTCCACCTCAGGTCTTAAGAATGAGTCAACACGATAAGCACCTGGACAGCTCTGACACAGGCATAGAGTACCTGGAAGCCCCTTTGTAGGTGGTTTCCTTTTCTCAGCCGTGCAGGGGTTGGTGAATTGTAGAGCATAGCCTGCAGCAGGTCTCGAAGCCATTTGTGAAGCCAGTTGTGAAGCTGGAGAACCTGAGCGCCTGGGTGGTTCACACCTGGTTCTGCCATTCCAGCTATGCGATCGTGGGCAGTTACCTACCTCTCTGTGCCCCAGTTTCTCAGCTGTAAAGTGGGTATAATAGTATTCATAGGGTTATTGGGAGAATTGAGTGTGTTAATATATGGAAGGCATTTAGGATAGTCCCTGGCACATCACCATGTCCTGGTATAAGTGTTGAATGTCATTATCATCTTAGTACATATTAAATTCCCATGTTTGACCCTGGTCTGACCAGATTGATGTCCAGTTCCATTTGTTTTCCATTCCTGAGTCATTTTGTTACCAGAAAGGGCCCAGGGCCCAGGCCACTTGGTATGCAGGAAAGATTTCACAACAGGAGTCCAGGTGATTTTGAGAGTATGTTTCTTAAAAGCTGGGGACTGTGAAATAAGGAAGCGCTTAGGATAGAAGAAGCAACAGGAGAGAGCCTAGGCAGGCTGCAAAGTCAGAGACGAGGGGGCCTTGGAGACAGGTTCAGGGAGTTAGCCAGGGTTGAGCTGCCACTGCCCATTGCTCCCCTGGTTGCAAGCCCCGTGGGGCCCCTTAGAGTTTAGGAGATGCACTCCTGCGGGGGAAGAAGAGGAGGAAAGGAAAGGCTTGGGCATGCTCCTGGGAGGGAGAGTGCCTGCTGGCTCCTTATTCTCCAGGGCTTTAAAGGCTGGGAGTTTAGGGGAGGTCTTAGGGGAAAATCTCAATAGAATGGTCATCAGCTTTTCCAGGTGTACTTTTTCAGGGTCGTGGTCTCCACTGATTGGTCAGGGCCAAGGCAAGGGTCTAAATCACATGACCAGAGATATACCAGGGGAGGAAAAGCTACCCTGGGGTGGTCTGGCAACCCTTTAGCCCATTGCTTAGGCGTCGGGGGTTTTCCACCCTGGTGACCTTCTGTATCTGGCTGTAAATTGCTGGGCCAGTTTGTTCAGCTACCTCTCTCAGTTTCCCGATTCCACTTGCCAAGGAATTTTCCTAGCTTCTTGCTAACCTGCCTCAATTTTTCCTGGGTTGTCCAGCTGAAATCTGAGACCCCCGACTAGGTAAACATTAACCCTCATTCTCAGTGGAATCTTGGTGGCCGAATTTGTTTCTGTAGGCACCTGATGTTGTGTGACAAGTCTGGTTTGTATACGAGAGTGTGCGTCTGGAGAACTGACCTGGGTTTGAGTCTGTAGGGTTTAGGGTGAGGCTTATGAGGGTGACTTTGAGATAAAGTTTTTAAACATCTCTTTCTCCAGATTTTCTCCATTCTATGATAGGATTTTTAAAAATTACCTTTTAAGGCTCAGTCTCTTTGTTTCTTGTGACTTTATTGTGTGGGATGGGGACCCCAGGGAATCTGAGAGCTCGCTTTTGTGTGCTGTGGAAGGCTGTATAACATGCACTGATGCTCTTACCTAGCCACTGTGGGTGTTTTGTTTGTTTTCCCTCGGCCTTACCTGAAGAGGCAGCTATCAAAGAAACCTTTTGGCATTTACCAGGTCCCAGCAGGACTCTGAACTGATGTCAACAGCATTTGCTCTGTCTTCTCCATGCTAATACTTCACCATAGTCCATTGCCCCTTGATGGTGAGGGGGACCAAGTCTTGGTACCCCCAAACATGCCTTTAGGGATATTGATTTTAATCTGGTTATTAAGAAACAAAGACCCAGAAAGAATCTTTGACCCCCCCCCCCCCCCCCGACCCCTTACCTGCCTAAAGGAATTCACTTGGAAATCACCTTAGCATCAAAATATAAAATAAATGTGGCAGGCTAGGAGAAATCAAACAAAGCTTGTTTATTAACCTTTCCTCTTTTTTATTTTTTTAAATATGTTTTTGTTGATTTTAGAGAGAGAGAGGAAGAGAGAGAAAGAGAAACATCTGTATTTCTCTGTGTCCCATTGTTTCTGGGTGGCCCAGCAAGAATTTGTTACCATGTGTTTGTTCTCCCAACTACCTGTAAATTGCCTACTTTTCCTTTGGAATCCCAGGCTCTTGCCCCTCTTCTTCTCAACTGCCCTATGCTCCAGGGTTTCATATTTTTTGGCACCCCCAGATGTGCATCCATAATACACTATGGACATTTTCTCCTGTTTATCTGTCTCATGTTAATCTGACCGTTAGCCCAGCCAGAAGAACTTAGAAAGGTAGATGGAAAATTCTTTTTTTTGTGCCCCTGCAAATGGTCCTTAACTGCTCTTGACATCCTCATGAATGGAGTCCAGGTGAAACGCTTATGTCCCTCCCCCTGGCCTGTTGTTCCCTGCCATTTACTGCTTCACCTCTGTCTCAGGCGGATGGGGATGCCTCTGCAAGGGCCATACTGTGCAGCTGGGAGGTGGCTGGAGGACAGAAGCGCCTGTTGTTTGGGGGGTGGCCTCAGGGACAGCGAAGGCTGAGCCCTTTTCTCAGAGCCTCATCCACGTTGTAGTGGAAACATGTTCTCCTGGGTTCTGAAGTGGCTTATTGTGATGTGGCCTGGTGGAGAAGGGTGGTTATTCTCATTACCTTCGGATTTTGTCTCCTGGTTCACCCAGAAGGCAGTGTAGGAAGATGGAAGGATCCCAGTCTCTGCGGTCAGGCTGACCTGGGTTTGAGTACTGGCTCTGTTGCTCACTATATTACAACAAATGAATAACTCACACTGAGCCTTGGTTTCCTGCTCTGGGGCCCGGGGCTTCTAATTCCTCCTGCTTAGGGTAATTGTGGCGTAAAACATGTAAATGCAGCATACCTGGATAGTGGCAGATGAGGACGATGATAACATTAACCTTGGTGGGGCTCACTATGTACCAGGTTTTGTCCTATGATATAGTGCATGTGATCCTCACCACAACATCTTCATTTTATACACTAGGAAACCGAGGCACAGAGGTGGAGCGTGTTGAACACATGGGCACTGAAGCACAGATCTGGGTCCAGACACTCAAAAGTTTGCTTCTGCAGTTATCCAGATGTATAATTTTTAAAAATAATTTTCAAGACTTCTGATAATGTAAAATATATCTACTGCTAAATTCTTAGTCTCTGCATAAGAGTTCCCTGGCTGGTCCATTTACCTTCTGCAGACCTACCTACGGGGAAAGGAACAGCTTCAGCCTACGAATGAGAAAACTGTCCTTTTGCAGATGTTCCAGATGAAGTTTAATGGTTGCTGTGGTTCAGTGGGAAGCATATTTCTCCCCTCAGTGACCTCTGGTGCCTCCACAGATAGCAAGCAGGCTAAGAATCATTGTTTTATAACTTTTGATAAATGTGTGAAAAGGAATGTCTCCAAACCCTTTTGATTTCTTTCTTTCTTTTTTTTCTTTCTTTCTTTTTGGCTTAATCCAAGTTGACTTGGAGCTCTGCTGCTGCTGTTGAGGGAAGGTTGTGTACGGAGCAGCTGTTCTGGTCATGGGTGCCTTCGGGAGCTCAGCACTGGGGCTTCCAGCAGAACAGAGATAGTTTTCTTATCTGTTGTGAGGCTCAGGTGACATAATGTGGCTCAATCTTACCCCGCTAAGAGTTTGGGGACTTTTGCCAGGGCTTGGTGGAAGCTTCCGGGGAGGTTCTCTGCTCTGGGAGGGCATGCCTTCCCTCCCCAGCAGCCTGCAGTCACATGGAGGCTTGCGGGTAGGTGTCTGGCTGTATTCGTCACCAACCAGTCCAGGAAAACTCTGGCTGCGCTTGACTTGGCAGCAGAAAGTACTGTGTGTGACATGCTGTTGTCATGATCCGTTTTCTTCTTTTGGACCTAAGTACGTATTAATGTTAAACTGTTTTAAGATGGATGTGCCAGATTTGAGTTTCAACTCCATGTCTGTGTCCGTTCACCATTAGGAAATCGGGTTTTCTTTCTTTGCCAATGGAATGAAGGTCTGTGTGGCTGGATAGAATTGTCTAGCTGGGATGTGTTTGTCCAACTTGACCTCATGTTGAACCTAAGGCTTGGAGATGTAACCTTCCTGTCAGGCAGATCTATGAATCACACACTGAGTGGATGGACTTCAAGGGTGATTCATGTGCCTGTCTTTTCCAACTGTGTTTTCACTCTGCCTCTGGTAGGGACACTTTGCTTCTTGAAATAGTGATATGAATGTGGAGGCATTGGCGTGCACTCTGCGTGACACACATGAAGTTATACAGGGTGGGGCGAAAAAAGGTTTACAGTTGTTTCTATGGAAAATAAGACAATCCTCTCTAATAAAATGGTAATATGCAAATTAACCATCACTCCGCTACATAAGCTACACCCACCAGCCAAGCCACGCCCACCAGCCAATCAGGGCGAGTATTCAAATTAACCCCAATCCAAGATGGCTACAGCCACAGTGAGCAAGGTTTCCCAGGTAACAGAGCAAGCCAAGCTTTCCGTAGCCGTTGCAGGCCTAAGCCTCCACTCAAGCTACAAAGTTTCAATTATAGAAGGTAAACAAATTCAAACAAATGGCGGCAGAATGGAGCTTGAGAGAGCAGGCCAGGGTTGCCGGCGGCAACAGGGGAAGCAAAGCTTTCCACACACCCTGTCCGGGCTCACCTGCTTAAGGCTACAAAATTTCAATTGTAGAAGGTGAATTAACTGCCACAGAGATGGCTGCCACCCCGGAGGGAGCAGCAGGCTTGGCTCTGCTCCAGGCTACAAAGTTTCAATTGTAGAAGGAAAATAAATTCCAGATACCAGGGCCTCCCCTTGGGTTGCCAGGGGGCGTGGCCAGCCTGCAAACTACCACAGGCCCCTCACTCAGGCTGCCCCACGCCCCAAGGGAACCCCACCCTGATCCGGGACACCCTTCAGGGCAAACCAGCTGGCCCCCACCCGTGCACCAGGCCTCTATCCTATCTAAGAAAAGAGTAATATGCAGATCGATCATCACTGCAACACACAATATAGCTGCCCCCATGTGGTTAAAGATCCTGCCCCCATGTGGACACAAGATGGCCACCACAAGATGGCCAGCAGGAGAGGGCAGTTGGGAGGCACCCGGCCTGCACGGGAGGGCAGTGGAGAGGGACCAGGCTTGCAAGGGAGGGCAGTTGGGAGGCACCCGGCCTGCAAGGGAGGGCAGTTGGAGGTGATCAACCCTGCAGGAGAGGGCAGTTAGGGGTGACCAGGCCGGCAGAGGAGTGAAGTTGGGGGCAAACAGGCTGGCAGGGGAGCAGTTAAGCATCAACCAGGCTGGCAGCGGAGTGGTTAGGGGGTGATCAGGCTGGCAGGCAGAAGCGGTTAGGGGCAATCAGGAAGGAAGGCAGGCAGGCAAGCAGTTGGGAGCCAGCAGTCCTGGATTGTGAGAGGGATGTCCGACTGCCCGTTTAGGCCCGATCCAGGGATCGGGCCTAAACGGGCAGTCGGACATCCCTCCAGGAGTCCCAGATTGGAGAGGGTACAGCCTGGGCTGAGGGACAATCCCCCGCCGTGCACGAATTTCGTGCACCGGGCTTCTAGTTATTAATAAACTAGAGGCCCAGTGCACGAATTTGTGCACAGGTGGGGCCAGGCTGGCCTGGCCCCAATCGGTGGATTGGGGCCAGGAGGAGACAGCAGGAAGTTGGCCCGGCAGGCTCACCCTGATCAGGGCCTGATCAGGGCCAGGCTGGCTGGGGGGAGGGGCCACGGGAGGTTGACTGGCCGGCCCCACCCCCTGATCAGGCTGGTTTGCTGGCCGCAGTGCGCGTCATAGTGACCCATCGTTCCAGTGTTCTGGTCGTTGGCTTTTTACTAGGTGTACCGGTTAATAATAGTGGATTTTGTAATCAAAGAAAACACGATAATTTCAAGAGAAACATCAAAAGTGCTTTATTTAAAGTAATGTCCATCGCTAGCTACACATTTCCTCATCTTTCAGGTAATTTGTGGATACCGTCCCGATAGAACTTTTCTTGTTTTGAGGCAAACCATTCAGAGACCCAATTTTCCACTTCTTCGTATGTTTTGAAGTGCTGCTCAGAAAGTGCATGTGCCAACGATCAGAACAAGTGGTCATCTGAAGGAGCAAGGTCTGGTGAATATGGCGGGTGGGTTAATACTTCCCAGGCAAGATCTTTTAACGTGTCTTTAACTGGTTTTGAAGTGTGTGATGGTGTGTTATCATGAAGCAAAATTACTTTGCCGTGTCTTCTGGAACATTCTGGTCTTTTCACGATCAAAGCGTGGTTCAAATTGGTTATTTGTTGTCGCAAATAATGATCAGTATTAATGGTTTCACCTGGTTTTTAGAAGCTCATAATACACCACACCTTCCTGATCCCACTAAACGCAGAGCATTGTCTTCTTTCCGAAGCGATTTGGCCTTGCAGTTGATGTTGATGGTTTTCCTGGATCAACCCATGATTTTGTGTGTTTGGATTCTCAAAATAAATCCACTTTTCATCGCCAGTCACAATTCGATGCAAAAAAGACTTTCGTGCTGTTGAAGCAACATTTTACTGATGACTTTTCTGTTTTCCATTTGTCTTTCGTTCAGTTGATGTGGCACCCATTTTCTTTCTTTAAAATCTTTTCCATTGCTTGTAAATGATCAGAAATTGTTTACTGAGCAACATTTAATTTTTCTGCAAGTTGTTTTTGAGCTTGACACGCATCTTCATCCAATAATGCTTGTAATTGTTGTTCTTTAAACTTTTTCAGTTGACCTCGACGTCTTTGTCTTTCACATCGAAATCATCACTTTTAAAGCGTTTAAACCAGCATTCACAGGTATCTTGAGATGGAGCATGTTCACCATAAGCTTCCCGAAGTATACAATAACTTTCAACAGCACTTTCTTCAAAATAAAGTAATGGATTAAAACTTCCCGCAAATGCTCTTTTTTTTGGGCATGAAATTCAACATTTTTAAGCGTAAAAATATCTATGATGTTAACACCTTCAGCAAAGTTGACATGTAGTTTTGAAGCTTGTTGTCAATACAACAAAATAGCATACATATCAACTCGCATATATATCAACATATGTGTAACTCCATCTATTGAAAAAATATCTGCATTATTAACCAGTACACCTAATATATACACAGAGTAATACAAGAATGAACTCTGTGTTTTGTGTACTCTCACAACTGTAAACCTACTTTGCTCCATCCTGTACCTCAGGGCCCACCATCAGTGCTGTGCTTTTAATGATCTAAGTTTCTGAACTGGATTCTGTTTCCTATAGGGGGGAAGGCATCTTGAGAAATTGAAACTCTAAAACTAGAAAGGGAGTTTGCAGGTCCAGCCAGTGTGGGTTACCTTTCATCATAATCTATGCACGTCACTGAACTAGATAATGTGAAGTCAAAATAAGTCCTGCTTCCTGTCTTCAAGTTGCTTACAGCTCTGGGTGGAGATAAGCGAGGTGGAAACTATGTAGTTTTGTAACGCACAAGATCCTGTTAGAAATGTCAATGTTAATGTTAATGTTGGCACCGAGAGGAACAGAATGATTTGAAATAGATGGATCCATCTCCTCTGAGCCTGGCTTACATATATCATTTTAGTGTGATTTTTTTTTTTTTTTAACTTAGAGAAGTGGGTGTTGTCTGACATATGACAGGAAATGGTGTCTTTTTGTCCCTCACACCACCTGGTATCATGCAACTGGAATTGCGGAAAAAATTAGGTATGCGTTGTTTACAATGGGTCATAACATACTGAGATCTGCCGTGATCTGGGCTGCTTTCTCAGATGTGCTGGAAGGTGGAGCTGCCTGACTGGTGCACAGAGCAGCAAGATGGTCATCAAAAACCAGCTTACAGTAGTCTGTTTTGTCTCTGGACCTTCCTCAGCCCTTTCACCCTGTCTCAGTTGGGTTAAAACCCTGGAGCAAATAAGAGACATTTGTAGTAAGCATGCCATTGCTCTCCCCCACTCTCCCCAAGGAACCACTCCTAGGGACGTTTTCCTACCTCAGTGTAGCCTCAAAATCTTTCTTAACACATGGTTTCTGGCTGTCACTACTCTGCTTAAAATTGGCACATTTAATGAAATCCCTGCCGTGGAGCTTTGAAGCATTGCCATCTTTTTGTTCTGTTGTCGTATCAATGAGTGTTGAGGGAGTGGTACAGAGAATAAGTTCTGTTGGAGTTCAACTGACGACAAGAACACGTTAGTTAAGAGTGATCAGTAAAGGTTTTATGATGAAGGAAGGATTGGATCTGTGCTTTGAAGGTGGGTAGGATTTAGACAGGTGGGGGCAGGAAGCTGGCCTGTGAATAAAGGAACAGAAAAGGAAAGTACCAGCCGTAATCTGGGGATGGGGACTCTGGTTTGAAAGATTTGGAGGTTTCTGTGGGGCAGTGGTTTTCAATTTCAGTGTACCAGTCAGCTGCTGGGCCCCATTCCTAGAGTTTCTGTTCTAGAAGGTCTGCGTGGGGCCCTATCATTTGCATTTCTAACACCTTCCCAGTGGCATTGATGCTACTGGTCCAAGGGCTGCCCGTGGAAATTGCTGTAGGGGAACGTGTCAGATACTGCTGGAGTCACCTTAGGGTGGAGGTGGTGCCTGGGGCAGCTGTGCTCCCCAGCTCCAAGGGTCCCTGTTCCCACGGGTGCTCGGTTCAAGCAGCAGCCCCACTGTGGCCTGGAGTCCCAGCCTAAGGAGCTGGCATGTGATTCCAGTAGTGAGAAGCAACGGAAGAATTTAGCAGGATAATATTATTGGCATCTCCGTTCAGTTAATTTGGTAGCAGAGAGAAAGGTGGCCAGGTATGGGGAAATAAGTCCCATGTCTGGGTTATTTCAGGAGTGAATTTTGGAGAAAGATCTGGAAGGTATGAAAGAGGATAAATACAGAGATGACCCAGCATTCCCTTCAGCTTGGGAGCCTGGAAAATGGTGTTCACGCTGACAAAAAGGGGAAATCGGCAGGGGCTGCTTTTGGGGAAACTACTCAGTTATTTTTTTAAGCTGAATTTAAAGTGTTTATCTTCTCTTCCAAGGGTACTATTGTCTAGCCTGTTTTCTAACTGAAGGGTTTACATAATTTTCCATGCCGTCCAAATCGTTTATGTCTTTAACGTCTAAGCTTTTCATGAGTCTAAACATGCAGTCACTTGTCTCCCAGAATAATTTCCTCTTATCCTGAACTTTAAGTGGAAGAATATTGTTTAAAAATATCTCTTAGCCCTTTCACTGTAATTACCTCTAGACTTTTACACTCGTATAGTCTTGCCTAAGTCTAACTGAAATAGTGTTGTTAAAAACACAAGTGACTTACAACAATATAACCCTAACTATAGTGGGTTGTAATTTTTTTTTGTAAGTTACCGATTTCTAATCATTTTATCACAAATTGGCTTATAGTTCAATTTTTCCTCATTTTTCACAGTAATACATGCTCATTGCAGAAAATTTGGAATATAAATGGATAATAAAAGTAAGAATTAACTGGCAACTACCATAAATTATGACTCTAACATTTTCATTCATTTCACTCTCTTTCCGTGGCTGGGCTGAGGCTCCTTATGCCAGTGTGTGGACTTCGGTGACGGGTTTTCTCCCTCCTACCTCTCCTCTACCCCAGTATTTGGCTATAGTCCATATTTTGCATGGGGCCAGATTACTGGGAGTGACAGTAGCCACTCTCTGCTCCATGAGAATGAAATGAAATGTCAACATTGATAAGAAAGGAGTCTGGTAGACAGGGCCGGAAGTGAAGAGGGCAGCGTTTATAGTTGTGATGAGAGGCTGGGAGACAGACCAGCTCTGTTGTGGGGTTCTCCTTGCCTGACCCAGGGAGAGGGAGTGAGAAGGGGAAGTTTCTTGCCTGTCATGCGGAGAGAAGGAAACATTTGAGGTTAGTGACAGGTCAGCACGCCTCATCCTGTGGACGGCCCCAGCAGGGCAGCAGCCATGGGTGGGGCAGCCCAGAAGACAGTAAAGGCAGGTAGTGACAGAGCTGAAGGCCTGGCTGGTGAGCAGATGCCCAGAGGGGTGTTGCTAGAGTGGCATCCCACAGGACGGGAGGGCTAAGGAAAAAAGTAGCACCTGGAGCCTAGAGAGTCAGAGGCACAAAGAGCAGCCTGGCTGTTGTGTGAGGTAAAGACCTTTCCCCTCCACTGCTCACCTCAGGGAACTCCAGAGAAAGAAAAAAATAAAGAGGAAGGGCTCATACCTTGCGTTTGGCAGTAGAAGCCATTGACCCTACAGATTTAGGGAATAACTGTGAGTGACTGTACTTAGGACCCCAAAACTATTGGGGGAATAGGTGTGGTGACCATTTATTTATTCTATTGACCAAAATGGGGAACTTAATATTTACATTAGGACTCACCTGGCAAGCCAGGAGGTAGCATCACCCAGATATTGGGGCTATTCAGGTTACATATATACATGGAAAAACACCTAAAGAACTGTGTTTATTAGTATGTCTTAGGTACTGTACTGCCATCTCAAAGCCTTAAACTGTTTTCAAACTTTAACTTTGTTGTTCTACCTTAAGAGAAAGGATAATAGTCCTTATTATGTTAGGACTATTTTGCTATACTAAATGTTTTACCAAGAATATTGTTAATGGCTAATTGTGTTCCATCTCATAAATGTACCTTCCTATCTAATAAAAGAGTAATATGCAGATTGACCATCACTCCAACACACAAGATGGCTGCCCCCATGTGGTCAAAGATCCTGCCCCCATGTGGACACAAGATGGCCGCCACAAGATGGCCAGCAGGGGAGGGCAGTTGGGAGGGACCAGGCCTGAAAGGGAGGGCAGTTGTGGGTGATCAGGCCAGCAGGGGAGGGCTTTTGAGAGGAACCAGGACTGCAAGGGAGGGCAGTTGGGGGTGATCAAGCCTGCAGGGGAGGGCAGTTAAGGGTGACCAGGCCGGCAGAGGAGGGAAGTTGGGGGGACCAGGCCTGCAGGGGAGGACAGTTAAGGGTGACCAGGCCTGCAGGGGAGGGCAGTTAGGGGTGACCAGGCCTGCAGGGGAGGGCAGTTGGGGCAAACAGGCTGGCAGGGGAGCAGTTAGGCATCAATCAGGCTGGTAGGGGAGTGGTTAGGGGGTGATCAGGGTGGCAGGCAGAAGCGGTTAGGGGCAATCAGGAAGGCAGGCAGGCAAGCAGTTGGGAGCCAGCAGTCCTGGATTGTGAGAGGGATCCCAGATTGGAGAGGGTGCAAGCTGGGCTGAGGGGACCCCCCCCCCCGTGCATGAATTTTGTGCACTGGGCCTCTAGTCCTATATAATAAAAGCCTAGGAGAGTGATGGGCAACCTTTTGAGGTTGGTGTGTCAAACTTTGCCAAAAAACTGAGCATAACTCGGGTAGTGTGTCACTTTGAGGAAAAAACATTATTTAGCAAATGTTTCATCCTCAGGAGCAGCAAATGTTTCATCCTTGGCATGCGGCCGCCTCAGCGGCAGCGTGTCATCAGAAATGGCTACTCGTGTCAGTGTTGATATGCGTGTCATAGGTTCGCCATCACTGGCCTAGGTGGTGTCATGCCCTCGCACGACGTCGTTGCAAGATGGCCGCGCGCACAGTGTAGGCGGGGGCCCGGTGGCTGCTCTGTGCGGTGAGGCCTGGGGGTCCCGTGGCTCTGCAGTGTGGAGGAGACTGTGAGGTGGGTTGCAGCAGGGGAGGGCAGTTGTGGGTGATCAAGCTGGCAGGGGAGGGCAGTTGGGGGCGATCGGGCCAACAGGGTAGCAGTTAGGCGTCAATCAGGCTAGAAGGGGAGCCGTTAGGGGGCAGGCAGACAGAAGTGATTAGGTGTAATCAGGCAGGCAGGCAGGCGAGTGGTTAGGAGCCAGCTGTCCCGGATTGTGAGAGGGATGTCCAGATTGGAGAGGGTGCAGGCTGGGTTGAGGGAACCCCCCTACCCTCACCCCCACCGCACAAATTTCGTGCACTGGGCCTCTAGTACTTTTGTTAATTGCATAATGTTACCAATCGAAATTCCTTTCCGGTTATTTGCTACTGTGAATGGTAACAAAATAAACAGATCTTTGTGTATAGCTCAGTATTTCCAGAGAAGTCAAATTCTTAGAAATAGAATAACTGGGTCAGATTTTATACTTCTTGATATGTATTGCCAAATTCTAGGCATTTATTTTAAATGTGGACTCCTAAATTGAAAAAATGACACAGTTGAGCCGTTTTGATTTGGAAATACGGCAAAATAAATATTTTATGAAGGCACTAAATAGTTTTTATCACTTAGTATTTCTCTTGTGACTTTGGAGTACAAAGGAAGTAATATGAGGAAGGAACAACATGCACAAAGAAACCATTTTTACTGCTAATGCAGTACTTTTCACGTTGCCGTAGAGTGGCTGTCTTATAGAGACTGCATTACACTCAATTCAGCTGCGATGGGCGTGGGCATAGAAGTATTTGACTATGACAATCCTTATGTTTTTATTGCTAGTTTGCACAATAGGGTGGAAAGATCAACTATTGGGGCGTGTTTAGTGTGTGTAGTTTTCATGAGGAATGGGATTTCTTATGTCTGATGGCAGTTGAATATCAGAATGGAGTGCCAGTGGCATTTTTCACATGGCATCTGCATTTGATCATCAGCATGAAACTAGCACATTTTCAGGAGTGGGTTCTTCCAGGGTGAGTCAGCTACTACTTTGTGGAAATGGTTGTCAGCAGAAGGAAAAAAGGGGGGGCTGAGGAATTGGCTTTGAGAGAACCATATGTGTAGATCACTGGGTCAAGTGAAGGAAGGTGCTTTGCAAAGCCTGTGTGGTAATTGGCCCATTCGTCACTCACTAGTGTCTGAAGACTGCATGCCAGCCCCGCATCTGAGGTGCTGATTACTGACCGTGTTACAACTTGCTCTGAGGGGTCAGACCAGTTTGCAAACAGGAAAGAAGAAACTTCTGTGAAAAAGACTTCCTGGTTAGTTTGAAAGCATTCCTGAGTTGTTTCCAGCTCTACTGGTCTGTGAAGATCCAAAAGACCCAGAAAAGATTTCCTCCTGTTTTACATATGATAGACTACAGCTATTCCAAAAGAATGAAATGCACAGGTGATTAATTTCTAACAGGAAAACAATGTTCTTGTATGACTGCAGATACTAACACTTAAGCTAAAGGGAAGGGATACCTTTGACTATTGACTTGTTTAGCTCCCAGAGGCTTTCTGACCAAGACTGAAAATGAGGGTTTATGCCTTTGGAAGCATCATTAAGTCTAAAAATAAAAATCACAGGGCTGGAGTTCTGCTTTTTTAGTTTTCCCAGCTTTCTAATGTTGGCCTGTGGTGTTTCATTTTTTCTGCTGTGTCTGTAATTCAGTGCTCCCGTTTGCTGCTTGCTCTTCACTGGCCTCGGTTCAGCATTTATCGATACAGAGCCCCAGTTGTGTTTGAAAGGCGACTTAACAATGTTAGGCATAAGTAGCAGCTGTATTAAGCCCTTCAGATTACATGACATGTAGCTTTTAGAACATGAGCATTGCGGATATGTTTTTTGATATCTTAAGCACCTCCTCAGAGACCTTGGACAGCCCTGAAATGGATGTATGTGCCTGGTGTCCAGGACATAAGTGACATGAAGTTTATGCCTTAAAAAAAAAAAAGTCATCCAGACAACCTCCCCTCCCCCTGCAATGTTATCATAACTGAGCTCTTCACTCTCACAATGGAATATGAAGTCTGTTGAAGGTATGGAAGAGGAGGACACAATTTTGATTTTCCCTCTGTCATAGTTTAGCCATGACTTTGGCCAATTAGTGTGGGTTTTCAGCAATCATCCTATCTAATAAAGAGGGAATATGCACTTGGCACAGTAGGGGCTCAATATTTGAATGAATCTCAAGGCAGGGTTTAAACAGACAGATTGGATGAGGAAAGAGTATGTTCCCTTTAGGAAACAGCATGAACAAAACGTCAGCAGAAGGGAAGATGGAGGTGGTGAAGGTAAAAATGAAAATCATTCTCTTGGCGGGAGTGGAGTGATGGAAGGGGGTGAGGCAGGAGGGGAGCAAGTGTGTGTTCTTGCCAGACTGTGGAGGGCTGGGAATACTAGCCAGAGCATTTTGGGTTGTGTGTGTCAGGCAGGGGGTGGACTGGAAGGAGTCTGAGCTGGAGAGGTGGTTGGATTTGGGAAGACTAATTCCTCGGCAGTGGGTTGAAGGGGATCTGAATGAGAAAATCCTCACTTTGATCTCTGCTCTGGACTCCTCTGAGGCATTTTGTTCCCCAGGGTGCCCAAATCCTAGCCACTCACTGCCTTCCTGCTGCATTGTCTCAGTCCTCATGAGTGACTCCCTGGTGTCCTTTAGTCACTTAACCTGAGCCGTGGTCCCGTAAGCAGTGACCATCGAATTCCTATCACCTTGTGTGCACAGCATACGGAGTCATAGCCTTAACTCAGGTCTCCTGCTAGCACAAGTGCTAATCCTGGAACCGTAGGAGAGGTCCTCCTACCCAGGGGACACACAGCAGCATGGTGGTTGGAGTTAGTGGGAAGCACCAGGCCCGTGAGGGTGAAAGGGTTTGTGATTTAGAAAGTGAGTGAGGAAACTGTGAGGTGGGCACCTTGGATAGGATTAGGAATAAGAGGTTTAGGGCAAAATCAGGGCTAATTGTTTGTCAGACACCAAATAGTTCCCAGATAGAAAAAAAATTCCTGAGAATTTAGAGTTTATCAGCTCTTGCTCTCCAGGCCTCCTTTCCGCATATCCACAAAACAAACACACGCCCAGTACCCCATATTGACTCCATTTTTTTTTTACTAAGTGTAAGTACTTCAGAGGTCAAATGAAAGCATGAAGGAAACACTCTGACAGTACTTCTGTTTGTCCAAACCTTGGTGAGCTGGGGCAAGGACCAAGGGTGTGTGATGAGCACGTTAGGCTGGGAAGGGCAGTTCCTCCACTTGGTCTGGACCGGCTAACTCTAGTCCTTGACACGCATTTGGGACTGTTCTGTGCCAATGACTTGAGCAGTGGGTAAAAAACAATCAGCACTGTATCAGCATATGGTATCTGCCACATCTTTCTTGTTGATAAAAGTGAAAAAAAGGATCGTTATGAGATATTCTTAAATAACTATGATTTATAAGTGTTTTGGTAGATTCCTGTGACATCAGGAAAGCAATATAGTTTCGTAGGCTTGAGGAAATATTGGCGCTTCATTGTTATTTATAAACTATGAAACAACATCTGGAAAGTTACTGAAACTGGATCTATGTTAGAACGTCCATTAATATCGGTTAAATAATCATACACATGATGTTGGTGCCATAAATCCATTCAGCCCTTGCAGCAGCAGCTTTTCTCAGCTATGACATTCTCACTGATCTGGTGACATCAGTGTGAACTGCCAAGGTGGTGACTGCTTTTTTTGAGAGTGGTCTCCCCTCTTAGCAGCTCGAGTTTCCTCTTTGGGAATGAGCTCTGGGAAAAGGGGCTCTTTTTATAAGCATCATCTTGTTTTCCTTCAACTTGGTGGAAGTCAGTTTAACTATACTGTTAAAATCAGCCTGGTAGAATTGTCATGTAAGTCATATTTTGTCAAGGAATACTTCTGATACTTCTGTTTAAGTGGGTTATGGTCTCCACATATTTTAAGTGAGAGGTTTAGAAGTCCCTAATTAGTGTAATACCTAATTTTGAAATTGAAGAGACTTGGGTCACCTGGACCAATCTTATGTTTTCAGTAAGGTTGTCAGGTAAACAGAGATGAACTGTGTCGTATAGTTAGGTGGTATCAGAACTCGGACCTTTGGTATTTTCCCTTCCTATGGAGGGCTTCCCTCAATAAAGTTTTTCTCTATAAAACAGTGGTGAAGCTATTTATAATCAGAGCATTCCTGTTGCTCTAGGAGAAAGGGTTCAAACAATATAGTGGGTGTCTCATCAGCACTCCCTGATAGGGGATTAGAAGGGCTCCCATCAGGTGCTTTTCTATTAACAGTTACTATTAAGTTGTGTTCTTCTTCTTCTTCTTTTTTTAAATTTAGCATGCTGACTTTTTTTTCTTTTTAAAATATATTTTATTGATTTTTTTACAGAGAGGAAGAGAGAGGGCTAAAGAGTTAGAAACATCAATGAGAGAGAAACATCGATCAGCTGCCTCCTGCACACCCCTCACTGGGGATGTGCCCACAACCAAGGTACATGCCCTTGACCGGAATCGAACCTGGGACCTTTCAGTCCGCAGGCTGACACTCTATCCACTGAGCCAAACCGGTTAGGGCAAGTTGTGTTCTTAAAGAACAGAAAGTTGTTGTTTTTTAAAATATTAGCGTCAGTCATAGCTTGGGTTGCTATAACAAATATCATAGACTGAGTGGCTTAAACAACAGACATTTCTCACAGTTCTGGATGCTGGGAAGATCAAGGTCAACGTGCCAGCAGATTTTTCCTGGTCTCTTTCTCTTATAAGGACACTAATCCCATCATGGGGCCCCACCCTCATGACCTCATCTAAACATAAGTACCTCCCAAAGGCCCTATCTCCAAATAATATTTGGGTTAGGGCTTCAACATAGGAATTTTTGGGGACACAAACATTCAGTCCATAACAGCTAGTGATACTATGTTTTTAAGTGAGCTGTCTAACAGACAGTATGTTTTCAATTTAAAAGATGATCCAACATGTCAGGGATTATTATTCATACTTACAAACATTCAGAGATGTGGTTAGATGTATTTGAAAATATTCAGAGATGGCTAGGTTAATAATTCGAGTTATTTTTTTACATGTTTGTCCAGTGTGTTCAGCAAATATTTGAGCACATTTTATGAGTCAGGCCCTGTGCTGGGTCATAGGCCAAAGTAATAATGAGATAGAGCCATTCGTCTTACTTGAGCTGTACGGTAGCTAGTATTAGAGTTCTATATACCATTGTTTTCTTCCAGTCTTCTTTCAAATACATTTTAGCAAGTTGCAGTCTTGTCCTTTTTAAAATAAGGACCATTATAAACCTAATATATAGATAATATAATGAATACCTAAGTACTCACACTTGACTTTATCAGATTTTAATAAAAGTATTTGATTTGAAGAAAACACGTCAATATATCATTTTTTCCTTTCAAAATATTTTTTTTAAGTATGAGAAATAAACATCACTGGGAATTGAAGACCCCTGTGTGCGCCTCTCTTTCCCTTTTTATAAGTAGCCACTATCCTTGATTTGTGGAATATCATCACCATGCCTGTTTTTTATACTTTTATTATGTATGTGTGAGTTTATGAGCAATATAAAATATATCATTTTAAAAACTTCATAAAAAATATAGCAAACTGTATATATTCTTCTGTACCTTGAGAGAAAAGTAAACAGCCACATCATTTATTCCTCTTGATACTTAGCTCTAGCTCTTTTTTTAAAAAAACTAATGTATGTAGTATCTCATTGTCTGATTAGTCTACATTACATTCGCCTGTTTTTCTGTTGTCAGATATTTTTGGAATGCTCCCAGATTTTCATTATTGTAAATAGCACTGCTGTGGACATTCTTGTCCCCTGATGTGTGTTTTGAGTTTCCATGGGGAAGGATGTAAGTGCTGAATTGCAGGTGATAGGATGTGAGTATCTTCAACTCCAAGCTTATCTCCCAGTTTTCCTAGATTGTGCCCGGTGCTCTACACAGTCACTAGTTTACACCCCCCCTCCCCCACTGTATTAGTGATTTTGTTGATCTGAATCTTCTCTAATACTTGGTATTATAAAACTTGGGAATTTTTGCCCATTGGTTAGGTATAAAGTGATAACTTGTTATTTCTAGCATAATGCTGCATTTCCCTCATTGCGCTTGTCTGTTGGCCTTTTAGGTAGTTGGCATTTGTGA
The DNA here is from genome assembly GCF_951640355.1 of Cnephaeus nilssonii. Taxonomy (NCBI): domain Eukaryota; kingdom Metazoa; phylum Chordata; class Mammalia; order Chiroptera; family Vespertilionidae; genus Cnephaeus; species Cnephaeus nilssonii. The sequence continues at coordinate 55,638,569 of NC_137076.1, read as the reverse complement.
ATTGCCTGTTCATAACATACCCCCACTTCTTTACTGGTGGTGGTGGTGGGACTCAGGTGCAGAGAAGCGGATTGATCGTAATCTTGATTCATGACATATTGCCATCACTGGGTTTTGCATGGCCTTCTTATTCATATTTTTAATATAATGAATACCTGTGAGCTCATCAACATCTGAAACTTTACCGACAACTTAACATCTGCCTGTGCTTTTCCCTATTCCATCCCTGTGCCTTCCCCCATAATACTATCCAGAACTGTGACATTCTTTATCATCTAGTTCCATATGTCGTCTATCCTCTGGGCCTTGCTTTTCTCATTCTCCATTATTATTAAGATTTATCCAAGTTGTTGCATTGGCTTTGGTCCACTCATTTTCATTGTCATATAACATTCTCTGGTGGTGTTATTATTTTTCTATCATTTCACTTTTGAATAGGTATTTGGTTTATTTCCAGTTGTCTGTTATTATGAGCTGTTCTTTTATGAGCATTCACACATGTGAACCTTGCAGACCACCATCGTGATGGTCCTTTGAATACTACCTGGGACTAGAAATGCTGGATTAGGTGTTCTGATGTTTAACTTTGTTAGCTCTTGCCACTTTTCTCTCTCTCAAAGTTGCATTCCATCTCTATCCTATAAACAGTGGATCAGGTTGCTCCAGAGCTTCTGCTCCATCATTTGTAGTTCTTTTCATGTTTACATTTCTCATTAGTAAACATTTGTTGGTTTGGTGGACTTGAGTAGCAAGGTTTGGTGTTCTTGTAATATGGTAGCTGATATGGAGAGGATGGTGGAGGAATACACAAGCCTATCCTGCTCACAGTTGGAGGCTATTAGTGTTTATGAAAAGAACTTGACATTTTCTGGATGGCCAAGGGGACTCAGGTCAGTGTGCAAAACTCCTCTTCATGTGTATTTGATTATTTTTATGTCTGTAATCATTTTAAATTTGCTGGTTTTATAGTCTTTCTCAAAGGTTTATCATCTAAAATTTATAGTGGATCCAATCTCTGCTCTTTTATAATGTCTGCTCTGTTTGGTTCATAGTGGATTTTTCCCTTGTGTCTGTTTTAGTTTTGGATTGTGCACTCTTACTGACTTGAGCTTTATTGGTGGGAATTCAGGAGACCTGGGTTAAAGGTGTATTAAAAATATAGAGTAGGGGTTTCAGTTTACAAAATACTTAGCCATGTTGGGTAAAATATAACACACATCCTTTTAAATGCACAGCTGTGATTATACAAAAAAAAAGTATGCAGAATCTCCAGAATTTGACAAAGATTGAAGGACATCATTCCAGAACAGTACACTAGAGTTGAATTTTCAGGAGGATCAGAAACAAGATGCTTGGAGTCTTAACACCAACCTGGGGGGAGAGGATGGAGCCTTGGGCAAGGAGTTGGACCTAGGATCTCCCTCCATATCTAGTTAGCCAGGACGCTCCAGTGGCTGCACTCTTGAGGAAGGAGTGGACCAGAAAAAGCCTGCCCTACTAGCACAGAAATACAAAGAAGTTTGTCTATCTTAGCCTGGGCTCTGGATAGGAGATAAAAGTGCTCTGACTTTGTCCTAAAATTCGAAAGCACAGGTGTTCCCTTGCTTTCTTAGGGTTCAAATGTCTGCCATCCAAGTTTCCCAGGAATTAGCCTAAAAACCAATGCAGAGTCAGTGATGCCCCTCCGTTGAGGTGCCTCCATGTCTCCCCCCCTTAGTGGTGAACTTCTTGGAATGTGGGGACCTGATTTTATGCACCTTTGTACACATTTTCCCAATGAATATGTAAGTCAAACATGTGCCTTTTTAACAGACCATCAGGTTCACTCACAAACATGTTAAAGTGTAAAGCTTAGAAAGGATATTATTTTGCAGTTAAAGTTTTCTGTACGTCATTCTTCCATTCTTAGAACGTTCTGCAACCCACAGAATCATCAGACATTTATTGAGAATCTCTGCTGTTCAGTGTGTTGTGAAGGATACAAAGACAGACTCGTGTTCTGCCCTTAGGGAGTTCTAAGTGGAGGGCAGCGACAAACTTGGACATAAATCTTTATAATGCAAAGTGTGACATAAGTGACATAGTAAAATTTCAAAGCAGTTTTGGGATTGCAGAGGTTGTGGTGTGTGTTCCTTCAGCGAATATTTAATAGAGCTTCTTATGTGGTCAGCACAGTGAGGGTTTTAAGAGTACCTAATATTTATTGTGTGCTTACCCATGTATTAGGCAGGCAAAATTTTATATATAGTTAATCTCTGCAACATAATTTTAATTCTCACAACATCCCTATGAAGATGATCCTATAATTATCCTCATTTGAGAAACTTATTTTATTGAAATTTACCATATATATATATATTACATTTTCATACATGTACAATTGGATGGACTTTCATGAATTGTACACACCTGTGGAACCAGTACCCAAAGCAAGAACAAACCGAATGCTCCAGACACTCTACAAGTCCCCCTAGTGCCCCCTTGACTTCCAGCAGCAAGTTTTCCCCCATTTTTGTATTTTCTGGAAATAGAATCATATTGTATATATTTTCTTGTTGTAACCTATTGTATGTAGTTGTGGATTATTCATTTCCATTGTTGTCTAGTATTCCATTATCCCCATTTTACAGCTGAGGAAAAGAGGCTGAGAGGTCAGTGTAGCCCAAGATCACGCAACTAATAATGGACATGCTGATATTGTAGTGCCCTTAAGTGTTTTTCCGAAACATGATTTTTAATGATCTTAAGCTGTTCTGTTATGTAAATACAGCACAATGAATTCAACCAATCCCCTTCTGATGGATATCTGGGTTGTTTCTAACATGACTCATTTATACTTTATCATAAAAGAAAAAGTCAGTTTAAATATTTAAAGTGTGCTTTTAAGTTTCCAGCTAATTTGCCATTGACGATAATCAGTTCCCTATAAATACAGCCGGTAATAAAATATTAATTTCCCCGTGGCTTTCATTGTAAGGTGGCAGCTGCTAGTCAAGGGTGGCATCTGTAGTTTTTGTCATCTGCTTGCCTTTTGAACATGCCTTATAAAAGGATGCACTGTCCTTTTTTCCTTTTATCCTAATTGTGTTTTTGTCTTCCTACTCCTGTCTTTCCTTGGAAGCTTTTTATTAGGTTATCTCAGTTCTGCTGGAGTCCACGATCATATCCTTTGCCCAAGAGATGGCTCTCCCTTTGGCCCCTGATGAGTCCGAGGCGGGTGGGTTCTCCATGAGTTGGTCCTTCAGAGGATATAGACTTATCTTCATGAAACATCCTCCCGTGCAGCGTCTCGCAAAGGGAACTCTGGAGTGTGTGCTCCTGGAAGGCAGGCGCTGTATATTGTTCACTGTGATGCCTGGCATGCTGTAGATCCTCAGTAAATGCACAGTTACAAATGAGGACCTACTGCAACCTCAGATTTGTCTTTTTTGATTGACCTTCATAATATTATGATTTATGCTTTTGGGGAACATGATTAATTTTCTTAGACTCTTCAGACTTAAATAGAATACATGGAGCTGTTTTGTTTTGTTTTTAGTCCTCACCTGAGGATATTGTTTTCCATTGATTTTTTTTTTTTTAGAATGGAAGGGAGGAGGAGAGACAGAGAGAAACATCGACATATCGAAAGACATATTGATTGGTTGCCTCCCACATGTCATACTACTCAATACCAAAAATAATTGAATTAAAAAATGAGCAAAGGACCTGAATAGACACTTCTTCATAGAGGACACACATGACCAATAGGCATATGAAAAAATGTTCAATGTCACTAATCATCAGAGAGACGCAAATTAAAACCACAATGAGATCACCTCATACCTGTCAGAATGGCTGTCATCAATAAAACAACAAACAATAGGTGTTGGGTAGGATGCTCTGTTGGTGGGAATGCAGATTAGTGCAGCCACTATGGGAAACACTATAGAGGGTCCTCAGAAAAATAAAAATGGAACTGCCTGATGACCCAGTGATTCTACTTCTGGGTATATATCTGAAGGAACCCAAACACTTATTCAAAAAAAGAATGTATGCATTCCCGTGTTCATTGCATTGTTATTTACAATAGCCAAAATATGGAAGCAAACCAAGAGCACATCAGTAGATAAAAGAGTAGTGGTACATATATACAATGGAATATTACTTGACCATTAAAAAGAATGAAATCTTATACCATTTACGACATTGTGGATGGACCTAGAGAGTATTATGCTAAGTGAAATAAATCAGCCAGAGAAAGACAAATACCATATGATTTCACTTATATGTGGAATCTAAATAACAAAATAATTGAACAAAATAGGAACACAGTCATAGACACAGAAAACAGATTGATGGTTGCCAAAGGGGAGGAGGATATGGGACTGGGTGAAAAAGTTGAAGGTGGGGTACAGGATAGGGAATATAGTCAATAATCTATACTAATAAAAGCCTAGGTGGTCCTTGTGCCCTTGTGTGTGATGTCATCACAAGATGGCTGCCACAAGATGGCTACATGCACAGCGGAGGCAGGGCTCAGTGGCCATTCTGTACGGTGAGGCCTGGGGGTCCAGCAGTTCCGTGTGGCATGGAGTAGGCGGGTCCCAGTGGAAGAAGCAGGTCACGGCAGGGGAGGGAAGTTGTGGGCAATCAGGCCAGCAGGGGAGGGCAGTTGTGGGTGATCAGGCAGGCAGGGGAGGGCAGTTGTGGGTGATCAGGCAGGCAGGGGAGGGCAGTTGTGGGCACTCAGGCCAGCAGGGAGGGCAGTTGGGGGCAATCAGGCAGCAAGGGAGGGCACTTGGGGGTGATCAGGTCAGCAGGGGAGCAGTTAGGCATCAATCAGGCTGGCAGGGGAGCGATTAGGGGGCGATCAGGCAGTCAGGTAGAGGCGGTTAGGGGTGAGCAGGCAGGCAGGCAGGCAGGCAGGCGAGTGGTTAGGAGCCAGTGGTCCCGGATTGTGAGAGGGATGTCCGACTGCCGAACATCCCCCAAGGGGTCCTAGATTGGAGAGGGTGCAGACCAGGCTGAGGGACACCCTCCTCCCTCCAGTGCATGAATTTTGTGCACCGGGCCTCTAGTATTATAATAACTTTGTATAGTGCCAGGTGGGTACTGTAAATCTTGGGGGCAACATCTTGTAAAGTATATGATTAACAACTATACTATACATTTGAAACTAATACAAAATAATATTGAATGTAAACTGTTTGAAAAAACTGCTGGTTTGACTTAATATACTGATTTTATCACCCATTAAGTCACTGCCCTAGAGCAGCATTTTTTAACATGTGGCCGGTAGACCAATCTTATCTGCAGACTGTTGGTTATGAGGACGTAAGGAATTTCCTTTCTTACCACCCCCACCACTTAGAAGATGGAGATATAATATCTTGGTGTGAAAAAAGGTCAGTCAAGCTGAACAATGTGCTTGGGACTTGGTTAGTTTACATTCTGTTCAAATTCCTTGTCTTGCAGGGACTTTGTGACAAATAGTTCAGGGACTGGCAATTTGAGTAGCACTGGCCACGTGAACCACAAAATGTCCCTTGCCCCTCAATTCTTAGCAGTGAGGCTATCAGGTTTCCAAGCCTCTAGTAGATTTAAAATCAGGTGAGGAGATGCTATATGAATTTGCTATGTCAAATAGTGCTATTTGGGGATGAAAAGATCATGAATTGGGAATCAGACCTAGGTTTAATTCTGGTTTTCCTGTATGACCTATTAACCCTTTGCACTCGCTTGCTTTTTTATCGATTCCTTTATTCTAATGCTAACCGTGTCGAGTCATACTCGACATCTGAGTGCAAAAGGTTAAGTATCCACCCTTCATTTTAAGAAGGGGATAGAATGAATATCTAGGATAATTCAAAGGATTTGGACAATCCTATCTAATAAAAGAGTAATATGCAAATTGACCATCACTCCAAGACACAAGATGGCTGCCCCCATGTGGATACAAGATGGCCACCACAATATGGCTGGCAGGGGAGGGCAGTTGTGGGCAGTTGGGGGTGATCAGGCTGTCAGAGGAGGGCAGTTGGGGGAGACCAGACTGGCAGAGGAGGGCAGTTGGGGGAGACCAGGCCTGCAGGGGAGGACAGTTGGGGGGGACCAGGCCTGTAGGGGAGGGCAGTTGGGGGCGACCAGGCCTGCAGGGGAGGGCAGTTTGGGGGGACCAGGACAGCAGGGGAGGGCAGTTGGGGGGGACCAGGCCTGTAGGGGAGGACAGTTGAGGGGGGACCCAGGTCTGCAGGGGAGGGCAGTTGGGGGCGACCAGGCCTGCAGGGGGGTCAGTTAGAGACTACCAGACTGGCAGGGGAGGCCAATTAGGGGTGATCAGGCCGGCAGGGGAGGGCAGTTAGGGGCAATCGGGCCGGCCAGGGAGCAGTTAGGTGTCTATCAGGCTGGCAGGCAGAAGCGGTTAGGGGCAATCAGGCAGAGGCAGGCAAGTGGTTGGGAGCCAGTAGTCCTGGATTGTGAGAGGGATGTCCGACCACACGTTTAGGCCCGATCGGGATTGGGCCTAAACGGGCAGTCGGACATCCCTCAAGGGGTCCCAGATTGGATAGGGTGCAGGCTGGGCTAAACGACACCCCCCCACCCCCCACCCCCACCCCCGTGCACGAATTTCGTTCACCGGGCCTCTAGTATTTATATAAAGTATTCACTATAACACTAGATGCTTATTGTTGTTAGGAAAGATTATGAAATGATAAAGTTCTGAAAAAGAAAAATAAGAGGGGTAATTGTTGACTGCATTAGGTAATGAAAAGTGTGACATGAGACCATGGTTCAAAATGTGGCACAAAAGATAGACAAAGGAACAGAATAATGCAGACATGCCAGCATTAAGTCTTTAAAAAAAAAATCAAATTTAGGATAGTTAAAAAGAAATTTGACCTGAATATTTGCAAAATGTTTAGGGATGCAAAAGAGTGGGTGCTTTTTAAGTATGCAAGTGACAGAAGAAACTTCTTCAAAATAATAGGAAAAATCTGACTCAAAATATACAGAATTCAAAATCATAATCCAAAATAGAGGCCACAAAAGTAAGAGGGAAAATACTTAAAACAAAATTATATATCAAACTTGGAGCTGATAGAGAAAATACAATACATTAATCGTGGTTTATGCCATAGAAATTCTTGTTGAAAAGGAAATTTAAAAATTAAGGATTAGAAAGTATAAAAAAAAATAATTTTGAAAAAAGTTGAACAATTACAGTATTGAATTTCCATGTACCCATTGCTTACATCCTTTGAAATGGAGTCTGGATGTTATTAGTGGGTAAGGGGAATCAATTATGTAATTAAACCTAGAATAACATATTAAAAACTTTAACTGGAAAATATGCCCCAGAAGCATGTAGATCTTTGACCAATATATAGGCGACTAATTCTTACACATCTTAGTGTGGCCTTTTCAGTTAGGTATTTGGAATAAAAACCAGTTGAGCCCTGGCTGGTGCGGCTCAGTGATTAGAGTACTGGCCCTTGCACAGAAGGGTCGCAGATTTGATTCCTGGTCAAGAGCACGTATCTGGGTTGCAGGTTCCATACTCAGCCAGTCAGGAGGCCACCAGTGTTTCCCCCTCCTTCCCTCCCTCCCTTCTTCTCTTCTACTCTCTCTAAAGATCAAGGGAAAAAATATTCTCAGGTGAGGATTAACCAAAACCAACAAACAAAAAAACCCCGTTGAAGTTAGGATGTAGTACAGCTACATGCATCCTGCTGTGTAGTATACGGCTAATGCCTGGAGCCCTCTTTCTAAAAGCCATCAGATGACCCCTCTGTAGCTTGAGCGGAATTTCTAATACAGGTTGAACTTGTTTCCGAGGAGGTGGGAGAAGAGCATTCCAGGTAGAAGGCAGGGCATGTACAAAGACATCAAGGAAGGAAAGCAATTTGGCCTTGTTCTTTTCTTCCAGGAATAGAAGGGAGACTGATAACAGCTGGAATTCAGTGAGTTTAGGGAGTGAATGAATGAGGCTGGAGAGCCACACAGAATCATGTAGGGGTTTTTAGAGATTTGGTGTGGAGTTTGGATTTTAGCCTAAATACAACAGAATGATGTTGAAGGATTTCAGCTGGGCAGTAAGGAGATCCAATTTATATTTTCAATTAATTTTTAAAAAATTGATTTGACAGAGAGGAAGAGAGGGAGGGAGGAAGAAAAAGAATCAATGACCCATTGCTCCACTCATTCACACACCCATTGTTTGACTCCTATATGTGCCTGACCTGGGATTGAACCCGCAACCTTGGCATATCAGGACAACGCTGTAACCAACTGAGCTACCCGGCCAGGGCTATTTTCAGTTAACTCTTGCTCCTGTATGGAAATTGGACCCATAGGGGGTGAGTGGAAGCAGAATGGCCAGTCAGGAGATGGTGGTGGGGCTAACAGTGGAGACAGAAAAGTGAGCAGGTCCACGGGATATTTTGGGTGGGGAGTGGATGTAGGGGGTTAAGTGAAAGGGAGGAATCAGGATGACTTGTCACAGGACTACGTCTTGCCAAAATCTGACGGCTTCACAAAGCATTTGGCACTTTTGAGCATTCTTGGTGTCTTCTCTGAAGCTGCACTCCTCCTATCCCCCATTTGCCTGCCTTTTCTGGGTCTTTTCTCCCTCTGGCCTTCCCTGCCCCTTTCTCCATTTGTGAATCACCTTTGTAGTTTACTTCACTTTTTTCATCTCTAGAATTTCTATACTTTTTTCTTCTAAAAAAAACACTCCTTATTTCTCTTTACTCACTTCTCTGCAGATAGACAGTTCAAGCCTGTGGTCTTGACTGCTATCTGCAGCGGCTTTTCAGAATTTCTATTTAGCTAATATGCTACTTTCTGGAATACCTAAAATGCAGTTGTTTCCTCGCCTTACATTGGCTTCCTCTCTTGACTTCCTTTTTTCTTTTTCATGGTTCTGCCATTTTCTGTCACCCAGACAGGAGAACTTAGTAATCTTTGATTCATTATTTTCCTTTACTGCAATTTGCTATATAAAATCCAATATTATTTCCCAAATTGTCAGGGAAGAAACCAGAGCTCAGACAGGTAGGTTGTCCCCTGCTCAGGGAGGGTCACCCAGCTGGTTGCTGGTGACACTACTGTGTGAGCCCAAGTCTGACACCAGAGCCCATACTCTCAGTCACTGTGCTGTGCTACAGGGGGAAATACTGTGAGACGTATCTAATGGCTGTGAAGTACACAAAGAATACGAATGGTGATGCTATTCAGTGATAGAACTTTCTTTTGCAAGATGGAACATTTTATAAGGTCATTCAAAAATTTCAGAATGAATACAGGAGCGCCCATTGTGTACGTCCTCATTCAAGGGCAGGAGAAGACCCAATCTCTAAGCTCAAACAGGCAGCAAGAAAGGAAGTTAAAATTTCTTGTCTTTTTGTTCTGTTCCGGTCTTCAGCGGGTTGGATGGTACCCACCCGTATTAGGGAAGGCCAACTGCTTTGGCCAGTCTACCAATTGAGATGTTAATCTCTCCTGGAAGCGCCTCACAGACACACCAGAAATCAAATTTAACCAGCTCAGGTTGCCACATAAAACAAACCTTTATACCCACATTATCTTACACCTATGCCTGTACTTATAATTGGGTATCATTAATTTGTTTGTTTGTTTTGGCTTTAATATTTTGATCATAATTTATGCTGAATGAAGACTTTAGAAAATACCGAAAAATTTAAAGAACAAAGAACCATTGGGGAACTTGCATTCTAAACGGTTTTATGTGCACTTAAATATCTTCCTCATGCTTTCAGTGATTTTTACAAATCGATCATGTGTCTTACTTGTGTAACACCTCCTCCCTCCTGGAATGTGAATAGTTTTCAGAAGGTCCAGAGTTTGTCAGTCTGCCCAAGATGCTTGGGTTGTGTTGATTGTGCTGTCTGGGGTCTTGATAAAAATTTCCCTTGCCCTTGAAGAAGCATGAAATCAAGAAGCAGACCTCAACACCCAGCCCACACACTATTTTTCTAACAGCCACTTTTCCAAGTTTGCTCTGTTTCCTTCTTCCTTTTGGCTGTGTGTTCCTCAGTGTAGCATTCTGGTATCCTGCCATTCTTCCTGGGAAACTTTCCTTCCCCAGGGACTGTCTACAACACTTTTTAAAAAATTTTTATTCCTGACCTTTTCTCTAACATTTCAACATGAGCAAGGCATTTTGATTATTTACATCCATTTTATTAGGGCATTGCAAGGAGAGAGTCTTTGTGTCCTGTGCAGTTTTTGTTTTGTATGGTGCGGCCTTCATAGTCTGATGGTTTAGACTGAAAGCTTGCTCCAGGTCAAGATCACATAATGTGACCTATCTGTATCTTCCTGTGTTTGTTTGTAACATGCTGTAAAAGATGCTTTCCTAATTGGGTTCGATGAAGCTTAAATGATCTAATACATGCAAAGTATTTCTAGGAGCAGTGACCAGCACATAAGAAGTGCTAAATGAATATCAGATGGTTGTTGCACACACCTAAACCATTTGGAAGCACTGGATTTGAAAGAATTTTTGTAGTCATTGATGAGTGTTTAAATTTTTTTATGAACTTTATACATAGTTCATTATGTGAAAATGGACTCAGGCCCTGTCTGCTGTAAGTATTTAGAAGGACTGGTTTCTGCCTTTAGGGTTTATGGAATTTTGTGTGTTAGCATAGTAAAGTCTTCAGAAATAATTTTGGCCTTGAAGGGATGTTTTTTTGTACTCGCTGGCCTTGTACCAGAGTTGTCACTCATGGCATCTGCTGACCTCATACTTCACAGCCCAAATCAGGGAAAGCGGCTCTGCTCCCAGCCACTGCTGAGGAGAAAGCACTCAGGAATCTCTGTCCTCTCCCCAGACTGGCTGATTTGATTGGGGTGGGACAACTATTTTTCTCATGGCCTTCTGTGGGAAAAAATGAGCTGAGCCAGTTTGATTCTCTAGAAAATTTTATTTTGGGAAATAAGGGAAAAGCAGCGGTTGACGTTGAAAGAACATCATAAACTAATGTAAAGATGATGAAAGGGCCCTACCAGGCAATGGCATAGCAGCAAACCCTCCAAGTGAGCAGCAGTTCCAACAGTAAGAGTTGATACGAAGTGGAAGAAAAAAAAAAAAGCAATCGCAAGAGAGAAAAGTAAACTCAGAGAGAACCAAATTGTGTTAATGGCAGAGGTCAGGAGAGAAGATCCTGGGGTTGGCTGTAAAGACAGTTCACGTTGTTTTCTAGGCTCTTTGCGATTGTATTCTCTTTGTTTGAGTCTTTGTTCCTTGCATTCTTTAGGCCCTAATGCATATAGGTCATATAGTGCAGTTGACCCTTGAATGTAGGGTTTGAACTGGGCGATCAATAAAATGTACAGTACTGTAAATGTATTTTCTCTTAGGATTTTCTTAATAACATTTTCTTTTCTCTTGTTTACTTTACTATAAAAATACATATAACATATAAAATATGTGTTAATTGACTCTGTTATTGGTAAGGCTTCTGCTCAACAGTAGGTTATTAGTAGTTAAGTTTTTGGGGAGTCAATAGTTACATGTGAGTTTTCGATTGCATGAAGGGAGGGGTTCGCATCCCTAACCCCCATGTTCAAGGATCAACTGTCCTTCTCATTCCCATCTAAAGGAGTCCCTCATTTTGTTCCTAGTACATTGACTGTCTCCTCTATAGTTTACGGTGACTTAAAACAAACAGACCTTTTAGATCCTGTTCAAGCCCGCCCCCCCCCCCCCCCATTCCATGCCATGCTTTCCTGATGATTTTAATGTTTGTGTGTGTGTTTTGTCTTCCATGAACTCCTATGTAGTTTGTAATCTGGACCCCTCAGTTCCTATGTAGTATGTGATAGTTGTCTCTCATGGGTGGAGGTCATGAACTCCTAGGGCAGCAGTCCCGTCCTGTTAGAATTTTATAGTGCACACTGGGCTCTGATGCATGATGGGTAAATGCAAGTCATTGGTCATTTCTGGTGGCATTTCTCTTAACTCTGTGACCCTGGTTTAACTTGGGCACAAAAGGGAAGGCTTTAGCCCCTCCTTTGAGTGAGTATTATATTACTTAAAAGAGAATAAATATTTTTGTTTTAAAGAGAATAAATATTGAAGCATTTGAGAGAAATGGGGTAGTTATATAGTGACTCTTGATTTTGTTGGTCAACTAAGTTTCTCATTATGCCATAACAATGGAAAAGCTCATGTGTAGTAAGCCAGAATAACACCTGACATCTAAAATCCGTACTAATATTTATTTTGGGCCTGAGGCATGCACTCTGGTTAATAAGGTAGCTTGTTTGGGCATTATCTCTGTATGTGGTTTTCTTTTTCTTTTTCTCTCCCTTTCTTGAAGACATTTTGGAAACCACTTTGTTTGTCAAGTTACTATATTCAGTAGCAAAATGTGTGAATAATATTATGTTTTGTCATTGAGCTTAAATCCCAGATCTGTAAAAACAATTGTTTAATATTGTGTGGCCTTTAAGTCATCTCTTTCTCTCTCTCTCTACATTGTGTCTGTGTCTCTGCTGGCCTGTGGGGGCTGTTCTTGGGTCAGCTGCCTATTCTTATTCATTCAGCCATAATGAACTTTGAGTAGGGTGTGTGCTACACCCCACCAGCTCAGAAAGTGGGGACTCTGGGTCAAGCAGTTTGCTTGAGAAGGGAATGTGAGAGGTCACATGTTAGACATGATATTCTTATTATTTTCAGTTTGTAGGTGGGAATTTCAGTGCAAACTGTGTGTATCTTGCCCAAAGCTACACACCTGAGATATGGCAGAGCCAGTATCAGAACCTAGGTCTGCAGGGTTATAGAGCCTTTTTCCTTGTGACAAACCACACTGCCTCTAGTTTATTGTCCCTTTGATTTCTCATCTGTAAAATGGGATCTATGACTAAATTGTCTCTATGATTACATTCCCTGCTACAGTTTCTTGAGGCCAGGACTTGATATCCAAATGCTTCCAGAGGTCAGGAAGATATTCTAAGTGAGGCCAGTGACAATAGGGAATAGTGGGACCAATGGTAACCAGAGGGTTTGAGAGATTGAAATTAAAATTTTAATGAAAAGGATGGCTAAATAAGTAAGTCTGTAGGACCACCAGTTTTTGACATTCAGATTTAGGCACTTCCCTGGACGTCAAGCCAGCCTAATTTTTAGCATGCAGTCTTGTCAACTAGAATGTTTGTCAGCCTATCAGCCATTCATGTTTTCTATGAAGTGTAATTAGAGAAGGTACAGGTTGGGAGTGTGTTGGCCTGGATATATACTTTTCCATACATAAGCACTTCCCTTTACGCCCCCGCCCCAACACACACACACACACACACACACACACACACACACACATACACACACACACACACACACACGTCCCCTTGTGTCCTATGCAGCCATTCTCTGGGACATGCTGTCCAACTGCTGGACCATGTGTTCCTCACTTACAGGTGCACCTGTTACTGTCCTCCTGTGCCTCCCAAGATTATACTAAAACTAGGATTCTATGCTAAAACCTGGATTCTAGTTAGAGCGCTCCTTGAACTGGGTGTGTGACATTGAGCTAGTTATCCAAAGTTGTGCTTTTATATCCCAGCTGTAAAGTGAAGGTGAGAGCCTCTATCACGGGTTTTCAGGTTGGGATCTGCAGGGGGCAGTCTCATTGCGGACCACTCTGTGGGAGGCAGGGACCAATTTGGTGGAGTTCTTCATCCTACCTCTACCTGAGCAGCTTTGATGATCTCTTGGTTGTACTACTAACTAGTTGTATGATCTTGGGAAAATTGCTTAACCGCTTTGTGTGTCTCCATTTTCTCCTCTGTAAAGTGGGCATAATAATAAGAGTTGTGATACTTAAATGAATCAATAAATGTAAATACACCTGACATTTTAAGGTTTGGTAGTTAGAATAATGGCCCTCCAGAGATGTCCCTTTCTAATTCCCTGAACCTGTGAATAGGTTATTTTGCATGGCAAAAGGGATTTTGCTGATGGGATTAAATTAAGGTCCTTGAGTTGCTGAGGTTCGCTAGGGTCATCATGCTGGGCCCATTGCAATACCAATGGTCCTTAAAGGAGTCAGAGAAAGAGAAGTGATGTCAGAAGCAGAGGTCAGAGTGATTCGATTGGTAGCTGAGGCTATGGGCCAAGGGATTGGGGCATCCTTTAGAACAGAGGTGGGGAACGTTCGGCCCATTTGGTCTGGCCCTGCCAAGGCATTAGGGGTGAGTTTGACCAAATATAGCAGGCTAATTTTTAAGTTGATCACTTTGTATGGCCTGTGAGTGATGTTATAAATATCCAAATGGCCCTGGGCAGAAGCTGGAAAAGGCCAGGACATGGATTCTCCCCTGGAGCCTCCAGAAGCAACACAGCCCTGTGAGACCCAGTGTCGACTTCTGACCTCCAGAACTGTAAGATAATAAATTTGTGTTGTTTTAAGCCACTAAGCTTATGGAAATTCGTCACAGCAATAATAGGAAATTAATATGTAAGAGTTAGCTGTATTTTCTGTTCTCACTGTAAATAAGATTTTCTTTGAACAAAGGGATCTGTGGCCAAAGACAGTTTGAAAGCCTCGGGGCCAGGTGATCGCCAGCATGCCTTTCTCGTCTGCCAGCCTGTTGTGGCAGGTTCTCTCTGTACACAGAATCTAGCCCGAGCAGATTCCTCCCTTGCTGAGTGTGTACAGTGCACTTGACGTCTACATAAGGTGGACTGAAGGTTGGGTGGTGTTCTCTAGAGTGGACCTGCCCGTGGGATTCCCTGCAGGGCACTCACTTCTGAAGGGGTCTTTTTAATTAATTGACTACTTTGGAAAACAGGATATGGGTGTTGGTTATGTGCCATATTGGGCCCGAAATCCATCCAGGTTTATGCATTTGCTTTGGGTGTGAGGGTCTTTGTGGATTGAACTTATATTCCTTTTACCCCATAAATTCATCCATTCAAATAGTTCTTGTGACATTAGACAGTGCTTATTCTGTGATTAAGAAGAACTCACTTCACAGGCACCTTGGTTGGGCTGTATTTGGAGAAGTAGGGCCAGGAATGCCTTAACCCAAGCTCAAAGGCTAACACAGGCCAAATAAATGAGGCATGCAGCCTATGGGCCGAAAGTTTGACCTGCTTGCCTTAACCTAACAGTTCCAGAGACCTTGAGGGCCATGAGCTGCTCCTAGAACAAACAGCCTGTGATTTGCCCTTCAGGCCTCGACTAGCCCAGCAGTGAGTGCATCTTAGGCTGGTGAGATGTTAGCACAGCTTTTAAAAATCTACAATGTAAGTTATTTACTTTCTTTTTTTTGTGTGTTCAGAGAGGCCACAATGCTGTTCTTGTGTAAAGCACAGCTGCCGGGTTTGTAAATCTGGAAAACATGAGGCCAAATATGAGCCAGTCTGCAGTCCCAGAGGAATTTTGTTTCCCTTCCAAGTTCCTTGGATTAACATCAGCATTATTTCCTTGGCACGAATCTGGCGTGAAGGATGTTAAGTTCTTAGAGTCCGTACCCTACCTTTCTCTAAATAAAGCATGGAAGAATTCTGGTGCATGTTTTGATGTGCAGAACGGTGGCAGAGGTTCCTTGGCAGAGCTTTTGCATAGCTGATAATCTAGTTATTTGGGTCTCTACATGCAAAGGAATGTACGCTTCCAGGTGCAATATGCCTGTTTGAGAAAAAGCTTTTAGAATCCAGTATGGTTTGTGAAGAATCCTGTATTTTAAATTTAAGGAGTGAGAAAGGCTTATTTATTTGCTGGTTTCATTTTTTCCTGTTTATGCCCAGAATGAAAGAACCTGCCGCATCCTCTTGTGTCCCCGTTAGTTAGTGCCATGGTTGATGGGGTGGGAAGTTGCAGGAGATGACAGGCCAGGCTTGTCACCTCAGAGGCCAACACCCCCAGGGGGCTGCCTAGAAGTTCAGCGCAAGTGGAGCAACCTGAGAGGAGAGGTATTCTGTTCACCCCCAAGTGCCTGTACGTGTGCGATAGTTCCTGGTCTTAACTGAAAACTCTTTTAATAGGTGGCTACGCTACCAGAAATGATTTCCATGGGTAAAAATCATCAAGGGTGATCCGAGGCGGCTCTGCTAGCGTCCGGAGGCTCTCCAAATCTGGCTGAAAGCTGTGCTTGAATCTTTTCATGTAGTGTCCTCCATCTCAAACTCGGCAGGTCTCCCATATAATTCCTCACCTCTCACACTGCTCCTGTCCCTGGGAAGGCCTTGCTTGTGTTTTTTTTTTTCCTCCTATTTGTTGACGGATCGAGGGCCTAAAAATTCCAGTGTGGGAGACTCCGAAGTGGCCAGTTCATTTGAATAGCGCAAATCACATTAAATCTTTTACGTTAGTTGAGCTTTTTGTGCTCAACTCAGGCTTGGCCTTGTCCACCGGCTGGCGTCATGTCCGCCTTGAAGGTGTTTCAAAGAGCAGGTTGCTTCGGAGAACTCGGGAATTAGAGGATGGGGGCATGGAGGCCCACGCATATGAGTTTTCCATTTGGTTAGAATTCTGCATTTGAGCCTTTCAGATAACTAGTTGAGATCTGGGCAAAGTATTTGGGGAAAATGTTAAATCTCTTGAAAGCTGGAATGATGTCGTAGAAAGGACGTTAGTGGAAGCTTGAGAAAACGAGTTGAGTCTGTGCCTTTAGAGCTTACTACCAGCAGTCTAAAGAAGTGTGTGACCTTGATGAAGTCACTAATCTACCTCTGAACCTACTTACGATAAGGTGGCACCAGCAATTACCCTGCAGGCTGATTATAAAGAGTAAATGATATTTAAGTCAATTAGCATAGAGTAAGCACTCAGTAAAGATAATTCTGTCTAGGGGGCCCCCTCACTATCTTTTCCAGTCTTTGTAACTAGTGAACTCTAACTGGTTGAGTTTCATGTGTAATTATAGTGGAAAGAAAAAACATTATCCTTTGTACTAAGCATCATTGTGCTTATTTCATAGAACTGTACTAAATCTAGTAAGCTGTCTTATGATTCTATATTATGTTTAGAAAGGCAGAAGATATCAACAAAAGTATAAACTGCATGGGAGGAGAAGTAAATTTAAAATGTACCAGGTAACAGAAAGGTAATAAATCTGTGATTTTTAAAAGGAATGGAGTTTGGTATGGTCAAATTTTTAAACAAAAATTTACACAATAAGTTCTAATAACACCAGAAGGAAGTCAACAAAGAGGAAAACTGAGTGAGGAAAATGCTATATTCTAAAATAAATTGATGTGATTATAATAATGCAGAGGTTAGACAAGAACATGCTATTTACATAAAAGAAATATAATAACTGTGCAGATGAACTCAAATTTAACCTGCTATCATAAACATTTCAACTTACAAAATTAGGAACTATGAAGTACATGTTGGAAAATTGATGTATTTAAGTTTTAACTTTCTGAAGGGCATCCTATCCTGATTATATGAAACATGGTATTTAAAGTATCCTGACTAGGTATTTTGGATAAAATAGTCAAAGGAAATAGCTCCAGAGGGAAAATATAATTTATACCAGCATTGATGATTATATATGTGTGTGTGTGTATTACTGCTAATATATACATGCATAAAATGTATATAAGTAAATATAAACATATAAGTACACATAGATATCTATATATATAAAAGCCTAAGTGACCCTTACGACCAGTCGACCAATCAACTGGTTGACCAGTCGCTATGACGTGCAATGACCACCGGGAGGCAGGTGTTCAACAAAGGAGCTGCCTCCTGTTGGTCAGTGCGCTCCCACAGCCAGCCAACATCCTGTGGTCCCTCCCCCCAGCAGGCCCCAATCAGCCCGATCGTCAGCTAGGTAGAGGGACCCCACCCATGCACGAATTTGTGCACTGGGCCTCTAGTATAAACATAAATGGAACCAGCTTCATACCCCTGTTGAGTACTGGCAGAGCACACATTAGCAAAATAGAATAATACAAAGTTATTTTAATGATAATAAGCCCACTTTATTAATATTTGGAAATAGGTGCCAGATATAAATTAAAACAGAAAAATCCTGTTGTGGTCCCTGTTTCAGGGACATAAGGAAGCAGAAGACTATCAGTTGCTACTTCAGGGACATGATATTCTAGAGTGGAAAATAGATGACCATGAGTATAAATATTGGCTAAATGAGGTAATTTTAGGTAATAAGTGCTATGAAGGAAATAAAAGGACAAAGGACTAGAGAGGGACCTTGGGCAGAGGGGGGACATTATTTTAGAGAGGATGGTGAGAGGAGGGGGATTCTTCGCTGAGCCATCCTTGTTGAGAGGACCTGCCAGGTGACAGTGGGGGTGGGGAAGGAGCACTTCAGGTGGAGGGAACCCACGTTTAAGGACTCTCAGAGTTCGGCAAGTGTGAGCCAAGAGCAGGCCAGAGTGGTTAGAGCTTAGAGAATAATTGTATGTTTGTCTAGATTACAATAGAAACTGAGTTATTTTTGAATGGCTTAAAATAGCGAGACTTTACTTTCTTATGGTTTTAAAAGTTTTATATTGTGATTGTGAAAATTATGGCAAAAATACAGAAGTATATGAAACAAATGTATGTTTTAAAGAAGAATGACAAAGCGCACATCCACAGACCCACCACCAGTTATGACCTAAAATACTGTAAGGCCCTCGTAGCTTTCGGACTGCGTTGTGCTCTCCCTGGCTCCCAGTGGTAAAATAAACATTGTGTGACTTTTGAGATCAGGATTCCCTTGCTAGTCTGTGATTTATTGACCTATATTTGCAACCCAAACATGTACTCTAGTGTAGCTTGTTTTGAATTTTACATAAAAGATCCATGGTATGTGTATTCTTCTGTGTCGTGCTTCTTTCTCTCCAAATTGAGGTTCCTTTGTGTTGATCTGTGTGTTTTTAGTTAGTTTTTACTCTATAGTATATGAATACACTGTAACTTAGTTATTTGTTCTGTTGATCAGTATTTGTTCTCTCTCCTCCCCCCCCCCCCCCCCGCCCAGTGTTTGGCTGTTATTGTAATTAGGTCTGTTGTAATTTACCTAGGAGAACAACTTCTGGGTTGTAAGATGTCACCAAATTTACTAGAAAATGCCCAACTCCTTCCAAAGTAAATACACCGATCTTTACTCTCACTAGCGGTGTGTGAGGCTTTCTATTGCTCCATGTACAGGATTACACCAACCCTGGAGGTTGCCAGACTTAGTAATTTTTGCCAGTCTGACGGGTGTGTCCAGGTATCTTGAGGTTTTAATTTTCACTTTTAATCTCACTAATGAGTTTGAGCACCTTTTCATGTAGTTATAGGCCATATGGATTTCTTTCACTTATTTTTCTGAAAGACTGATTCAAGTTTTTTTTCCCATTTTTTTTCTTGGGGTTCTGCCTTACCTCATTATGTAGCAGTTTTTTATACCTTCTCTGTGCTTATCTTCCCTTTTTTATGTTTTTCAAATATTTAAAACTTAAACAGAGACGAATTTTAATAATCTTTTTATATTAGTTATCCATTGCTTTGTGACAGATCACCCCAAGACCTAGTGGCTGAAACAACTTTATTTCAGTTGGGACTCAGCTGACCAGGCAGTGACTGCCTGCCTCCTGCCTGTGCAGGGAAGCTCTGCTTCTGCTGGTTGGCTGTCTGACTGCTGGGGTGATAACGGGGTGACTGAGCCACAAGTCTTTCATCAGCCGGCAGGTTAGCTTGGACTTGTTCACATGCAATCGGGCAAAGGCGTACAAAGCTTCTTGAGGTGGAGGCTCCAAAAGAGCAGATGTCACACTCACCACGTTCTGTTGGCCACAAGCCCTGCTGGTATTCAAGGGGTGGGGACATAGACCCTGCCACTTCCTTGAAAAGAGAAGTGCCTGCAGGCAGGGGTAAGAGCTGTGACCATGCTTGCAATCCATCGCGTTTTACGTTGTAGTTGTGCTTTTCTTTCCTACTCCAAGGGTAAGGAATTGCAATCCTATAGCCTCTTCTAAAAGTTGTAAAGTTTTTCCCTTTAACATCAAAGTCTTTTTCAATGTTGTTTTAAAAAAAAGTTTTTATTTTGAAGAGGAAAAAGAATTTGAGAATGGCAAGAGAAACATGAATTAGAGGAAGAATGAAGTTTCAAACATCATGACAGTGGGGGATGTTGATGATGAAGGAGGCTGTGTATCTGCAGGGGCCATGGGTCAAAGAAAAATCTGTACTTTCTGCCCAGTTTTGCTGGTAACCTAAAACTGCTCTAAGGCATAGTCTGTTAGGAAACATTAAAAAACAAAACAAAACAAAAACTATGACAACAGCTGAAAGAGCTGGTGAACATTCACTCCTTGTTTGTTAGGTATAGTACAATGAAGAACATTAAAAAGAACACTTGCTTTTACTGTCCTACCATCTTATTAAAAACTGCGCTTGGTGTTTTGCATTATTCGCTTTTCTTGTCTATATTTATTTGTTGCAAGAAGGCATTCCGACCAGCAGTAATGGATTGCATTTTATTTTTTCAACTTTTTAAATTTGCTTAACATGAAGTTTTATTTGAACACGGTCTGTCAGTACTCATTGTACTGAGACCAGAGGCATAAGGAGTGCAGGCGTCAGTGAGCAGCTTCTTAGAAAGTGCTTTAGACCAGAGGTAGGATTGTACCGTGGCCAGGGCCTGGGTTTTGGACACACGGCCCTGGAGTAGAATTCAGCCTTTGCTGTTGCAGTAGCTGTGCAACTTTGTGCAAATAACTTAACATCTCTGAGCTTTAACTCTGCATTGTAAAATGGAGATCATCTTTATTTATCTTTCAAGAGTATTGAATGAGATAGAAAAAAAAATATTACCTAGCATGGCATGTGGCCCATAAAATAAATATTAGCCTAGATTAGAAGTAGGTTTTCCACTATTTTCTGTTAATCTCCAGTAAGAAAAAATGAGGACCTCTAAGGTCTTTTGCAGAATGAATTCTTTCCAACATTTAAGCTTGGCCTTAGTTACCTCCCTGTTGCTGTTTTCTATGAAAACTCATCATCTTCTGGGTTCTCGGCCTGGAGTTTGACAATCAGTTAAGGGCATCTGGTTGGCTGACATTAAGCTTTTGAGACCCTTGTGTGTGTGTGTGTGTGTGTGTGTGTGTGTGTGTGTGTGTGTATTTCTAAATTTTTCAATTGCAATTTATATTCAATATTAGAGGCCTGGTGCACGAAATTCATGCACGGGGGAGGGGGTATCCACTCAGCCCAGCCTGCACCCTCTCTAATCCGGGACCCCTCGGGGGATGTCCAGGGTTCGGGCCTAAACCGGCAGTCAGACATCCCTCTCACAATCTGGGACCACTGGCTCTTAACTGCATGCCTGCCTGCCTGATTGCCCCTAACTGCCCCCCCCCTTGCTGGCCTGGTCACCCCCAACTGCCTCCCCTGCTGGCCTAGTCACCCCCAACTGCCCCCCCGCCAGCCTGGTCACCCCTAACTGCCCCACCCTGCCGACCTGGTCGCCTCTTACTGCCCCCCATGCTGGCCTGGTTGCTCCCAACTGCCCCGCCCCCCCCCCCCGCTGGCCTGGTCGCCCCTCACTGTCCCCCGCCCACACAGGCCTGGTTGCCCCCAACTGCCCCTCATTGGGCCTGGTTGCCCCATACAGCCTGCTGTTCAGTCCTTTGGTCGCCCCTCACTAACCCCCCTGCCAGCCTGGTCACCCGACGCAGCCTGCTGCTCGGTCATTTGGTCGCCCCTCACTAACCCCCCTGCCGGCCTAGTCGCCCCACGCAGCCTGCTGCTCGGTCATTTGGTCACCCCTCACTAACCCCCCTGCTGGCCTAGTCACCCCATGCAGCCTGTTCGGTCGTCCGTTCAGTTGTGATGGTTGCTTAGGCTTTTATATATATAGATTATTTTGTATTAGTTTCAGGTGTGCAGCATAGTGGTTAGACAACCATATACTTTACCAAGTGTTCACCCTGATATTCCCAGTACCCACCTGGCACCATACATAGTTATTATAATACTAGAGGCCTGGTGCACCAATTCGTGCACAGGTAGGGTCTGGCAGGCCTGCCCCAATGGGGGCCAATTGGGGCTGGGCCAGTGGGGGGGGGCTGTGGGATGTTGGCCGCTGGCCCCGCCCCCGATTGGGGTGGGGGAGGCGATCAGGGGCGAGGCCAACCAGGAGGAGGGGCCGCCTAACAGGGTAGGGGGTGCTGCGGGAGGTTGGGGGGGAAGATCGGGGCTCTGATTGGGCTGGTTGGCCGCCGCAGTGCGCGTCATGGTGACCAGTCCTTCCGGTTGTTCTGGTCATTCGCCGTTCCAGTTGCTTAGCTTTTATATATATAGATTATTGACTGTATTTCCTATTCTGTACTTTATATCCCCAACTATTTTGTAACTACCAATCTTTACTTCAGACACTTATGTTTGAAACCTTGGTAGCCAGCCGGATCTCTTGGAGCCCTGGGAGATACTATCAGGGCTGTGTGTTCACGGTCCTCACTTTTGAATCGGGCAAGCTCTGACCTGAGTAAGCAGAGAAAGGAAAAGTGTTTTAGGGAACTGGGTGAAGCAGTCGGATCTCTGAGGAAGAAGAGACTGGGAGGTGGAATAAACATTTCTCCAGCACCTGCTCTCTGCCAGAATGTAGAGTGGAAGACAGAAGCCGCAGGAGAGAGCACCAGGGATGATGGGCCCCTTGGCAAAGCAGTTGGGTTGTGCCTCTTCGCAGATTGATTGGAGGAGAGCTCTCTAGCTCTCTTGACCTTAGGAGGAATAAATATCTTCTAAGCCTTGACATAAAACGAGGACCCATGTCATGATTAAATCTTTCTTCCTAGGTCTTTCGGCAGCCCAGCGGAAGTTTGCTCACTCGCTCAGAGACTTTAAATTTGAGTTTATTGGCGATGCGGAGACTGATGATGAACGCTGCATAGGTACGTGAAGGGCAGGGTTTGGTTTGCTCTCCTTTGCTTTGTCCGCCAAATAACGATTCCTTTCTCTTGACAGATGCTTCCTTGCGTGAATTTTCTAACTTTTTGAAGAACCTGGAAGAACAGAGGGAAATCATGGTGAGTTGTGGGATGTAAATGAATAAATCCAACTTTGAGCAGGGAAAATCAGGTTTCTATTTCCTCAGTGGTGCTGACCGTGGCAAGATTTTAGATAAGTTCCTGGACTTCTGGACCTGTTTCTTGATCAGTAAAATAGTGAGTCAGACTATATCAGTGCCATCTAGATGTTCATCAGCACTTGCGTTTTACATTCAGGGGTGGGGAATGTCCGGTCCTCGGGCTGTCTAAGGTCTGGGAAATCACTTGGTCTGGCTCTGCCAAATTGTTAGGGGTGAGTTAATTAAATGTTTGACCAAATATAGCAGGCTAATTTTTAAGTTGGTAATTTTGTATGGCCTGTGAATGATGTTATAAATATCCAAATGGCCCTTGGCAGAAAAAAAGGTGCCCCACCCCTGATTGAAATTGGGTCTCACGCAGAACCTTAATGTATCAAAAAGATAAAAGCAGAAAAGCTTATGTAGAAGCACAGGGACAGCAGGGCAATGTTAGAGCTCTTTCTGTCCATTTCTAGGCTGTGTGGAGAGGGAGGGAACTCAGGCCTGGAAGTCTTTAAGATCCCACTTTGCCTTGAAAATCGTGATCCCAACAGTAATGATAATAGCTACACTTCATTGGGTGCTCTCCACGTGTGTGATGCTATGCTGAGTGCATTGAGTAGATCATGTTATTTATGCCCAGCAAGGCAGTTTGAGTGTATTGAATAAAACTTACCTTTCTTAAAAGCTTGCGTTTCCCACCAAGTGACCGATACTCACTCATTGCACAAAAATTTGCAGTAGAATTGGCACTGGATTGGGACACACTATTCTCACCATCTTTTCAGGCTTTCAGAGGGCTTGTGAAGGCACTGTGGTCCTTTAGGTTTTCCTGGCACAAACTGACATATTCAACCATTATTCATGTGATCCTGTAGTCACTGATTTTTTCAAGTTTAGGCAAGTTTAAATGTGATAGTGGATGAAAATAGTACCGTGACATCACTTTTCTGCTACATGAAGTGGGTGTGAGTGTGTGGCTGGTGGTGAAACTGCATGTTCTTAGTCTTTGTTAATAGCCATGGACTTTTGTCTCAACCCTCTGATACTTAGTTGTGCTTTCCTGGGATCCTGAGCCTTCAGCAAATATGTATCAGATCGCCTTTTGCCTTTTGTGTTCCAGTGACTGATTAAAATCTGAACACAGGCAAAGCCAAGTCCCTGCCCTCAGGGAGGTTACATTCTAGAAAGGGGAGGTGATAATAATAATTAAAAAAAACACATATAATACATTGTCAGGTAGTGATAAGTGCTACAGAATTTAATAAGGAAGGGTACGTAGCCAGAGAGTAGGACCCGGTACCGTTACACCTGGAGTGGGGTGGGAAGGCCTGTGCACAGAGAACTGTAGGAGGCAGCCAGGTATCTGGGGGAAGATAGTACTGGTCAGATTGGTGCTCAGTTTTAGCTCTGCAGAAACACTGTGTGACCACTGTCGGTCTTTTTTTTAATCCTCACCTGAGGATATGTTTTTTATTGATTTTAGAGAGAGAAGATAGGAGGGAAATATCGATATGAGAGAGAAACATTGATCAGTTGCCTCCTGTACATGCCCTGATGAGGGATTGAACCCTGGGATCCAACCCACAATGTAGGTACGTGCCCTGACTGGGAATTGATTCTGTGACCTTTTGGTGTATAGCAGGGATGGGGAACCTTTTTTCTGCCAAGGGCCATTTGGATATTTATAGCATACAAAATTCTCAGCTTAAAAATTAGCCTGCCAAATTTGGTCAAACATTTAATTAACTCACCCCTAATGCCTTGGCAGGGCCAGGCCAAATGATTTGGAGGGCCTTATATGGCCCGCGGGCTGGACATTCCCTACCCCTGATTGTACAGGGTGACACTCCAACCAGCTCAGCCACTCAGGGCACTACTCTCTGTCTTGATATTCTGTTTCCGTTTTATGTTCCCGAGGTGAAATGACTAGGTCAAAGAAACCAGAATGTGGTCTTCGCTCCAGGCTGTCCATGGTTCTCAGAGCTGAGTTAGGGGATTTATTGATTTAATCTTCAGTTGTGATGGGGGTTGATAGGGTATCTGTCTTAGATAGGAGGAGGATGGCTGGGCTAGGCTTTCACTTCAGGGTAGAAGTAAGACTAGGATGTTGTCCATATAAGGCCATGAACCTCAGAGAGGAATGGGACAGTCTCTCATAACCCTCTGTGGGAACAGTAACACCTGCTGGATAGCAGGAAACTATTCAAAGCCAGCAAGCAGTGGGGGCAGCTGTGACCAACCACAGAATTAACAGGACATCTGGATATCGAATGATCTTTTTTTCCCTCTAAAGTTTTAGTTTTGAAAATTTTGAGCGTGTACAAAAGGTAGAGAGAAAAATGTAACTAAACTACATGTACTCATCACCCAGCTTCAAAAACCATTGCCACATAACCGATCTTGTGTCTCCTCTACCTCTTACTGCCACCTCCATTATTTTGATAGAAAGCCCAGGATCATCCATAAATACCTTTGTGTGTAGCTCTTAAAGATAACTCTTTGAACCACAGTATCCCTGTCTTACCTAAAAGCAAATAACAATTCCTTAATATTATAAAGAATTAGGTTGTATTCACATTTTTCTGATATTCATTCTGTTACCCCTTCCCCAGTCCCACTCCCCTCCCCCCCAGTAACAGTGGGTTTGTTTGAATCTGGATCCAAACACAATATATTTGATTGATAAGTTTCTAAGTCTCTTTTAATCTATAGGTCCTTCCTCCTTTTTTTACCCTTGATAAGAATTCCTGATATTTTATTAGCTTTAAAGGACCTTTATGGCATTATTTTCTGAGTTAACAGTGATAATAATCTATAAAAGCAGGCACCCACAGCTGGGGGAAGGAAGGCCTACTCTTGCACGAATTTTGTGCATTGGGCCTCTAGTGAAGTTAATAAAAGATAAAAAGTTTGGCATTTAACCGATAATTGATGTTTTTTGGGTGTTTCTGCCTAATGTTAATAGTTAGTGATCACTTTTTTTTTTTAAAGCATGTAAATTTGTAAGGAATTATTATGGCTAACTTTGTTCCTTTAAGTTGCTTTGAATACTTAGGGAAAATTTTTTTTTCATGCTTTACTAGACACCAGCCTTAAACTTTTGCATAAGAAAAGATACCTCTCTCAAGAAGTTTCCAATGTGGTTGTGGAGACTAACTGGTAAAAAGCTAATCAAAATACATGACAGTAAGTGCAATAGCAGAGGTATAGAGCGTGGCTGCATGGAGTGGGGAGCCGCTAAGCCCGTGCTGCTCAGGAAAGACCGTCTGGAAGAAGTGGTATTTGAGCTGGACTGTAGGGGACAGAGATGCCAAGGAGAGCCTTTGTATCGTTTCACCAGCTCTCACCTCCCCAACACAGTGACAAGGAGATAAGGGCGGTCTTTAAACAGGTGGATGCCAGTTCATCCTGTGAACTTTTAAAAACTCTTATTTTACTTCAAACATTGCAAACCAGCAGCATGTTAAAACAGCCACATATTTAAAAAGGAATGGGAAATGACAGCTGTAAATCGAGGTAGAAATATTCTAAAATTGGAAACACCATTCCTGAGCTGCGTTTACAGGTGAATCAGAGTTAGTCAGGTAAGGAAAGATGGAAGTGAGGGTAGTTTCCTCCTTGGGGAAAACAAATCGATTTTGGAAAAGAGGGAGGTGTGTGTTTGCCTGTCCCCCACTGGTGTCCAGCTCTGTAGCTATTAACTGAAGTGTCGGGAAGGGAAGTGGAAAGAAGGCCCGTCTAGCCAGC
This sequence comes from Cnephaeus nilssonii, assembly GCF_951640355.1. NCBI lineage: Eukaryota > Metazoa > Chordata > Mammalia > Chiroptera > Vespertilionidae > Cnephaeus > Cnephaeus nilssonii. The sequence continues at coordinate 55,611,794 of NC_137076.1, read as the reverse complement.
CAGAGTTTTCCCTCCGTGCACAGAAGTCTGGTTTCTGTGAATGGTTGTGCCTCGCCCCATAAAAGGCCAATATTGTCTTTATTCAGGACAGTGTTTTCAAGTAAGTTGTTTGTGCTGAAAATATTGCCAACCATGACTGTGAAAGTGAGGAGCCGGGTGCCGTGAGTGGCCAGCATTGCTCTGCAGTCGTCCGTGCATGTTCTCGGAGGGAGCTGCTGCATGGTGTCTCCGCCAGCATTCCGGAGATGCTCTCTCTGGTGATGCAGGACAGGGTGTCCTTATCCCAGGCGGGCTGCTGGCCAGGAATTTAAGGACTTTTAAAATAGTGCTGTAGTGTTTAAAAGGGCTTCATCCTGTCTTTACTTCTCTGCATGTATCCTTTTATCGTAGGAGTTAGTTTTGTCCTCTGAACTATGACCGCTCAGTTTCTGGGGATTGTGCGAGGCCCAGAGGCCCAGGAAAGCTTTGGGGAAAGGGGATAACCGGAGAGAGAAGGTCTAACTTGCCTGACGATGCACAAAAGTGCCCCCCTCCCCATGCCACTGGGCTGGCAAGCAGGCGGGAGGGGGTGTCTCTTCCACCAGCTGCATCCCTTTCCCACCTGAGCAAGATGACCCTGTGCCTGCACAGACTCTGGAGGTGGTTGAGACCCTCTTCCATTTATTCCATGTTGTTTTTCCCACCACAGATTTTACCCTTGTGGAAACACTGGGTTGGGGAAAGCTTGCTGGGTGATTTGCCCTGAGCTTATGCCGGATAAGGAAGGCCCTACGCTTCTGAGAACCAAACACGTTTTGTTAATAGTTTAGATGGTTCCAGGCAAGACACCAGCATTCCCTCAATCCTTGTCTGATTTGCTTCACTCCTTTCTCATCATTTCTTTCATTGTCTCAGATATCTTACAGTCATGTAGTTAAGTGGTTTCTATATCTTTTGCGGGGTTTTGACACTGGTATTTGCCCCAAATTTTCTGTTTTTTTTTTTTAATTTCAAAAGTTTCATCATATTATTAGAAAAACGCATGTTGGTTAAAATGAACTAAATCATGTTTATCCTTTGGTAGACATTTTCATGATAATCTTTCCATAGTTCACCCTGGGGCAGTGGTCCTCCGTGGTTGGCCCCTCACCCATCAGCATCAGTATCACCTGGGAACATGCTAGAAATGCAAACTCTTGGGCCCCAACCCGGACCAACTGTGTCAGAAACTCTGGGATGGGATTCATCGGCCTCCAGGTTATTGTCACGCAGGCTGAGATCAGAACCACTGGCCTAGGGTGTCAGTGAAGACTTGGCTGGCATTCCTAGCTTTGGAGCTAAAGCTGTCTGCAAGTTGGATGCACTATAAATTGCCTTTTAATGACTGTAGGTCTACCACATGGTTCAAATAATCTTTAAAAATATAAGCTTTGACCTGTCATTTCCAAAGGATTTTGGACTATATCTAGGTCCGTGGTCGGCTAACTGCGGCTCAGGAGCCACATGCGGCTCTTTTTCCCCTTGAGTGTGGCTCTTCCACAAAATACCACGGCCTGGGCGAGTCTATTTTGAAGAAGTGGCGTTAGAAGAAGTTTAAGTTTAAAAAATTTGGCTCTCAAAAGAAATTTCAATCGTTGTACTGTTGATATTTGGCTCTGTTGACTAATGAGTTTGCCGACCACTGATCCTAGGTGGTTTGTTTAGTGGAACAGGTTTCTGCTGTTAGGAAGTTTAGTGTTACTTGGTTTGTGTTTAACATTGTGAGTTCCTGTAATGTGTTCAGTACCTGGGGCATCCCGTTGGAAAGACTGTGCCTTTAGTTTCATCTTACTTTAATTATAAATTTTATATGATATATCAGGCCTGTTTTAATCAGTTCTTTTATAGATAAAGTGTCACATTTTTGTGTGGAATTCTGTTGCCAGGCACATACAGATGGGGGGGAAAAATCCATCTTCAATTTATTTATGAAAACATTTCTCAGTTTTGTTTAAAAGTTTGTAGAGATCTAACTTTATGAAGAATTTTCCCATTTGACATATCATCAGTTTTTCAAATACTGTGATGTTGTTTTTTTCTTGTAAACCCATTATAATTCCATTAAATGTGGATGTCATTGTGAAACCTGTGTTGTTTTTTTGAGAATGTACCTTTTGAGAGTTGTGTTTTGACTGGCCCAGAATCCTATGGACATTATGGTCAGGACTAACTCAAATCAAAATTCTAAAGCGAGTGAGGATGTCTTCCGCAGGAGGCCTGGGCTCCTTCTTGGACCCCCGTTTGTGTGGGACCGTGCCTCTGACTCAGTGTTCTCGCTCGGTGACTCACTGTCATCTGTGGCCTCACAGCCTTGTCATCCCAGATCCTACTTCCCCACTGAAACTTATGTTTCCTATTTTAATATCCTGGGGCGTGTTCCCTGCTTCTGAGGAATCAGCTAGTTCTTCTGATTAACCAGTGAGTGCTGGCATGAAAGAGCAAAGAATAGACATGAACTCTTCTTCCTCTGCCCACATAACAAGGGACACCCGAATGTAACCAGCCTGCTTACTTCATTGTCTGATCCAGAGACATGGTTCCCTTAGTGGGAATCAGTTCAGCTGAATGTACAGTTTTCTGAGAAAACTACTGTGGGTTTAGCCAGGGCATCTCAAATCATTCTTAAGATCCTGTCATGAAGTACTCAGAGGTGTGTCCTTGGCTCTTAAAACAAAGGGCTGAGAGAGAACTTAGGATAATTCACACTTAACCACTTGATTTAAGCAAACAAACAAGCAGGCTAGTACTAGAACAAGTGAGGTGGAATGATTGGATCTACATCACAAAATACGTTGGTGACAGAGACTAACAATCAAATCTTCTTTTGTGGGATCCCAAAGACATTATTCCTTGCCTTTCGCTCCTTGTAGGAGTTAATGCCCTTTCCTCCACCTTTCAGCATGGGTGAAATGGAGATGTGTCTTTATAGCTGCTATCTACCAGGCAGTGGTCCTGAAGAAACATGAATTTGGTTCTGTTTTCTCCCGGCCTGTTTGGACAACTTGTAGGCTCTCGGTATTTCAGTCACCAAACCATGTGAGGACCAGTTAAAGAGGAAATATGAGTCCTGGTGGGTGTCTAAAGATCTTCCAGTGAGATCTGGTTAGGTCAAGGAAGTGCTAACGTCAGCCTCTAACGAGTGGGTGCCATTGTCTTGGAGGAAAATCCTGGAGACCACAGTGGAGCACTCCTTAAGGAAATACTGCATCACCAATATTTTTGACAACACAGAGGAAAAAAATAGGTGGGGAAAGCCAGGTATTAGTTGCTGAAAGGAAAAGGGATTCAGAGGAGTTGGACTCTGAAGTTGTTTTAGAAATATCTTAACAAATTGCTTGTTTTCTTCTTTGCTCATGCACAGGAGGGTTATATGGTAAAAATATACCTAACTCTCAATCAAAGAGCTTTTTCAGTACATATAAAAGCTCCAAATGTTAAGATACTAAATCAAGATTTTGTTAGCGTTTCTTCTTCATAGTCTATAAAATGATGGAGTGTTTTACTATTAATGGCATGTTAGATTTAAGGAAATGCAGTGCCAAAATAGTGCTGGGGTCCGGAGGAATACCAGTGGCCGTGATGGTGCAGTGGGAAGAATTGGACTTTGGCAGCCATGAGTCTGCTCTCAGATCTCCAACTACAGGGAGCGTAGTTGACCATCAGGCCCAGCTGCTCTGTGGCTCCATCACTGCATTCGTGCTAAGGCCAAGGCCATGGCCATGCGGCTTATGCCTGTCTGCAGCCAGTGAGCACAGCAGGGGTGGTAAACCAGGCTCACTCCTGGGGACTCTGGAATCCTGCGACAGGCAGCCTGGGCTCAGGGAGTCCCTGAGAGCCTTGCCAAACTTTCCCTGGAACTGCATTCAGTCTAACATGGTCCCCCCAGCCTTCTTCCCCTGTCTCCTTCCCCTGGGCTCAGCCCTGCATCACTGACAGCTCTTCCAGCCTTCCCTGGCTCCCTCCCTCTTTTCTCTCACAGAGGTTTCCTCTATTACATTTGTTGTATTTTAAATCCTGTCTTGGTGTCTGCTTTTTAGAGAGACCTGGATTAGTATAGACACAGACTGTTTTTGAGTCAGAGATAATGGATACAGGAGACTCAGTGTAGGTATTTATGGTTACGGTTATCTCCATCAGCAGGAAATGCTGCATGGTTACTGTTACCACTGTCACCAGGAAATGCTGCGTTTGTATGGAAACTCTGTTCTTTATGTTATTGAAATTTAAAGGAGATTCCCACTTCATTAATAAAACATATTTTTGAAGGCCTAGTATAAGGATATAGTGAGGAGTTAGGCTCTTGTCCAGTTTGAGTGGGAGAGAATGAGCAGGCAAGAGCCTTTCTGTCCCATGTCCTTCCTTTTCTCTCTTGGACACTCAAATAGCCCAGGCATCACAGAAGGGCTGGAGATCTCTCTTTGTCCTTGGTCAAAGGCCTAGATGTTCTTTTCTGAACAGTCCCCCACCCCCTCTCTCTCCCTCCCTCCCTCCCTCCCTCCCTCCTTCCCCCCTCTCCCCTCTCTCATATTTTCTTGATTCAACAGTTTATTGCCTTATATTATTCAGTAGGTTCCATTTGTCACTATGCCACTGAATTATACCATTCACTTTAGAAGTTAAAATGTTCTCTTATTTAAGCCTAAAAAACAAAATAGCAAATTCTCTCATGATACTTTCACAGCTGTCTTGTTAGGCTTATCTTTTATTTACTTCTGTGGGCTTTTATTCCTTCTCATAATGTTCTGCCCAAGTATTTATTTTGTTTTAAAAATAGAAGTTAGTTCTGTATTGTCTCTCATACACGGATGGAAAGAAGATCAAGGTTGAATCTCTGCACATCCTTATTAGGTTAGGTTAACTCATTCTTAATATAGCCAATAGTTTGTTTTGAAGGTTTTCATTTTTTCCTAAGCATAATAAAAATATCTTTATTGGTGGAGTCTATTTGATGTAAATAACCTAAATATAATGATTACTTTCTTTTTTTGATTAATGTTCTTCAAAATTGACGCAAACTCTTTTTTTCCCCCCTTCAAACCCAAAGATATTTGTTCCTTAAGGGAATCCTAAACTTTTGTGTAACACTTACCTAATTTTTCTTTTTCCCCAGAGATAGGTCATAGCCAGATATTCTGGGAATAAAGTCCGAGAGCAGAAGTGGTCAGAACTTTAGTTCAAATCCTCTAGTTTTGTTAGCTTTTAAGCTATTCAGAATTTAGGATTGAAAGTTGATATAAACTGTTTTTGGGGACATCTTATTCTTGGACTGTCTGAAGGAAAGCAGAAGTGTGGTAACTGAACTAGTGAATTTGGAATATATATTTTACAAGTTATAGTTCCTAGGCCTTAAGTGAGATGCCATGGTTTTGAAAGAATCAGACATTCAAGAAACCATTTCATATTAATTGGCTTCTAATTTTTAGGTTTAAACTTAGGTTAATTAATTTACAGCATCTCTGTACCCGTGTCCCAGTTAGCGCTTCGGGTATGGGTTCATTAAGATTCTCATTAATTCTTAGCTGGTGTGTTTGAGCTAATACCAAAAACTTAATTTCATTTTTACATTATTTTTCTCTACCAGGAGGATTAGGTTAGCTTGCTTAAAAATAAAATGTCATACAGGGGTTTCTTTATTTGGAAGTTAGAATTGTTTCTACTGTGACATCCCCTTCCTCTTTTTACTTAATTGTGTTAAGTAGGTAGAGTGCGAGTATTATTAGTCCATCTTCACACTCTTGTCATATCAGAATCTTTGACTCTGTTCTTTCTCATCTTATTTCAATCACTAAAAAAAGGTGGGAGGACTTTATTGTCCATTTAAATTTTCCTATTAAAACTGGAGTCCTGATGGATGGGGGAAGGCACAGGACAGGGAGAGGCCTGCTCGATGGACAAAGAGGTAGCAAAGGATGAGTGTGGATGGAGAGTAATCTAATTAAGTAAAAATGAGTTAGTTTAATCGGGAAAAAAAATCTTATGTAGGAATATTAAGAAGGATAGTACTGCACGAGGGTTCCTTTTTCTCCGCATCCTCGCCAACACTTGTCATTTGTTGATTTGTTGATGATAGCCATTCTGACAGGTGTGAGATGGTACCGCATTGTCATTTTGATTTGTATCTCTCCGATAATTAGTTTCGTTGAGCATGTTTTCATGTGTCTCTTGGCCTTCCTTCTGTCTTCTTTTGAAAAGATTCTATCTAGGTCCGTTGCCCATTTTTTTTATTGGATCATTTATCTTCCTTTTATTAAGTTGTATAAGCTGCCTGTAGATGTTGAAGACTGGTGCAGCCACTGTGGAGAACAGTATGGAGTTCCCTCAAAAAACTAAAAATGGAACTCCCATTTGACCCAGTAATCCCACTCCTAGGAATATATCCTAAGAAACTGGAAACACCAATCAGAAAGGATATATCCACCCCTATGTTCATAGCAGCACAATTTACAATAGCTAAGATCTGGAAACAGCTTAGGTGCCCATCAGCAGATGACTGGATCAGAAAACTATGGTACATCTACACAATGGAATACTATGCTGCCATAAAAAAGAAGGAATTCTTACCATTTGCAGCAACCTGGATGGAATTGGAGAACATTATGCTAAGTGAAATAAGCCAGTCAGTGAAAGAAAAATACCACATGATCTCACTCATTTATGGATAATAAAGAACATTATAAACTGTTGAACAAAAAGATAGATACAGAGACAGTAAAGCATCAAACAGAATGTCAAATTACAGCAGGAAGGTTAGGGAGAGGTGGGGAAGATAAGAGATCAACTGAAGGACTTGTATGCATGCATATAAGCATAACTAATGGACGCAAAACTCTGGGGGGTGAGGGCATGTATGGGAGTGGGGTGGGGGTGTGGCAATGGTAAGATATGTACACATATAATACCTTAATAAAAAAATGAGAAGAAAAAAAAAGGATAGTACGGGAATCATTTTGATCAGATTAGTTAAGGTTCTGAAAACGTTGAAATATCCTGTATTAGTCTAGATATTCATTTGCAAGGTCTGGCTGTCTTGTTCAGGAAGTTAATTTATTAAAGAATATTGGTTAGATTGCAGTGTCTTTATAAGGTTTTTTGGAACCAAGAATGATGTCCCAGGTCACACCGAAGACCTGGGCCTGGAGAAGACAATCTCCACTTTGCCACTGGGTATAAACACTACAGCCTGCATCAGCAACACCCCCGCAGTCCCTGGTGGCTGGCTGTTGGTACAGCTGCTGCCTCTAGAAACTGGCGTAGTGGCTACCGCCCACTAGACTCTTCGGTCACTTGTTTTTTGACACATCAGCTTCCAAATCAGAGTCTTGGGTGGGAGCATGTAATTAATGGAACTCTGCTCAGATGTCAACACTCACAGCAGGACTTCTGGGAAAGCCAAGTGTGTGGCTTTTTCACCTCTTGTAGTGGCTTCTGCCTCATTAGGAAGGAGAATCCCACAAACATAGGGAGGGATTTCAAGTGCCTGGTACCCCAAAAGGACAGATGTCCCCTACCTGTGTTGTTCATGCCTCATTACACGGCAATGCCATTTTCCCATGACAATATTAAACAAAACGATTTTTGGAGAGCTTCAATGTGCCTACTTTTAGGTATGCAAATGTATGTCTGCTGGATAATCACATGTCGACTTTCATTATTTAGTTGATTACATATGTGTTCGCATTTTAAAATGAAATCACCAGTGTATAATTTAGGAGTAGTTTCCCCACTTATTTCATGAAAACGTTATTCCAACTCCTGACACCTTAGACATATGTTTATCACAGACTGCATTCTGAACTTTTCAGCACCGCTTTACACAGTGCCTCCTGGCATATCTGTCTGGGTTCTTTGAGATCCAGCAGCACCTTTTGAAACCTCTTTCTGTGATGCTTTCATTGGAAATTTTATCTCAAGCCACAAATACTCATTTGCAGGAAATTTGGACAGTCTTTTAAAAAAATGTATCCCTGGGCTGTGTTTTCATGATTTGCTTAATGTAACCACTCACCTTTTAAAGCGATCTTCACGAAAACACGGAGCCCTGATCATTTTGGTGGCATCTTCAGAATGACAACTAAATCTTATGTTTCTTAGCTTTCCCTCGTTTTTCTGACCCAGAACTGTTCCTGATCTCTAAGCATCTGAAACCAGTTGCTTAGAGTTCTTTGTTGATCACAATAATGGGAAGTGCACTCCTTAAGGAAACTAAGAATTCTCATATAGAGCAGGTCCCTTTCTCCTGAGGGACAGTTTCGGGGACAATATTCCCTGTGTTTGGAGATGTGCTTTAATGATAGTCCCTTGGCACCCTTTTCAGGGTTCTGTTTCAAGGAAAATAAGAAATATGTCTCTGCCAAATGGTAATTTTGTTGCTTTTCTTGACATTGGGATCGGAAAGTAGAGTTTTCCCTTTAGTCTAATGAAATGGGAAGTGTCTGGAAGGTCATGGGAGAAAATAGTGGAATTCTCGTTTGCTCTCAGATAATGCATTCCTCTGGGGTCAAGAAGACTCGGAATTAGAATATTGAGGGCCATGTGGAACAGACATAAATCCTTCTGTCAGACTAGACTCAGTCTGGTCTCATTAGTACTGAGTGATTAGAAAGGCATGATTGGCCCTAGCCGGTTGGCCTCAATGGTTAGAGTGTCGGCCCCTGGACTGATGGGTCAAGAGTTTGATTCTGGTCAAGGGCACATACCTACACTGAGGCTCCATCCTGGCCCCAGTCAGGGCCTGTGCAGGAGGCAACCAGTTGATGTGTCTCTTCATATCCATGTTTCTCTCCCTCTCTCTCTTCCCTTTTCTTCCACTCTCTCTCTCAAAAAGAAAATCAATGGAAAAAATATCCTCGAGAGAGGATTAACAAAACAAACAAAAAAGAAAAAAAGAAAAAAGAAAGGCATGATTAGTATTTATACTGATTTACTCATGTCTTTAAAATATTGTTATTAAAAGATACCATTGGATGTAATTTTGCCTTTGTTGCCTTTTTACTGAATATGGATTTTGGCCCTAAGCCCCATTCTCTTTAGAATTTAAATCAGGGACTTGCCTGTGATTTCAGATGTGGGGGGAGTTTAAGGTAGTGGCAGTGGTTCCATCTCACAGTGGGGTCTGATCTCTGCTGGTCAGCCACATTGTCAGCAGAGTTCTCAGCTGTAGCTCAAACTATAGAGGTAGGAAAAGCTACTGCCCTACTATTCCTTTTCTTTTTTCTTAAATTTGTTTTTATTGTTGAAAGTATTACAGCCCTAGCCAGTTTGGCTCAGTGGATAGAGCATTGGCCCACGGACTGAAGGGTCCTAGGTTCTGTTCCGGCCAATGGCAGTGCCTCGTTGCAGGCTCGATCCTAGGCCCTGGTTGGGGCTCATGTGGGAGGCATCCAATCGATGTGTCTCTCTCACATTGACATTTCTCTCTCTCACATCACTATTTCTCTCTCCCTTCCACTCTCTCTGAAAATCAATGGAAAAATATACTCGGGTGATGATTAACAACAACAATAAAGGTATTACAGATACCTGCCTTTGACCCCCTCCACCCTGCTCCTGCTCCTTCTGCAGCCTTTTTGTTTGATACATGCAATTTCTTATATACAAATGTCTAATGAAATGGGATTTCAGACTTGACTAGTGGGGAAAAATTGAATCCCCCAGGCTGTTATATGATAATCCTGTTCTTTTATGTTGAGGTGTGAAATTCTAGTGGATTCTGTGGTTTGCTATCATACATGATAAGGCAACATTGATAGGTAGTTCCTACTTCCACTTCTCCCAGTGATATAGAATCCTGCAATCATAGAGAGGGACAGGACCTCGGAGGTCTCAGGCCAGCTTTCTCTCAGTGCAGCAATCTGTTGCAGAGTGTCCCTGGACATTGGTCATCTAGCTTCCACTTGTTTATGCAGAAGGAGCTGTAGGTCACCGCACTGCGTGGTCCCTGGTTGGTCTTAGTGAGTTCCTCTTGAGAGTAAACCCAAGTCCGTTCAATAGCTTCTCCCCATTGGACCCGGTGTGTCCTCTTCAAGCAAATCAAAATGATTTTCACTTCTCCCGCAGTACTCATTTAAATATCGAAAGACAGCTTTCATAGTCCCTCTAAAGTCTAAAGGTTCTTTTATCCCCAATCCCATTAAACACCTCTGGTTTTCCTACCTGTTCCTCCTACACCTTTTTAGCATTCTTGCTTTGCCCCATTTAGAAAATGTCCCTCTTAAATTGTGGTAGCCATACTATTGAGACAAGCTGTGATCTAATGGAACACAATTGAATGATTACCTTGTTTGGATTCAAATAGTATCTATGTAACCGATGTATGTATGTGTTCATTATCTTCTAGGCCAGTTTATGATGACTTTAGCACATGCTAAACCTCAGTTAACACTAATCTTTAGGGATTAAAGCCCCTATTAAGGCCCACTATTACATTCACGTAAACTGTTGTTAAGATACCTTTTACACTTGAGCCTTTCCGCATTGAAACGATAGATTGCTTGTCCCAGGCAAATTCTGTGGCACTATTTTGGCATCTCTCTCTTCAGCTTGAGAGCTAGTAGAACTGTGATTCTCTCTCATCCAGTATCTCAACCTTTTTTTTTTTTAAATATATTTTATTGATTTTTTACAGAGAGGAAGAGAGAGGGATAGAGAGTTAGAAACATCGATGAGAGAGAAACATCAATCAGCTGCCTCCTGCACACCCCCTACTGGGGATGTGCCCGCAACCAAGGTACATGCCCTTGACCGGAATCGAACCTGGGACCCTTGAGTCCGCAGGCCGACGCTCTACCCACTGAGCCAAACCGGTTTCGGCCAGTATCTCAACCTTTGCTCCCAACTTTTGTTCCCCTGTAAATTTGGTAAACGTATATTGAAAATATGCAATCAGGTAAGAGTAAGTAGGACATCTTATGCCTCTATACCCACGATGATTCTCTCAGGCAGGGCTCAGTCAACTGTGGCCCAAGGGCCAAACCCATTACCCCTCCTGTTTTTGTAAATGAAATTTTGTTGCGACACAGCTACACTCATTCACTTTTGTACTGTGCGTGACTGCTTTTGTGCTGTAACAGCAGGATTGGGTAGTTGTAGCTGAGGCCATGTGGTGGCCAAGTCTACAGTAATTACCACCTGGCCTTTTAGAAAAAGTTGGCTGACCCCTCCTCCAAGGTGAGAGCAGCTGATTAATTCACATGTTTTCTGTTTGTGTGGACACATTCTGTTTGTAAGCCAGACTATCCAGAACCCTCTCCAGAGCTCATTAGCAAAGGCTTTCCGTAGCTTCCTTTTTTGTGTGTGTGTGTGGCTGGTTCAAATATGTTATGAGAAAAAATATGGTTATGTAACCTTATATGTATATTTAAAAATCACATTCTATATTTGCTTTCTCTCACTTTAAATTATCAGATTGATTTATAATATGATGGTTTAGAAAGCTTTTCCCAACATTATTACTTCAGCTGTCTCTCAAATTGGGAAACTGTCATCAGCAGAAATTTGCCTTCAGAGTTTTAGGGGGTAGCTGTGTTTGGTATTCATTTGTTTCTGGGGACGAAGAATTCTGTCTTGGCATTAGAAAACTTCAGTGACACTTGTTACTAACAAATATTATACAATACTTCTATGAGATTATAAAAGGAAGTGAGAGATTCCAGAAAACAATCCTTATTGCTCAACCCACATTGCCTTACTGAAGCATTTAGTAGCTACATTATTTTGTTCTTGAATAGAATGCTTAAAGTTCAGTTCACAAGTTACACAATTAGACTTTCTTCAAGAAAAATGGTAATGAATTCTATGTTAAAATGGTTTTTTATGTTGTTGTTGTTGAAGAATTGGATATAGTGTTATCTGACATAGCTACAACTTTCCTATTTTGAAAATTTGCTTACTGACCCACAAACAATAAGACAGAAACCCCTTATATTCTTTTCCTACACTAGTGTTAGCCCTGGGAAGTTAGATATTGCATCACATTAATTTTCCAAGTGGAAAGAAAATATAATGACCTAAAAATTGCTCTTGTGTAATCTTTGTGGTATGGTCCTTTTTGAAGGACAGAGTATGGAGTTTTAGTATTCACATTTTAAAAAATTCTCACCTGAGGAGATGTTTTTATTGATTTTTTTTTTTTGAGAGAAGAAGGGGTGGGGGTGGGGGAGAGAGAGAGAGAGAGAGAGAGAGAGAGAGAGAGAGAGAGAGAGAGAGAGAGAAACATCGATGTGAGATAGAAACATTGATTGGCTGCCTCCCATATGTACCCCAAACAGGGATCCAACCCGCAGCCTAGGTATGTGCCTTGATGGGGAATCGAACCTGCCACCTTTTGGTGTACAGGGCGATGCTCCAAACAACGGAACCTCCCAGCCAGGGCTAGGATTCACATTTTAGAAAGCCCTTCATATACCATGTTATTGGTGCCTACATTAGCATTTTCTGAGCATTTCCCAGGTGCCCACCTGATCCTCACTCTGGACTTCTTCAGCTGCTTTAGTGACACTGAGCTGCTTGTAGTCTCATGCCCTGAAATTGCTGTTTTCCCCTCTCTTTGTACCCTTACCCTTTGCGTGGAGAACTGTGCCCTGTTTCGGCCCAGTTCTGCATTATCCCCTTCCGGAAGTCTTCTCTTACTCAGGTGCCTCCTCCATGCAGCTTGCCAGCAATGTGCATACAGTGTCATATTATGCTGGTGTGTTCACTCTCTTGGCAATACTCTCACCCAGGATGAACTAAATCACACACCTTCTCCCTGCATGGCTAAAGAAGGATCTCACGCCGAAACCGGTTTGGCTTAGTGGTAGAGCGTCGGCCTGTGGACTGAAGGGTTCCGGGTTCGATTCCGGTCAAGGGCATGTACTTTGGTTGCGGGCACATCCCCAGTAGGGGGTGTGCAAGAGGCAGCTGATTGGTGTTTTCTCTCATCGATGTTTCTAACTCTCTATCCCTCTCCCTTCCTCTCTGTAAAAAAATCAATAAAATATATTAAAAAAAAAAAAAAAAGAAGGATCTCACAACGAGGCAGATGAATGTCTTCAGAAGCTCTTGCTCCCCTGTCTCCAAGGGCCAGCCGTCCTGCTCAGGAATGTTCATGGTTCTGTGGGAAGTGCTCTGGCCACTGTTTGTAATGATCCTCCCTTCATTCTCCTCTCTTTTCAAACTTTGTCCCATGCTCAAACTCTCTGAGAGATACCCAAAAGATTAGTGAAACAGAGACAGGTCCCCAGCCTGAAAAAGAAGTGCAGATCAGAGATACAAAGTTGGAAGACATCTGCAGGGGATGCGTTTGAACTTATGGAAGGCCATAGGCCATAGGACGGGTAGAGGACAGAAGGAAAAGGTCCCAGCGCTCGGGTCAGGAAAGGGGAGCTTAGCTCCAGTCCACAGCAATGGAGATTGAAACAAGCCATCACAGCACTGGGTGAAAGAAGAAAGGAATGTAACTGTGAGCTGAGGATAAATTAAAGAAGGAATGAGACCTTAGCAATATCTAAGAAAGAACTAACATGCAGGTAGTTATGACCAAAAAGTGAGACCTTTGTGGCAATAACCCTTCTTCAGAATGCTGTCCATGAAGACAGAGCAGAGAGATGTCTGCTGAAAGGAAACACAAGGTCACGTGAGGGAATGTCTCTTCTTTTTTTAAAGATGGATTTAAGATGGATCAGCTTTTAATAGATGAGAGCACATCTAAAGGGCCATGTGAACCAAAAGTCATGGTTCAACATCTCTAACGTGGGGGGAGATGGGGTGCTGACCATGCACCAGTGTAGAACTGTCATAGGAGTACAGACCCTTCGCTCCCTGCAGTAGGACATAGGAGAAAACAAGCGTCAGTACAGTGGGTCTGCAGGTTTCATGAAGGGAAGCGAAGTGAAGGGAGATGCTCCCAGATGGTTATTTTGTCCATGACAAGGCAGGGGAAGAGAGTTCAAACTCTGGCATCATGAGGATTCCCTACCGCACAGTATGAATGGCCTCTTTGGGAGAAACCCTTACACAATGAAACACTACAAATGCACCTTTGCTTAAAGTTTCACTTGGTTGGAGCATCGTTCCCTATGCCGAAAGGTCATGGTTTCAGTTCCCAGTCAGGGCACATACTCAGGTTGCAGGTTTGATCCCTGGTTAGGGTATGCATATAGGAGGCAACTGATGGATATTTCTCTTTCTCTTTCCCTTCCTCTCTCTCTCTAAAATCAGTGAGGATTTAAAAAATATCCTTTCCTATTCTAAGCCATGTATTTTTTTTTCCCCCTGTGATTTTTAGTTTGAATTTTTAGGGGCCTTTGTTTGGGATAATAATAGGGGTGGCACATTATTGTAAAGTGTTTTGAGGTTCCCTTTTCTATTCTGGATATTTCTGATCTCCTGGAAAGAGAGGTTAAGAAAGTCATTGACTTTGATGTTAAATGCAGTCTCCTTAGGTAAATGTTTCCTTTTATTTGCGTTTCAGCGTTGTTTGTTATAGATTCTGTCTTCAAATGAAAAGCCCTCTCCAGCCAATGTAAGAGTGAGTGCGGTTGCGGTTGGAGTCTGTGTGTGGCTGCTGTCTTGTCAGTCTCCCCTTCTGTGCTGTGTGCCAACACGCCCAATATTTACTGACTCATGAGCTCCGGGGACACTGCTTCGCTGGCACCTGAAATCCTCAGGAGAAATTTTCAGCTGTGAAGGGCAGACTGAGTGTATTTAAACTTGCAGCCACAAACCTAGCCCTTAACATAATGTAGTCTGATAACTAATAAAGGAATGTAATTGACTTTTACATTTCTGAGGAGAGGGAGGGGGAAAACCCCCTTAAACAGAAGTGTTCTGTTAATGGACATGATAGACCCCTTTGTTATGTAAAGACAACCCTCCTGCTATTTCCCAGAGCTCTGTGGGGCTGTGTGGGACTGGGTGGTGCATTTCCCTGGCGTGGCGCCCCACCTCCTCTTCCCTGAAAATATTTGTGGAGAACCTAGTGTGTTCGTAAATTTAGAAGTGATTCAATGGCTGTATTGGCAGGGCTAGATAAAGCAGTTAAAGGTGCTGTTCATTTTATTTCTGGGTGGGATGGGAGAGGGAAATGCAGTGCTAACTTTTTCCTTTTGGGAAAACTAATCTGATGTTCTTTTGTTATCACTCTTGTTCTCTAGGCATTAAGTGTAACTGAAACCCTGATTAAACCCTTGGAAAAATTCAGGAAAGAGCAACTGGGAGCTGTAAAGGTTGGTGTCTAATTTGAGTACACTTGTAAGCAGAAAACGTCCATGCCTCTGTGCCTCAGTGTGCACTTTACTCACGCTTGGCAGCTTCGAAGGAGCTGTTGGGATAAACCATCTGCTGTTTTATGTTTTAAATATGCGTTTTCCCCTTGAGGTGTGTGTGGGGGCGGGGGGGATATGAAATGAAAAACAAAACAAAAAACCTGGACAGGACAATGAAGCCTCTAATAATCTTCTTGGGCTACACTATTCCATCTAGAGTTTTAAGACGGTCTTGAACCAAACAACACATTTATCCGGAGAGAGTGCCTAATCCTGTATGGAGGAGCGGAGCATTGCAGTGGGTTAGAGAGCGATTTAGAAACTCGGCTGCACCACGAGGCCATTGAAACTAGGAAGAGGCTGTTAGGCTATTGGGATGTGATTTCCTTCCGTTTATTGAGCTTCTGTTAGGTGCCAGTGTTGTTATAGGAGCTGGGTCGTCCAGGACGAGGGAACCACACTGCGCTCAGGGATGGAGGAGTGAGCCAGGATTTCTGGGATAATGGATGATGTTGCCACAGGGGGCCTGGGATATATTTAGCAACTACTAAAGTTTTCCTTAGAACCCTGCTTTGAGATTATCCCAGAGAAATAAATTCCACTAACCTTTCCTCTGAATTTTGTGCCATGTACTTGAGGGAGAAAAAGTAATATTCTGGGTGTGGTTAACCATTTTTGACCTGGCCCAAGGAGAAGAGAATAACATCAGTTTTAGGGAAGAGAGTTTTTATATTTGTATTTTGTGTCTCCCCCCCCCCCCCCCCCCCCATGGCTTGGGTATGTGAAGTGTTTTTCTTTATCTTCCTAAATATGCTATTAAATTAAAAAAAATACAAATTAACATTGAGGCCTCAATGGCTGTAGCTACGCAGGTGGGCCCAAAGAGCACCAAGTATTTAGTTGCTATTTATGGAATCAATTTTCTTTTAAGCCATTTGTTAAACTGTTAGACATTTCTTTTCGATATAGTATTTTACAGTTCTTAGGGTGTATATATTCTTTAATTCTCACCCAAGGATATGGTTATTGATTTTAGAGAGGAAGGGAGGGAGGAGGAAGGAGGAAGGGAAAGAGACAAACATTAATCAGTTGCCTCCCATACATACCCCTACTGGGGATTGAAACTGCAACCTAGGTATGTGCCCTGACCAGAAATCGAACCTGCAACCTTTTTGGTGTACAAGAGGATGCGCCAACCAACTGAGCCACCCGGCCGGGGCTACACTATGTTTTGAGGCGAGGTCAGGGAGGGTGCCCCCCAATTTCCCTTCCTGGGACCCTTAGCTGAGCTTCATGAAGCTGAATTGTGTTCTCTGGCTTTGTAGCAGGACACTCGAGGTCTGGTTTGCCACCTGAGACTTGGACAAGTACTGGGCTTTAGTTTCTGATCTGTAACATGAAGGACTTGGGGGCTCTGACTGCTCTGTTGTGTAGTTTTATTATCGGTTTTATGATCTTGTCTTCTTAGGGTATTTTAAAACTTGAACGTCTTAGTTATTTTCTCTTTCAACATTTCACTGGTAGGTATTGAATGCAAACAAATGTCCATTTATTACTTTTCTTGTTTTACTGGAATGATGGTAGTTGTATGGCAAGGATTATGTTCTGGAAATGAAACGTGATTGTGATTTAAATATATTTTCTTTTTATTTCCTATAATAACTGCTGGGTTTTCCTAAATACCTCACCTTGATTTTCTATTGACTCTTCTCCATCAAATGTCCCCAGCTTCTTGTTCAGAGTATAGCCTATAAAGCAATTGCAAAATAAACTGCCATATGAAAAGGAGAAATTATTTTAATAGTTTTGGTTTATGCCTGGAGCTGGTTAGTGGCCAAATTCTATCCCAAAGTCCCCCTTTTTTATTTCCTCATTGTTCTTCCAGCTTCAAGTTTATGAAGGATCCATCCTACCTTCTTGTGTACAGTATGTGTGTTGACTGTTATATCTATAGATGTTACCTTTGAGTAGGCCAGTCACTGTAGGTCATAGGCAGAAGCCTTTTTTGTCTTTGTTTTTTTTGTTTTACCAGCAGTCTTGTATATTATAATAAAGAGTAGGGAATGGTGATGTTCTTGTAATAGATAAACATCTGCCTCTTTTATTAGATTGCTAAATCTTGAAGAGAAAATACTATGCTTTGTTCTTTGTTTTCTAGTAGCCTCTATTCTGTCTTACTCTGTAAGGTGCCTAATGACTAACCAATTCTACTGAGAATTCTAGAAGGCTTTGTAATTGGGGCATTTTGTTATTTTCTACATCCCTGCTTCCTAAACATTCAGTCATATTTTAATAAACACATTGGTCTTGTTCCACTGGTTTATCTACTTACCTGGGATACTTAAGAAAACACACACAAACACACACAAAACTGATTCTCTTAAGTTAAGGATCTTCTTTGAAATAGCATAAGGCAGTTTTCATGTGGGGATTTTTTTTAAAAAGTCTTTAAAAGTTGACCACAGCAGAATTTTTTTGGATGTGAATGACAAAATGTTTATCTTCTCTTTTCTTTTCTCCTTTTTCCCATCTGGTACTGCCCTACCCTTCGCCTTCATATCCAAGCTCTTTCAGTTCTGTTTACTCTTTTCTCCAATTTCTACAATCCCAATTACGTGTTTAACTTGTGGTTTTACTGTCATCTAAACTGCTAGGTGGTTTTGTAAATTGGATTTTTTAAAAGCCCCAAGGTATCTTTTCTACTGTTTGCTTTTTCTCTGTGGCTGAATGCTCCTTCAGTCCTCTCTCTTTACTTGGGCTTGTCCCTTCATTCTGTAGATTCTGCTGCATTTTCTTATTTACCACATTCTCGTCTCTGTTGAAAAAGCCCCATTTTCCATTGCAGGACACAGGTGGGTCTCTGCTGTGTCACAGCAGGTTGCTGGACAGTGTCCCTCATGGCCTAGCTCAGCTCTTACCTCCTCTGAAGCAGTGTCACCTCCCTCGGGGTTTGTCACTTATTCCCAAGTGTCCACACTGCACTGTCAATAGTTGACTTAGGCGCCTGAAACAAATACAGGCACCAAACCACATAGAAGCCAAGTAGAGGTGTAAGGACACGGAGAAATACCCGATCTCGGTAAGAGTTGCAGTGGGAGAATTTAGAATCGCTCCTCCAGATTTTCAGGCAATCAGGTAATGAAAATGTGGCTTCCAGTAAGGAGGGGCGTGCAGAGATCACATGGGTACAGCAAAACTTACTATTATTTTAAATACATTTTTATTGATTTTAGAGAGGTAAGGAGAAGGAGAGAGAGAGAGAGAAACATTGATGTGAGAGAGGAACATCGATTGGTTGCCTCCTGTATGCACCCCAACCAGGAATTGAACCTACAAACTGGGTATGTGCCCTGACCAGGAATCCAACCGGTGAACTTTTGGTGCACGGCCAGAGCTAAACTTATATTGATAATAGAACCTATTTAAATGTTATTCTGCAAAGGCTGCTTCTGTTGCTTTTTGGTTTAGAAGGCCCTTCTGTTTTCTGATGTCTGTGAAAATAACTTTTTTTTTGGTATGACTTCATTTTTTACTGTGACTCGTTCAATCCATCTGGAATTAATTTTGATATGAGATGTGGTTCTCATTCTGTTTCCAGACAGCAGTTAACCAATTACTCCAGTGCCATTGGTTGAATAAAATTAAATACACACACACACACACACACACACACACACACACACACACACATATTTCTCCTCAGTGATTTGTAATGACACCTTTATATGTATACACACACACATATTTATAATTTCTAATGTATTCAGAAGATCTGGTTGTTTAAATTGTGGTTCTTAGCGTTATTAATTCCCTTTACCAGTTACACAGTGTGCATCTTATTTGACCAATTTTAAGTAATAGCTCTTCACTATTTTCTTTTGCATGTGAGATTTTATTAGTGATTACAAGCTGACTTCCCATTAATTATTAATTATATTTAACCTATGAACATAATTTTGTTTGGCTTACTCATGTCAAAAAACTTTTAAATTTGTTACCACTATTTAAAAATCACTGGGTTTTTCAGCTCTTCCAGAAAAAGTCAGAGGACGCCCTCTAGGCTGGGCCTACATTTCCATGAGGCAGAAATGTGCTGGAGCTGTGGTGGCTGCCTTCCCCTCCGGAGTAGATAGGCTTTCTGGTTTGCCACTGCCCCACCCGCCTTAATGACTTCCTCTTCCAGCTTGCTTTATTCATTATATTGCTACCCAACCTATATTACTATATTAGTACTTGAGTTTGTAATGCAGTTTTATAAAAAAGTTTTTATTTGTATTTAGTTTGATCCTTGATAGAGCCTTTTGTCTTATGTTGCTCAATTATCTATCATTTGTCTGTCTGTTTGTCTGTCTATCTATGCCTAATATGCAAATCGTCCCCTCGGGAGTTCTACTGGGAGACTGGGAGTTCGCTTGCTTGCTATGACATGTGCTGACCACCAGGGGGCAGCGCGGAATGAAGGAAGGCCCTGGGCAACAGCTGGAAGGCCCAGTTGGCCCTGATTGCCCAGCCAGGCCTAGGGACCCTACCTGTGCACGAATTTCGTGCACTGGGCCTCTAGTATATTATATATGTATAATCCATACATATATGTGTGTATATCCTATATGGCAGTGTTAAAGAAATATTCATATTATTTCAGCACAAAAAGTTATATGAGCACAAAGAAACAATAATACTTTAGAGGGCATTGAGAACAGATGCAGGAAGAAATAATTATGTAAGTCTTACGACTCAAAAACAAAAACACAGCAGCGTTTGTATAATACCATACTCTGTGTGAATGAATGTATTTGCATTCTCAGTGGAGGATGTAATGTTGTTTCTTGGCTAAATTCTTTCTTCACAAAGCCTTGATACCACCCTTTTCTTTCATTCCAAACTTGACCCACGTGTTAATTTCCATCCCCCATTGTTGCTGAGTGTGCTGGGTGTTTTGATGCTGATTTTAGCATCATTCCTTCTTTTGTCCCATGCTGTGATTCAGAAGAAATCATGAGTAGAAATGTTTTCCACATTCCTGGTCAGAAGTAATCTGCAAAGATAGTGGACCTTTTTTACTTGGTGACCTTGCATTGCAGTAATCTTGTTGTAAATGCAGCTGCATGACTTCCATTCCTGCTCTCTTTAAACTATGCAAACATGCTCGGAGAATGCTGGGCCTCCGGGCAGTTAGAGTCCTAAGTGGCCATGACTAGAACTTGAGTCTCCTGATATATAATCCAGTGTGCCCTGTACAATATCAGCTTTTCTGTTTTTTATTTATTTACTTTTAAAATTGATTTATTTAAGAGAGAGAGAGAGAGAGAGAGAGAGAGAGAGAGAGAGAGAGAAAGAAAGAGAGAGAGAGAGAGATTTGTTGTTCCAATTATTTATACATTCATTGGTTGCTTCTTGTATGTGTCCAGACCAGGAATCGCACCAGTAACCTTGGTGTACTGGAACCACGCTCTGACCAACTGAGCTACCTGGCCAGGGCTATATCAGCTTTTTTAAATAGTGTAGATTTTGAAGTAATGGCCACATGTTTGTTTTACTTTAATTTTCTGTTACTACAATAGTTGAGGAAGAGGTATAATCATGAAAAGCAGAAGACAGAGTAACCATATATTCATGCCTTAAACTTAAGAAAAAATGGTTGTACATTAACCCTAGGGCAAGAAGAAAAAGTGCTCCTATTTCAACAGAAGTTTATTTGTACACATGGGTACATCATAGGAGACGGAATGCTAGGATTGGATCTATGAGTGAGCTAGTGCAAGAAACACTTCCTGATGTTCTTGAGAAGAAAACCAAGGTTCTGTGGTGGAACTTGGTGTGTGAAGTTGTGTAGCTAGTTTGTAATGAAACTTGGAGGAGAAATAGGAAGAAACTTCAGTTCCTGAGTCTGTCTCTTATCCATCAGTGTAGGTTCTTCAGCTGAGCTGGCAGCTCCTGACCTAGGGTCCCACCGGAGCAGTTTATAGTCCCCACGTAGTGAAAAAAATAATGATCAATGCGAAAGGATAGACTGTGTGTGCTTTATTCAGGCTCCTTGCCTACTCCGAGAAAGACCATACCAGAAAGGGCTGGACTGGTTCATTATTTTGGCTTTAGAAAGGGGAAGTTGGAAAACAGGGAAGAGAATGTTCCTTTCCAGGAGGCATTGGAGAGTCAGGGGGAGCTTGCAGTTAATGGAAACATTTTGACAGCATGAGGACATAGCGTGCTCTCATTGGTGCTCAGAAATATTTATTTAAAAATCTGCTTAAGTTGGCAAGCAGTGTGAGGGGAGATAGTTTTTTTCTGCGATTGATTAAAATGTTGGTTACTTGTTTTCTTAAAGAGCTTCTATAGCAAGAGAAAGCAAATGCTAGTTCTAGGCAGTATCGGAGAGATGTTTGTAATGTTAACCACAGGCCCTTCAGATAGTGTTCTAAAAATCACTGCTGGGGTTGGGAAAGTCGATGGCATTTCTGGTCAGAGGATCTTATTGTTATATCCATACTGGAGACAATGAGGGAGAACTTTTCCCAAGATTCCCCTCCCCCATGTGATTATTATTATTATTAATATAGAGAAAAAACTCAGTTTTAAGTGAATTCCATTTCTGTGCCAAAATCTATGTCAAGTTTGCTTTAAAAAAATGTTTATATTGATTTCAGAGAGGAAGGAAGAGTGAGGGAGAGATAGAAACATCAATGATTATAGAGAATCATTGACTGGCTGCTTCCTGCACGCCCCCTACTGGGGATTGAGCCTGCAACCCTGGCATGTGCCCTGACCAGGAATGGAACTGTGACTACCTGGTTCATGGGTCGACGCTCAACCACTGAGCCACATTGGCTGGGTGCAAGTTAGCTTTTTTAACCTTTATATTCTTATCATATATTCTTCTTTTACATTTTTAAAAAATACGGGATAAGTGACATGGCATTAATTCTAAACACTGATAAGTATGAAGAGTTGGAAAATAACAGGGTTGGGATAAAGCCCATTCAAGAGAAAAAATAAAGAAAAAATAAGTGGTTCTTCAATTCTAATGCTGTCTTTTTGGTGAATAATCAGTGGCCTGAGTACAGATAGATTTTTCAGATAACTTCACTCTCAGTGGCACTTCTTTTACTTTCAGATTATTTTTCATATTTTGAACTTCCAGTGAATTTACTACGTGCATGCATTTTCTTTCCCGTTTAATCATAGTTGTCTGTGTTTTTCTGATTTGTAGGAAGAAAAAAAGAAGTTTGACAAAGAGACAGAGAAGAACTATAGCCTAATTGATAAACATTTGAATTTATCAGCAAAAAAGAAAGACTCACATTTACAAGAGGTATTGTTTTTACTTTTCTATTCATTCATCTCTAAATTTGAATAAGCAGTGCATGTCTTTTTAAAAGTTTTATTAAATTTATTGGGGGTAACATTGATTAATAAGATTATGTAGGTTTCAAGTGTACAATTCTATAATACATTACCTGTATATTGCATTGTGTGTGCAGTACCCAGTCAGGCCTCCTTCCGTCACTATATATTATTTGTATATCTTTTTTTTTTAAAAGGTGTTTTTATTTTAAAAACTTTAAAAAATATTTCTTACTGATTTTAGAGAGAGAAAGAAGGAGCAGGAGGGAGTGGAGCGAGAGTGAGAGCGCGCGTGCGCGCGAAAGGTAGATCAGCTGCCTCCTATACGCCCCCTACTGGGGAATCTATCAACCTTCTGGTGCATGTAACTTAAAAACTTTCCATGTAGAATATTAGAGATGTAAAAAAATGAACATGTACTTCCCTGAATGAAGGAAAAAGAGTTCTTGTGGAACAAGACACAGTAATTAATACATCTTACAGTGATCAATTCAGTGTGGATTCATAGTATTACAATCTTTGGTTCTCAGTATATATTCACAGGAATAGTTTTAAAGAGCATTACTGAAGAACAGTTATGTTATTTTCAGGAATTGAGTCATTGAATGGCTTTCAAGATTTCTTGAAGAAATGAATTAAATTTAACAAGCGCACAGGCCATTTTGCTCTTATGTGAAGGCAGCATTAATCTTATTTAATGCCGAAGATTCAGGAGGTTCCATTTCATTAGAAAGAGAACATCTGTTTTCCTTTTGTTAATAGACTCATTGTTTTTTTGTTTTTTGAGGGAGTTGTACGTAAGGAGAAAGGAATTTATATCTTATCTCTCATTTTCTCGTTCTCTTTTCTAAATTTCCTGCCACTTTTTTCTCTCTCACACACACTTGAGTGCAAACGCAATGGTTTTCAATTTGGAACATATGCTTTCCTTAAAAACAATCCTGTGTGCAGCTGTTAGGCTTTTGACTCATCCTACAAAAAGTGTGATTTTTTTCTTCATTTGTTCATTTTTAAACACATAAGGAATCTGACATAATTTACCACTACAATATACACGTATTGAAGTAGCATAAAAAAGACACCAGCAACATTAACTCTAGTACAAACCTGGGTTATTTTTAAACAGCAGAATGTAGTTGCAAATTGTGTGTATTCATTTTGACCTTACCCACATGTCACACTTCCTTTTGTCCCTGTAATACCTTTGACTGACTTTTGGATGGCATTTGACAGTTTGGAAAAGAGAAAGGAGCTTTTATGTCACTTAATCCGAACTACAATACTGTACTAGGCAGGTAGGGCTCCCCTCATTCTCTACTTGTTCCATATTACATAGAAAACCACACCCCCTGCCCTCTGTCCATTTTGAAGTGACAGCTGTTGTTTTTATAGGTTCTCTGTATGCTGCCTCTCTTCTCCCCTTACCTTTGTTTTCAGGTTTCCTGAAGGGATTTTCATGCCCCAAGTTAATTTCCATTTCCACTTCACTATTGAATTAGGAATATCATTCTAAACATCGCTTAGACAAAATCTTTAGAGTCATCCTTGGCCTTCTCCCTACATCCACACCCAGCCTGCCAGCCTCTGTCTTCTTTAGTTGCAGAATATACTTGGAATCACCCTCGTCCAGCTGCTGGCATCTCTCAGCAGATTTCTGCAGAAGCCTCTTAATTGGTCCTCCTGATCCCACAGTGTATTCCTACAGTCTGTTTTTCTATAGGACAAGCTCAGTGAACCTTCCTATGGTTCCTCTTCTCCAAAGCCTTCCCACCGCTCCCTCCCACCCCACCTGTGCTCACACCCACATGACTGCCTGGCTCTGGCTGGACTGGGACAGGTGGATTCTGTGCAAGGGCCTTTGCATCTGGTCTTCTTACTGCCTAGTATGTTTCTAACCCAGATCCACATGCCTCACTCCTTCGAATACTTTTTCAAACACTCTCCTTTCATTAAGAGTTTTCCTACAATTAATTTGCTGGAGTGGCTCACAGAACTCAGGGAATCATTTCCTCAAGTTTACCAGTTTATCATAAAGGATGATGTAAAGGGTGCAGATGAATCGCCAGATCAAGACATACTTAGGTGAGATCTGGAAGGGGGTCCCAGGTGCAGAAACTTCTGTCCCCATGGAACTGGGGTGTGCCACTCTCCGGGCACCTGGATGCTTTCACCAACATGGAAGCTCATCAGCTCTTATGTAAGAGTTTTATGGAGCTTAATCTGTAATGTCCCCCTCCCCATCCCCTTTCCTTTCCCAGAGGTGGTGGGCAGGTCTGAAAGTGTCAACCCTCTGATCACTGGGTCTTTCCATCACTGTCTAGAGGCCCCACCTCATTCCCTCATTAGCATAATCTCTGGTGTGCTCTCAAGGGGCTGCTATGTATGGTCAAAGACACTCCCGTCACTCAGGACATTTCATGGGTTTTAGGAGCTTTGTGCTAGGAATCTGAGACACAGACCAAATATAGTTATTATTGCACCACATATAGTGATTGCCTTTTAGACTTGAGTCAGGCTAAGGAGAGTGCTGCTAGGTATACATGGACGTCCATGGCATTGCTGTAAATTATGGGCTATTGACAATATCAGGGATACTGGTGATTAATCATGGGTTAATGTTCTGATTATTCATTAATTTGGTTAATTAATTTAATTAATGAATAATCAGAACATTAGAGGGGCATGGATAGCATTTGACTGGCAATGCTAGGATGATTCCAGTATCACGAACAGCCAGGAGAGAGAATCAGCAAAAACAAAAAAAACCAGCTTGGTAAATCTGACCCTGGTGTAATTTTTTGAAGGACGTTTTCCAGTAACAGTAACATGAAGAATCTATTCATGGCTTCTCATATCTTTATTTGGTTAAATACTCAACAAAATTACGTTGTTTTTGCTAGGAGTTGTGCCTGCTAACTGCTGGTGATGGATCTAGAAAGCTCTAGTTATTAGAGGTATAAAAATATGATGATTCTGATGAGTGTTAGGTAGAAATTCTCATTTGGGCTTAGTAACACTTTTTATATTTTAACATTGTTTTGCTTAAAAATCATTTGACAGAAAAAAAAATACGTTAATTTTTTTCTCCTCAAAATTAAAAAAAACATTGTTAGGGTAAAATAGACAAAACATAAAATTTATGGTTTCAACTATTTTCAAGTGTACAATTCAATTCAGTGGCATTAAGTTTATTCACATAGTTAGGCAACCATCACCATCCATGTTCAGAACTTTTTGATCTTCCCAAATTGAAATTCTGTACTCTTTCCATAACTCCCCATTCCCCCCATCCCTCACTCCCTGGCAAGCTCCATTCTATTTTCTCTATCTCTTTTTAAAAAAATATATTTTTATTGATTTTTTAGAGAGAGAGGAAGGGAGATGGATAGATAGAAACATCGATGAGAAAGAAACATCATTGATTGGCTGCCTCCTGCACGCCCCCCACTGGGGATCAAGCCTGCAACCAGGTCATGTGCCCTGACCAAATGGGGACCTGTTGGTTCCCTGGGTTGGTGCTCAACCACTGAGCCACACTGGCTGGGCTCTGTCTCTCTTAATTTGACTGTCTTAGGTACTCATGAGTACATGATTTGCATATCTTTTTGGAAAAATGTCTGGATGAATAATTTTAAAAGTATAATTAGCCAAATTCAGTATTACATGCTGGCTTGTAAGAATGGTTCCGGAATTCTTTCTCTGCCGTTCCTCCGTGGAACTGCGCTCCTCTCCCAATTCCTTTCTACTTAGACCGGATACCCTGGAGCCTTCCTTTTTAAGAGTAGTGTCCTGACCCTCTGGTGCCCGGTCACTCCCCGGGGACGAGGCATTGTGAGCATTCAGGAGCAGGACTTACTATGCCTGGGCTTCCAAGCCCTGACCCATTTGAGAGCCGGCTCTTGAGATGGTGGCATGGGTGCCACTTCCTCACCTGCTGCCTTCCCTCATGGGTGCTGAGGTGACTGGCGTTTCCCCAACCTCTTTCCCTGGCCGGGCTCAGACTTGGGGGATTTGTTCATGGAAATACCATTTATGAGACTTGATTCTGTGTGTGTGGTTCAGCCTTGGGTGTCAGTTGTTTGGGTTTTTCATGAAGACCCTTACTGTTTCATCTTCAGTCCTTTGGGGTCAACCTCAATACATAGACCAGGGTCGGAAACTGTTTCTGCAAAGAGTCAGCTAGTAAATATTTTAGACTTTTGCAGACCATATGGTCCCTGTTGCAACCCACTCAGTTCGGCTGTTGTAGCAGGAGAGTAGCCATCAATGGTACATAAAGGAACAGGCATAAAACCCTGTTCCAATATAGCTTCATTGAGAAAAAGCAGGCCGCGGGCCAGACTTGGCCTGTGGGCTATCGTTTTGCTGACTTGTGATCAAGAGTTTCACTCCTCGCTGCCTCTAATTTGACCAGCCTCCATTATTTTAACGTAGGCAGACGTCCAAGTGGAGCAAAATCGGCAGCACTTTTACGAACTGTCTCTTGAATATGTATGTAAGCTGCAGGAAATCCAAGAAAGAAAGAAGTTTGAATTCGTGGAACCTGTGAGTATTGTAGCTGGTTGTCCTGCTGGATTTTTGTGGTATGATGCAAATGTTTTTTTGTTTCAGCTTTCATTTATGGTTTCTAGAGGCTGTAGTGCACACATGTGAAGCAAGGCACCATAAATTGTACAGGGTGGACACCCAGCCGTGAAGTCAAGGAACGAGTCACCGACACATCAGTCAGTGGTTCTTAGCCTCATCTGCACAGCAGCATGTAATGGGTATCGTTTCTTTTGCTGCCTGGTCTCTAGGACTCCGCCATGAGGTGCAGTTTCACCTTTAATGAAAATCCCTGTGAAAGAAATGCTATTGGAATGTGAGGGTGAGGGATAATACTCTAGTCAAGTTGGTTTCTAAAGCAAGTACACCAGTCCAGACTTGGGTACTTTCAACAATTATCGATAAGAGATTATTTCTAATACAAGTCCCAATGCTAATGCCAATCTAAGTTAAGAACCAGTGTGTGGAACATTTGAAACTATTTTGTGAGTTATTCTGAGATTGCTTTATACTTATTTTAGAAACATATGATTTTTGTTTGTGCTTATGTAGATACTAGAGGCCCGATGCACAAAATTCGTGCAAGAGTAGGCCTTCCTTCCCCCGGCTGCTGGCACCAGCTTCCCTCTGGCACCTGGGACCCGGGCTTGCCTCGCAGCCCCGGCTTCATCCGGAAGGTTGTCACAGGACATCCGGTCTAATTAGCATATTATGCTTTTATTATTATAGATATTCTAATAGCTTCAGTTCTGTATATATTAAAGGTTATGCACATATATGAATATATTTATTTTCTGAGTAAAACGTAAACTGTATTTCATACTGTGGCTTTTAGCAAAAAAATTAAAAAAACACTAGAATTTGATTGTCAGTATTAATTTTAATATAGTGTCTGATTTCTTTTTAAAACAGCTTCATTGGTGCAGTATAATTTCACATGCCTTACAATTTATCTATTGTGTATATAATTTTGAGAAACAAAAAAAAAATGAAGTAATGATTGACGAAAAATTGGCATTCATGGGAGGTATGGTCTAGTTGGAGTAATAGAATTAACCTAAATTAGAGAAAAATTTTTCTTTCTTAGAGCTTTCTTTTCATCTGATATAACAATGCACGACATTTATTGAGCATTTACAGTGCTCAGTCATTGTTCAACTCGGTGTTCTAAGTCCTTTCCTGTGTTCATGCAGTTTTATTCCACAGAATGACTCAATAAGGAGATATGTTTATAATCTCACTTAGCAAATAAGCAGATTGAAGTAGAGTCGGTTTCAGTACTTTGGCCAAGGTCTCCTAACGGCGCTGAAGTTGGGAACTGACCCCTCGTGGCTCCTGGAGGTCAGAGCCCAAATTCCTAACTGTTCACCACGTGACATTCTGAGGAAAATGGATTTCAAGATTTTCTCAACTCTCACCCCAAATCACTTTTGCTCACTTAAGATTTACTCACATGTGGGGCGGAAGTGGCTGCCTTCTAACCAAGAGGGGCAGGTGGAGAGTTGGTAGGAAACCCAGGGCTTAATTACTGCCCCTCTCTGCCCCTCTCTGCCCCGTGACTGAAAGTCCTTATTGACAAAACAGGTTGCACTACCCTGGCTGCCATTTAGCGCTTTGATTCTGTGATTTCACTTTCTATATAGATTCTGTCGACCTACAATGATAGAGTTTCAGTGATAAACAAATACAGCAATTTTCTCTACTCAAAAGAACAAATGGATGTAGAATTCTTTTTCTCCGACACAGTGTACTATAGAAACTGTCTGTCTCATGGCTCCGATATTTAAGGGGGGAAAAAAATCACAAATCCTTTTTTTAAAGGGCAAATTAAATAAGATGCATTTGGATTTAATTGAATTTGAGTGATTTCCTTTTAATTATTTTACTTCATTAGAATCACAGTGAGATAAGGGGAAACACGTGGCTGTTTTTATTCTTCTTTTCCCCCTGAGTTTTTTGGTGCTAATGTCACTCTTTCTTTTTTGTCTTAGATGCTGTCATTTTTTCAGGGAATGTTTACTTTCTATCATCAGGGCCATGAACTTGCCAAAGACTTCAATCACTACAAAATGGAACTGCAGATCAACATTCAGAATGTAAGGAAATGAAAGCTTTCTGGTCTTAGAAGATGTTAGAGATGTGTGCTTTTGATGGGTATTTGTTACATGCAAAATCGTAAACCCAAGACCAGCCTGATCTGTTGGTATTGAGAAACTGAGGCTACATTGCCACCTTCTGGTCAATGAGCGTAACAAACTTCTCTCTTAACTGGGTGACGCTCAGGGAATTCTGCCACCTGGTGGCTCTTTTTAAAATTTCATGCAATTTATTTTTCTTCCTTTGTTTTCAGAAAAGTCACCAAGTATGTTTTAATTTTAATTTTTCCAGTTTTGAGATATAATTTCCAGACAACACTGTGTAAGTTTAAGGTGTACAAAATACTTGACTTACATATATGGCAAAATGATTACCACGATAAGTTTAGTTAGTATGTTACCTCATATAGTTACCAAAATATTTTTTTCCCTTGGGGTGAGAACTTTTAGGATCTCCTCTCCTACCACCGTTTACATATATCTGAGAGCAGTGTTAACTGTAGTCGCCTCACACTCTGTGGGGTAGTCCTAAGGATAACCTTTGTTATGCAGCCCTGAGCCCTCTGTGTACAATGCATAGAGCACTTCGCTGTAGAGTTAAGGCATTTCAGTTATAACGATTTAAGTTGCTCCTCTCTGACCTGTAAATGTTAGTTGGATTTTATTCCAAGGCAGACTTATGGCGCATGAGGAACTTCTTTCCTGTGTTGTAAGCCTATTCACTAACATTTTGGGTTCACAGTGGCTGTTTGCTTTGTTATTTTCCTGGAAAACATATACTTTCAGTAGGTCTTGGGTAGAGATTTAGGAGAACTTTATCTGTTAAACAGTACAATATGTGTGATTTGGATCAGGTGGTTGGATGTTGATTCTCTCAATTCTTTAGTCGATTTTGGACGTGTCCTCATGGACAAGCCATTCAGGTTCTATTTAGTGTAATTTGCGGCCTTGTTAACAACATGGCGAGTGAGCTTTGGGACACACTGCTAGCACATAATCAGAGGCATACATGTTGAAGGGTAGGAGTCTCTGTGATGTTTGCTGCCTGGCTTTCAATTTCTTAAAGTCTTATAAACTGAGAATGAATGGTCTTTGTATAGATTTGGTTTCTACTTTTTTCCTGGATAGTTCCCTACACTTAGGAATGTAGATAATGAAATATCTTGTGTTTTGTAATTTGTATCAATGTGTGTGTATAGATTGTTTACACATTCAGCTAAATTAAATGACTAAAAGAGTAAGTTCCCTTTCCCCTAGCATTCTTTTATGTAATAGAGTTTTTAAAAATATAAAATGTATATGTATAGGTTAGTCCTAACTTAATGATCTCTGTAGGTGCTAGAATGTTTAGACTAACGATACTGTAATTTTTCAGAATACTTTTCCAGACAGCAGAACACAGTGTTGTAAAAAGAACATCACATAGTTAGCTTAGAAGAATAGATTATAATCCTGATTTATTTTGTCTCCTCCACTAACTGGCTGTCTAACTTGTAGAAATTCATTTTTTTCTGTCTGGACCTCATTTGTCAGGTGCAGGGCTGGCCTGGATGAGACCCCTCAGGTAGAACTGGATCCATAATTGTGGGGCCAGTGTAAAATGGGAAGGCAGGGCCCCTTATCAAAATGGGGTGTTTCAGGACAGCAGGACATTTAAGCGGAGGGCATGACCTCCCCAGACAGGGCCCTGTGTGACAGGGTACTAGTTGGTGAAGTGTGGGGTGAGGTGTGGGGACAAATCGGTGTCTTCTGGGGCCTTCAGTGAAACTCTCCTTGCAACGCCTGCTTACGCGTGGAAGTACTTTTATAGCACACCTATGGGGACGGGATATAGTCGCCTTACATATGCCGAAATAACTTCTGAGAGATTAAGGATTTCATCGTGAATGTGCAGTACTCAGTCATAAAATATTATAAGACAAGCTGTCATTTCAAATGGTTCGCAAAATGACCCAGTTGATATCCTTAATATATTGAGAACTTTTAGCACACATTTGGTAACAGTATTCATTTCCTGTAGAGAAGTGGCCAAAGAACAATTTACTGAAAACAAACAAACAAAAACCCCCACCTTTTTCTGTATCCTTTGGCACTTAAGGATTGTCATCCGTAAACGAATGACCCTGCTTCTGTAATCAGTCTCTCTCTCGCCCCATTTTCGTTTTGTCCCAGCTATTTCCGAGGCCACTCCTGCAGCTGTTCCTAGGAGAGGCTCTGCTTTTCTTTTCTTTCTTTTTTTTTTTTTTTACTTGGGTTACTTTATTTTTTTTTAAATAAATCTTTATTGTTCAGATTATTACAATTGTTTCTCCTTTTTTCCCCCCATATCTCCCATCACCCGGTCCCCCCCCCCCCCCCCCCCGTTGTCCTTATCCATAGGTGTATGATTTTTGTCCAGTCTCTTCCCATACCCCCCACACAGACACCCCTTTCCCCCTGAGAATTATCAATCCACTCCCATTCTATGCCTCTGATTCTATTATGTTCACCAGTTTATTCTGTTCCTCAGATTTTGAATTCACTTGATTTTTAGAATCACTTGTTGATAGATATGTATTTGTTGTTCATAATTTTTATCTTTACTTTTTTCTTCTTTTTCCTCTTTTTAAAGAATACCTTTCAGCATTTCATATAATACTGGTTTGGTGGTGATGAACTCCTTTAGCTTTTTCTTATCTGTGAAGCTCTTTATCTGCCCTTCAATTCTGAATGATAACTTTGCTGGGTAGAGTAGTCTTGGTTGTAGGTTCTTGCTATTCATCACTTTGAATATTTCTTTCCATTCCCGTCTGGCCTGCATAGTTTCTGTTGAGAAATCAGCTGACAGTCATATGGGTGCTCCCTTGTAGGTAACTAACTGTTTTTCTCTTGCTGCTTGTAAGATTCTCTCTTTGTCTTTTGCCCTTGGCATTTTAATTATGATGTGTCTTAGTGTGGTCCTCTTTGGATTCCTCTTGTTTGGTTGGGGTTCTATGCGCTTCCTGAACTTGTAAGTCTATTTCTTTCACCAGGTGGGGGAAGTTTTCTGTCATTATTTCTTCAAATAGGTTTTCAGTATCTTGCTCTCTCTCTTCTGGCACCCCAAAAATTCGGATATTGGTACGCTTAAAGCCATCCCGGAGGCTCCTTATGCTATCCTCACACTTTTGGATTCTTCTTTCTTTCCACCTCTCTGGTTGGGTGTTTTTTTCTTCCTCATATTCCAGATCTTTGGTTTGACTCTTCGGGTGCGGTGGTCTACTCTGTATATTCTTTATTTCAGACAGTGTATGCATAATTTCTGACTGGTCCTTTTCCATTTTTTTGGTATTCTCATTTAGGTCCTTTGAAGGCCTCTTCAAGTTTCTCAGCGGTTTTTAGAAGATTCTAGAGTAACCTTATAAATATGGTTCTGAACACTGTGTCGTCCATTAGTTTGCTTTCATCTATTTCTCCTACTTGTGACATACTTCGATGTCTCCACATTTTGGCTGCCTCCCTGTGTTGATGGAGTAGCTTTGTGTGGTCGGTGACCTATAGGGGCTGGTAGCTCAGCTTCCCCAATCACCCTAGGTGGTCGCTCTTGGTACTTCCCTTTGTGGGCTGAGTGGAAAGTCTTGGTGTAGTTAAAAGCCCTGATTGCTGTTGGTACACTGGGAGGAATTGACCTACGGTCCAATTGGTTGTGAGGGCCTGCTGTGTCTATAACGGAAGAATTGCTGTGCTGGAGACACAGTAGGGCTTTGGTGCTCACTGAGTCTGCCTCTTGAATGTGTCCCTTATGAGAGTGGTTGAAATCTGGTGTCGTCCACACTGACAGAAAAGTCACTCTCACTCTCTGACCGATGGCCGAGAGTCCCGTAGGCATCTGGGTCCCCCACGTGTCCCCAGAAACTGGAGTTCAGAGTGGTTGGGATTGTTGGTATCACTGGCGGGAGTTGATCTCCAAGCCAGTTGGCTGTGAGGATCCGCAGTGTCTCCGCTGGGAGAGCTTCTGTGCTCAGCTTGGATGGGGCGGAATTTCAGGGTGGCGCAGACAAGCTTTGGTTTCCCATCTACTCCGCCCTAAGAGGGTTGGTTTCTCCGTGACCGAATTAATGGCTGCGCGCCTCTGAGAGAAGGCAGCTTTCGAGCCTCTCCCGCTGCCTAACAGACCAGTTTCTCCCCAGCTGGGGCTGGATTTCAGTGCAGACTGGAGGTTTTGTTTTTCTCCCGAACGAGAAATCCAGCCACTGGGAGGGCTGTGCTCAGCTTGGATGGGGCGGAGACTCAGAATGGTGCAGACAAACTTGGTTTCCGTCCGTGCTGTCCTAAGAGGGTCGGTTTCTCCGTGCCCTAATCTATGGCTGCGTGCCTCTGAGAGAAGACTGCCCTCAAGCCTCGCCTGCTGCCAAACAGACCAGTTTCTCCCTGACCGCAGCTGGATTTCAGTGCAGTCGGGAGGTTTTGTTTTTCTTCCAAACGAGAAAGCTAGCCACGCAGTGTCTGCTGCCCTTCCTCTCCGCGCGCACGCTGCGAGCAAGCCTGCCGCGTATTCAGCCGCCCGCCCTTTCCGCGCTCACGGATCTCCGCTCCTCCACAGCTCCTGAGGCTCAGCGTCCCCCTCTCTTTTTTTCTCTAGTTGTAGGTTTTTCACTCTGCCAGCTTTCCTGTGGTTCTGGACAGTGTGCACTCTGTTTTCCAGTTGTAGTTTCAAGATTGTTGTGGTAGGCAACAGTTAGGTGTTTACCTTATGCCGCCATCTTGGTTTCCGAGGCTCTGCTTTTCATCTCACCTTCAGTTTTGAGAACACCTGACCCAGGTGTCTTCTTGACTCTTCATTTTTGCTATTTGCCGAGGTGTTTCTCAGCATCTAAAAAGGGTTCAGGAATCTGGAGAAGGGCTGCGTGTAAATTAATAAAGAGACTAGAAATATAAATTTGGAAGGCATTTTGGGGAGCCAGAGGAGACCTAATTTCAGTAACCAAGTTCTCTGAACCTCTGGACCCCTAGATTTTTATTAGCACAAATCGCCCTAAAGCAAAGCAGATATACATATCCAAGGTTAAGGTTTGGTATACGGTAGGCATTGTCAGATTGGAGGAACTGCCTTTGGCTGTTCCAGTAGCAGGCAATAGTATATGCAGATCTTCAGGTTTGGGGAAATGCTTTCGGCTATTCCAGCAGGCAACAGTATGTATTCAGCCCTGCTGAATATAGAAGCCCTTCACCCTTTTGAGGACTTCTTGCATTTTATTATGCCCTGCTGGAATTAGCTTCTGGCAGCTATTAGCTAATTCTTTTTAATGGTTTTATTGATTTTTAGATGGAGAGGAAGGGAGAGGGATAGAGAGATAGAAACATCATACCAGCACCTTTGAAACACATCATTCATTTTATCTCACCTGCTATACCTCAGTACTGCTGTGACCTACTCATATCTTGGCCATTCATTTCATTTCCTAATCATATCAGCTTTTAGCATATTAAAGGGAAAACTACATATTGCTGAACAAAAAACCAGTTGTGTGTTATTTTCTTTGCTGTGTATATTTATGTATTTAAGGAAATATATGCACATGTTAAAACCAAATCTTAGACTTAGCTACCTGTGTGATATAGCATTATAGATAATTTCGGCCAACTTTTTAGTATTTTACTATAATAAAAATAGCAATACTATTTTATAATCAGGAAAAAGGTAAAAGTTATTTAAAAGGCAAAACAACCTATTTCCTCCAATTTGATTTCACCTTTTCTATAAAATGCTTAGATTGTTTTTTTTGGTTTTTTTTGAGAGAGATTGAGTCTTTATCTATTTTCCATGAGTAATAAATGGAAAGCAAAAAAGAGCCAGATGGCTATTAGAAAATAGATTATGTATCCCTGGCAGGTGTGCTCAGTGGTTAGAGTGTTGGCCCTCACACAAAAGGTTCTTGGGTTTGATTCCTGGTCTAGGACACATACCTGGGTTGCAGGTTCATCCCCCATTCAGGTCGGGGCGTGTTCAGGAGGCAACCAATCGATGTGTCTCTCTCACATCGATGTCTCTCTCTCTCTCTCTCTCTCTCACCTCTCTCTCTCTCTCTCTCTCTCTCTCTCTCTCTCTCTCTCTCCCTCTCTCCCTCCCTCCCTCCCTCCCTCCCTCTCTCCCCCTCTCTCCTGGTCCTCCCTCTCCCTCCCTCCCTTCCACTCTCTCTAAAAACCAGTGGAAAAAATATCCTTGGGTGAGGATTAATAACAACAATAAAAAAAGAAATAGATTATGCACAAGAATGTAAATTTCATCAAAATTTAAAGCATATTTTAAAAAATCAACTTTACATTTCTGTGATATCTTTCCCCAGGGAAATATGGGGAAGGAGAGTAGAATAGAATTCTTGGAGGAAGGTACAACTTGAGAAATTTTAGGATTCATGAAGAATCCCTAGAAGATAGGAAGAATGGTTAAAAAAAATTTAAGAATATGCAGAAATGTTTTTTGCTACAGTGTTGTGAGAATAGTAGACCATCAAAACAGACCATTAAAAAAAGAGATTGGACTGGTCATGTAAAAATACGAACGTGGTTATTTCTGAGGGGTGGGCTTACCGTCTTTTTATTTTGTTGTACCTTTTCCTTTTGTCCCTCTCTTTGTTTTATAATGTTGTGGACTCTGCCCAGATCTTGGTTTCTAAATACTACCCTCTACTAGTAGGAACAAGGGCTTCTTTGGGGAAATGGCTGATTTTAGGCCTGGGCCAGCATGAGGTGAACCCGGGGCTCCTTGGATCAGAAAGGATGGGATCACTCAGAGGATTAGGGGGCATGTCAAAAGACACAGGTCAAGTCTAGGACAATTTGAACATAAATAATGAGAGTATTGGGTAAATAGGAATGTGTGTGTATATGCCCACATCTGTACATATATGTGGTATGCACATACATATGTGTGTGTGTACATATATATGTATAAAACATAGAGATGGAAAGAAGTGAGTGTTGAAAGAAATCTGGGCAAGTGACCAAGGCGAATAAAGTCAGGGTGTGGTCAGGTTAAGATAAGAAACCCTGGATTCAGGAGAATGGGAAATGGCCATTATCACATGAGCCCCACCCGCTTTGCAGCCTTGTAAGTTCTTTTAACACATACACAGATCTTTTATTTTTTGTACTTTATTTTATTTGTTTTTCTTTTATTTATCTTTATTGTCGAGTGTATTACAGATGTCGTCCCCCCTCCCCCCATTGGTTCCTGCCCCACCCCACCCCGGGCCTTCACCACCCTATTGCATTTCTCTGCAGACCTGTTTTCCCTGTTACAACCACGTCTGTCAGACTCCCCATCCCCCTAAAAATGTCTACCATTCTTCCATTTTTCTGCTCTTAGGACCCTTGGTAACCCCTTTCATTATAGGGAGGAGAGAGGAGGAATTTCAATAGTAATTTTTCATCTCAGTGCCTCCGCAGCTTCACATCAGCAGTTTTTCGAATTAATACAGTTATTTTTGAGTGTGGACGAGAGCGAGGTCCAGACACGCGCTGGGGCTGACTCCTCACAGTCGCCTTGGAAATGCTTTGTTAGTGTAGCCGCTTGGCAGAGATATTGGGTTCAGAAATGAGATTTGTCCCCTCAGCTATAGGAGACATTATTTGTAGGTGAGATTCCCCCCTCCCCTCCCCCCTCCTCCCCATTTCTGAGAAGAAATGTCATTTTCAAGTGCAGTTGCCTTGACCTGGAAAAAACGATGCTCATATTTAACTTTAAAAGAAGGAAGATTTTCAGGTTCTGAGCACTTGGACATGTTGCTAGTATAGTAGTGATAAGGAGTCAGGTTGATTGTTGTGAAGGAAAGACTTCCAGGATCGATGCTTTATGACCTGCATTGTGACAAATGCTAAGATTTAGTAGAATTGTGAGAAGTGGATGCAGGGATTCTTACGTTGAGTAATAGAATTATTCTTGATGTTAGTAAGCTTCTCAAGTAAGTAATCTCTAGTTACTTTGACTCCTCTATTTGTTACTTTACCACCACCCCCTTCCCCTTTTCTTAACAAAGAGGCACACTGGAAAGGCTGGGTATATTATGAGAAATATATAGAAAAATGCTACAAATTTAATTATAGTTATCCAGAGACTTAAAAATATACATAAAAAAACCCCACAAAAAAACAACAACAAAAAACTCGTGTGAGAACTTAAAACATGCCTGTGCTTTTTATCCATTTCAGACTCGGAATCGTTTTGAAGGAACGAGGTCGGAAGTGGAAGAGCTTATGAACAAAATACGACAGAATCCCAAGGACCACAAGCGAGCCAGCCAGTTCACGGCCGAAGGCTACCTGTATGTGCAGGAGAAAAGTAAGAGGCCGCCAACAGGGAGGGATGACTCCTTAGGAATTATTTTAAAACTTCTTATTGTAATGATTGTATTTTTGGAATCATTGTTCCTACCACTTTGCCTCCTCCCATCTAGAAGTTGTATTTGCATTTTTTTGGGAAATGCATTCCTGCTCCAGGGAGGGTTCTGTGAGCACTGGGCTTTCGGGCACACCCCTGAATTCTGCACCAGACGCTGCTAAACTAGCTCCTGAGGGAGCCAGAACTCGGCATAGGCTGAAAGCGAGGTGGGGTGTTCTCCTTTCACCTACTCTCCTTAACACCAACTATCTCTCTCTCTCTCTCTCTCTCTCACCCCCCCCCCCCTTATATAGTTGTCCTTCAATATCTTCAGGGGGATTGATTCCAGGACCCCACAGATACCAAAATCCTCGGATGCTCAAGTCCATATTTAAAATGGGGTAAAACAATGCCTAGTACATATGCACACCCTCCCATCTCTCCCCTCCCACAACCGTACTTCTCCTTGTTGAAGTCATTTTTAAAAAAAAAAATGTTTTCATTTATTTCAGAGAAAGGAAGGGAGAGGGAGAGACAGATACAATGAAAAGTAACTAGAGCTAGCTGTTGATAACAACACACTTTGGTTCTCTAATTCTAATCTCTGTCCCTGTCTCTTTCTTCCTTCCTCCTCCCCCTTCCACTCTCTCTAAAAATCAATGGAAAAATATGCTCAGGTGAAGATTAACAAAAATAATAATAATCGCATTTATTAAATCGAATTCTTGAAACCCGCATGAACTCTTAATACCTAGACCCAAACAAATACAGCTTACAACTAAAAGACTTACAGGTCTGAGATAACAGCCCAGCAAACTGCTTGAAAAGCGTGTCTTTAACTCCTTCCGTGTTGCTCAGATGAGCTCTCTGGTTTCCCCCTTTCATTAGGATGAGCGGTTTTTGCCGATTTGTTTCCTTGAGCGGTCTTACCTGTGGCTTACTGGGTTTTTCCTCTTTAGTAATGAGGAGCTCTGCACATTTGCTTATTTCTGAGGAAACATAGAAAGTTCTATTTTCCTATTTCTTGTGTCAGGGCCTGCCCCATTCGGGTCCAGCTGGGTCAAACACTACTGCATGTATCGGAAGGCGGCCAAGAAGTTCAACATGATCCCATTTGAGCACAGATCTGGTGGGAAACTTGTAAGTATTTGATTTCACACTCTGTGTTCTGTGGGAGGGAGTCTTTGAGGGCGTCGCTTCAATGGCGTTCATCTTCACTGATGGTAAATACATTTTACTTCATTTTTTAGGATTAAAATGTGTTTTTTTGGTGTGTGCACGTGTGTTCCTAAATAAAATAGGCCAGGGAACAACACTTCATGGTTTTTTACTTGACTGCATGGGTGTCTGTGGTGAGATGTATTGTGTTTTTAAGAGAGAGTAGAAACCTCTCACATCACTGTTGTTGGAAGATAAACCTAGCACCTACCACAAGTTGTCATCACAGTGTCTGCACGCAGATCTGACCTGCGCACGTGTATCCGCACCCTGAAACATGATAGAGGGGATGATCTGTAATGAATTTCACTATGTTTCCCTTAGACCCGTGGTCGGCAAACTGCGGCTCGCGAGCCACGTGCGGCTCTTTGGCCCCTTGAGTGTGGCTCTTCCACAAAATACCACGGCCTGGGCGAGTCTATTTTGAAGAAGTGGCGTTAGAAGAAGTTTAAGTTTAAAAAATTTGGCTCTCAAAAGAAATTTCAATCGTTGTACTGTTGATATTTGGCTCTGTTGACTAATGAGTTTGCCGACCACTGCACTAGACTTTCCAGGTTCTTACTTAGGGAGGCCCCACTTAGTTTCCTCTTCCCGTAGGAAGGAACGGCAAAACCTCAGAATGGCAAGAGAAGAGCAGGAAGCCCTGGCGCTGGCTGTGTGGGGAAGGTGATCTGCATTTGTGTTTTCAGTAGAAGCTGCAGCTCAGAGCAGTATTCAGGGGCCTGGGGACAAAGGTCTTCCCACCAGCGTTGAACATCATTGGTGACACATTTTAAGAAAGAAGTGTTTGCTGGGTGGACAGGCATACTTTTGCTTATGTGACTGCAGAGCTAACCTATGAAAAAGAAGAGTTCAGGTGGCTTAGACTACGAACACATTTCTGTAGTCATGACACAGACATGGAAAATCAGGTTTATGGACAAGAGGAGGAAGTGAGTATGCCACTCTCCAAGGCTGATGGGGTTAGGACGGGGCCGGAGGTGAGTCTGAGTTTCCTTTCAGAACTAATTCAAGTCCTAGGTCCTGTCTGCTGAGTGATGTCTGTTTTAGCCACCAAATAACAAAAAATACATTGTATCAGTAGTGACTGTGACATTTTGAATATTTGTATATTTGAATGTTCATTGAATATTATCGGGAGATCCTTAGTCTAGAAAATGTTAAAATGTTCTAGGAGTAGCCCGACTTCTCACAGTTCTTCACCGAGGACCTGCGTTCCTGCATTGCCTCTTTTTAATGCTTTTAGAGAGGATGGTTTAGGGAGGTAAACAAGTACCATAAAAAAATTAAGAAAAGATAAAATTCAGGATGTTCACTTAGGAAACAGAAAAACCATGTAGATTGAGTGGTTCTAGCTTTAGATGACCCGGATTGCTAATCTAGGGCCCTTCGTGCACTTCTAGGTAAGTTCCAGACTGTTCTGAATTCTTTTGCGCTTTTTCTCATGTAATCCCTACCACACCTCTATCAGATAGATGCCATCCTTCCCCCTTTATGATGGGGAACTGGGACGTAGAGAACTTAAGTGACCTCCCAAGTTCACATAGTTAGAATCAAATTTTTATAGGTCAAAATGGTGACATACTGGCTATTTCACATGGTATACTATACTAGGCAATAAAAACACACTATTCTTCTTTTTAAAAGAATACAACAAGAGAGTAATAAATATTCTAGCATGCGGAAAATGTTTTGTTCGTGTAGCTCTTAAAATGAGCCCTTCTGAGGTCTTATTTAATGTTGTCGTCGCCGAAGCAGGATCTAGAAACCCCCAAGGAAAGGAGAAGGACAAAAGTGGTTAAGATTCTAAATGGAAACTAGTTTGGAAGATAATATGTAGGACAGAGG
Source organism: Cnephaeus nilssonii (assembly GCF_951640355.1). NCBI lineage: Eukaryota > Metazoa > Chordata > Mammalia > Chiroptera > Vespertilionidae > Cnephaeus > Cnephaeus nilssonii. The sequence goes on along the minus strand of NC_137076.1, from coordinate 55,571,148 downwards.
GGCTCAAAATCTTTTTCTCTCTCCTTGCTCCCAATACAGGGCGCCTCAGTGTGCATATGTTTATGCTGTGGTTTCTGAGAATGTTTAAAACGATTCTTTGCAGGGGGACGGAGAGGTGTTCTTTCTGAGAGAATGTACCAAGAGGCACACAGACTCCATTGACAGACGATTCTGTTTTGACGTAGAAGTTGCTGACCGGTAAGTGACTGGGATTATTAGACTTCTGAAAAGAACCATTTGAAAAAATGATTTAAAAAGATATAGACATAAATTGCAACTGAGCTTTCCAGGATCTGAAGAGAATGTTATCTTGTGACATGTCCCGCCTATGTGTTACTCACTGTGAGCTGTTAGTTGGTTCCCTGCGTTTAGCCACAGAGGGATAGCTCGATCGCGGCTGACATTTGGAGTCATTCTAAGCAGTGTCGTCACTTGAAAAATAACCTTGGGCCCTGGCTGGTTTGACTCAGTGGATAGAGTGACAGCCTATGGACTGAAGGGTCCCGGGTTCGATTCTGGTCAAGGGCACCTGCCCGGGTTGCAGGCTCGATCCCCAGTAGGGGACGTGCAGGAGACAGCCGATCAATGATTCTCTCTCATCATTGATGTTTCTCTGTTTCTCTCTCTCCCTCTCCCTTCTCTGAAATCAATAAAAATATATTTAAAAAAATAACCTTGGCATTTCATTGTTGATCCCGTGCCGAAGATGTGGCACTAAAGGAATAATGGGGGAAAGTAAGGAAGTGGGTGGCAAAGCTAAATAGAGGTGCTGGTGACTGTTCACACGGAACAGTATTCTTTGTTGTGTGTGGGAATTTTCAGTGTCTGTGCCCTATATGTGAGGGAGGGTCTCAGGATACTCTGTTAAAAGATTACTGTATTTTTCTTATGGTATGACTTTCTGTTGTTTGCTTATGAAAGAATCTTTGCCAGAGAGAAGGAAGGAAGAAAAAGGAAAAAGTCCGCCTGTTCCTATTACTTCGCGTCTGGCATTTATTTCTGTGTCCTCCGGGGGCACCGAGGGACATTGCAGTCCTGGGTTTTGCTTTGTTTTCTCTCCACGGCGGGCGGACAGCATGGTGGCTCCCTGCAAGCCCTGGTTTTGGGAACAGTGGTGTTCAGATAGGGCCGTTGCATATTTGTATCATAAAAGTTTTACATATGAGTGTTTGTTTTTTTTAAAGCAGAAGTTTATTTCAGGTCAGGACCTAAGAATACAAAAATAACTCATGCTTCTTCTTCCTTTAGAAGATACAACTAAGTCTGTGGGGTTGGTGCGGAGAGGGGAGATCTGTGCCTCACTTTCTAGTAAATGAACTGAGGCCAGGGAGATGAAGATGTGCCCTTAAGCACCAGGATGCAGTTGGCACTACCATGAGAAGGACAGGAGCTTAGTAAGTATTTTGCCAAGATTGATTAAAAAAGTGAAGGAGAATGAGCAAAAGAAGTTACATTTCAAAGCCAGTGAGGACTGGTTCAAAACTTCAAGAAGAGGTTCCAGCTGCGTAATACGACTCCTGTGTGCAAACACCCACAGTAACGCGTGCTGCGCCCTTTCTAAGTTCCAGACAGTGTTCTGAATTCTTCTGCGCCTTTTCTCATTGAATCGGGTAGATGTTATCCTCGCCCTTGATGATGGGGACCTTGTACATAGAGAACTCAGTTGACCTCCCAAGGTCACGGAGCTAGGAAGTAAATGAGTGGAGACACTCCTGTATTCTGCCTCCAAGCCCCAGCTCTTATCCATTGTGCCCCAGGCCCGAGTTTTACTTTGTAATCCTGACGTGTCCTACATAACTGAGAAAGTTGAGTCAGCAGTGACACCAACTAGAAAATGTGCTGCAGGAGGTTAATTTGGTTTGTTTTGAAAGCAGGCTCCTTCTAGTTCTTCATATATATTGCTCCAATACAATTTATATTATTTTTGCTTAACTCTATATCTTCTCTAAAACCGTGATCACACCAAGTGCTCTTCATCAGCCATGATCCTTATGATGATCGTGACCTCTTCACCCCCTCACAGAAATTGAGTTGGGCTCGCTATGGAGTTATTTTTATCTGGAGAAGATAATACCTTGTAAGGAGACTCTTGGAAGACCTTAGAGTTGATTTATCCTAGTGGTTCAAACTGGTTTAAAGGGAGTCCTCTTTTCAAATAAAATTTTGTGCGTATATAAAACAAGAAAAATCTGGAGAAGGCAGTGTCTGTGCTTGGAGGTCTCTACCCTAATTCTGGGGCTTCGAAGGCATATTTAATGAAAAGTTTGAACGAAGTAGGCTCTTATTTTTTGATTCTTTCCCTGCTTCCTGGCCGGTGGACTACTGGGAAGTATAGGTAATTTGTCCCTTGTCTATTAGATCATGAATTCCATGCGGGTGGGTACCCCATCTCAGTATCATTGGGTACTGGAGAACCAAAAGCAGTGCTTTTTGTATGGTGGGCATTCACCAGACTTGTTCTGGATTAAGTGACATTGAATTGTTGCTTAGCAGCGATAGAATTGGGATTAGATCCAGTCAGGCAACTGTCAGTCAACCATCCTTTTCTTCTGGACCACATGCAGCACTGAGCTCCAGTGTGTTCATTTTGCCTAAAGGAAGTGAGCGTAACCCATTTTCGAGCACGTGAGGCTTGTGAATGGGTTTCTGATGGGATTTGTACAGAGTTCTTATTGGGTACCTTCATATAGCAATTTCACAGTTGATTGCACATGTTTACTCTAAATATATTGTATCTTCTCTTCTGGTATTAATTTTTGCTGCTTTTTATTCCTTGAGTTGGAAAACAAGTCAGATAACATAGGCTTGGGTAGGGAATCTTTTTTCTGCCAAGGGCCATTTGAATATTTATAACATCATGAGGGCCATACAAAATGATCAGCTTAAAAATGAGCCTGATATATTTGGTCAAACGTTTACTTAACTCACCCCTAATGCCTCAGCAGGGCCAGACCAAATGATTTTGCGGACCGTATGCAGCTCGAGGGCCAGACGTTCCCCACCCCTGCAATAAGCGATACTTCATAAACGGCAAACATGGAGCCTGGGCTTGCTTTGGTCTGTGTGCACGTAAATACAGAGCTTTCACTTAATTGTTGCATGAGTTCAGATCAGATTTGATTCCATGTAACAGAAAAACTACAGCAAGGTGGCTTAAATCAGGTAAAAGTTTATTGTTTCCTCATGTTCAGGAAGCCTAGAGAGGTGGTCAGGGAATGGCTGATAAGCTGCTCCCTGTTGTGCATGGTTTGCCTTCCTAATCACTTTAGGCCCAAGGTGCCTGCTCCCATTTATCACATGGCATTGTCTTTTGTTGTAGGAACACTTTCTGGAGGTTACACGCCACTGTTGCTCACATACCATTGGGCTAAATGGAGTAGTATCGTTACACCTAGTTGCAAGGGAGGTTCAGAAATTGCGATCTTTTGTTTCTAGACATCTATATGCTGTTCTAATAGTTGGAGAATCTATTACTGAGAATGAAAGGAGGGTGTCTGGTGTATATGTATTTATGCGTGTGGGCGTGTGCGTGCATCTGTCTGTCTGTCTCTGTGTGTGTCCAATTAACCATTGCTGCTTTCATTATCAATGGTTTGATGAATGTGTGCTTCATTTTCCTCCCCTAAATTCACTAAAAGATTGACTATTTCAGCTAAAATAGTGTTTTTAACCACACCTGTGCTTAAAAAAATGAAAAGATAAACCCAAGGATTAGGAGAAAACACTTGCAAGTTATATATCTCATAAGGCACATAAGATAGCACTTCACCCCCACTCGGAGGGCTACAGTGAAAAAGTCAGATAATAAGTGTTGGTGAGTCTGTGGAGAAATTAGAACTCTTATACATTGATGGTGGGAATTTGAAATGATGTCACTGTTTAGGAAAACAGTTTGGCAATTCTTCAAAAAGTTAAGCATAAAGTCACCCTATGACCTAGAAATTCTACTTCTAGCTGTATATGCAAAAAACCCAATTTCTACATAAAAACTAGCACATGAATGTTCCTAGCAGCATTATTCATACCAGCCAAAAAAGTAGAAATGACTCAAGTGTCTACCAGCCGATGAATGGATAGATAAGATCCGTACAATCAAGTAAGACCTGTAATAAAAAAGGAATGAAGAACTGACATGTGCTGCAATGGGGATGATCCTTGAAAACAGTATGCCAAGTGAAATAAATGCATCACAGAGACCACATATGTATGATTTCATTTATATGAAACATCCAGAACAGGCAAATCCATGTAGACAGAAAGTAGATTAGTGGCTGCCTACGGCTCGGGGGTTTGGAGGGAAGTGGACAGTGACAGCTAATGAGTATGGTGTTGTTGTTTTTTAGGGGGGAGGGATGATGAAAACATTTCAACATTGATTTTGATGTTGGTTATACAACTGAGTGAATATTTTTAACAAGCCATTGAATTGTATACTCGAAGTAGCTAAAATGTGTGGTGTGAATTATATCTCTATAAAAGTCAAATGAAAGGGAACACAGCTTCAAATGAATACTTACCATAACTAAAACAAGATTCTTAAAAATGACTGTAAACATTGACTCAAGGCCAGCCACATTTCAAATACCATGGGCTGTGAAACGGCCATGTCACTCACTGGAGGCTGGAGAGGAGTGCTGCGTGGAGCTGGTTTCCCCGTGGCAAGCTGTAGTCTTTCAGGAGAGGCTGCTTTCTTCTCTGAAGGGGTGAAACCTACTCCCACCTCTAACAATTGTGTTATATAATGTGCTTTTAGCTTGATTGGCAAGCTTGCCACATGTCCCATTGTGCTGTGACCCCCACACATTTGCCTGATAAATAATTATCATTCTTTGAAATTCTCCCACACATCATATTCAGGCACTGCTGAAAGAAAATGTGCTTCTTCCCATTTCACTCTCATTAATCTGACATTTCAAATATTATATTTTGGTTTGATTTTGCCCTGTTCCTAGTATCTCGCTCTTGGAAGGATGGCAAGATACTTTTTACCTTTGTAATTTACCTCTTTATATTTTAACGAAAATGGTGGGAGGGTGAAGTCTCCTGTGTATTTGAAGCATTGTGCGTTTTGGAATGCTTTTATACCAGTGACTTTGTCATCTGTGTGCATGGAAGTGTACTATTTGTCACTTTGAAAGGGTGGGTTAAGAACGTGTTGCTTCCAGAAACCCATGCAAGTGGACTGAATAATAAGAATGTTATTGTAGCCCTGGCCGGCTTGGCTGGTTAGATAGAGCCTGTGGACTTGGGGGTCCCAAGTTGGATTCCAGTCAAGGGCACATGTCTGGGTTGTGGGCTCCATCCCCAGTGGGGGGCGTGCAGGAGGCAGCCAATCGATGATTCTCTCTCATCATTGATGTTTCTATCTCTTTCTCCCTCTCCCTTCCTGTCTGAAATCAAATTAAAAAAATATTACTGTAGCACATTAGCTGTAGTAGTATTTGTGTTTTATTGTGCATGGTGTTTAGACACCGAAACAGTCGTTCACTGTAATTGGCCCTGTGGATGCAAGACTAAACCAGACACTTAAAAGGTCTGATCTTGGAGAACTTACAGACCAGGAGAGTTTACAAACAAATAGTAGTTCAGAAATCTGTTTAAGGTACTTTGGGAGCTGAGAAGCAATTGGGAATGGGGTTGGCTGGGAAAGCTTTACTAGAAAAATTGATGGTTAAATTGAATTTTGAAGATTTAGTATGTGTTTGGAAGCTCAGAGGAAGTGAGGCCCAAGGTAAAAGGAATTATAGAAGTCTTGAGAAAATATATTGAGATAATTTTTTAAGTCAGAGGTTCTCAACTTGTGAGCGATTTTCTGTCTGGGAACCTTTCTTTGCCTTTTATTGCATTTATTGGGGTGACACTGGTTAACAAATTTTATGGATTGTCACAGCTGGGATGGGGAGGGACTGGGCAGGCCATTGGTGCTGACATCTCGTGGATGGAGGCTGCAGTGCTGCTAGATATTTAGCACAGGCCAGCCCCCTATAGCAAAGGTTTATGTGGTCCCAGATGTTAGTAGTGTTGCTGTTGGGAAGCCCTGCTTTTAAAGCATTAAAGACCAACATCTCCAATAAATGTGTGTGGAAGCAGATGGAACTGTACTGTTTTCTTTTACGTGAATATATTTATGAGGTGCATATTTTAATTAAAAAAAAGTGTAACAGTAGCTTAATTAGTTATAGTTCAGGGGATGATTTAAAGCCAGATGGGAAGGGCTGTGTGTGGCTTTGTCCTATCAGGAATGCTGCATCCTCCAAGAACTCTGAGATTTTAGGTGGAGAGAATAGGAAAGGAAATTATTTTTTAAGTAATTTAGATGGGATTAGTAGAACATGGAACAAATAGAATTAGAAACAGCATCTCATGTATATAGGCTTCTGTGTTTTTCAGAAGGGTAAGAATTTGCCCTATAGATGATGATGTTGGTAGTGGATACTGAAAGCCACATTTTATATTGCTTCCAATATTTAAATAGAAGTATAAATTGACATTAATATGAATTTGTTCTTAAAATGCATGCTGAAGGACATTGGAGTCTGGGTCATGGAAAAGTTTTTAGCTTTTGAATAAAGCTGTAATAATTGTGGACATGTGTTTTCATTTCTCTTGGATAAATATTGTGGAGTGGGATTTCTGGGTCTATGGTGTGTGTGTGTGTGTGTACAGATAAGTATGTATATATTTGTGTATTAGTATATATATGTATGTGTGTATATTTGTATCTATATGTTTGACTTTTTAGGAATTTGACAGTTTTCTAAAGTAGTTTTATCTTCTCACCAGCAATGTATGAGAGTTCCAGTTTTCCACCCTCATACCAACTTTTCATTATGTATTATTTCCCATTTTAGCAATTCATGGCTAGTGATGTTGACTACACCTTTCTTGTGCTTTCTGGACATTTCTATTTCTTCCATTGTGAGGTGTCTATTCAAATATTTTGCTCATTAAAAAAATTATGTTGTAGGTCTTTTTATTTTAAATAACCTGGATACAAATGTTTTATCAAATATATCAATTGTGAGCATTTTCTCAGATCTGTGGTTTGCCTGTTCATTTTCTTCATAGTGTCTTTTGATGAGCAGAATAGTCTAATTTGGCTGAAATGGAATTGATCAGTTTTTTAAAACTTTATTGGTAGAACTACTTGCTCTAAGAAGTCTTCCCCCCCGCCCCCCAGGGTTGCTAAGATATTTCTCCATATTTTCTTAGAAAAGCTTTTTCATTAGTCTATGACTCATGAAAATTTTGAGGAGGATGCATGTAATGATCTGTGGAGGTTGAGTGTTACTTTTTTTTTTCTTATACAGATATTCAGTATTTCTAATGCCATTTGTTGAAAAGGGCTTTCCTGTCATTGAATTATTTTGGCACTTTTGTCGCAAATTATCTGTGTATGTATAGGTCTGTTTCTGTTAATAGATTCTCTATTCTGTTCATTGATCTATTGGTCTGTCCTTTTGTCAATTCCACACTGTCATTATTACTGTAGTTTTATAATAGTAAGTCTTAGCCGGGTTGTGTGATTCCTCTGTTTTTTTTTTTTTTTTTTCAATATCATTTTGGCAGTTCTATGTTCTTTGTGTTTCCATCTAAATTTTATAATCAGTTTATTTTCACAAAATAGCTACAGGCCAATACTATCAATGGTGGAGTATTGATAATTCATGAGTATGACTTTTCATTTATATAGTCTTTAATTTCTCTCAGTAATTGTTTTCAATACAAGGTTCATGGATATCTTTTGTTAAATTTCCCTAAGTATTTTATGTTTCTGGATGTTATTTTGAAAGTCAGGTGTTTTAGATTTCATTTTTCAAAATACTGTTGATACATGGAAATGCAGTTGGTTTTTGTGTCCTATAATATTGCTAAGTTCATGTATTTTTTTTTCTTAGTAGTTTCTTCAGGATTATTTTATGTACACAATGGTATCATATGTGAATAAAGGCAGCTTTCTTTCTCTTCATTCTGTATGTCTTTTTATTTCTTTTTTTGGTCTAATTGCATTGCCAAGACCTCCAATAATATGTTGAATAGAAGTGGTGATTTGGGGCATCTTGCCTTATTCTTGAACTTTAGGGGAAAAGCATTTTTATTTTTTCACTTGTAAAGTACAATGTTAGCTGAAGATTGTAGATGCTTTTATGATGCTGAGGAAGTTTTTGTATATTCCCAGTTTTCATCATGAATAGATGTTGACTTTTGTCAAAGTATTTGTCAGTGTCAATTGAAAGGATCATTAAATAATTTTGTTGAATCTGTTAATAGGTGAATGGCAATGAATTTTCTAAGTGAAACTAACCTTGCATTCCTGAGACAAACTCTACTTAGTCATGCTGTATTAACCTTTATGTATATTGCTGTATTCATTTGGCTTATATTTGGTTAAGGATATTGGTATTTATGTTCATGAGGGCTATTGGGTGTTATATTCTTGTTTTGTAATGTCTTTGTCTGGATTTGACATCGGGGTTATGGTGGCTTCATAAGACATGGGGAGTTTTCATTCTTGCTCTGTTATTTGAAATTGTCTGTGTAATATTGGTATTACTTCTTTCTTAAATTTTCGTGAGAATTTACCAGTGAAGCCATGATGGGCTGAATGTGTGTGTGTGCGCGCGTGTGTGTGTGCGCGTGTGTGTGCGTAGTTTAAAAATTACAAGTTCAGTTTATATAGTGAGTAAAAGGATCATTCAAATTTTCTATTTTTCTTTTGTTAGTTTTGATAAACTGGTTTTTGAAGGGATTTGTTTATTTCTGCTAAGTTGTTGACCTACTGGCATACATTTCTTCATAATAGCCACGTATTTTAATATCTATACGACCTATAGTGATAACTCCTTTTTTCAAGCTTGATACTGGAGATTAAAAAAATTCTTGGTAAGTTTTGCTTAGTTTTTCAATGTTGATATTTATTTTAGATACATCATATTGTCCATTTTATATTTCATTGGTTTCTACTTTTTATTTAGTTTTACTAGCTTTGGATTTTGTTTTTCATTTAATCACTTCTTAAGATGGAAGGGTTGATTTTCCATGTTATTTTTGTTTATTTTGTGTGTTTTATTTTATTTTATTAAATCTTTATTGTTCAGATTATTACAGTTGTTCCTCTGTGGTTTTGAACTCTATATCCAGTAATTTGCTTTCCTCCATTTCTTTCATTTGTGACCTATTTCTTTGTGTCCACTTTTTGGCTGCATCCCTGAGTTGATAGAGTGGCTTTGTTTGCTAGGTGTCCTATAGGGCCCAGTGGCTCAGCCTCTCCTGTTACCTGAGGTGTACACTCTTGGTGCACCCCTTTGTGGGCTGTGTGCACAGTCTTGTTGTAGTTAAGCCTTGATTGTTGTTGGTATCACTGGGAGGAATTGACCTCCAGGCCAATTGGCTGTGAGGATCAGCTGTGTCTGTGATGGGAGAACTTCTGTGCTGGAGACACCCTTACGAGGCAAGACTTGCTTCAGTGGGACTTTGGTGCTCACTGAGTAAGCCCCCTGAGTGTGTCCTTTATGGATCTGAGGAGTTGTAATCTGGATGGTCCTACTCTGACCCCTGGGTACACTGGCTCTTGGATCTCCAAGGAGGTGCTAATTTAGCGTCTACCTGAGGCCACCCAGCAGGAGCTACAGAGAGATCTGCAGATTCCTCTTCTTTGTTTGGGTTTCGGAGGTGCCCAGATGAGGCCCAGCTGTGAAGCAATGCAAGCTGCTGTGGGGCCTTGGGCCTTCTTTTGGATGTTCTGGGTCTCTCTGACTCAGCTGAAGTTTGATAGGTAAGTTTAGATTTCAAAGGACCAGGCCATTCATATGCAAAAGCCTCTGCACACAGCTTGGATGGGGTGGAGTCACATTGTGGAGCAAACAGCAATGGCTTCCTGGGGGCCTCTTAGGTCAGGGCTGATGGGAGTTCTGCCCTAAGTGGCCCCCGGGTCTCAGTGTCCATTGGTAATTGCTGCAAGCACCTCTGAGAGAAAGCTGCCCTTGAGTTCTACCCGCTGCCAGACAGTCCAGTTTCTCTCCGTATGAGTCTGGGTCCTCAGTGTCTCACCCAGAACTGGAGTTCAGAGCAGTCGGGAGCTTGTGTCTCCCTCCGGATTGAAAAAGCCAGCCACGTACTCAGTTGCCAGCCCTCTCCATGCGCGCGTGCCTCTGTACCTCTGCACTTTACTTCCGCAGCTCCTCTGAGTCTCAGTGTGCTTTTCTCTTCCCTTCTAGTTGTAGAATTTCCACTTAGCCAGCCTTCCTGTGGTTCTTGATGATGTCCGTTTTGTCTTTTAGTTGTAGTTTTGAAGTTGTGCGAGGCAACAAGTTCAGGTGTTTACCTATGCCGCCATCTTGGTTTCTCCTTTGTGGTTTTCTATATATAGTATCATGTCATCTGTGAATAAGGACAGTTTTACTTCTTCTTTTCAAATTTGGATGCCTTTTATTTCTTCTTCTTGTCTGATCGCTATGGCTAGTACTTCTAGTACTATATCGTACAGGAGTGGGGAAAGTGGGCATCCTTGTGTTGTTCCTGTTCTTAGGGGAAATGAGTTTAGTTTTTGCCCATTGAGTATGATGTTGGCTGTAGGTTTGTCATATAGGGCTTTTATTATGTTGAGGTATGATCCCTCTATTCCCACTTTGCTGAGAGTTTTTATCAAGAAAGGGTGTTGGATTTGTCAAATGCTTTTTCTACATCAATTGATATGATTAAATGATTTTTGTCTCTCAGTTTGTTTATGTGATGTATCACAGTTATTGATTTGCGGATATTGTACCATCCTTGCATCCCCGGAATAAATCCCACTTGGTCATGGTGTATGATCTTTCTAATGTATTGCTGAATCCAATTTGTTAGAATTTTGTTGAGGATTTTAGCATCTGTGTTCATTAAGAATATTGTCCTATAGTTCTCTTTTTTTTTGTGGTGTCTTTATCTGGTTTTGGGATTAGGGTAATGTTGGCTTCATAGAAAGAGCTTGGAAGTGTGCCTTCCTCTTGAATATTTTGGAATAGTCTGAGGAGGATAGATTTTAGTTCTTCTTTGAATGCTTGGTAGAACTCTCCTGTAAAGCTGTCCGGACCAGAGCTTTTGTTTGCTGGAAGATTTTTGATTGCTGTTTCAATTTTTTTGGTAGTTATTGGCCTATTCAGGGTTTTTTATTCTTCTTGGTTGAGTGTTTGGAGCTTGTATTTTTCTAAGAATATGTCCCTTTCATCTAGGTTGTCCATTTTGTTGGGATAGAGTTGTTCATAGTATTTTTTCATAATCATTTGTATTTCTGTGGGATCAGTTGTTACTTCACCTCTTTCATTTCTGATTTTGTTTATTTGGGTCTTCTCTCTTTGCTTCTTGGTGAGCCTGGCTAGAGGTTCATCAATCTTGTTTATCCTTTCAAAGAACCAGCTCTTGGTTTTGTTGATCTCTTTTTTTTTGTCTCTATGTAGTTTATCTCCCCTCTGATCTTTATTATTTCCTTCCTTCTGCTTATGCTGGGCTTTTCTTCTTGCTCTCTTTCTAAGTCTTTGAGTTTTATGGTTAGATAATTTATTACCATTGTTTCTTGTTTTTTGAAGCAGGCATTAGAACTATGAACTTCCCTCTCAGGACTGCTTTCAGTGTGTCCCATAGATTTTGGATTGTTGTGTTTTCATTGTCATTTGTTGCCATGATGTTTTTTATTTCTTCTTTGATCTCTCTGGTAACCCATTCATTTTTTAATAGCATGCTATTTAGCCTCCAGATGTTTGATTTTTTAAATTGTTTTTATTGTAGTTGACTTCTAGTTTTATGACATTGTGATCTGTGAAGATGCTTGATATAATTTCTGTCTTCTTGAATTTGAAGAGACTTTGCATGTGTCCCAATATATGGTCTATCTTTTGAAAATGACCCATGTGCACTTGAGAAGAATGTACCATATTTTCCGGCATATAAGACGACTGGGAGTATAGAAGATTTTCCTGGGTTAAAAAGTCATCTTATACGCCAGAAAATACGGTATATTCTGTGGCTTTGGGGTGAAATGTTCTGAAGATGTCAATTAATTCCATCTGATCTAGTGTGTCATTTAGGATTGATGTTTCTTTGTTGATTTTTTGTTTAGAGGATTTGTCCAGTGGTGTTAGTGGGACCCCCTACTATGACTATATTGCTGTTAATCTCTCCCTTGATATCCTCCGAAGTTTTTTTTTAATGTATTTGGGTGCTCCTGTATTGGGTGTGTATATGTTTACCAGAGTTATATCTTCTTGTTGGATTGCTCCCTTTAGTATTATGAAGTGGCCTTCCTTATCTCTTGTTATGGCCTTCACTTTGAGATCTAATTTGTCAGATATAAGTATTGCTATCCCAGCTGTTTTTCCATTTCCACTCGCTTGAAAAAACCTTTCTCCATCCCTTCACCATCAGTCTGTGTAAGTCCTTTCTTCCGAGGTGGGTTTCATGTAGATAGCAGATATATGGGTCATGTTTCCTTATCCACTCAGCTACCCTATGTCTTTTGATTGGGGCATTTAATCCATTTACATTTAAAGTTATTATTGATAGGTACTTGTTTGTTGCCATTTTTGTTTTTTATGCCTGTGTTCCTTCTTCGCTTCCTATTTCTTCTTTTTACAGCAGACCCTTTAGCATCTGTTGCATTGATGGCTCGGTGGTGATAAACTCCCTTAGTCCTTTTTTTGTCTGTGAAGCTCCTGATTTCACCCTCAATTTTGATTGATAGCCTTGCTGGGTACAGTATTTTTAGATTCAGACCCTTCCTTTGCATGATTTTGTATATTTAATCCATTCCCTTTTGGCCTGATGTGTTTCTGTTGAGAAATCAGTCGCTAGTCTGATGGGGGATCCTTTGTAGATAACTTTCTGTCTCTCTCTGGTCGCTTTTAAGATTCTTACTTTGTCGTTGGTGTTTGCCAATTTAACCTTTTGCACTTGGATGTCGAGTGTGACTCGACACGGTTAGCATTAGAATAAAGGAATCGAGAAAAACGCAAGCGAGTGCAAAGGGTTAATTATAATGTGCCTTGGCGTCGGACTTTTGTGGTTCATCTTGTTTGGGACTCTGAGCTTCTTGGACTTGTGTGAGTTTTTTCTTCCCTATTTTCTGTCATTATTTCTTCAAACAGGTTTTCTATTCCTTGCCCAGTTTCCTCTCCTTCTGGCACCTTTATTATGTGGATGTTGTTTCATTTCGTGTTGTCCCAAAGTTCCCTTAGGCTCTCCTCCTGTTTTTTTTTTTTTCTAGATGCTGCTCTGCTTGGGTATTTTTTCCTACCTTGTCTTCTAGCTCACTGATGCGGTCCTCCACTTCTTCTAGTCTACTGTTGGTGCTTTCTATTGAGTTCTTTATTGCAATGATGTCGTTTTTCATTTCTTCTAGGTTCTTCTTCATTTTCTCTTGGTTCTTACACATATTGTTGAATTTGTCTTCCATTCTTTTCAGCGACCTTATGACCTTTCTCTGAATTCTTTCTCTGACATATTGCTTGCCTCTATTTCATTTACTTCCTTTTCTGGTGATGCCTCCTTTTCTTTCGTATGTGGGCTGTTTCTTTGTCTCCCCATGATCTCTCCTCTCCTGGTGTCTGGTTATGTAGCTCTGTCTCTCCTGCACTGAATTAAAGGCACAAAGTACAACACAATAAGGCACAACGCACAAGGCACTGAACACAAATGTATACTAATGTATTCACAATACTAATAAACCCAAATAAAGGTGACCATCAGAGAAAAGAGAATTAGGGGATTAAAAAAAAAGAGAGAGAGTGCAAAAATGATATTGAGGAAAGGAAAAAAGTAAGAAAGAAAGAGGATAAAAAAGAAGGGGGAAAAACTATATGGGGAGAAAATTTAATAGAACAACAACTAATCCAAAAAAATGCAAACAACTAACACCCAGAGATGAATGCAAACTACAAACGACAACTAATAACAAGCGAGGAGAGGAAATACAGAAGCAAAAAATAAAAAAATAAAAAAGAGAAACAATCACACAAACAAAAAATACAATCTAATCAACAATAGGACAGAGAGAAAGAAGGGCAAAACTAAACAAAATACAACCAAAAAAAGATAAAAGAAAACAAAACAAAAACAAAACAAAAAAACAAAAACTTACAAAAAAAGGAAGAGAGAAAAAATTGGATAGAGAAGAGAGAAGTGTATATGGACTTGGAGCAGGGGATCAGAAATTAGATATATAAGTAGGATGAATTTTTAACAGGGGGTAAAAAGAAGGAATAGGGAAAATCTAAAGCAGGAATAGTGTAGGAGATACAGGACAACAAAAGGGGAAAAGTGAGGAAGAGAGTATTGGCATAAAGTTAAAGTTGAGATAGAGTAAAATGATGCTAAAGGAAAAGTGAAAATAGAATGTAGAACATTAATCCCAAACTAAAATGAAATAAAAATAAAGAGAAAATAAAATGAAACTTTAAAAAAAAGGTAAAATAATAGTAGTAATAATACCGATTAAAAATAAAAATATAATAATTAAAGAGGTAAAATCAAGTGAGGAAGAAATAAAAAAAATATTTAGTTTCTTAAGTAAAAGATAAAAAATGAAAATGTTCAGTAGTGAAGGTCATTCACTCCCTCTGCTGTTCTGTTTGGCACGCCTGTTTCTTGTCAGGTATTCAGGACAGTATTGAAGTTCCTTGCGTTCCACTGCTCCTCTGTGTGGTACACCACAATCCTGTTTTTAAGCAAGCAGTATTTCTTTGTTTCTCAGCCTGCCTTTAGTTGTATTTACACAAGAGTCAATTTGTGATTCAACCTCTGGGGGGCAGTGTTTCTGTAGTGACATCAGGGCTATATATCCTCTCTACCCAGTATTTAGATTTTGTTTTCCCTGCCACAATTAATACTGGTTTGTGGAGTGGACTGCCCCAGAGCTGGTTTTCTGGTCATTTCTCCCTGCTCTGATCCCCAGGTTCCACAAAAACAACTTTCCCCTGCAGTCTCTGAGAGTGTTTTTAATTGAATGATCCTCTGTACTGGGCTTAGTAATCAAAAGCAAGGACTTAAAGAGTAAAAGGAGCCAGAGTAAGCACATGAACTTGTGACTTTTTTGCCCCGGTACTGCACGTGACTCTGCACAGGTCTGTGCGCACGTCTTTTCCCCCGGCACAGCGCAGCCGGTTTACTGGTAAAACTTCAGGCTGCCTTTCTGTGCCCAGCCCAGCTATGGGTTGATTTCTAGAGTTCCCTTCTGCCAGCAGCCCTGTGGACCCCCTTCCACATTTGTGGACTACGCTGGCCCCAGTGGCCGTGGATTTTGTGGGGCGCAGACTTCCTCTGAACCTCTAGATCCCTCTGCGCACATTTCTCCCTCCAGCCTGGCTCGCAGACCTCACCTTTCTCTGGGAGAAATCTGACCTTTCCTTGAGAAGGTGCAGAGCTTATCTGAGTCTGTGGATTTGCACTGCTTGAGACCCGGTGTTTGTGGGTTCGCAGCTGGCCCCTGGGTGTTGGGGTTGTAGGGTCCCGGTAGGTATCCGATTCTTCCCGGTTGAAGATAAGGCTAGGCTTCCGATCACAGCCACTCTCCCCTTCAATATGGCGTGGTCTCTGCAGAGCCGCTCGCTCCCGGAGAGATTTCAGCAGCAGTGGAGGCTGCCCGTCGGGATCCCCATCCAGCAGTCCCCAACAGTTCCTTGGAATATAGCTGTCCCTCACTCACAAATAGACACTCCCCGTATGTCCACACACTCTCCTTTCGTTCTCTCACTCACACACTATCTTGCAGCCTGCCTTCCTGTTGGCAGCCATCTTTGATCCTCTGCTAATAAACTTTATCTTGAAATCTGCCTTGTTCAATATTAATAGAGCCACATGAGCTTTCCTTTGCTTAGTGTTTACATGGCAAATCTTCATTCACCATTTTTTTTACCTGTCTGTCTTTGTTTAAACTTCGTTGTTTATAAACAGCACATAATTGAGTCCTGCTTTCAAAAAAAATCCAGTCTTTTGATTTTTTATCAGGGTTTTAGTTCATTTATGTATAATGTAATTAATAATTTGTATGTGTTTAAGCCTACCACTGTTTTTTTTCCCTGTTGGTCCTGTTTATTCTTTATTCTTCCTTTACTTTTCAGTGGTTTCAATCTTTTTAGTATTTCATTTAATCTCCTCTGTTTGATTTTTCATTATGCCTCTCTGTGTGTGCATTTTTACTAGTTATCCTAGAGAGTGTAACATCAACTTTGAAATTATCATTGTATCTACATTTTCGTAAACAATATAAGAACCTTATAACAGTATACTTCTAATTATCTATTTTGCTTCTGTGCTCTTGTTATATTTTAATTCTGCCTACACTATTTTAATTCTGCCTACACTATGAACCCAATAACACTCTACAACTTCTAACTTATGAAATCAATAATCAGTAATCTTTTAAAGAAATATAACATTTTACTTATATATACGTATTTCCACACATATATACTAGTATGAGGGGGTGTGTGTGTGTGTGTGTGTGTGTGTATGTGTTGTGTGATTTTTTTTGGGTCTTTTCTTTTTTATACCAACATGTTTATTATCCACTCTGATTGTCTTCATTCTTTTAAGCAGAACTGAATTTTTAACTTGTGCCATTTCCCTGAAGTTCTTTAAGCTAAATTAATTTGAGCATTTCTTGTAATGCAGGACTGCTGGAGAAGAATTCTTAATGTTCTGTCTGTCCGAAACTGTCTTTATTTTGCCTTCATTTTGGATGCATACATAATTCTACAATGAGAGTTTCTTTCCCCCCAGCACTTCAAAGAAGTTGTACCATGTTTCTCAGGCCTCCATTTTTCCCCCATGGCTAGTCATCCATCTTTCTTATTGTTCCCCTATATGCTGTCTTTTGCTTTTGCTGCTTTCAAGATTTTCTTTTTATAATGTGCCTAAGTGTGGTTTTCTTTGTTTTATCCTGCTTGGGGCTTATTGAAATTCTTGGTATGTGAATTGATATATCTTATCAGTTTTGGAAAATCTTAGCCATTATCTCTTCAAATCGTTCTTCTGCTCAATTTTCTCTTTGTTCACATTCTAGGATTCTGATTGCATCATGTTAGACTATTTGATACTTGTTTCAGACAGACCTGAAGGATTTTAATTGATGGAAGTGACTGAGTGACAAGATGGTGAGGCTGATGCCACTGGAAGAAAACTTTTATTACTTAGTTTCCGAGACAATAAGCCAGGTCACGCCATAAAGATCCATGTGGGCAAACATCAGGTTTGGGTCAGGAGTCAAGATTGGCTAGTTTGAATAATATTGGTGAGCACTGGGCTATAGGGGTGGTTTCTGGTTGTCTGGTACCTGGCCCTGGGGTGATATAGGGCAGGGGAAATTGGGTTGGTGGGAATTCAGTAAAGGGAATGGTTGTGGATATAGACTCAGGCTTGGTTGGTTTGCACATGAAAGGTGTCCTTCTGAAGTCTTCATCATTATTTTATTTTCCATTCTTGCATATCCATTTGTCTCTTTTTAATAGTTTCCAATTCTTTGCTGAAATTCCCTTCAGTTTATGCATGCTGGCCACCTTTTTTAGGTTTCTGTCCGATCTCCCCATATCTGGGTTATTTCTAGGTTTGGTTCTCTTGACTTAACTACTTCCTCTTTTGACATTGGGTTACATTTTCTTATTTTCTTGCTTGCCTTGTATTTTTTTTTTTTTTGGTTGAATGCCAGATATTGTGTGTAAGAGCTTAGAGACTAAAGTAATATTTATACCTGATAAAGAGCTTGTCCAGAAGTCTTCGCATCGTAAAAAAAAAAAAAAAAAAAAAGAGCTTGTCCATTTTCCCATCAGGCTACTAATGTGCAAGGCTGTCACTTCAGTTGGTATTGAGCTGATTAATAGCTTTTCTGCCTAGTATTCTTTTGTAATATTAAGAATTTTCTGGTAGAATCTCCTTATGTCTGAATAAAACTGAACAGAGAGAGATCGACCTTTGGTCCTGAGAATCAAATGTGAAGGAAACAGACCAAATAGTTAACTGTGCTGTCTTGGAAGTGGAATTAGGATGGGGTGAAAGTGACTTTCTGGTTTTGTAACAATAAATATGTATTTCTTTCATAAATGAAAATTTAATCATTGCTACCACCTCATGCCCATTAGGATGGCTTTTCCACACAACACAGTTCTCCAGTTCTTTGCAGAGACCAACTGAAGTGTCCTATAACTGAACTCATTCTGACAATAACCAGAGTCAGCATAGATCCCACCAATTAGGGGCTCAGTCCCACAAGCCTGCCCTCTCCCAATATGGTGCCATTTACAAGTCCAGGTCAACACCTGTGCTTTTGGCTGACTGTTTATAAATTGAGGGTTACCATGATCCTCTCGGGTTCAATAATAAGTTGGGCCCTGGCCAGTGTTGCTTCGTGGTTAGAGCATTGGCCAGTCTACCGAAGGGTCTTGGGTTCCATTCCTGGTCAAGGGCACCTGCCTGAGTTAAAGGTTTGCTCCCCAGCCCTGGTCAGGGCTCCGGCAGGAGGCAACCGATCGATGTGTCTATCTCACATGAATATTTCTCTCTCTCAAAATCAATGGAAAAAATATCCTCAGTGAGGATTAACAACAAACAAAAAAAATATATATAGGGATCTCACAGAACTCAGAAAAATAGTTCATTTGCTATTGTCAATTTATTACAGAAGAGGATATTTAAAAATCTATAAATTAACAGCCAGATAGAGAGATATATTGGACAAGGTATGGGAGGCGGGGCTTGGAGCTTCCATGCTCTTTCTGAGCATGCCACACGCCCAGCACCTCCGTGTGTTCGTCAGTTTAGAAGCTGTCCAAATCCTAGGGATTTTTGTAGAGGCTTCCTTGTGTAGCAGATGATTGATCAAATCATTGGCCATTAGTGATTGAGCTCATTTTCCAGCCCCTCTCCTTGCCTAAGAAGGGTAGGGGAGGATAGGGCTTAAAGTTCAAAATTTCCAATCTTGTGGTTGGTTCCCTAGGCAATCAGCCCCCATCATGGGCCTATCCAGGAGCCCCCAGCCTCATCATCTCAATAGTGTGCAAAAAGAGACAGAGATTGCAAAGGTTTTTTAGGAGCTGTGTGTTAGAAAATGGGATCAGAGACCATATATATATTTATTACTATGTCACACCCAGCACTTCTGCTGCTGGGTGTATGCCAAAAGAACTGAGAACAGGGTCTTGAGGAGATCTTTGTATGCCCATGTTAACAGCAGCCTTGTTTACAATAATCCAAAGGCAGAAGCATCCCAAGTGTCCATTGAGAGATGAATGGATGAGCACATGCATACAACAGAATATACAACAGAATATTTTTCAGCTTCACAAAAGAAGGAAATTCTGAAATATACTACTCTATCGATGATGAAAATGGAGGATATTATTCCAAGTGAAATGAGCAAGTCACAAAAAGACAAATACTGTGTGATTCCACTTATACGTGTTAACTAAAGTAGTCAGATTCATAGGCTCAGAAAGTAGAAGGATAGTTGTCTGGCGCTGGGAAGGAAGGGGAATGGGTAGTTCTTTATGGGTACCGAGTTTTAGTTTTAGAAGAGGAAGAGTTCTGGAGCTTAGCTGCTCAAAATGTATTCAACCCTGTTGAACTGTACAGGTTGTTATATTGTAAATCAGAAGACGCCTTAATCAATAAGCCACATTTATTTGGAGTCCTTTTCATTTCGCTAGCGCTAGGGGGCCCAGAGGAAATATTGCTTCTCAAATTCTGGGGCCCAGTATGGTGGAAATCTTTCCTATTTATATGTTTTTCATCTCTTTGTTTTCCAAATTTGGAATGAGACTTCCAGACCTTCTGAGAAAAGGTCCTGTGTGCTGGGACCGGGCCGTGAGACCATATCTCAAGACCTGGCCTGGCGCCAGCACTGACAACTCTGGCTGGGGCATAGTTTATGGCCTCTCTGGAATGGGGAGTAGTCTTATTTTTCCCTATTATTTAAGCAAGCAAACATTTACAGACGCCAGAATAGCAGGGTTAAATTTTAAACAGCAGTTTTTACCCAAGATGGAGGTTACTATGCTTCAAGGTAACATGGTTAAGATCGTAAATTTTACGATGTTTATTTTCTCCTAATTAAAAAATTAAAAAAAAAGAAAGAAACCAAGTTACCATCATAAAACAATAGAGAGTAGAAAAGGAGATTTGTTTTCAGCAGCCGAAGAATAACCTGATTGTTTCATGTCTTTCAGGCCCGGTGTTGCCCTGACCATGCAGGCATTTTCAGAAGAGGAGAGGAAGCAGTGGCTGGAAGCTCTGGGTGGAAAAGAAGCTGTAAGAATAATCAGTGGTTGAGTTTAATTTCAAATCCCGTAGAGTTGACTTGTGTTCATTTTCCTGTTATTTTTATTTTATAATATTTGAAAAAAGTTCCCTGCTGAAACTGGTGCTTGCATTAATCTCAGACCTGTTCAGAATTCGAGTAATTTGGCTTGAGACGGCAGCAGCACAGAGACTGGTGTATCATTAGTTTTTATTTTCGATTTTTCATGACTTGCCACTCTGATTTGCTCTGCTTGGGGAAGTCATCTGAATTCTCCGTTTCTTCTCTGCTACCTGACAGTACTTTGGGTGGTGAACACAATAAAGGCTTGCAATTTATTTTTATCTCAGTGGAGGTGAAATAGTAAATACGAGGCAGGGCAGGCAAGTCCTATAAGCGACTGCTGTAATTACGTTGCTTGCTTTAACAATTGGTGATTTAGCCTAATGGAATACTGTACACAATGTTATGCAGCCTTAGTGAATGGGCCTGTGTATTTGGATCGGTTTGAGGAATAAAGTCAGGAATATAGATCCAGAGGCACAGAAATCCAGTCTGTTTGCGCCACTACTTTCATTTCAGTGGCCTTTGGGAGTTGAGATTGGGCAGATCATGTGTTGAACTGGGGACTTAGGGTCATTATAGAAACAAATCTATATAGAAATAAATCTGTTGCCAAAGGCAGTCTCACCTTGAAGACATATATAACCCTTCTGTAGAGTAAAGAGCCAAGTAATCCATTCGAGATCCACAGATAAAGGCAAGTCTGCAGAAAGAAATACAGTCATGCACTGCAGATATGCACCACATATGCTACGGTGGTCACACAGGATATAATGGAGCTGAAAAATTCCCATTGTCTATCGAAGGCTTTGTGATGTATGACACACATGTTTGTGCAGAGATGCCTTTGTAAACAAACCTACTGTGCTGCCAGTAGTATTAAAGTAGAGTCCCATTTACAATTACTATAGTAGGCTACAGCATCTAGGTATATGCTCACACAATGATACTATCACCTAACAATGCATTCTCAGAACATAGCCCCTTTTGGTAAGCGGCACATAACTGTGTTCAGCTGTGTATTTACGTGGCAACAGTTAAGGTACTGTGTAGTTTTTTCAGGTGCTATATATGCCTTGCACATAATGGGGAGGCGTTAGAATTCTTAGAGGCATCCTGGAGTGATCACCTATCTATTTCAGATGTGGTTATTTACATTATGGGCCCGAGTCATCTCTGTATTAAGTAAAAACCAGGTTTTAGAAAAAATGAGCTTCACCTTACGGATCAAAATGCAGCAATGTCTTTGTCCTTCTAGAGTTGTCAGGCTCAGGCTGAGCATTTCATATTCGCATGGACTTTCAAGAAGTTCCCTAAGGATCGTGATCCCTTCACCTTGTTTTTGCTCCCTCAGTGAGAGACGGAGTAGGCTAGCTGTCTCTACATTAGAGCATATGATGGGAATTCCCCAATACTAGTGTACTTTTTGCAGGGTCCTAGGTGTGCCTACATTTTTATTGATTTGTTAAAAATACTGTTTCTCCTTTTTTCTCTCTTAGCTGCTCCATAGTTTTAATAGAGCCATCATCCCAAGACCAGAAGGAAGTAAGTGCTAATTTATAAAACGAACTGTTTGCCTCCTTTTTCCATGAATGTCTTTGTTTTCATTACCGATGCCAGACTGTTGCTGGGTGCTCACTCTCTGCACCCCTCTCCACGCTAGCCCTCCAGATACTATGTGTATTTTGCCTTATCCACTGGCGACCTGTTCAGATTTTCCTGGGCTTTTGTAACCCTCATTGATCCCATCTCTGAGCATTAAAATAAATTAATTCTCCACAATAAATTTCTCTAAAAACCCTAAATATATTCTGTCATTCACTTTGATATTTATTCTTGTAGCCATACACGAACACATAGGGGTGTCAGGGGTGCATCTTCGTAAGTTCCTGTTGGTAGGAGCTGCTTATCAGGTCTCTTATTGGCCACAGCTCCCTTACCCTTGATACCCTTTATCCTTAGAGTCTCTGCGTGTGGCTCCACAAATAACATATCATGGCCCCTTAGAAAAGAACAATGACCAAACATACTCAGATATTCTAGGACAGTGATTTTCACATGCATTGTACGTATGCACTAGAGGAAAATGAAATACTGCTTGGCTCTGTAGTCTGGATTTTACTGAGATAAACCAAACATGGTCAGATTTTCTAGATTCTTTATGAATTTACTTTTGATATCTTTGGAGAAATTAAGACTGCATTTATCACATGTCCACAGTTTGGAGATTATGTCACATAACGTACAATTTCAGAATTACCATGATGTGCATATCACTTGAGCCAGCATATGAATAAAATGACATCTTTTCTAGCCTGGCGCTGGAAAGGGACAGTGTGCACGCAAGGTTGTAAATGTACTGCAGCATCTTCTTAACTTCTTTCTGCCCTCCCTCCTCCTTCTCCTTTCCCTCTTGTCTTTCTCCCCTCCCTCATCCCTCCTTCCCTCCCTTCCTTCCTCTTTTCTTTCTTTCTCTCTCCCCTCTTTACCTACTTTCCCCTATCTCTCTCTTCTTTCTCCTTCTCTCTTTTCTTTCTTCTTTTTTTTAAAATAGAGAAATGGAAACATGCCTTTAAAAAAGTTTTGCCAAACAGAAAGAATCACTCGCATTTTCTCAGCAAACCACTGCCCGATTTTCCTCATTAAAATTATTTTCAAGCTTAGCATTAAACCTGCAAAATTTGTATTCATGGGTTGTTCATGCTATCCCTGCTGAGAGGCAAGAGTTAGCATTACTTATGTTCCCTAGTTATAAATGCAGAACTAAAGTATTTGCTTTCCCTGTTTTCATTTTGACACAAGAATTATCTTTTATTAGGTGCTGAAATATGCCAGCCTAATCCGTAGGCAAGAGTCTGTATTAGAAAAAAACTAATATTATATTTTCAAAATAATCTACTATACGAATCATCTGTTCTAAATTCATTGTGAAAACAATAAAATATTAAATGCTTAGAGCATGGAATGAAATATGAAATTCTTTTTGAAGCTCATGACCCAAATAATGTTTTCAAAAAGTGTTTCTTAAATATTTTCCCCTAGGTTTTAAGAAAATAGTGTATGTTATTTCTCCAACTGTCAAGTAATTTTAAAACCTTTCCTCATATATAACTTTTTAAAACCTCCACTCGTATATAATTAAAAAAAAGCTGTTGTTGGAATTTTGGCAAAATTAACTATTAACTATTTCCATATAGCTTCCCTTAAAGGTTTTGTATCACTTTCTTTTCCATTGTTTGATGTAAGTTGTATTTATTAATATAAATATTGTTTTAAACTGGAAATTTATTGATATTGATAGTAAATGGCCTAATAGTCCAGTAAGCACTCCTCTAAATATTTGAAATTGTCATTTACATTATTTAAACAGGGAATACATGGCTTTTGGCTTTCTTTTTCTTAATAGGAAAATAAAAATTAAATTGAGTTTAAATAAATTTTCTTGTTTTTGTAAGGAAGAGAAATGTAAGTAATTAATTGTGCCCTTCATGTTTTATCACTATTTCTTTCAGGTGCACAGTTGGATAAAATGGGATTCACAATTCTCAGAAAGTGCATCAGTGCAGTTGAAACACGAGGTAATGTGATTGTCTGAGTCATTTTATTCATGAAAGGTGACAGGTATGTGAAATCTGAGAGATGTTTGAAATGCTCATTGCATGGTTGAGTGTCGTAAAGGGAAATACATAGAAGAAAGGGCACATTCTCCGTGTCAGAAATTCCGTTGTTCATTTATGGTGTCAGGATGGGGCTTTCTTTTTCACTTACATACTCCTCCCTGCACTGAAAAGGAGAATTATGGAAGAATCATCAGTGTTGGACTGCCAATCTTAATCACCTTTTGTTCATGCACTATTGAGATATTCCCATCTTCCATGGTCATGTTGGCCTCCATCGAAAAAATAAGCCTCTTTGGTATCTCATTTACATATAATAAAGTTCATTGACTTTAGCGATACAGATGGATGAGCTTTGACAAATGTATACAGTTGTAGAACCACTACTGCAATCATAGATTGCTCTCTCTCCTCAAAATTCCTTTGTGCCTCTTTGCAATCAATCCCTATTCCTTCCTTGGCCCTTGGCAATCACTGAGCTGCTTTTTTGCACTCTAGTTCTTTTTAAAAATAGCATTTTATATAAATGGATTAATGCAGTATATATATAGTCTTTTGAGCCTAGCTTCTTTATTTGACTTAATGCTTTTGAAATCCATCTTGTTGGGTGTATCCTTAGCTCATCTTCTTTTTATTGCTAGGTAGACTTCCATGACATGGATGAACTGATTTTGTTTATCCTTTAACATGTTGATAAATATTTGGGTTGCTTCCATCCTAAATTGAAGGGAAGCTAATCCTTTCCCCAACCAAAAGTCCACGGGCATTTCTTTACAGTCCTTAAGGAAAAACAGGGCTGTGGCACTTTGCAACCCTTCCAGCCAACTTCAGAGAAACTAACCATTGAGCAATGCAAACGGGTGTTTTGTAGGTTAAATTTCTTTTTGTTAAGAGACCTGCTGAAGTACTGGAATGCTGAGAACTTAATTCACTTTCATGCATGTACATCTGAGATCAACTTTGGATGACTTAGTGAGATGAAGCATTGCATTCGTGTTTTCTGTCAAAACAAGGCCTTTGTCATATACAAGCCAGGACTGCTGCCTGTGAAATTAGCGTGGAGGATACGAGCTGTTCTATGATTTGGGGATTTGCCCACCAATTACAAAGACCTCAGCCACAGAGAGCCTTTTCTCCCAAACTCTGTTACAGTGGCCATTGAGGCTCTGACAGTTTTCCTTCATGTCCACCTGCGCCAAAGTTGAGCTGACAAATGTCTTCCTTCTCCTTGTGCTTCAAAAATTTCCAGACTTCAGAAAAATCCTGTGATTTTCATATCTCTCCTTATTCATGTTTCTGTTCTTCCCGAGCCTCTTAAGAACCTTAATTGTATGACTCGCATGTTTATTATTTTGGTAATTAAATTCTTTCCCTAAAAGTTATATTTTATACATTTTCTGAACAGATAAAAATCTGTGTAGAACTCTTTCTGGTTGATATGTGTAGCTTTTTGGAATCTTATGAACATTGAATAGAACATGCAGGATGGGGCAAGAGTAGGTTAGGTTTACCATTGTTTGTGTAGAAAATAATGCAATAATTAATGATAATACAAGAATAAACTCTGTTTTGTGTATTCACAACTGTAAACCTACTCTTGCCCCACCCTGTATATATTAGAACCTGTATATATGGAATGTATTTTTATTATAAATATATTAAGTTGTTGGATTCTTTATTTTTTAAACAACACCCGAGGATATTTTTTACATTGCTTGTTTTAGAGAGAGTAGAAGTGAGGTAGGGAAGGAGCGAGGGAGGAGAAAGAGAGGGAAACATCAATGTGAGAGAGACACATCGATTGGTTGCCTCCCAAATAAGCTCTGATAGGAGCCGGGGATTGAACCTGCAACCCAGGTACTTGCCCTTGGCTGGGAATCAAGCCCAAGACCCTTCAGTTTGCAGGACAATACTCTAACCACTGAGGAAGCCGGCCAGGGCTGGATGTTTTTAACAGAAGAATGAGTCTATACTTTTTAAATTAGGTTTTCTCATTTAAATATTAAAAAACATTTTTTTTCAAATCTTTTGTTCTCTAAGGGCTTCCATTACTAAAGCCTTTTGTTTTTAATGGATTAATAGACTAAAAATAGAGTTAAAGAATCAACTGTCAGATGATATTATTAAAAATAATGAGGAACATTAGAGAATCTCTGAGGCTTTTTATGCTAAATTTGGAAGCTCTTTCAAGGAATTTGGTCTTAAATTTGGATTTCCCCCCAGTCAGCTGTAATTGCTGCTATTGATATTTTTTTATGCTGCAGGTGTTGTTGTCTCACTGTTACAGAGAACTGGAGTAAATCAAGCCATGCTCGGAGAGTTTGGAGTCACACTTTATTCACCGGTGGGCTTAGAGAAAATGAATTCAAATTCTAAGCAAGGCTACAAGCAGAACTTCCCTTTTCATTAAAGAGCCAGCCCTATGTGCACTTAGTGGTTATCTCGCTGCTGGCCTTGAAAACAACACAGTTCTATCCAATTGAAAAATGCACCTGGCATGGCATTGAAATTATGAGCATATCTAGTCTCTGGCCTACAAGGTCAGACAGCTAAGTTTATCTTCCTCATTATTCAAGCAGGCTAAAGCAGGCTAGATAGCAAAGTTATTTTTTTAGACTAAGAGGCCGTCTAAGAAAAACAGAGAATTCCAAACAGTAGTTTTACAAAATAGGGGTTAGCCTTCTCATCACTTTATTTCATCAGTCAGAATAAAGCTAGTTTATGGTATTTCCTCTAACAAGAGACCCGCAAGTCTCTGTGGTTTAAAATAGCAGGACTTACTTTTCTCTCAGGTATGGGTAGGAGGGCTTTGCTTATCACTGATACCTGGCCTTAGAGGTGCCTGGTCCATTTTGCAATCCAAAGAAGTTAAAGGTTCCTGGTGCTGGAAGGTGGGGGGAGGGGAGGGCCTGCGGTGAGAGCAATGTCCCTGGGACCTAACTCAGATACAGAGAACAAACTGATGGTTGCTAGAGGGGAATGGGTTGCGGAGATGGGAGGAAAAGGGGAAGGAGATTAAAAAATGCAAACTTCCAGTTATAAAATAAGTCATGGGGATGCAATGGACAGCAGAGGGAATAGAGTCAGTAATTTGTAATAATTATGTGTGGTTACTAGAATTATCGGGGTGATTCCTTTGTAAGGTATATAAATGTTGAACCACTATGTGGTACACTTGAAACTCATACAATGTTGTACGTGAAGTATAATAATAAAAAAAAAACACCTTAAAAAACAATGGTCGAGACCAAAGAAAGGACAGGAGAGGATTGTGGGAGGAAGGGTGACACTGTTATTCTGAAGGAGGTTTACTTATTCATGAACTGATAAGCAGTTGTCAGGCTTAAGCTCCAAAGTGGTGAGATAAGATAGGCATCTTGGAAAGATTCTTAACCTCTGGGACTCTTGATTTCTAAAAGAATGTAACTCGGAATTTCATTCATGCTGTCTACCTCCATGCATGTTTGTGAGGATAAAGAGCTAATTTTTGTACATAGTAGATATTCATTAACTAATATTTGTCCTCTTTCCATCCTTCCCCTGAATTCTTTTAATTGTGAAATGTCCATGTTCTTCCTTTAACAACTATATTGCATGGTGTGTTCATTACATTTCATGTATTTATCTTGTTTCTGAAACTTGACGATTTCCTTTAAGTGGAGAAATGTCTTAGTGCTTGCCTGCCTCTTTTCATTTCTAAATTTGGTCCGTGTCTTACACATATAGTAAGCAATTGCTTTCTATTTGAAGTTTTCAGAGATTTGATTAAAATGGCACCTTAGCACTATTGTGTGTCCTAACAGTTTGTAAAATTATTGGAAGAATTTATTCTTCTATACGTGGTTGGAATTAGTACTTTCAAATAACACGAAGGATTGGTTTTTACTGCTTTGTCAGTTTGTCAGCATCTTTCTGCATTCTGGGTAATATTTTAGATATCAATAGAAAGATGTATCATATTACATGTGGAAGAGTCTTAATGGTTTCAGAACTTGGGAATTCACTACCTAATTTACTTAAGTAAATAACTCCCCTTCCTAAAAAGGAACCATCTCCCATACCCAGTACATTGTCTTGTTCTGGAATTGCAAGACACCTAGTTTTTCAGGTACTTGCATTATAAAATATGCAAAAACCAAGGAAGACGCTTTGTTCTTAAAAACTTCTTTTAGTTGCTATTTTTTAAACAGTCATCATGATTTAAAATTAAATCTGTATGCAATTTTTGTTTATGAAGTTTCCCTTAAAAAATCTTCCATATGGGAATAATTTGAATATTCACTTTAATTTCTAGAGTATGGTATTAAAATGTCGGTCTAGGCAAGCTGTCAGTTATCAGGTTCAGCCTTGTAACAAGCTGTGAATTCCTGGGCTAGAAGTAGGAAGCCACCTCTAAGATGTGACAGTCTTTGATTTGTCACATGTAAAAGTGAATTTCTCTTTCTTTGAAAAGTAGTTTTAGGTTTCTGGAAAATCTTTCTGAAGTTGGGTTGAGGATTTTCCTATTTCCAGAGCATTTCCGGAATTATATGGGGTCTCACAATGGGTCTGGAAGAAGATAATAATGTAGAGTTTTAGTATTAATCTTTGTGGGAGGGAAGATGCCCAAAGTGAACTCACAATATATTTTTCCATGATTGCACATTAATCTTAAATTGCCAAGGGCAAATTACGTGCAAAATGAAGAAAATAAAGAACAGCTGTCCTCGGGAAATTTTACAGCCAGTAAATGAAAGTTTTTTGCTCACTGTCTCTTTTTTAATCATAATATAATGGGTGTGAGATGAGTGTGGGTGGATACAGAGGACAGTCTTATGTGGGAGGAGGGAGCTGGGGAGTCTTGTGGTGTCTGCAAAAATGCATATGCAAAACCGAAATACTAAATCCAGGCTAGTCGGGACTGATTATTCATTTTCTCAATTAGTCATCTTATTTGCTTTAAGAACAGATAAGTTTCCAAAGCTGTTAGCTGCCAGATGAATGGTTGAATAAGATTAATAGGGACAAATCGTTCAACTGTCTTGCTACAGAGTAGGCATGCTAGATTTTGTGTGTTTGGTTCAAATTCTGATGAGGTCCCTGTAAGGCTCTGAAGCAGTGTTCGCATAGTGGTGAAGAGCGTGAGCTCAGAACTCAGCCTTGTTTGGAAGACTTATTAACTCTACAACCAAGTTAGTTACTTAACCTCTCCGTGTCTTGATTTTATCATGTGTAATAGGGGCTAAATGTAGTATCTCCTTCCCAGGGTTGTTGTAAGAATGCTTGAAGCATTGGCACATATTAAATGGTCAGTAAATGTGAGTTGCTTATTTAGAGATAACTCTATTAGGTGAGGCCAACTATAGTTTAAGTAGTCCCATTATTGTTTCAAGAGTTTGGGAGCACTGAGAAACTTTGCTTAGTTTTTAAAAACGAGTAAGTTACATAGGGAAATAAAGCACCTAAGTTTACTGTCTCTAGTAACTCTACGTGGCTCTTGTAACCAGCAGCAAAATTACCTGGTTTGGCATTCAACCTTCTGTTCCTCAGTGTCCTGTGGACACTGGAGCAGTCACATGGCCAGGGGACAGTGAAGAAAAGGGAAGAGGGTCAGCAAGTATGATCTCAAGTTGTCCAAAGAAAGCTATCCTCCAACGTTGCCTAAAATGGTTTAGTCCCTGATGCCACAGCTGCTGAGTGGAGGCAGGTGGCAGCAGGGAGACACGGTCCCACGGTCCGGCCTTTTATAATGTCCTGGTCTGTAGAGAGGGGATGACAGGAGCCTCCTTGACTTTGAGTCTCTTCATTGATTTATATAAGTAAAATTTTGTGACGACTTAAGCTACATGAATGATGAATTTGAAAATAAAACATGCCTTGATTTAACTGTCCCCTCCATCCCATCTTGCTTTAATTACTTACCTATTCCGGGACATGCACATGTTAAATGGGCTTTAGTCAACACTTTCTGGATGTTTCCTACAGAAAAGAGATTAGAGGAAAAAATAGTGGAGATATGGTTCCTTTTCTTAAAGGGTAGCTTCAATGTAGTTGCAAGACAGTAAAGGCTTTGAGATTTTATGCTGCTTTTATAGATTTTCTGCATCGTTTCATGAATACGGTCGAAGACACAAGACTCCTGGGCTATAGAGGAAGGTCAGCTTACTGCTCTCACATAGTAGGTTGCGTTATAGGAGAACTCTGAATTTAGGAAGCAGATTCTTCTATAAAGGTGGGCAAGCATGTTGGCTCTTTGCTCTAGTTGGAGACACCCATCTCTGTTTTCTAAAATTGCACGTGAATCTGCTCTTTGCTCCAGAGGGAGATGCTGGAGTAGATGGTGTCTGCCCGCTCTGAGTGCTGCTGGCCGAGGGGAGTGGGTGGGTGGTACGATATGAGCAGATGCTCTGTGAGCAGTGGAGGCCAGTGTGGCAGATCCCAGGTGCTGTGCTGTGTGTCTGTCTTGGTCCTGTGGGCAGTGGTAAGACACTGACAGGTTTGAGAAGCAGTGTGTTCAGATCTCTGACAGGAAGTGGAATGGATGGAAGTGGTGGGGCTGCAGGAGATGGAAGGTGGGATCACTGGTTGGGTTTTAGAAATGATGTAGGTCATTGGAGAGAAGAAGGGGGACATCTGTAAAGATTTAAAAAAGAGAAATAATGCAGATGAGAGATGATGGAGGTTTAAACTAAGGCATTGGCAATGGAAAGAAGAGATGGATAGGAACAGAGACTTGGCAGAAAAACAGAATCCGTGACCTATGGATTGTAGGGGGTAAGTAAAAGTAAAAGTAAAATTGGACTCGGAGCTTTCCAGCGAAGGTAATTGCCAGCATCTTGAGCCAAGACAGAATGCACGAGGAGAGATAGGTTTGGGAGGAATATACACTGGTTTTGTATATCCCGAATTCTAGGTACCTGTGACATTTCTTTTGGAAGTAGAATGAAGGCAACAGGAGAGATGGTGGGTATCATTTTCAGAGAGGTGAGGTTTTGAATGTCAGGAAGTCATTCAGGAGGATGGTGAGGTAAGAAGGCAATGGAACAAAAGGAAGAATATGGGGATCTTTGTGTTCAGGGAAAGAGAGGAAGAAGAAGAGTGGACACATAGGACACGAATGGTTTCGTGGTTGTGAAGGCGAGATGCTGGAGAATAGCCAGGTTGTACAGGTTGTACTTCTTATGTGTTGTTCCCACAAGAACCCTATGAGACAGTGGCATTTACGTGAGCAACTGAGGTGAGGAGACATGATTTGACTTGTATAAGACTCAGAGCTAGAAAGTCTCCTGACAGAAACGCAAATCTAAGACTGAGCTTTTCATGCCAGTGCTTTCAGCCACAAGGAAAGCGAGGAGATGGAGATGCAGCAGGCTGATCTTCTGAGGATGTTGACGATGGACAAAATAAAGAGAACACACATTTTCAAAGAACAGAGGAGGTTTGAAACTGTAGGCAATAGGAAAGGGAAGTGGGGAGGGAAGATTTAAGTATCTCTGAAGTGCTCCTCTAGCTTTGGGATGAAGCCATTCTGAAGTTACACCTACCTGTCTTCTTTCCATTCCAACTTAATCAAGGACCTCTGCAGGTGCATCATCCGCCCAGGAAAGAATTGCTTGCTTTGCTGGGAATCTCTGCAACACTGTGGGAGGTCTCTTAGTGGTAGACATAATGACGAGTGGAATCTGCATCTGACAGTATTTTAAATCCTAATATGCAGCATTTTCCGAGTGTTCTGTGTACTCTAGCTGCCAAATCTTACGCAGCTCAGGAGGTAGTTGAGCAGGTATATCTTATTTATTAGGCCTTCAGTGCAGATGAGGAGTCTACGATTCAGAGCAAGTTAAGGGTAACCAAACAGAGGCTGTGAGATCCTCCTTTCCCTAAGGTTCACACTGAGAGGAAGGCTGAAGGCCACATCGAATGCGTTGTGGCTACAGCCTCTGTTAAATCCTGGGACAGCAAGACATCTGACAACTGGAAGAAGTTTGGGACCCCAAGTGTTACAGAGAAAGAGGAAACTCCTTGTTATTCTGTAGCTTGCCTCCAGTCCCAGTCTAGGCAGCCTGCCCACGGGCTTGGGTGGTTATACAAGGAATGGCAACAAGTCTAGGGTTTTCTGATCTGAAGCAAAAATACCCTCACTTGTGTTGGTTAGAAACTGGAAATGAAGCCAGCCACACAGAGCATTGGGAATATATAGTCCATTCTGACCCATACAAAGGTAGAAGCTAATAAACCAAACACTATTTGTATTTGGACATGAATTTGAGATGAGACTTAGAGTTAGGTATAGATTGTGTTTACGGAGTCCTGAAATCACCAGTACTTCCAGAAATACTGGGTCGGACCTGGATGTGGATATTTGCTTTTTGCTTTTTCCATATTTATCACATAGCCTGGGATGGGCAGCAGTAACAGAAGTAGATGTGGCGCAGCCACCCTCATGTGCCATGGGGTTGGATTTCTGAGCTCAGTCTCTGGTTGGTCTGGATGTGGGAAGAGAGGTTGAATGAAATCATAAGCCCTTTCCTGACAGTGGGGAAACCATTCATCATCATGCAGATGTGGATTTATATGAAAAGAGTCTGAAGGCCAACCTGAGAGTGAAAGCAACACTTCGCAGGAAGGGAAAATGCAGATTGGTTCCTGGCAGATAGAAGCTCTCTGTAATGTTTTTCTCTCCGCAGCCCAAATAATTATGATCCAGGGGAGAAATTCCAAATGTTATTGGTGAGCAGTAATTTTATATTTTCCATGAGTCATTCATATTAAATGAACGTTGACTCTCTTCCCAACATGTGCTTTATTTTATGAAAGTGGGCTGTCGACTACATGCCTTGGTTAGGATAGGATGACTTTTATGTTTATTGTGCCTAGCTATTTTGATATTAATTTTGAATTTTATGCTCAGTTAAAGCTTAGAATGAGTGTATGGTATGTGGGGCTGATGCAAACGCTTTACAAACATTACCTCCTTTAATTTTCACAACAACCCCATTCCTCCATTCACCTCATTTATCAGGTAAAGAGACTGAGACACAGGGAGACCGAGTAACTTGCCAGGTCATACAGTTGGGAGTGGTCAAGTTGAAGTTTCCAGGCTATCAGTAACCTTAATCTGTAATAATTTATATCTTACGAACTTAACGAGTTTGTGTCTCCACGATGTATATAATATATCTACAAAGTTTAAAATATTACTCTCATTTTGGGCTTTTCATCTTTGTATAGCTATAATCTTCTAACATTCCCAGTGTGTAGAAATCATCTCCTACCTTGCTTTGTATAGTACTGAGTGCATTGTATGTGTTGAAAGCAATGCATTCTTCTTCCAAAGTTTCTATAATACAATACCTTAAATACATCATGCTGAATGGTATGTCCCTTTGATGGAATAGAGGAATCATTTTGGGGTCTGCATGCTTATATTGAAAAATAATTTAATATGAACACACATTTTTGGCAGAACCTTAAAATGGTATGAATTGCCCAGTGTCTTGGAAGGATGTATGCCTATGAACCTGTTTATTTTTATGTCACTCAGCACAGTGGGTAGCAGGGGAAGTGCTTACTGGACTCAAGTAGACATTTAAACATAGTGCCTGTTGAGGATTAGTTATTCACCTGTGTGAAGAACACATTGGGAAATTTTTTGTAATTCACCTGTGACCCGAAACAATATTCATGAGTCTCATCATTGCTTCCTTTTAGTCACCTTTATAGCTTATCATTCTGCACCTTTGTGTTTGGTATTTCCCCACAAATTTTTCCTGATCATTTTACCTATAGTGCATTTTTTTTCTTTTATTTTCAAGAATCTTTCAAGATTGGTTAATATTTATAACTATATAAATATATAATTCTAAAACACATTATAATGATATCATTTTATGCATATGTAAATATTAATCATGTTTGTTCATTCCATAGCCTGTAGGAGAATTTGTCTTTGCAGTGCTGGTAGGATATGTAACCTGTATTTGTATTTATGCATACACATGTATATATATGCACATGTGCCCCATTAGTAATGACATGCAGCAGACTTTTTTAAAAAAATAATTCTTTATTGTTGGAAGTATTACATATGTTCCCCTTTTTCTCCAATTGATCCCCTCCAGCCCGCCCCCGCCCCCAGACCTTCAGCACCCTATTGTCTGTGTCCATGGATATGCATACAAGGTCTTTGGTTGATTACTTTCTATCTACCCACCACCTCCTCCTTCCCTCTGAGATTCCTCACTCTGTTTCATGCTTCCATGTCTCTGGATCCACTCTCTTCGTTAGTTTATTTTGTTACTTAGATTCCACATATGAGTGTGGTCATGTCATACTTGCCTTTCTCTGACTGACTTACTTTACTTAGCATGATACTCTCCTGGTCCCTCCATGCTGTCTTAAAGGGTAAGAGATACTTCTTTTTTACTGCTACATAGTATTCCATGGTATAAATGTGCCTCAGCTTTTTTACCCACTCATCTACTGATGGGCACTTGGGCTGTTTCCAGATCTTAGCTATTGTAAATTGTGCTGCTATGAACATAGGGGTGCATACACTCTTTCTGATTGGTGCTTTGGGTTTCTTAGGATATATTCCCAGAAGTGAGATCACTGGGTCAAATGGCAGATCCATATTTAATTTTTTGAGGGAACTCCCATGCAGCAGACTTTTGCTGTAAATCCTGTGAATACGAGTAGGAACATTAATGACCTTTCACCCCTGTTGTCAACATGCACAAGTGCAAATATGATTTATCCCCTCCCCAAATATTGATCAATTACCTCATTCTGTGACATGCACTCTGCTTGTTACTAAATGAGAGTTGAATAAATGTTAGTTTATAGACCCAAAGAAATTGATCATTTATTTCTATAAAATCACACACCTGCAAAACTTTAAAAAACAATTGTGTGCCTGTTACCATAGCAAGTGTTTATGTTCCACTTTGAGCCTTACCCCTTCATATTGTTATATTTATATTTTCTAATTACAAATAACCTTTTCTGTCTCTCTTAATTTTCTTTCCTTATTTCTTTGCTAATCAGTCATCACCTTATTATTCATTTATTCAGTTCATTCACTAATTTATGCAGTCCATTTGTTAAGTCTATACCATGTGCTGAGGACTGTGCAAGGCATTAAGAATACTGAACTATCAGGTATAGAATCTATTTCTGAAGCCAAAAGGAAAGGAAAGACTTTGTGGCTCAGTTGGTTCCAAGCTGCTTTTTCTTTTCACTTTATATTTCTTTTTAATTTTACCCCAGTCTTCACTTTATTCCACCTCAGGGCCTAAAATACAGTCAGCACTCAATAATTCCTAAGAAGTTAACAGGAAGTTAAGGGTTATATAATTTTTAGCCTGTTATCTTCTCATTTATTTCCAGTTTTGCCTTCCTTTCATTTTGTGTTCTCCATTTGTCTTTCTGTGTGTGTGTGTGTGTGTGTGTGTGTGTGTGTGTGTGTGTGTGTGTGTATGTGTGTGTGTGTGTGTTTGTGTTTTAATGACCTGTTTTCTCTCTTCTGCTTCTTGGAATTGCCACTTTGTTTCCTTCTTACCACATTTACTTGCCAGACTTTGCCTCCACCTCTGTTATTGAACCAAATTTGTCAACCCTGTTAACTTTTATTTTCTTTTTGCCTCTAATTCGTTTGTTTCAGATCATCTTATTGTTTCAGATTATCTTACTTGCTTTTGTGCTTCTCCAGCTCACTCACAAGGGCCTCTGGGGACCCCTGGCAGTTCAGTAGCTCCACACAGGTGTTTTCTGGTGCTGAATAGACTGGTGCTGGTCCAGTCATTTGGGTTCTGAGAGGGAGGCAGTTGGGCAGAGATGATGATGAAACCTGACTCATTCCCGCTTCTAACCCTCTCCTCCAGGAAGATCTGGGTAGTGTCATGTGACAGCGCTGTGTGAGATTGGAGGAGACAGGTGGTGGGAAGTCAGACACAGTTGATTTCACCTTATTCACTTTGCCCAGGGACAGCTGTCATCACCCGCCCATCACTGTAATGGAGAGCGCTTCCCTTTTCTTTACTGCTGATCAGAACCAATCTTAGTTATCAGAAGAAAAAAAAATATTTTGGCCTGTAAACATGTTGAGCAGATGACACATTTTGGTTAAAAGTTAGAAAGTGTTGTAGTAATGATAGCAAATCAGTGGGCCTTGATATCCTGAAAAAGTTTTAATAACTTGGATATCTTAACTTTAACTTTTCATTTCCTAACTATAATGTCTGTTTTGGCCAAGTCCAATCTATATCAGTAGTTCTAAATTAATTTCAAATCAAATCAACCTAGCTATAGTCTATTCTGCACCCACTGTTTTATGCAGGGCACCATGAAAGGTACTAAAAACAACAATAACAAAGAACAAGGTTGACCTCATATCTTTCCAGGTGAAATATCTGTGCATTTAGGGAGAGAACGTAGAAGAACACAGGCCTGCAGTTTGTAATCTGAAAATTCTGAAGTTGGATGTATTTCAGAATTTAGATTTTCTTTTCAATTTAAAAAGGTAATAAGGGACATATACTGTACAGTCCTATAACATCTCCAGGTAGGTTTGTGTGGAATAACATTTAAAAGCACACACATTTTTTTTTAAAATATATTTTATTGATTTTTCACAGAGAGGAAGAGAGAGGGATAGAGAGTTAGAAACATCGATCAGCTGCCTTTTGCACACCCCCCACTGGGGATGTGCCCGCAACCAAGGTACATGCCCTTGACCGGAATCGAACCTGGGACCCTTGAGTCCGCAGGCCGACGCTCTATCCACTGAGCCAAACCGGTTTCGGCAGCACACACATTTTTATTGATTTCAGAGAGAGGAAGGGAGAGGAAAGAGAGAGAGAAACATCAATGATAAGAGAGACTCACCAGTTGACTGCCTCCTGCACACCTCCTACTGGGGATCCAGCCCACAACCCAGGCATGTGCCCTGAGTGGGAACCAACCGTGATCTCCTGATTCATAGGTTGAGGCTCACCACTGATCCACACCGGCCGGGCGGAAATTACTTTCAACATGGTGAAATACAAATATTCACACTGAGTGGGGAAAATAAAAGCTCAACCTGATGTCAGGTCAAGCATTCAGATTTTTTGATTTTGTGAATTGTGCATAAGAGATTGTCAGTTTTAAAATGTAATTAAGTGTTAAAAGGATTAATTATGAGCAATGCTCAGAATAAGGGAATATCACTGTGGTGTCAGAAGGATGGTATTTTATCTGGTTTTGAAGGTCTGATAGAACTTTATGTTTGCTCACTGTTGAATCTTTGGCAGCTAGACTGGCACCTGCCACATATTTGATAAATAATATTTGACAGATGAGTAGTTTATGAGGAGAAGGGAGGAGGCTTCCACCTGAACGTGGCTGTGAGGAGGGAATGCATTTGGTTATTGTGGGCCGGTCAGTGGTCTGCTCTGATTAAAGCGAATATTCCACACAGTACACGTGGGTAGGTGAGGTGGGGGCCATCATCGGTGTTTATGTGTTTATGCCTTACATACTTGTTCATCTGAAGAGTTTGGACTGGATTGATGGCTTACTCTTAAATGGGGATGGAAGAGAACTTAGATAATCAGAGGTTTGGAAAAAAAAAAAGATTATGTTCCGAATGGACTATGTGTTTCCTGTAAGGGTGCCTTAAAAAATGTGTGTATATCACATTTAAAACTGTTAAGAAACAGAGATTACTCTGAGTTTGAAGAAAATGCAGACACTGACCTGTTGAATTTGGAAAGTGACATGGAGGAAATCAAAGAAAATTTCAAAATCCTAATACTTGGTGATTAGAAATAGTGATCCCTTTAGCTGAGAAAGGAAAATTTGAGAGAAGCTGGAGAAAATAGGCTAAATCACTGACATGACTTGGCATATTGAGTGGTTTATATTCTTTAAAGTATTAATATCTTTTGTATGATGTGTTTATAGATATAAAGCATGCTCCAGTTTTCATAGTCCATAGCATCTAAGAACAATGCAACAGAAAATCTTGCACAACTTGAGTGTGTTTTACGTGCTACTTCTTAGCTTGCTTTTGTACAAAGTTTATTTAAATTTCATTAAAAAAAAATAAAAGCTGTGCTGAGTAGCATTAATTACCCCTTGCACCTTTTATTATGCATTAGCAATTAACTCTACTTCCCTTAGGATGATGAGTTTAAACTTGATCAATTATCTGATAGTAATTGCCAGTGCAAAGTGCTTGTTATTGCTGAAGTAACATTTTTATTTAATTTCTCCATGTATTTCAGGCACGTTTATTTGACTGTAGAATATGGCTTGCTCTTTTGGCTTCTGGCACCGAGGTCAGACTATTTCAGGTCTCTCAAATAGAGTAGTATTGGGGGGAGCGGGGAATCCTCTGGTATTTTAAACTGCCACGGCCTTCTGGCCTCCAGGAGGAGGAAGGAATGAAACTCAGTCTCTGAGTTTTGTGTTTCTTGACAAATTTTTTTCCTTCTTTTTTCCAATTCCTGGCAGAACTGACCTGCATTTTTCTCCTTTCTTGTAGTCAGTGAGCATTCCCCATCAGGAAGGTGCCTCTCTGCTACTTCGGTTCTTTAGCGTTCTGAATAGACTTGTCTGGAGTGAAGGGGTGGCCTTTGCTCTCTGGTTCTTGGCTCTGCTGAGTAATTGAGAGAACACGTGTGGGCATCACCTCTTTTCCCTCCCATCACGACACGGGGTGTAGGCTGCTGTCTGAGATCTCAGAGGCGGCATCTAGACTGAGAGCTTTCCCATCTTGCCCAAGCCTCAGCTCAGGAGTGACTGAGCTGTGATTTGAATCCAGTTCTTTAGACTCTGTCTAGTATTTCTTTTTCGTCACCCCAGGCAGGGAGACAAAAAGCAAGTATGGCCCTAGCTGGTTTGGCTCAGTGGATAGAGTGTTGGCCTGTGGACTGAAGGGCTCCGGGTTCGAGGGCACATACTTGGGTTGCAGGCTCGATCCCCAGTAGGGATGTGCAGGAGGCAGCCAATCAATGATTTTCTCTCATCATTGATGTTTATATCTCTCTCTCCCTCTCCCTTCCTCTCCTCTCTGAAATTAGTAAAAATATAATTAGAACCTCATACAACTTAACAAAAGGAAAATAAATAATCCCATCAAAAAATGGGCAGCGGACCTAAATAGATACTTTTTGAAAGAACAGAAGGCCAAGAGACATATGAAAACATGCTCAAAGTCACTAATCATCCGAGAGATGCAAATAAAAATGGCATTGAGGTATCATCTCACACCTGTCAGAATGGCTGTCATCAAGAAATCAATAAATGATAAATGCTGGCAAGGATGCAGAGAAAAAGGAACCCTCGTGCACTGCTGGAGGGAATGCAGACTGGTGCAGCCACTGTGGAGAACAGTATGGAGTTTCCTCAAAAAACTAAAAATGGAACTTCCATTTGACACAGTGATCCCACTTCTAGGAATATATCCCAAGAAACTAGAAACACCAATCAGAAAGGATATATGCCCCCCTATGTTCATAGCAGCACAATTTACAATAGCTAAGATTTGGAAACAGCCTAAGTGCCCATCAGCAGATGAGTGGATTAAAAAACTATGGTACATCTACACAATGGAATACTACACTGCTATACTAGTAAAAAGGAACTCCTACCATTCGCAACAGCATGGATGGAACTGGAGAGCATTATGCTAAGCGAAATAAGTCAGTCAGAGAAACATAAATATCACATGATCTCACTCATTTG
Source organism: Cnephaeus nilssonii (assembly GCF_951640355.1). Lineage (NCBI taxonomy): Eukaryota > Metazoa > Chordata > Mammalia > Chiroptera > Vespertilionidae > Cnephaeus > Cnephaeus nilssonii. The sequence goes on along the minus strand of NC_137076.1, from coordinate 55,531,503 downwards.
TGGAATATAATGAACAACATAAACTGATGAACAAAAACAGATCCAGAGACAGAGAAGCATTGATCATACCGTCAAATCTCAGAGGGAAGGGAGGGGAGGGTGGGGGTAAGGGAGAGAGATCAACCAAAGGACTTGTATGCATGCATATAAGCATAACCAATGGACACAGACACCAGAGGGGTGAGGGCATGAGCGGGGGTGGGGGGTGGGAGGGGCAATGGGGGGATAAGGACACATGTAATAATTTAATACAGAATAAAAAAAAAGAAAAAAGTATACTCCCATGGGCAAATTTCATGGTCTGTTTGGTATTTTTTTCTTTGTTTTGAAAACTTTGGAGATTAGAGGCGTCATCTCCTCATCAGCCCAGTGTGTTCAACATGCATAGTGCAGAAAATAAACACACAGGCAGAAATCTACAACTCTTTGGAGAAATAAATAAGTCACATGTTCTGGAAGTCATTATTTTCTGATAAAAGTTTTTAAGCATAAAAAGAGTAGAGAACGTGGTGCAATGAACTCCCATTTTTGTTGTTGCTAAGACTCGATGACTTCCAGGATTTTGCTGCAATTGCTTCATCTATCCCTTTCCCCTTCTTAAAGTGAATCTAACACAGGTCACTCCTTTCAGTATATAACCTAAAAAATATAAACTATTTTTGACATAACCTTAGTGCCATTCACAGTTTCCTGATTGCCTCCAAAAATCCTTTTACAATTGGTTTATTCTAATGAGCCATCAAAACAAGGTCATGTGTTCAACATACTTAATGTTTGACAGTAACTTTTCTTGCCTTTCTTTCATGCCTGCTGTGCTCAGAAATACTTTGCTCGCAGGTCTCTACAGAGAGAAAATGCAGCGATTTGGTTTGTTTTGATGTAGAGTTTGAGAGATGCTTATTTAAAATTTCAGTTTCTCGTCAGACAGTGCATTTAACAGCTCTGAACAACAAAACCAGATCTGCTGCAGTTTTGAATGCATTTCTGTGGTCTTCAAGAATAATCCAAACAGTGGTTTTTTTTCTGAGTATTAATTGGCACTCTATTATTTTTATTTATTTATACATTTAAAAAATTTTATACGTTTTTATTGATTAATTTAGAGAGAGAGGAAGGGAGAGGGAAAGATGGAAACATCAGTGAGAGAGAACCATCAATTGGCTGCCTCCTGCTTGCTCCCTACTGGGGGTCAAGCCTGAAACTCCGTGCATGGGCCTGACCTGGATGGAGCCGGCCATCTTGTGCACAGGACAACGCTCAACCAACTGAGCCACAGTGGCTAAGGCAGCACCATATTATTTTTAAAAGGCTGAAGTTTTAAAGAAGAAAATGTCAAGAATAAGTACACATAATAAACATGAAAGTTGTGTATTTTACACACTATTTGGTATACATGAGTACTGCTTAACTAATTTCATTGGCATGAATTCATTACATTTTGTCCACATGAAACATTGTTTATGACATGATTTTCCAACCATAACTTATGAATACCAAGCTGCTAAACAAGGTAGTAAACACTTGCTTTTGTCAAACGTTATTTTTATACTCAACAGGAATGCTGTTAATGTGAGTTAGCAAAGATTTTGAAAGCAACTGTTTGTTGACAGATTTTAAAACATGACAGTCTCATATTTCATTAACATTCTGTCTCTTCCAATAGGTATAAATGACCAAGGATTGTACAGAGTTGTGGGGGTGAGTTCAAAGGTCCAGAGACTTCTCAGTATGTTGATGGGTATGCCTCTTTTCTAATCATTTTCCATGCATGATTTGTTTATGTTCATTGACGTCACGAATTAATGTTTCATAGTCACGTCCAGCATACTTGTGAATCCATTCTCTGCTGCTGCCTAGCTTAGTTTTCTCCCAGTTGACTCTGAGAAGTAGATTAGCGTTTGCATCAGCACAGATGACCCACTTCCCATTGACTTACTAAAAAATGCAAGAAAAGAAAAGCATGCAGCTCATGGGTGAATGTCTTCTGCTCCCATCAGCCAGGCCTCTGGGTGGCTTCCAAATGGGCTGTCGAGAGTCCCGACAGTCCACGTGATTGGACAAGACCACGGGGAGGTGCTTATTTTTATGGAGCTTCCCAAACTGTCATTTGACAGCAAGAGTCTGGTTCTCAGGGGCCCATTTGTATTCACAGGGACTTGTTTGTCGTTTGCACCAGGCTCACCTCCAGAACCATGCATGCCCCATCTGTGCAGGTAACACAGTGTTCTCTGGCATCACAGACCAAAGGAAGCCAGAAAGTGAATGCATTTCATCACCCCAGACATTACTGGGATGACAAAGCGCTTTTCCATTGCACACGGCTGCCAGTGCAGAGCCACCTGTAAGATGCCCACTTCTCCGCCCACCCCAGAGCAGACTGCCTCTGGAGGAGTGATGCTAGCTCATCGAGCTTGAGGGCCTGCGTGTCATTAGGACCTTGCTCAATATTAATTAATGTGATATCTCCCTTTACTTAATCAACATTCACAGTGCCCTCAGGTGTACCATCGATGCATTTAAACCTCTCTGCATCTTAAAGCATTGTAGCAAAGACTCATTTTTAGGAAGCAGAAACCAAGATGAATAAAATCATTAATTGAGATGTCACAGATAGGATTGCTTGTTTGGCTGTAGTGGAATTAAGGATTTAATAAGCAACAACCCTCCCTTTTTTTTTTTAAGCTATTAACCACAGGTAGAAGTTTCCCGTCATGAGTTGGAGACCTCATTAGAATGCATCCACTCCCATGAGCTGCTTTATTTTCTGCCTCTCTGGTTTAACTGGGGTTGCCGTTTTGGCAGTCAGATTTTCCCTTTTGCCATTAGCGGTCTCCAAATTAAATAGGCTCAGGTTGCCAGTGGTTCAGTAGCAGCTGGAAGAGTTTAATGGGACTATAGCATCTGCTTTTAGTTCATTTTAAAATTAGAAACACTTTTCTCATTTCCAAGATGGTGTTATGATGATTAGAACGGGAAGGCTGTTGCTATCAGAAGGGAGGGGGGCTTTTGGCCAACAGGCGCACACCGTGGCAGTCAGTTGGTCCTACGGATCCCGCCACTGTTGTTATTATCTTCTGTTCATGTTCAGGGTCAGTTCCAGCAGGGTGCCTCTGTGGCCACCCTGAAGTGTTAAATGGCCCCAAAATTTGTCCATTTGTTCTTAATCTCACAAAATCCCATGTGATTTGTATCCTTGAACTCGAAGGGTAGTTTCTTTGCTCCTGGGAAATGTCTCCTTGACAATCCTTAACTTGCAACTCATGACCTGGAAAACTGTTTTTGCTTTCTGAGAGACTCAGAATAGAGGAGTCCAGGACCCAAGTGTGACAGCCTCATTAATGTTGCTGGCAAAGGAAAGACTGTGTTTTCAGTGGTATTCTGCAAACAGAGGAAGTTAGAAAATTGATGTGAGGGAAAGATACTGGCTTGTTGGTTTTGTATTAAGTATCAATTCATTTAAAGGGGCTATGAGATATAAATTATTTTACTTAATCTATAATTCCTGGTATAAGTTTAAGATTGTCAATCACAAATTTCGGATTTTCATCAGCATTAATATTTTTTTATTACTTTCTCACCAACTCAAACTTTAGCTCTTAACAAAATAGATTTACCCACTTTCCTAATAAATTTACAATTTCTTTAAGATATGTCTTTCATTCTGATTAAGCAAGTGTTCAGATTCAAATAATTTATACTTCTTCTTCTTCAAAAAAAAGGATTTTAGAGTTTCTGAACAGCCGTGTATAGAACTATTTCATAGACATTCTTTATCACCAACTTCCCCATCTCTATACATTATTTTAAGATTATATATCTTAGTGAAAAAAAATTGGCTTAATCTGCCAGATGTTTAACTTTGCACTTTTAAACCAATCAATGTTTCCTCCCTCTAGATAATTAATTCTGATAAGTTTGTTCATTTGTAGTACTGTGCACTTATTTTTTTGAAATGACTATTCCTCCAGGTAATGTTTATTTCAAATTTGAATTTTTCAAAGCACCTTTTGTTTGTAATGCATTTTTCTTTGTACAAATGAAAATTGATATACTTTTTAAGTATCTGAGAAAAAGTTCCAAGTCATTTTATACTTTTTGAGAAGAAATTTGATTTACTTAGTTTTCTAGTTCTCGAAAGGTAATTCTTTACTTTGATATTATTTTTCTATTATTGCCATTTTTACATACATTTTTTGTACTTTTTAAAATATTTTGTATCATGTAAAAGTTTGGATGATTTTGAAAGAAAGGATGCCTGCTCAAATCTTGCAATTTTTTTCAGTATGTTTCCTCCCTTCACATTTAAGATTAAAAGAGGAAAAAAAATGTTTCTATTATTCTTTCTTCCCTTCCTCCTCTCCTCCTGCCCTCCTCCCTCCCCTTCCCCCTTCTCCCCACCCCATCTTCTCTCCTGTCTGACTGCCAATGTGAAATATGAATGGCAGTTGACAATAGAAAGTCAGTAGTACCCTTCCAGGCCGGGGCACAGAGGGTAGTGGTCTGCTGGATTCCCAGCGGCCCCCTAGTTTTCCCTGGACCAGCTTCTTAAGTTCCCAAGAGAAAATGTTCAGGTGAACAATTTGCCTTCCTTCCCTTTACAGATGATTTTTCCTTCCCTTCCCTTTGGCTCCAACAGAGGGCGCACTTGGTCTCAAAAAAGTTTTGGGTTTTTTGTTGTTGGTTTGCTTTTTAGAGAGAGCAGTTGGGAAAGGCGGGGAGAAGTATCAGATGAGGTGTCTTTGGGTGAGTCATTTTTTTAGTAAGTGGGGTGAGAATATAACAGATTAATTACAATAGTTATGGGTAGTTTAGAACTGAGAAGAGTTAGAATTTCACGTGTTCTGTCTTTTTCCCTACTTGGAATGAAAATACCAGAGCAGGGGGGAACTTGTGAGAAAATGTGATAGTAGCTTGTGTGTGCTGGTGAATGTGGTGGTTATTTCTACATAGATCTAATTTGCAAAAAAGATTGGATGATTTTAAGTTTAGACAGAGAAACATAGAAAACAAGTAAAACTAATTTAGAAGTGTTTTACTTAAAAAATATTAGCTTCTTTACTTTGTAGAACAACTTTTTCATATAGATTGGTGAAAAAGTAAACTAATAGCTGAAAAAAAATCATTTTCAAAATTCACTCAACCACTATGCTTCTTAAGTACTTTAAAATGAGACCCCAGTCAGTGCCAACACTTACATTTAGGTTGGGCTGGAAATTTCCTGTTTCAAAAAAATGACCACTGGTTAGTTATAAAATTATGAAACATAATCCAAATAAAAAGCCAACTGTTTGGATCTTTGCTTGTTAATTTAAATTTTTAAGTAGTCCACCAGGTGGTTCCCTTGGTCAGAAAGGAAGCAAAATGTTTACCTTATTTACAATAGGACATATATTCTCATGGAACAGTCCAATGCATTTTAAGTTTGAATCCCAAATAAGTTAACACATTTATCTAGTCCCAGTGCATCCACTGATTGTAAAAAAAAACTGCTATGGATGATTGAGTTATTTGAAAACAGTAACATTTAATGGAGGATCAGTACCGTAGACACAATGTAGTTATTAGCTCCTGAGGTAACAGCTACGTTTTATTCCATGAATCCAAGGATTTTTTTTTTATTATTGAAAAATATGATTCTCAAAATATAGAATGATAATTTGGTAGAAAGCTGAAAATAAAAGGTTTCATTTAGAAGCCTTTCCTTCAGAAGGTTTTAAAAATGGTGATTTTCTGGGAGCAAGTTGATTGAATATGTTATCTGACTTGTATGTTAAAATGAGATTTAAATAATTGATGTAATGAGAGAGAGAATATTCAGTTACTGAAGTAATTGGTTGGCAAAGCCTTTAGAACAGAATTATTTAGTCCCAGTTATAAAGGATTGCGTCTTTAATCAGGGTGCCTAATTTGATTTCTCGAATGTACCTGTGGCTTGTCTGACAAGCTCAGTAACAAATGAGTCCTGAATGGTAGGAACTGATCAAAATGTAATCAATGTCAGTTGCCATTGTTGTAGTTTATTGCATGCTGCTGTCAGTTGCTGTAATCAAGAACTGCTGAAGTGCTTTAAAAAGTCTCCAGACTTTTGAGTAATTGACTTCATATGTACGCTGTTATTGCTGTGAAATAACCATCACTTCCTGTTTTACTTGATTTTCAAAAAGTTCGAGAATAACATTGAGTTGTCATCCATCCTTCCTCATACCCAAGCCTCAAACTTTTTAAGTGGCATGGATGACATCATGTGGTGGTCCCATTTTGACAGGTTTTTTCTTTTTAGTGCTTTTAAAGAGGAAATACTAACATGATGTCACCTTCCCTGTATAGACAGGTGCAGTGTAAGGGAGGAAAAGAAAGGACGGGTTTTTTTGTTTGTTTTTGTCTTAGTGGAAACATCATTCTGGAGTGAGGGAGAAAGAAAGTCCCCTCCATGAATCTCCTCTTTTCTCCTTTGTGTGATGGGACTGCAGAAAGGCAGACATGCTTATACTGATTGTTTGAGATCGTGCATTATAACCCGTCTGCTCCTCCCTCCCTCGGAGGCCGGTACTGCCACTGACTGCTGATACTTGTAGTGATTCAGTGATGGTAATTACCTAGTCATTTAATAAGATGTGGAAATCCATACACATCCCTGATTTGCTCTGATGCTCTCTGAGAGCTTTTACATGACCTCCTTTCTGCAGGTGAGGGCCTCAAGTACAGATGGGTTTGGGACTGATGTGTGTGCAGTGGGGTTTCCGCAGAGCTTGCAGCCTGGGTTTGGGATCCCAAGTGCTGCACTCTGCCCGGCGGCCATGCCACACGAGCTATGGTAGCCCAGCCTTACCAGGATCAGAGATCCCACCCAGCTCAGAGGGCCGGCCTTCCCCACCATCCAGGACTGACTTTCTCCTTTTCAGAATGCACTGCCTCCCTTCCCCCCTCCCTCCTTCTTTCCTTCCTTTCCTCCCGCCCTTCTTCCCTCTCTCCCCCCTCCTTTTCTCCCTTTCTCTTTTCCCTTCTCCTCCTCCTCTTCCTTTTTTTTTAAGAAGCCTCATGTCTTCTTTGAGCTTATTAGCTATTTGAAAGGCCATTTGGAAGAACACATCATTAACACACTTGTAGGACAAAGAAAACTAGTTTAATTTTAGAATGAACGTCAGAAATGTCACACGGGGGGTTCCAATAAATATCTCCTGGATGAGTGTATCAATTCTAATATTAATGTGAAAGAGTACCCACAAATGACTGTTTAAGTTTGTCATCATATTTCTATTTTGACTGATCACGTATTAATTTTCAGAAATATGATATGATGAGTACAAATCTTAGACATGTGGACCAAACTCATCCTTTCCTCCCACTGACTTCGCTGTTCTAATAGTCACCTTGCCATTAGCAACACTGCCTGTTTCCTGTCCTAACGCAGTGTGACAGCAATAGTGCCACCTGAACAGCCGAAAGTATACAGACACTGCAAATGCCCCATTCTCTAAGCCATGGCTACTGAGTAACAGCTTGAATAATGATAATAATATTGATCATCATAATAATAGCTATCCATGCTTTGCAGTGGTCACCGTTGAAATGCTATACTATGACCAGTTCTTTCCTGCTCTCGGCCAATCCTGATCCTCTTATTTTGATTTCCAGGACAGATTTTCTGAAGTGTTAGAAATGTCTAATGATAGGTCATGGCTTACAATATTATAAGAAATGGTATATAATGTTTTTATAGGAAACCACAGAATTAATTACTTGTGGTTTGGCCACTTATAAATGAAAGCTTTGTGAGCCAGTCAAGAGGGCCTTTGAATGTTCAACGTTTTAATTATTTTTTCTTTTTTGCTTGCTCACTAGATGTAAAAACCTGCAATGAGTTGGACCTGGAGAATTCCAGCGACTGGGAAGTGAAGACAATAACGAGTGCCCTGAAGCAGTATTTGAGGTAAGCTCCTCCGAGGACCAGGAGGGAAGCAGGGAGGATGTGGACATCCGACCCAGCAGATGCCGACTCTGCACAGACATTTTCATAGTCACGTTAAACCTTATTAAAAGGAGAACGTGTGTGAGGTAGCTAATAATGTCCCAGGAAGTGAGTTAAGTAGGGGAACATCAGGTAGGTAAATTATAACAGAAGAGAATTGGAGGGAGCAAACTGAGGTGTAGAAATAGATGTCTATTGTAAATGTGAGTTTTAGGACATAAATGCTATGAAACAATGGGGGAAGAATGCTATTTATTGCATTCACTGAATTTTTTTTTTCCCGGATAAAATGAATTTTTTAAAGCTTAAATTTAAACCATTTGATCTTAAAGGTTGAAATGATAAAACAAATGCAGAGCTATTTGAAAAGAAGTTTACTTATTGAGGTTTTAAGATAAACTTGAATTTTTCCATTTATTATAGAAAATATTTAGGACTAGAATTAGAAAAAGGTTCATCATCTCTGTGAGTCATTAAACTTTCTCTAAAAAAGAAAGGAATTTAATGATTAAAAAGCTTGAGGTTAGATAAAAAGCAAATACCTTAAAAAGCTTGAGATTAAATAAAAAATAAATATCTAAGGAGTGAAAAAAGAAGTGAATAAGCCAATGGGGAAAAAATCCTGGCAGCTGCCCCGCTGGTGTGGCTCAGGGGTTGAGCTTCGATTGCATGAACCAGGAGATTGAGGTTTGAGTCCAGGTCATGCCTGGGTTGCGGGCTCGATCCCCAGTAGGAGGTTTGTAGGAGGCAGTGGACTGATGATCTTCTCTCATCATTGATATTTCTCTCTCTCTCCTCCTCCTCCCTTCCTCTCTGAAATCAATGAAAATATAATTCTGAAAACTCCTGGAGGCAGTTCTTAGCTGTGGTCCTGTTGAGGAGGTTGGTTTTTCTTTGGCAAACATGACAGCTCCCACAGGGTCAGTTCTTCTGTCCAACACCTAGGCTTGTTTTTCAGGTAAATATTGTTTGCATTCCAGTGAGCACATTAGAATCAACTTATTATTACATATTTCATATTTATATAAAATTTTACATATTTAAAAAATTTTAAATATATAAAAGCAGAGAGATTAGTGTAATGGATCCTCATGGCCCCATTATCTTGCCTTCTTCAGTTACCCACATGCTGCCTTCATATTTCATCAGCCTTCCTACCTGCCACGTTTTTGGTTAATACTTTAAAGATTTTGTAAAACGTCATGTTGTTGCACCCATAAATACTTGAACATATATGTCAAAAAGATACGGACTTTTAAAAAAGACCATGTCCTAGCTTGTTTGGCTCAGTGCATAGAGTGTCAGCCTGCAGACTGAAGGGTCCCGGGTTCGATTCTGGTCAAGGGCACATACCTGGGTTGCGGACTCAATCACCAGTAGAGGGCATGCAGGAGGCAGCAGATCAATGATTCTCTCTCATCATTGATATCTCTCTCTCCCCTCTCCCTTCCTCTCTGAAATCAATAAAAATATATTTAAAAAAATAAAAAAGACCATATAGAAAAGACAAGAGGAATATAATTATTATATCTAACAAAATTAATATCACCAAGTACTTAGTCTTTGTTCCATTTTTTCTGATTTATTTTCAAAAAAGTCTATATATATATATATATATATATATATATATATATATATATATATTTAATAAGTATAGGATTTAAACAGTGCCAACACATTTTACTTGGTTGATATCTGAGGTTTTTTTTATTAATTTTTTTTTAGAGAGAGAAGAAGGGGGGAGACAGGGAGAGAGAGAAAGAGAGAGAGAGAGAGAACATTGAAACATCAATTTGTTGTTTCATTCATTTATGCATTCATTGGTTGACTCTTGTACGTGTCCTGACCAGAAATCAAACCCCAACCTTGGTGTGTGGGGATGACACTAATCAACTGAGCTGCTTGGCCAGAGCTGGTTGATGTGTTATAAATTGCTTTTAATCTTCACATTCTCTTCCCTCTGCACCCTGCACCCTCACCCCGCCCCCTGCCCCAGCATTTTTTTGTTGGTGAGCCTGGGTCATATTTTTAAAGAGAGTTTTCTCTTTTTTTAGTTATGGCTGTATTTTGTGTCCTTATGGTGTCATTTAACATGTTTCCCTAGCCGTCATATTTCCTGTAAACTATTAGTTAAATCTATAGACTTCATTAGATTCAGGTTAAGGTTATTTATTGCAAGAACATTTACATATTGTAAGAATGCATCATAGTGGTGCTATATTCTTTATGTTGTTGTTTTTTTGCATGTGTTGTCTGGCTGTTCTACTTTTTGATGAAATTAAAATATATCAATAGGTTCCGGTGTGTGTTACATATTTTCGAGTATTTTATTTAAGCCAGATGTTTTTAGTCACTTTTACATTATTTTTTCTTCAACAATGAAATACATTATTATTATCCCTAGTCTATAGAAGGACATAAGTTATGTCTAATTTGCCATTAATGGTGCTTGACAGGTGTAGATGAGGATTACAGTAAAAATGAATCTTGTTAGCCACCCTGGGATTAGAATGTAAGCTTCCTGAAGACAGACATCTTATGTTTCATGCTCATTGCAGAATTCCCAGCATCTAGAGCTGTATCTGTCATTCAAATATGAGAGCAGTGGTTCTCAGCTGGGGATGATTTTGTCTCCCCCGCCCCAAGGGAATATTGGGCAATATCTGGAGACATTCTTGGTTGTCACCATTGCAGGAGAAGGGGAGGGGGTGTTACTGGCATGTGATGAGTCGAGGCCAGAGTTGGGCTGCTAAACATCCTACAATGCAGGAGACAGCCCATTCTTTCCCCCAGATGGCCAACATGCCAATAGTGCTGAGGTTGGGAGAGCCTGTGTTAGGTGCTTGACTGAAAGAAGGGGAGAGGGATATGAGCATAGAAGGAATTGCATGTTACTGACTAGCAAAGGGAGCTGCCACTCTAGGGGGAAGCTTTAAACTCATTTGACTATTTGGTAAACGCATGCCTAGTACAGGTAAGGGGTTGACCAAGGTGATTCAATTATTGGTGGGATAACTAAAGACAGAAATCCAGTTCTTTTGTAGTGAATGGCATGTGTTCCCACTGCTCCACATAGTTTTTTTTTTTAACCGCTTGTGTGAGGAATTAGTTTAAATAGTTCTTAACACTCTCTGTAGCTTGTTCTTATGGCCCTGGTCTTGTGCTGCATTCTCTGCCTTTTTCTCTCATCACGTTGCTGCATCCTGTCAAATCCCACTTTGAAGCAAACATCACTTACAGAAAAACATTCTGAGACGCTACATGTGTCCTACAACTTCCCTCCTAACAATCCCCACGTTCTGCGTGAACGTGATGAAGCAATGAACGTGAACTGCCAGGTGCCTTGGAAGGTTTGAAAGGTTGCCGATCTTTTCCCCTGTGTTATGTTTAGCAACTGAAAGTGCAGTCATTAGGATTTGACACTTTTCCTGGTGATGTGCCAAATGTACCTCCTTTTGACTACCCAGTTGTGGCCTAAGCAAATGTTTTTCTTTCAGCACAAGGAGTAACAAATACATTGTGATGGTCAAGAGCGTGGGCGCTGGAGCCAGCCTGCCTGGGCTGGAATCCCAGCTGGCACATGTGCATGGCACAGAGCTGCAGATAGCTTTTCTCACTGTTGCCCTTGAATTCTGCTCAAGTAACCCTGCCACCTTATGGGATGGGAGGTTGGAGGTTGTGGAAGGGAAGTAACCAAACCCCAAAATGGCAAACTAAAACAAGAAGTAAAACCACCTCCCAGGGTCTGGACAAAAAAAAAAAAAAAAAAAAAAAAGATGTACAGTGGACATGCATATGGTGTCTCCCTCTTTCTTCTACTGACTTGAGGCAACTTTTGCTTACCTTTTAGTGCTTAGAGAGGCTGAATACCAGCCCTCTGACTGATTTTCACTTTCAGCAATGTGTTCATTGCAACAGTTTCCCATGTGAGGCGACCAATGAGCTGTTTTGTGATGTTGTTAGTAAAATGATTTTACCTAGAGGAAACTTTTAAAGCCTGCAAATTGGAATGGGACTCTAGGGGAAGAATTTGCCAGCATCGGTCGATATTATGATTTATAGTCCCGGACAGATTGCAACGGGTTGCAAAGAGACTGTAGCTCAGAAACACGTTGGGTTGGAAAATTGAGCGTTGTTGTGACTCAGGATAATACATTTTTTATGGGGAACGTGTCATTTGTATTAACAGTATTTAATGTTTGCTTTAAAAAATCTTCACCTGAGGATTTTTAGAGAGAGAAAGGAGAGGGAGAGAGAGAGGGAGGGAAAGAAGGAGGGGGGGGGAGGGAGAGGGAGAGAGAAAGAGAAAGAGAGAGGGAGAGAGACATGGAAGTGAGAGAGTAACATTGATCTCTAATGCTTACTTTTTATGCTTCATTGCCTAGCAGACATATGGCAATGATGTAAGAAGCTTGTAGAAGCTGTTCAGATACAAATTCATTTTTATTGAAAATGAAATTCCCTTGATGGTTTTTCTAAGTGTTCTCATTTTTCCCACTTTTCTTTTCAGCAGCTTTTAACTTTCACTCTTGGCCCAGTAACAGTTTTCCTTCTTTGCTTCGTCTTACTTGTCCTCATTTTGATACAAAAACCACAGTAAGTTTACTTCTCTCCCTTTATCTAGGCTGTGGTATAATTGATTTTATTTTTCTTCTTTAAATGATAGTGTAGGGCAGCGGTAGCCAACCAGTGGTCCGAGGACCACTGGTGGTCCGTGGGGTCCGAAAGGTTGGCGACCGCTGGTGTAGGGGGTGAAGGGGAGGAAGAGAGTAAATAAGAGAACAGTTTTCTTCAGTACTTCAGTTTCAAAGTCTGTAGTTGTCAATGCGGGCATGCCTGTGTATGTGTGTGTGTGTGTGTGTGTGTGTGTCTGTCTGTCTCTATGCCATTATAAATAGTATGTAGGAAACATAACCTATAAATGTATGTTTGCATCTATTTTGTTTGTAAACAGTTTTATTAAAGTATAATTGGCATACAATAAACCACATATTTATAGTGTACATTTTGATAAGTTTGATGTGTATATATCTGTGAAGTCATCGCCATAATAAAAATAGGGACCCTCTCGTCATGCCTCAGTTTCCTCATGCCCCTTTGAAATCCCTTGCTCTCACACCACTCTCTTTGTTCCTTTATTCTAGAAAGCAACCTTGGTCTGCTTTCTGTCACTATATAAAAAATGTTTTATTTGCTATAATTTCACATACATGGAATATTATTATACAGTTCCATTTTTTTCTTTAAATCTTCTTTCACTCAGCAGAGATTTATTTATGTGAATTATGTTGTAGCATAATTCATTACTTTTTGTTGGTAATTAGTGTTCTATTGTATGGGTATCCACAATTTTTTTTAATCCATAGACCTGTTGATGGATATTAGGGTTGTAGCTTTTGGCTATTAAAAATGAAGCTAATAAAAACAGTAGAAATCTTTGAGGGAACATAGGTTTTCATTTCTCATGGGTAAGTCCGAATGTCTGTGTAACATTTAAGTTGTATGGTCGGTGTGCCTGTAACTTTTTGGTAAACTGACAAACTTTTTCCTAAAGTGGTTGTGCTTGTTTACATTTCCACCAACAACGTGGAAGAGTCTCATTTTCTCTACATACTTGCCAGCTCTTGAAATGGCCAGTCTTCTGAATTTTAGCCCTTCTACCAGGTGGCATCTCATTGTGCTTTTCAATTGATGCTTCCATAATGACTAATGGTATCAAACATTTTCATGTGCTTTTTTGCTATTTATATGTATTCTTGGGTGTCTGTGTCTTTCATACAATTAAAAAAAAATTGGGTTATTTATCCTTTTATTGTGTTTTGGTCATTGTTTATATTATTTTGGATATAAATCCTTTCTCACATAAAATGTCTTCTCCAGCCTATTTCTTTTTAAATGTCTTCTCCAGCCTGTGGCTTGTCTTTTTATTCTCTTTAAGAGCATATTTTAAATGGTTTTTAATTTTAATGAAGTCCAATTTACCCATTTTTCTTTTTTGTGATGTAACAACAAATCTGCCTAATTCATAGTAACAAAGGCTTTCTATTTTCTTCTAGAAGTTTTATAGTTTTAGGTTTTATACTTAGATCTGTGGTCTCTTTTGAGTTAGTTTTTGTGACGATATGGGGTGTGGATCTAAGTTCACTTTTGAATATGGATGTTCAGTTGTTCCAGTACCATTTGTGGGAATAATTATCTTTTTCTTCCCTGAATTGCCTATTGAGATGATCATAGAGTTTTTCTTTTTGTGGATAAACCATTTCTAATTCCATTTTTATTGTTTTTTTCTTTTTCTAGAATGGTTAGTTGCATTGATTTTGTTTTAATATTAAGGCAGTTAAATTTTTGTTATAAGCTCATGATGTATTATCCTTTTATTTATCTTTGTGAATTTGAGTTGCTAATATTTTATTTAGAATAGTTTCATCTATATTCATTATATTGATCTGTAGTCTTATTTGTATGTCTTTAATTTGGAACAAGGTAATTCTTATTTTAAAGAATGAGTTAAAAAGTATTCCCTCTTACATTTTATGGGAGAATTTGTATATAATTGGTGTTCTTTCTTTTTTTGTTTCCTAGAATTCACCAGTGAAGTTATCTGGGCCTAGAGTTTTCTTACTGGCAAATTTTAAAGTACAGATTGAGTTTCTCAAAGAGATGTGGGAATACTTAGGAACTTTGGGAGTTTGTGTCTTTCAAGACATTTGTCCATTTCCAAGTTGTTGAATTTGTGTAATTTAAAACTGTTCACAATATTATCTTATTTTCTTTCTAATACCTTTAAAGGCTATATCGATTCTGCAACTACCTCTATTATTCCTGACATTGATAATTTGTGATTTCATTTTGTTATTTCCTAGTCTTTCTGGCAAGATTTATCAGTTTCATTGATTATCTCAAAGAACTGTGTTCATTCATTTTCTCTCTTGTTTTTATTTTCTATTTTACTGATTTCTGTTGTCATTTTTGTTGTTCTTCTATTTATTTGGGGCTTACTTTATCTCTTTTTTTTCTGGCTGAGATGAAAAATGAAGTAATTGATATAAAACCTTCTTTTCTAATATAGTTATTTAGCAGTAAACATTTATCCACAAATACTGCTTTACTAACATTCCTCAAATTCTGATATGTGGTATAGTGCACTTAATTAAAAATATTTCCCAATTTTATTTTTTCAGATATATTTCTGTTACTGATTTCTAATTCCATTTTTATTGTAATCAGAGAAATACCCTCTATAAATAGAGCCCTTTTAAATTTATTGAGATTTGTTTCATGCCCCAGAATATGGTTTATTTTGATAAATGTTCCATGTGACCTGGGAAAAAATGCATTTGGGTGGAGTGTCATTTAGGTAAAGGATGTACCAACTAGACGAAGTTGGTTCATCGCTTTGTTCAAATCTTCTGTATTTTAACTCATTTTCTGTCTCCTTGTCCTATCAGTTATTGAGACAGAGAGGTATTTAAATCTTGGCTATGGTTGTGGATTTGTCTGTTTCTCCTTGTAGTTTCATCAGTTTGCTTCATGTATTTAGAAGCTCCTGTTATTAGATCCATTAACATTTAGAATTCTTATGTCTTATTGATTAATTGACCTCTTTATCAATATGAAATGATCTTTGTTCCTGGCATTTTTCTTGGCTTTTGAATATGTTTTCAATTTTTTTTGTGTGTGTGTGTATCTTTGATGTTTTCTTTAAACATTTGAAGAGGAATTTTTGGATTACATGATTTGAATATTTTAAAGATTCTTAACATCTTGCCAGATTGCCCTCCGGAAACTGTACAGATTTATACTTGTTCTCAAAGTGTGTATAGAGTTCAGAGATCTGGTCTCTTTAAAAATTTAGATTTGTATAATGGTAGAACTATAGCATTGTGTTGACCACAGGATAAAATATACCGCCATTTATGTAATCTTTTTTTTGTAGAAAATTAAAATGGTGTGGGTATATTTTACTATTTATAATTTATTTTAAAAAAATATGTTTTTATTGATTTTAGAGAGAGAAGAAGGGAGAAGAAGGACAGGGACATAGAAACATCGATGACAGAGAAACATTGCTTGGCTGCCTCCTGCACACCCCTACTGGGGATTGAGTCCACAGCCCGGGCATGGTCCCTGACCGATCCAGTGACCTCTTGGTTCATGGGTTGACACTCAGCCACTGAGCCACACTGGCCGGGCTGGCGTGGATATTTTTCAAGTTGTCCTCAGTTTCACTTCTTACCTATGTTTTATTGTTTCATAGGCATAAACCAAAAATGGATATCATATTTTTGTAATAGGGATATGTAAGAGGAAAGGATTGATTTCTTTGTTTAATCTTTTCTATATTTTTTGTGGCATTTTCAATTAATATATTAGAGATGATTTACAAAATTATGTGCCTATTTGATTGAATGGAAGGTTTGACTTTAAATAAGTTAATGAGTGGAAGGAAGTTTTATATATAAAATCTTATAAAGGTACTAACCAAGATTAAATATGAAATACCATGTGCTTCAGTCTGAGAGGAATTCATGGATGCTTAAGCTTTGATAGTGCCCCGTGCAGATAGCCTTTAATAAAGTAACCTATTTGATTTATGTATTTTTTTGATATGTAAAAGTGTTCCCTAGGGAAGTTCTATGCATTACTAAGAAATACACAACATATTTAATATCCTTTATTAAAGAATGAACACAAAGAGCAGTGACCAATGTGGATTTGTTTGGTAATCCTGCGCTGTCCTTTTCACACAGGAGTCTTCCGGAGCCTCTTATGACCTATGAGTTACATGGGGATTTCATTGTTCCAGCCAGTAAGTATTACGTAGAGGTGCAAAGATACAGTGTTGTGGTTGGTAGTGTGTATAAGCTGTAATTTCCACATGAACATTGAACTTCATTACTGTAATTAGTGTTTAAAAATAGAAATCAGCCAAAACTGGTTTGGCTCAGTGGATAGAGCGTCGGCCTGTGGACTGAGGGGTCCCGGGTTCGATTTCGGTCAAGGGCATGTGCCTTGGTTGCGGGTGCCTCCCCAGTGGGGGATGTGCAGGAGGCAGCTGATTGATGTTTCTCTCTCATTGATGTTTCTAACTCTCTATCCCTCTCTCTTCCTCTCTGTAAAAAATCAATAAAATATATAGATAAAAAAAAATAGAAATCACTTTTGAAGATCTTGGGTTTCTTTTCTCTTTTAAAAGGTGAAAAAAAGGAACAATTAGTAAATTCACTCATTCATTCATTCACATGTATTCGTTGTCTACTGTACCGTAGTCCCTGGTAGAGACTGGGTGTGTAGAGCCAGGAAAGAATTTCTGCCCCAGGAATTAATTCTCTAGCAAATATTGGTGCATACACACCTCCCGCTAGAGGTAAAATACATAATAATGGCATGAGCACAATGCTGTGGGAACATGGATGTATTTAATTTACAGAAGGTTAGGGACATGAGCAGATTTGGAGGGATTAGTAGTTTGGAAATGGCCTCACTTAGATATTTAGATGGAAATTAAAGGCAGAAAAAATACTTTGAGATAATGCCAGAAGCCCACACAACATATAACAGAGAATGAATTATATGTGATAAAATGTTAAATGAAAAAGGCCCATAGTTGGTAGAATTTTAATTTGTGATGCAATTTTGGGCGAGTTATACTTATTTGAAGTGTTCTTGTTTTCTGTTTTATTATCATACACCTCAGTTTTTAAATTCGACACATAGTGTTCAATCCTTACAGTCTCCTGAAATACGCTGGTGTTAGGTATTTAATAATTAAGGAAATGAAGGTGGAGAGATGTTAAGTAATTTGCCAGATTATAGGGATCTTTACATTCAAAGCCCAGGCTCCACTGGCTAAAACCTGCAGTTTGGTTTTCACAGGTGCACCGACAGTAGCTATAATTGTATTTTCATTTACTTTTTTTCCCCCCTTGGATGTATTCCATAGTTCAATCTGCGGTTGGAAAACTTCGAGCAGTCCCCTTGGGGCCTGTGTCACTGCTGCCCGAACATTGCATTAAATGTTGCCTTTTTCTGAGGTCTTTGCTCAGGCCCCCGTGAAGGTTCCTAGTATGTTGCAGGAAGAAGCCATGGATAGGCCTGCTTAGACTATCATGGAAAATAGGCTTTCAGAAAAGGAGGAAAGTATGGTTCTATTCACTTTTGTTTTCATGTGGGAAGAGGATTTTTTTTAAAGAGAATTTGTGTGATCAAGGAAGTGGGGGAAAGTTTTCTTGGCAGAAACTCAAGCAAATGCTTAGTTGTTTTGATTTCTTCCCTGTGGCATTTTTGGCACAGAAGGGAAAGAGAAATTAAACTCTACTTGGAGGACCATTGTTTCGTGTTGTGCGCCTTGGGGACTGGAAAAAGCAGAAGCGTGCCAGTTTTAATCTGGGATCCTTTGAGAATTGGAGAAAGATAAAGTGATTATGGAATAAGTTTTAAGTCACCACAAGGGAGTATCATTATTATTACTCTCAGGCCTTGTAACCGAAGCCAGTGTGTTTGAAACTCTAATGTCAGCGTATTTTATCAGATGAAGGCCTCCTAAGAGGAGGGATTTGCAATTGGTCGTGAAGTCATTGGTGGTGGGGATGAGTTGGAAGAGTTTGTTGAGGGTATCCTTGAACAATGTGGTAGAGGAGATTGTATAAATACAAAAGGTATCACCACCCACTGGGCCAGAACCTTGTGCTTTGCTTCCCGGACTTTGTGGGATGCTGTTACAGAGCCTTAACAATTTGAATAACAGGCCTGTTCCAAAGAAAAACTGTAGCTCCTGTAATTATTGGCACATATTTGCACCTAAGTGGAGTTGCGGTTGGAATGGACCTGTAGTTACCATATTTAATGAGAAAAAGTACATCTATGAACCAGGTGTATTTTAGAGGCCAAAATTCTAATTTTTTATTTGAGTTTTGTGAGTTCCGTTCTCTGTACTCACTTTTCCTCTCAGGAGCAGGTCCTCTAATCTTTTGCATATGTACTTTCAAGTATTGAATTAAACAGCTACAGAAGTCAGGTGGCCAAAATTAGTCTCCCTTTTTGAATATTGTTGGAAAATTAGGATTGCGGTTAGGGCTCTCGTTGTCCATTACCAATGTCAGAGATGACCCTGTTGAGCTGAAGTGTCTGTTAGCTGAGCTCACTGCTAAAATTACCAAGCATCACCAGACTTTGTTACCGCCTCTCACCCCAGCATGGAAACAGAGTTTTGATGCTTTTCATGTGTGGTAGTTTCCATCTGTTCATGGCGTTGAGATAGTCTCTTCTCCTACCCTCCCCGCTGAGAGCTCTGAAGGTTGCTCTTGGTTCTTTCATTTCCTGTTGTCCATTTCTTTCTTGTAGAGTTTCGTTGAGAACCTGTGAGTTAATTTCTGAAGTGCATGATACAAATATGAATTTTGTTGGTTGTCACCACAGGAGGCAAACATTTTTTTTAATTTTTCCATTCTTAAGAAATACTGACTTACTGTTCAGTGTTGAATGCATTGGGGAATTAAATATTTTTCTTTCTTAGAGATAATTAAGAACATTAACTAAACCCTCTCAGCTAAGAGAGTTAACTAAATTTGCTGAAAGGAACTAGAAACCATCTGTCTAGAAAAACCACTCCTGTGTTTCTCCTTTCATCTCTCTCTCACACACACATACACACACACACACACACACACACACACACACACACACACACACACAATACTTCACTTCTGACACTCCCGATCTCCAAATGTGTAGGCTCCCCCCACCAAGCAGTGCTGGGACACCAGCAGAGTGTCCCGCAGTTCAGTTTCGTTCTGATTTTTTCTACCTAGAATTAGCATCAGATCCCACAAGTTAAGGACTTAGCCCCACAAGACTGCCCCCGCTTCAGACACTAGTGAGAAGCCTCAGGTTGCCCCCAGTAATTCCGGGTTCTCATAACCCCCCTTTGATCTGTAATTTGCTGGAAAGGTTTATAGAACTCAAGGGAACACATCTTAGGTTAACAGCTTATAACATAATGAAACAATAAAGGATACGGGTGAACAGCTAGGTGAAATAGGAGGTTTGGAGGTACCCTGGTACAGGAGCTGTCCCTGTGTAGTGGGGTGTTCCACTGCCCCAGCATGCGGGAATGTCTATGCACTTGGACGCTCTTCAAATCCTGTACTTTGGGGATTTTTATGGAGGCGTTATCATGAAGGCAATATGGATTATTAACTCTACTTCCAGCCCCACTTGCCTCTCTGAAGAATGGCGGATGGGACTGAAATATCTGAGCTTCTAATCATGGCTAGATCTTTCTGGTGATCAGTCCCCATGAAAGGCCCACCCAAAGTCACCTCATTAGAACAAAAGATGTTCTTATCCAGGAAATTCCAAGGGTCTTAGGAGCTTGGTGTCAGACATCCTATCACTCAATAAATTATGGATGGAGGTCCTAGGAGCTCAGTGTCAGAATCCGGGGTCAAAGACTATTAATATTAGAACAAAAGATGATCTGAGCACCCCTGTTTACAAGGAACCTGAGGACAGATATATATATATATATATATATATATATATATATATATATATATATATATATATATATATATTTAACATCATCAATCTTTTGAGAGAATATAATGGACTTTTAGTGTAGAAATTTATAAGATGTAAACACAGTTTACTTGGTCTACATAGGAATACAAAAGATTGTACTGACCAGGGGAAGGCTGTTACTGCATGGTGATCGCTACCTTTGAGAATGTTGTAGTCCATAGCCTGTGTCTCAGCCTCTTAGACTTGGATTTCTTGATATGTTGTATTGGTAAGAGTTGGACCCATGCTTCCGGGTTGGACTCATGTTAGACTTAGTTTGAAGATGATAGCGGAAGCCTGGATGCCTGCTAAGGCATCACACAAGAAATCTCAGTCCCCCAAACCAGAATACTTGTGTTGTTAGGTTCACTAGTCAAGTTTCGTAGGAAGCAAAATTATATTCATGTGATGAAAAATATAACAATTATAGGCTCCAGGGCACTGGTGTTGGCCTACCCAGAATGTTCTGTTTTTGTTGGTAAACAGACAAAATCATATGGTCTTGGTGGGGAAGGAGTTGGAAATCTGGAAATTAAAGGAATCGGATGCTTATTGACATCAAGTTATCTTAGCCTGGTGTATTCATTTCTGAGTCAATAGGAGCTTCCACAGAAGAACTGGGATACTTGGTGTCTGTTGAGTGAAGATACCCCTTTGTCCCTTGGGAAGTGCTCATCCTTTCTTAAAATTATAGTACTATTGATTTATGGCATTTAAATATTAACATAACTGAACATTTATCTGCCCATGTATCTCTGATATGCTCCAGTAAGCTATGATCATATCTTTTCCAGTCTCCATTAGTTGGCACAGTTCGTATCATAAGCAGATAGATGTGAAGTGTTGAGGATGCTGATTTATAGTTACACAATTAAACATACTTTTGCTATTACAGTAAACTCCCAATTCCTTGGCATATGTTAGGAATTTGGTGTTATGGTTAATTCAGTATCTTAGATTTTAAAACAGTTATACCTTTTCTTTTGTTAATTTATATCAATGAAAACGTAAGATAATTTAGTTTAGAAAACTTTTGAGTACCTTAAGTTAGTATGTTGTATCTACATGGAAATGCCCATTGATAGATTAACATCAAAATAAAAAGAAATGGATAAAAAGGTAGAGTTACTTTAAAAGCATTATCTCAAAAATTCTATTTGGAAGAAGTAGGAAAAAACAGACTTAGAAAAAATGTGTGTGTGATTTCAACTAATATGGGATTGGAGAGTCCCCTTTTGAGGAAGAGGGACTCAACAAAGAAAATGGGAGGTTTTGATTATCTTTTAAAACTCACCCTATTTTTAGAAATGAAGACCCTTATCCTTCGAGGATGGAAAACTATTTCTCTGTCTTGTGTTTCTGAATAAGTAATAAATCCAAAAATATTAAATTAGGTTTTCCTTGGGGAAAGATGACAAAATAGACACATGAGTTAGAAGTAGCTTTTCAGTACAAAGTTTTAAAAAATTTTTAATTTTTTACAGAGTTCTTATTATAGGCAGTTATCTTTTTACTAGAGGCCCGATGCACGAAATTCATGTGTGTGGGGGGACCCTCAGCCCAGCCTGCACCATCTCCAATCTGGGACCCCTCAGGGGATGTCTGACTGCCAGTTTAGGCCCGACTGCTGGTCTCTCCTAACTGCCCCCCCGCCGGCCTGGTCGCCCCCAACTGCTCCCCACACTGGCCTAGTTGCCCCTCACTGCCCCCCCCCTGCCAGGCTTATTGCCCCCAACTGCCCCCCTGCCGACCTGGTCGCCCCCAACTGCACACCGCCCTGCTGGCCTGGTCGCCCCTAACTGCCCCCCACCAGCCTGGTCACCTCTTACTGCCCCGCCCTCTGCTGACCTGGTCGCCTCTCATGGCCCCCTGCTGGCTTGGTTGCCCCACACAGCCTGCTGTTCAGTTGTTTGGTCGTCCCTCACTAACCCCCCTGCTGGCCTGGTTGTAGGCAACCATTGTATGAGAGTGTGAGGGTTAATTTGCATATCACCTCTTTATTATATAGGATTCCTTCAGAATCTTAGACTATTTCAGAGTCCCTGCTTTAATTTTAAAATCAAAGCTGTGAATTGAAAATGTTTCTATATTTTTATTGCTTTCATTTTCCCCCAGCTTTGATTTCGTAAGATCTTGGTTTTAACTCCAGATTAAAAACTTGCCTATAATTTATCACCTAACTTTAGATAGTTGTGCTTTTGTTTTCGGTGTCCAGTGTAATCCATATCTAAGTCTTTTATTATGTAGTTTGATTGTTTGTGTTCTACTTTATCATGTGCCTTTTCATTTCTTAGCCTTTTTTACTTTTTTCTCTTTAGCCACAACTGTGTCCCGTGCTGTAAAACCTCATTCCCCACTTTTAAACACTACTACCAGAAGAGTAAACTGGAGCCCACTTAATTTTGAAAGCAACTTAGCTAATCATAAAGTTGATGGTATGGAGCTCCTTTGAATGACATGTAGAGATGTCCATGATATAGGAAATAAAATAGGCTGTGTGCACATTCATTGTTTAAAATGGGTGGAACAGCCGAAACCGGTTTGGCTCAGTGGATAGAGTGTCAGCCTGTGGACTCAAGGGTCCCAGGTTCGATTCCGGTCAAGGGCATGTACCTTGGTTGTGGGCACATCCCCAGTAGGGGGTATGCATGAGGCAGCTGATCGATGTTTCTCTCTCATCGATGTTTCTAACTCTTATCCCTTTCTCTTCCTCTCTATAAAAAATCAATAAAATATATTTTTTAAAAAATGGGTGGAACACACTAAAGGCACTAAACTAAAATTTCTAGCTTATCTTAGGGTGAGATTGATTATGGATAACTTTAATTTCAGTGAACTTTTTGTTTATACACAACAGAAATATGCACAGATCATAAGTGTACAGCCTAATGTATTTTTGCCAAGTGAAGATAGCCATGTAATCAGCCCCTACATCAAGAAATACAACATTATCAGAACCCCAGAAACCCCTCCTCATACCCACCATGGTCACCATCCCCCCACGACACATGAACACTTGCTTGGCTTCTGACGTCATAGGTTAGGGTTGCTGCATTTGAACCATATATAAATGGAATCTAACAAAATATAATCTTTTGCGTTTGGCTTCTTTGGTTCATCTTGTGAGATTCATCCTTGGTAGCTCATTCACTCTCGTAGTGCAGTATTCCATTGTATAAACATACCACAATCTATCTGTTCTGTTGATGGCTACTTGAGTTGGTTCAGTTTTGGACTATTACCAAGAGTGCTACTGCCGTGAACATTCTAATGTGTCTCCAGTATGATTTCATCTTAATGAATGACATCCGCAAGGGCCATATTCCCCACTGAGATCACTGTGTTAAGCCTGTCTTTTTTTATTGTGATGTTTTAACATCTGGGGCTTAACTGATCCTGAGAGACTAACCTCCGGGGGCTAACCAATTCCTAAAAATAGAAAACCTGAATGTGCTTTGCCTATGCCAGCTAACCAATCCAGAGCTCATTTTCCTTCCCCCACCCCTTCTTTTGGACTCTTACACTCCAGCCATATTCTGCCCTAGTCACCTGGGGCCAGGTGCCAGACAACTGAGGACAGCCCCTATGCCCCAGAGCCCCTGAAAGAATCCGAACCGATCCCCAGCCTGCTTACCTTGCCTCTCCTGTTCCTGTGCATGGAAACCACAGTGAAGCTTATGGCCTATGTTCTGACCTTGTTCCTTCTGCCTCTTGACTGACCCTGGTGCTTCCCTGTGCAGCGCTGCATGGTATGACATGCCTCCTTTTTCTCAGAATCTGTGAGGATAAACTTCCTTGATGACAGCCATTTCCATGCCTGCATGTCTCACCGTACCTGATTAAAACAAATCCAGGGTGTGTTTTAAAACAGTCAAGTTCTGAGACACCGGGCGGGGCGGGGGGCGGGGGAGGAGGAGGGGGGTTAAACGTCAACATACGTTGTGGGGGGATGAAATTCAACCCATAAGAGGGAAGAGTTTATTTGCTGATATTTTATTTGCATCTCATTGTGGGCAGGACACAGTGACTCGACCCCTTCAAGTGAGCGGTGAGCACCCTGTGAGTGCCCCGTGCCAGGGGACGGGCTGGGCTGGCTGTTCTTCATGTCAACCGGGGGAAAGGCAGGCACTGCAGCCTCCTGGAAAGCCCCACCAGGGAGGCGGAGACATTCAGAATAGGGAAGAGAGGTGGATTTTCTTTTCCTTTGAAAGGTGGCAAAACATGTTTAAATTCTCTGAAGGTGTTGAACCAATGAGATATTGCATGTGTTGACTTCTAGGAATATATTTGATTCCGAATACGCTACTAACTATTTTTTTTCCTTTTTAAAGAAAGTGGGAGTCCAGAATCTCGTGTTAATGCTATCCATTTCTTGGTGCATAAACTGCCAGAGAAAAATAAAGAGATGTTGGACATCTTGGTGAAACATTTAACAAAGTAAGCCTCCTTTCCTTCCTAACGTTTTGCTCGGGTGTTGGGGGGTGTTCTTGCATTTGTAACGGTCAGAATTGGGGCTGTATACACAATACCAGGGACCACACCTGGAAGGGCAGGCTGGACATCTGACTCCTTGTGTGTGTTTTGGACAAGACTGTTGAAACACGATGCTTTCATGAAGTCGTGTAATTATTTGCTTAACATCACTGCCAGCAACTTGGGGTTTGATTTGAAGTAAAAGAAGAGAATATTATACATTTCCCTGTACACCGATTCTGGAAATGTGATTATAAGTCTGTTAGCAAATTTAGCCTGGTTTTACACCTCCCTAACTCTGAGTTTGAACATGCCCTTTAAGATTGTTTAATCGAGGAATAGGTAGTTATTTCATAGGATCCATTCTATTCTTTTTATTCTTTTTTTAAAAAAGCAAACAAAATCTAATAACCCAGTAGAGAAGTTAGTCCTTTCTTGATCACTATATTTATTTTTGAGGGGAGAGGAAACTAAGGACATTATGTTTTAGAACCCTTGTTTTACATAGAAAGGAACTGAAGGCCAGAGAAGATTATGACCTGTGTAGAGTCCTAGTACTAGTATAGCCATTTATTTATTTGGCCAACAAATAGTTGTTAGTGAATGCCTTTTTTTTATTTTTTATTAATCCTCACCTGAAGATATTTTTCCATTGATTTTTAGAGAAAATGGAAGGGGGGCGGGGGAGGAGAAACAGAGAGCGAGAGAGCAACATCAATGTAATAGAGACACATTGATTAGTTGCCTCCTGCTGCTGCCCCTAGCATACAACCGAGGTATGTGCCCTTGACTGGAATTGAACGGAGGGGCCCTTCAATTCACAGGCTGACACTCTATCTATTGACTCAGACCGGCTAGGGTTGACCTTTTTTAGGTGCTAGTAGACACATAGTTGAACAGGATACTTTCTAAGGGGAAAAGACAACAAACAGAATACAAATAAAAATATAAAATAATTCCAGGTGATAAGTGGTCAAAAGGCAAAAAGGAGAGTGAGGAGATAGAGAATATATGTTGGGTGTGGGGCTACAAAGAGGGTTATTATGGAAAGTCTCTTTGAGGATGAGAACTTGGAGTTGCTGAGAACAGTTGTCCAGGTTGTTCCCAGGACCTGGGTGCTCTGACCAAGTCCTATGTGCTTGTGAAGGTAATTCTGCTAAGTCGCATAGTCCCTGGGAGCAAGAGTACAGTAACCTGGGGATGAGGAGGTGCTCTAAGTAGAGGGGAACAGTAAATGAAGGCCTCTGAGGGACACAAGCTTGGTGTATAGATGGAGTTATTAAGCCAGCCACTGTGGCTAGAGCAGAGAGCATCAGAGAGAAGCAGAGAGGTAGGCAGGGGCCTCATGATGTGTGGTCTCGTTGGAGGATCCTGTTATTCCAGAGGCAGACATTGAGGACAGTTGAGTCCTGGTATTTAGGGAAATAGTCTTGCAGAATACTGTACATTCCACAGTTTTCGCTCATCTTCTAACCAGAGACCTTTTTTTCCGCCCTCATCAACGTTAGTGTTTCAAACCACTCCAAGCAGAATCTGATGACCGTGGCAAATTTGGGAGTGGTGTTTGGACCAACTCTGATGAGGCCACAGGAAGAAACTGTTGCTGCCATCATGGACTTGAAGTTCCAGAACATTGTTGTGGAAATCTTAATTGAAAACCACGAAAAGGTAAAACCATATTAATATTTTTTTCCTTAAAGGAATTGCTGTATTTGGCTTGTCAATTTGTGATGTAAAAGTATTCCCTTTTCTCTCTTTTTAAATTTATCATGATGATGAGCTTGGTTCTGAGAAATTTGCACTGAGCTTCTCTCTTCTGATGGAGCTTCATAAATCGGGAGCCTGCTGGGTCTTCTGTTCTCTCACTGGTTTAAGGAAGAAATATTTAACCCAGTTGCAAATGAATATTGGCTCTGCAGTTGTGAACTGTTCAGGGTTTTTGTTTGTTTGTTTGTTTTTTTCCTTTTCTGCCTTCATTCCTAGGATTTCTCACTCAAATTCTAGTTCCATGACACAAGGAAAATATTTTTGTCAATCTGTGTCACACTCTCCCCAGAGATGCACACATAACTCCCCACTACCCTAAGCATGTTAACCATTTCAGGAGGTTTACATGTATCTCTGAATCTGGGGACCCCGAGTTAAGAATTTCTGATTTAAAAGGAATAATCTCGGAGGTGAATCAGCTTGTTACTTGTTCTATATAATCAAGGGGAGTACATGCTTTTTAAAAATACAACAGACTCTTTCCAGGACTTTTAGACTACTTTTTCTCATTCTGTCACTTACAGATCAGGACCTTGCTAATCCTTTTTCCTCCAAGACAACTGTTAAAATTCTTGGTTACTCACTTGTTCATTAAAAGCTTTTAAAAAATTTGAGATTACATTATATGCCAAGCGTGTATTAGGTACGGGGATGTGAAGAGGAACATCACAGCCCTTGATGGGAAGCAGGTCACAGTCTGGGGGTGGGAAGCCTGTGTAGGGGCTTGTATCCTATGGCATCCTCCCTGTCTAACATACTATAGGATTCACTTATCTGTTTCCTTAGTTGTTATCTATTTCTCCCTGCTCGATCCTGGAGGGCAGAGATCTTTTTTGGTACACTTAGAAATGGTACATATCTGAAGCTCAGTTCATGTTTATTGGATGAATTCATGAACTCAATAAATTTCGAGGGGGTCAGAAGTGTGGGAAAGGGGCAGTCAGACAGGTGTGGCCCCTTGGAGCAGAGCATTGAAGGAGCATTTCTTGGGCCCTTGTTGTATTTTCTCTTTGCTAGAACAAGTCTAGTTTGCGTGAGTATTGGTTCCCACTGAAAAGCTTGAAAGCTGGTCACCAGCACAGTAAAAGCAGCGTGTTTATGGGAAGTTTGTATGGCGTGTGTGTGTGTGTGTGTGTGTGTGTGTGTGTGTGTGTGTGTTTAGTAGCTAATGGTGAATTTATGTCTCCTTTTATGTTCCTGTCAAACTGTCCTTGAACCTCATTAGTGTGCACTCAGCTTTCCAGACAGCTTCATGGAATGGTGGCTACTGTTCAGTTTTTGAAAAAGAAGTAATTGGACTACAAGTTTTGCAGCAGTGTTCAGTAATGCGGCTGTCATTAGATTGACTCCCAATTAGGAAACTTTTATCCCATTTGTTTGAGAAAACACTGGCCCTGGGACTTGCTCGCAGATAGAATGATCTCCACTGAGTGCTGTGGCTTCCTATGTTCTGGTCTTCTTTGAAGCTGGGAAGATAACTGCATGATTCTTCTGCTGGGAAGTAGACAGTGCAGGTTCCACCTTGTTAACAAATCTGCGAGGAATTTCCAAGTGGCATTGCTGAGCCAATGATAATAGCTACAGCAGATGAAACCGGACCCATTCTCAGAGATGGAGCTTTGCAGAGCTAAGTAGAGAGAGGGTTTTCAGTTTCCCCCTCTCCCATTCTGTGGCCAGGCTAGATAATGCTATGGATACACAACCCGTATCAATTGAAGCACTGAGGTTTCCTACCAAGAAGGGAGGCAGGGAGACACTGAGTTTCAGATTATTCGCTGAGTGCCTGGGGTTAGGGTGGAAACACAGAGTTGCTTGGTATGCAGAGAGGCAAGAGCAGTTAGCTTGGATTCGTTACTATTTCTGAGAAAGTAGTTCCCCATAACGTCATCTTCTCCAGTTTCATCCTTGTCT
This sequence comes from Cnephaeus nilssonii, assembly GCF_951640355.1. Lineage (NCBI taxonomy): Eukaryota > Metazoa > Chordata > Mammalia > Chiroptera > Vespertilionidae > Cnephaeus > Cnephaeus nilssonii. The sequence continues at coordinate 55,502,822 of NC_137076.1, read as the reverse complement.
CCTTCCATTCTCACTCCCAGCTCTTTATCCTGCTTGGCTGGGCTTCACTTGAGAGTCGAGGCTCTGCGAGGAGGGAGGGGTATTTCTGCTGACAAGGGTGGTCATGCCGGAGAACTTCATATGGATGTCTGTACCCATGTGAGCCACAGGTTGCCTTGACAACAGATGCACATATACCACCCAAAGCCTTGGACGTGGTGTGGGAGAGCTAGAGATTCTTTTAGTATACGATTGAGAATGAAAAGAAAGAGAGGAAGTAAGGATAGGGGAGGTGAAAAAGAATTGTTTAGTGAGGAAGGAAAAAGTTCTAATACAGAAAGGAAGGGAAACTAGAAAGGAAATGGAGAGACCCAGGTAGTGTCTATGAAGGAAAAATAATGGAAAGATGTATTCTTTTCCTCTGTTATGTTTACTCCCTTGGAATGTGAAAAATATTGACTGACTAGGAAAGTCACTCAAATAGAAGAAGAAACTTTCAACATGTAATTAAAGCAAGACAGATTTGGCTTGTTTTGGACTTAGAAAAGGACCCCTAGTGAATCTGCTTTGGAGATCACATTTTAGCCCAGCCTCTTTGCCGTTTTCATAAAATCCATATGGACTTTATAGGAAACTTAACCCATATGTTTTGACTTCATTTCCACATAATACATGAAGATGTTGTTTTAAAAGAAGTGTTTGTGGGCCAAAAATATTATCAAGGTCTTTTCTTCCCTTGCAAACGAGAAAATTGTATTTCCCAGGTGGAAAAGGGTATTGGGAAATTCACAAGGAATTTCAAACTAGGGTTGTACCTTAGAATTTGTGAACTCATTTGTGCATGCATTTTGTCCTCAAAGTGTACGTGTTATGGATTAGTTCAGTATAGCGCCTGCTTTGAGTCAGCTGTGGCATGAGATTTGGGGGAAGGAGGACCGTGAGTCCAGTAGGGGAAAGAAAAAATGTCCAACAGTAACTCCAAGAGATGGCAGAGAATAGAAGTAGAGAGAGAGGGGGAAGCTGATGAGACTTTAGATGGAGTCCATCCCGTTTTGGGGGATTGGAAAATGTCTTGAATAACGGTGTGTTGGTTTTGGAATGGAGTTTGAATAGGTGGGGGTGTTTTAAGAGGACATTTCAGGTACGGTGATCATGTACTCAGAAAAGCACAGAGTGGGTGTTTGTTCTGCGAAAGCGGCTCCTGTTGGAACCTGGGTGAGTGGTGTGGGGTGAGGCTGGAGAGTCAGGCCAGGTGCAGGGAGGTTGAGAATGCCACCCAAGGAAGTTTGGACTTAATTTTATAGGAACCAGGGCCTCTCGTGGTTTTCAGGTCACCTGCTTCAGGAAGCTTAGTTTGGCAGCAAGGTTTGCGGTAGGAAGTAGAGGAATAAAAGACCAGAAGGCCATCACGTGGTGCAGATTAAGGCCCAGTGTGAGAGCGGGAGTTACAGGCTGCAGAGCATCATTCTGTGAGGGGGACCAGACAGCGTCCAGGGCCTGGATTTGTGGGACTTCTAAGAGGACGGACTTATAAGTGATGCTGAGGACTCTATCTGGGGGGAGTGTTAGTGCCATTAATAATCGGAAAGAAAAAATGGGCAGGAGTGAGTTCACTTTATAAGAAGCTGAATTTTGCCGAAACTGGTTTGGCTCAATGGATAGAGCGTCGGCCTGCGGAATGAAGGGTCCCAGGTTCGATTCCGGTCAAGGGCATGTGCATTGGTTGCGGGCACATCCCCGGTGGGGGGTGTGCAGGAGGCAGCTGGTCGATGTTTCTAGCTCTCTATCCCTCTCCCTTCCTCTCTGTAAAAAATCAATAAAAATATATTTTAAAAAATAAATAAATAAATAAATAAATAAATAAATAAATAAATAAAAAAGAAGCTGAATTTTAGTTGTGGTCTGATGTCCAGCAGACAGTTGGAGGCGTGGGGCTCAGCCTTGTGAGAATTTAGTGGTGGAAAGTGTAATATAAAATAAAGAGGCATGAGATTGACATGTGAGAGTATTAATGGATGCTCATTGTATTATATACTTCGACCTACTATATAGAGTGTTTATCTCACATACATACAAACACACACTTAAAATACATATATTTAAAATATATGTATTAAAATATACACAATTCCCATGGCACATATATTTCACAGTATTTATATGTATGTACAAAATCCTTATTACATGTGATATCCTTTTATGCATATGAGACGACTGAAGGGTGAGAGATTAACTTGCTCACAGGCACATAGCTAGTAAGTGGCAATGCCTGCGTTGGAACTAAGAGTTGTCCCACCCCAAAGGCTTTGCTTTCCATCACTAGGAGAAGGTAAGAACAATATACTTTTAGAAACACTGAGATTTTACTATTAAAAGTGGAGCCAGAAGCAATGCAGGCAAGTTCAGTGTCAGGTTGTTGAGGGACATTGTCAGTGATGCCAGATGCTGTCATGGGGTGGGAGGATCTGAGTACTGGCAGATGGCATATGTTCTCTCCAAGAGTGAAATGTCTTTGGAGAGCAAGGGCTGAAATCAACTTGTAAGGGCTTCAGTGAGTGTTCAGGACTGGGCAGTAATGAGACCAGATGCTTTTCTCCCCCATATGACAGAAAAATATACAGGAAGAAGAGTCAGAATAGACACAATAGGGAAGGAAGAACAGAGTAGGACACGAGTTGTATATAGCTTGTTAATCTCATATTCGAATGACCGGTTAGCTCATATCTATAAAGTGTCACTTCCCCAGTCCATGAAGGCCCTTGCAAATTCCATGAATATTTGAGAATCATCAAGGAAGACATTAATATCAGGGTCATTTTCTTTTAATATCTGCCTTATGTTAATACTTAAATTGGCAGTTTATATAAAGTAAAGCATATAATGTTCTCAACCAAATCACTTTATGTAATACACATCCTATATAATAAAAGGGTAATATGCAAATAGACCGAACGGCAGAACAACCGAACAACCAATCAAAGCTCAATATGCTAATGATATGCTAAGGTTGCTCAACCACTAGCTATGACATGCACTGACCACCAGGGGGCAGACAGTCGACTGGCTGACCAGTTGCTGTGACGTTCACTGACCACCAGGGGGTAAATGCTCTGACTGGTAGGTTAGCTTGCTGCTGGGGTCTGGCCGATTGGGACTGAGTGAGATGGGCCAGACACGCCCTGGAGCCCTCCTGCGGTTCCTCCCCGGCCCACCGTGCACCATTGGGATCCCTCAGCTTGGCCTGCGCTCTCTCGCAATCTGGGACCCCTCGGGGGATATTGGAGAGCCGGTTTCAGCCTGATCCCACAGGCCACTCCCCTAGGGAGGGCGCCAGATGCAGGGCTCATGGCTGGCGAGTGCTGCTGCGGCAGTGCGAGCCTCTCCTGATCGGGACTGATTGGGTGCGAGCCCACAGCAGGCACAGTGGGGCCGGGATGAGCGGGAGCAGCAGGTAGGAGCTGCAGGCGATGTTGGACTGCGGGTTTCGGCCCAATCCCTGCAGGCCACCCAGAGGGATCCCACCTGTGCACGAATTCATGCACCAGGCCTCTAGTAATAATATAACAACAATCCAGATTATATTTATCTTGCGGATTTTTATAGGATTTTCAGTGCAATATGCAATATGTGAAGTTCTGGGCTGATCTTAGCTTTGCGTGGTCTTCAGTATGTTCTGATATCATTGATCATCTGATAGCCAGTGGGTCATATGTTTTCTAGCCTTTATTATAGTGTCTGTGGGCCACAAGGTGCCGAGGGACAATCATATTTTGTTTACATGAACCTTTTCCTCAATGAGGAGTCTAATAACTTTGTCAAAAGGAGCATTTTAGGCTTTGAGCTGGGCTCTCTGGTGGTCCGTCTCATTTTTCCTGGTGTGAAAATGGAGGCCATTTTGTGGAAAAGGCCGATGTCGTACTTGTGCTCCAGGGCTTCTTTTCTTTTTCAGAAAGAGTGGAATGGAGGGGGGAAGGGGAGAGAGAGAGAGAAACATCAATGTGAGAGAGACACATCGATTGGTTGCCTCCCACATGCACCCGGGGATAGAACCTGCAACCCAGGTATGTGCCCTTGACTGGGAATTAAACCTGAGACCCTTTGGTGCATGGGCCGGCACTCTAACCATTGAGCAGTGCTGGCCAGGGCCTCCACAGCTTCTTGTCACGTGTGGCAAAGTCCTTGTCCTTGAATAACCAGTGTCCCCTGGTCTTATAAGAGCCTAGAAAGAGTACAGGTGAGACGGGCATGTGTGTCCCAGTTGACACATCACCATAATATTAAATTACAGGCACATGAAGAAGAGTATCAGTGGTGCAGTGCATTACTCTTGTTAACCTTGGGACCACCTTTCTGATCTGTGACCACTTATCTTTGCCAAGAGCTAGAAGGGTGCATTCCTGCCCCCAGGTTCAATGGTGGAATGGATTCCTTGTTCAGTCCCAGCTTGTAGTCCAGCAGTGGCCACATGTGGACCGTGACTGACACTGGGCAGCCCACTTCTCCATTTCCATTGCTGCAAAAACAACACACATCCTTACCCTCTGTCTGCTGCTTGGTCTCTGTCGTCCTGTAATGAAAAGCTGGCCCAAGTGAGTAGTATGCAAAATTTTCCTTCTTCCGTTACCAGGAACCTCCCAGTCTTAGAAGGTGCTTGTCATTTTAATGGGAAATAGAAAACTCTTTTTTTAAAAAAACACCCAGCCTAAATGCTTCCTGATTTAGCTTTGCTGGCCCTGGGTTGCTAGGCAGCATCAGTTTTCAGAGAGAAAAATAAATGTCTTAAACACAAGCAACACAATAAAACTCCAAAGTTTCCTCAAAGCTTTATGTTTGCCTGAGTAGTGGCTGTTCAATGTAGAAGTCAAGACTAGAATATTTGACAGATTTTCAGAGGGTTTTTTTGTTTTCTTCTTCCAGTTTTCATGAATGTTGGCCTCCTTGGCATAGCCACGGAAATTTACTTTCTATTCGATTATTTTCTCTCTCTCAGCAGGGCCTTGCCTTTTCTAGAGTGTTTAAAAAGAAGGTTTAAAAGCACAGAAAACTTTGTATCATCCTCTCTGCATCTTTTTAGGAGAGTCAGAAAGTAACAATGACATTGTCTTCCGAATTCTGCTCTTTTCATGAGTGACAATATAGGAAGTCTCGGCTTTGTGCTGTTATGTAGCTCTGTAGAGGGTAGATAGTATTTTCCCCTGGGACAGGAGTGGTTTGATAAGAGAAAATTTGGGAGACAAGGATCTTTCACCCTGCAGTGTTTTAGTGTCCAGTATGGAGAAAGCATCGGGACTGTCTCAAGAAAATTGAGGAGCTGCAGTAGAGAAGATTGGAATAGATTTATTCTTTGTTATCTAAGGGCGCATACTCGGTACAAGTTAGCATAACTTGCCAGGAAATGTGTTTCTGATTCAGTAGAAGGAAGGACTTCATAATATTTCTTTTCATAATGAGAATGTGTTCATGCTAGCGTTGGGATTGAGGTGTTAGAGGAAAGCTAGCAGACCTCTGAGGTCTGATCCATGCTGAAATTCCCCGCCAAAGTCTCTGGGAATGCATAGCTGCAAAGACAGAGTAAAGCTCAGTGCTTGGAGCTTGGCATTCAGTGTTCACAGAAGTAAAAATGAGGAGAGGTCTGGTCCTTTTGTGCATACTAGTACACCTCACTTCTGAGATGCATCTCTTCTAGGGTCACCCAGCTGGTAAATGCAGTGCTGGGACACAAACCCAGGGCTGTCTGGCTTTGGAGGTGGGGCTGATAAGCGTTACACTGTAAGTGGCTGTAAGTGGAAGGCTTCTCTCTTCACAGCCACTGTCTAATAGCCCGGACTGCTATAGTGTCATCCTCAGAGATAGCAGATCTGGACTATATGTAGATTGCACTAAGTCACCCAAAATAGAATATTTTTTTTTCAGAAATCGAAAATTACACCAACTAGTATAAGTGGGACAATAGAAACAGGAAGTATCATCACTTCAATATTATGTAGAATGATTTTTCTGAACTGTAAGCCAGAGTATTAAAGATAAACTGCATGCTTTTAGCAAAAACCTTGGAATTAAAAATGATGAAAGTTTATATTAATATAATATGTATACCAGTTGAAGCCTACACATTGATAATTTGCATCAGCTAGGATTCTTGCAGAGAAAACATTTTTTTCTTTTCCTGGGAAGATGTCCTGCTACTTTGCAGATAGACAGGGCTGGGAGAAGGGTATTTGTCTAGACTCTGAACTCACAGCCCCTTCCCCTTTTCCCTCTCTCACACCCACTCTCCATCTGTAGCGTCCCATGTCATTTAATACAAACATGTTCTAGCAGACAGCCCAGCCCCTCTGAGAACTGCTCACTGGGGAGATGGACCCTCCGGCATGTCCACTCTCCTTAGATCTGCTGATCAGAGGCGCCTAAAACATAAGAATAGTCTCTTCTAGAGATCTGGAATCGGGATGTGGAGAAACACAGCCAATTACAGGCTAGTGGCTGAAGAACCCCCTGCAGTGGGTCAGGTGGGACAGAGCAGAGGGGCAGGGAGGCAGTGCTCAGGGAGGATTCAAAAATGCAGAAGTGAGAAATGGAGAGTTGCTGGTTAATTGTTGATGGCCTCGACCTACTAATTTGGAGCAGTCTTGACTCTTTTCACTTCCTGTTCATTTCCTTATAATAACTCCATTTTTACTCATGTCAACTTGGTAATGTTTTGGTTGCAACCAAATCATTATTGGACAGTCTGAGAATAATACCTGCAGATACAGATACAGTTTCCGCACTGAGTTAACTCCATTTAGTTTCTATTTCAGTGTATCCTGCATGTCCATATATGGCTGGCTGCTTCCTCGGCCCAGTTCTTAGGCAAATAGATCGAGTTTGTCTGAGCAACATAATTTTAGGTGAAACTGGGCTTTTAAGGTCACCCAAACCAAAACCTGTGGCTGTATTCCCATAGTTTTATGACTAGAATTTCTTTAACTTTCTTCTTCAGTTTTCTCTTCACAGACCAGAAATGGCTTTTTCTCTCAACTCTCACATAATTTCTTTTTTCTAGATAATTGTTTCCTATCTCTTGGTTTCCAGTCGGATATGTCCCTTATACCCCCCACTGCATTCTCCCACGTCTCCTGGCCGGGTGATCCTTTGGGCTGCCCTTCAGTTAGCAGTTAGCATTTTAGAGTCCACTCCTGCATCTGACATCCTCTTCCTCTATCCAGAGCCGTAACTTTGAAGCTTTATTTCATTAGGACTCACTTTGAAAATTTAATGGAAGGTTTGGGTCCTATTCCCAGAAAATAGCATATTATATATACAGTAAGTCCTCCCTTAACATCATCAGTAGGTTCTGTGACTTTTAGGCAAAACAACAGGTAATGAAACTGATTTACTATCGGCAAGTTGGTGTAAACAAGAGTTAAGTTCCTACTGCATCTCATCAACATTATGACGAAATGACATTGGATGAAATGACATTATTTGAGAACCTGCTGTATGCTCAAAAGAAATGCCTATACAATTTTAGGAATTTCTGGGATTCCCAGGCCAGGAACCTACCACCATGGGGAAAACCAAGAGCTGCAGTAAGATCCATGAGAAGTTAGGGTCCGGAACATGCCTTTCAGGCTCAGCCTTTCTCGTCTCTGGCTGTTGACTTATCTCCCATATTTCTGCCCAGGAACTGGGAGGGGAGAAGGTAAGGATGTTTAGATTCATGCATTATTCCATCAGTGAGTGACACTTTGTTGTTCCTATTCCCCACCTGGGCCAGCCACCAAGAGAACCTTTTGTTGAAAATATTGTTTTCTCAGTTTGGCCAAGGAAAGTATGAGCCCACAGTGAAAGACACTCTGCTTTAATAATGAAAGATGGCCACTGTCTATGACATTGAGATGTGCAAGTATCAGCGTGCCTGGAGAAGGGGGAGGACATCTACCTGGGGTAGTTGCAAGACGGTGTCTCTGTCCAGGCCAGGTCTTCACAGTACAACCACATGATCTCATCTGAATTCTACTGAATTTTCCTGAGTTTAGAACCATTCTGAAGCACCGTTGCAGAATTGAATGATAACTAACCGCCAACCATATGCTCGTATCACTGTGATTCATTCTCTTTGGCTTTGGGAGTGTCCATCTCCTTCTACCTGTGAAGTGCGGGTCATCAGCCTTATTAAGAAGGGCAGGATTAACTTGACTGAGAAGCATGGGAATCAAGAAGAATGTGGTCAGAGCAGGTTAAGTGAATTATAAGCCTTGCAGCCTTGTGTTGGATTAATTTGGCACAGGGTGGAAAGCCCCTCACATGCCCTCCTTGTTTTAACTTTCCAGTTGGTCCATTTCTCCTGCAGAGGGACCCCTACAGGCAGGTATCGGTGTATTAGCTTTATTTCTGTTTTCACCCTTAAGTTCTGTTGAGTGCTGCCATGCTTGTCCTGCCCTTTCTCCTCTGTGTCTGCTTCAACCCCCCTCCTTCCCTCAGCCTGGGCAGCGAGTGTCTGGGTGACACCGACCCTCCTCAGATCTGCTCCTCCCTCCATTTATCATCCAGATTCTTCTCTAAGAAGCCTTTTTATAAAAAAGGGTTTTAAACTATTCAATAGCATTTCTGTCAGTATTTCTTAGGTGAGCTTGCCATCCACTGCTAACACTGTCTTCCTCTTCCCTGTCTCAAGGTCTTTCATTCTTTTCATGTAGATATTTATAAATATAGAGACTTATATGTAGATATTTATAAATATAGATATTTATAGAATTACTAGAGGCCCAGTGCACTAGGGGCCGATCGGGGGCGGGAGGGGCCGTGGGAGGTTGGCCGGCCGGTCCTGCCCCCGATCTGGTTGTTTGGCCAGCTGCAGTGCGCGTCCTAGCAACCGGTTGTTCCAGTTGCTTGGCTTTTATATATATACTAGAGGCCCAGTGCACGAAATTCATGCATGGGTAGGTTCCCTAGTGGCTGCTGGCCACCAGCCAGGGCCTCCCTTCGTTCTACGCCACCCCCTAGTGGTCAGCACATATCATAGTGAGCGGTTGAGCTCCCAGTCGGTCGAACGCCCACCTGAGGGGACAATGTGCATATTAGGCTTATATATATATAGAGTAGTTCCTATTTTAGTTTAGTATCTTAGGTGGGCATACTAAAAGTATCCCCTAATACACTACTATGTAGCAATTTAGGGGAAGTGTTTGATTTTTAAAAAAAATATTTTTATTGATTTCAGAGAGGAAGGGAGAGGGAGGGAGAGATAGAAACATCAATAATGAGAGAGAATCATTGACTGGCTGCCTCCTACACCCTCCCTGTTGCTTACAACCTGGGCATGTGCCCTGACTGGGAATGGAACTGTGACCTCCTGGTTTATACGTCCACACTCAACCAATGAGCAACACCGGCCAGGCTGATTTTTTAATTTTTGTTTGTGTCCCGGGTCTTCTTTTGATTTGTCAATCTTTATGCAGTATTGTGTATTCTTGTTACCATAGAGATAGAATAAGTCCTTACTTAACTAAAAGTGCAATGACATAAGGAAACCAGTTTTAACATGGGCTAACTGATATAAACAGAGTTAAGTCCTTACAGCATCTCATCAATGTTATAATGAAACAATGTTGAATGAAACATTATTGGAAGACCTGCTGTACAACTGCCTAGAATTTTAGGGCAGAGTAAAACCGAATGACCCAAAGCTTCCTTAAAGCACTGCACTTGTCTGAAGTCTGCTTCAATATAATCTGGGAGTTGAGATGAACTCAGATTGATGTGTATGTAGGAGTTCATTATATTAGTTTTACCTCTGTGTTTCTCTCTCTTTCTTTATATATATCTGAAGTTATTCTTGATAAAAGTTAAGTGATCTGAAATTTTCATTGGCACCCTTTTTTAATGCAATGCTTAATTCAGTCAACAAACATTTGTTAAGCTGTTTCTCCATGCCTTGTGCTACATGGACAGGCACAAAGATTAAGAAAATAAAAGCAGATCTTGCTCTTGAGCAAGTCCGTGTTTAGTGAGAAAGACAACAGTACAAGTGTTGACAGTGGAAATCTCAGCACAGGGCCTGAAGATTGTGTATTAGAGTTTTGACCCCTGAGAAGCCATTGGCTTTCTTTGTCCAAAGCCAGGTTAAGTCCAGCTCTGCACTTTAAAGACTTAAATGCACTTACTGGGCATCCCTTTGTGAAACAACTGCATTGTTTCTTCAGACCATACTTATCTATTCCATTCACAGCAGTGAGGAAGGCCTGCAGGGGGCAGAATGGATATAATTATAAAATGGAAGATCCTTTGTCCTAAGCATTAAGTATTCCAGTCTGCTTAGGGAGGAGTTTCGGCAGGAGGCGCTTCCAGGCACTGGCCAGCTCTCGTTCACCAGAGCCAAGAATCAACCAGCCAATGCCGCGAGGGTGGGGAGTGTTGGTTCCTCTGCAGTTTATAGATGAGTGCAGCAGACCGCATCTTTGGAGGGTTGAAATGAACTTACCCAAGGTCACACAGCTTTCTTTATTCATTTACAGCCCGACTTGTTCCAAAAAGGATTTCGAGCAGTTAAGCCACACAGTGAGAAAGCTGCTTGTGGTCTTTCTACTGTCCCAAGAAAAACAAGACCGTCCATTTTTTTTTTTAAGCTTAAACGATGCATAGTGTTTCAGTCAATATTACTACATGAATAGTTCCAAGTTTAAATTGCACAAAAGTGCTTATGTATGGCTCTGTTGGAATGTGTGGGAGTAAGAAAGGAAATCTCTATTTGATTTCATCAAGTCGGGAGCTCCACGGAGTCGAGGGAGTCGCACACGCCAGGGCCTGGTTGTGTGCACAAGGAAGTTCTTATTAATCATTGCACAGCTGGTGTGGTGTTTGTCATCAGTGTTACTTATTCTTAATTACCAAAGTGCACATGGGCCACAGGCTGTCGATTGTGCCAAACCAGATCTCTAATGTGGCTGGACTCATAGATTCTGAGGAAGATTTATAATCCTCTGCAAACGGCAGTCACTCTAGACGTGTTCATATAAAGAAACGGTGCACATCAGGAACGCACACAGAATCCGGATCGTAGTCTCGAGTGTATTGTTCCCGGTGTCTACCTCCTGTTCTCTTCAATTTGTTGCCGAACCAACTTTGTTTTTCATGTATATTGAAAGTGGAATTTATTTACAGGCTCTGCCTTTCTCTTTTTAGGTAGTAGTTTTTCTTCTTTTACCTCAGCAGGAAGTAAAAGTGGAGACAGTGTATCCCCAGGGAAGGCTTCAAGCACTTGCTTTCTCTAGGTCATTTCTGTTTAGATGCAAACGGGGGGAAATGACCACTGAGGGGCGTAGTCGTCATTTTCAGAATTTAGTGAGGGAGTTAGGTCATTTGTGCTTAATGCCCTGAAGATCCCAGAGGAAGCTGCCCTCATTGAGATGGATGTGGACAGGTTCTTGGGGTGACCCTTGTTTCTTGTGTTTCGTCATTTTGTTCCCGTGATTCCTGCAGGACCGCCTTCCTCCCATGCCCAGGGCCACAAACACACCCACAGTGGAACTTTTTTGGAAGTCGGCTGTGGCTTTATCTAAATTCCATGTAACTCAAATTTTTTTTTTTTACTTGACTTTATTATTCGAGGGAATGCAAACTGCCGTAAATTGTTTCTGATTCTTTCTTGTTTCCTGTTCTTGGCAGCTTTCCTGTTCACTACTGTAGATCAGTGATTCTGAACCAGTGTTTGTGTTTCATACCCCTTTGAGAATTTAAAAGATAATATTTTCACTTTCTGAAGAAACATAAAGGCATAGGCACCATTTACAACGGACTCTTAGGCATATGCTAATTCTGAAGAGCTCAGTGGGGGACCTCTGCTTTGGTGGAATAAGCTTAGGTGATACTGAAATAACTTATAAAAATACTGTATGTGGCTCATTTACACATGTGGCAAATGAGGGAAGGAGTGAAATTTATCAAATTACAGGTTTCTGCATGTGATAGTATAGTACTTTCTACGTATATATTTATCAGTATTACTTATTGCCCTTTTCTTATCTAAAACAAATATCTCAAACACACGCTTTAAGATGGCAAAGACAGAGCTTAAAATCTTACAGTACAAACCCAAAATAGGTTAAAAGGAAAAAAAAAAAGAAAAGAAAGGTTGGTATCAGTCAATGGAGGGAAAGGCTAGAGATCAGCAAGGGATGTTTCTGAAAATGGGCACAGGCCATTTCTGGTTTACTCCTGACGGCACTCTCCACAGAGGCGGTATGGGACAGGCACGTGTGCCTTCCTCAAGAAGCTCCCCTGGAGGGAGGTGGAGGGGTGGTTGGGCAGCCTTGGGTCAAGATGAAGCTTCTACCAAGATAGAAGCTCCTCCTGACCACCCTGCTCTCCTGCCAGAGAAAGGAGACTAGCAGGAGTGTGACTCCCTCTCAGACACCCCATGGTCAGTGATCTCCAGCAAGAAAAGTGTCTGAAAGACCATCAAAACTGAAACTGAGTTAAGGGGAAGAGCTTCTGTAGGAGAGGAAGATGGGAAAAGGAGCCCTTACAGGGGGGAGTGTCATTTCCCACCTTTATAACTTCCAACTTGAGCATCTGGAAGTCGCCCTCTCTTTCCTGGTCCATCTACTGCCTGGAGAATGGAAGGAAGTGGTCACTAACTTGGCCGCCTAGGACAGAGACTCCTGGCAGGGGCTGGAATTGTGGACAGCCCACGCAGGAGGTATGAACACAGACACGGCATTTTGGCAAAAGCACAGAGATGAGGTCAGAGACCCGGCTGAAGACAGCCCTGGTAGCATCTTTGCCAGCCCCCCCCCAAACACTTTGGTTATGGATTGAATTGTGTTCCCTCAAAATCCAGAAGTTGAAGCCCTAGTCCCCAACGTGATTCTCTTTGGAGAGGGGTCTTTAAAAGGGTAATTAAGGATCCATGAGGTCATAAGGATGGGGGCCCTAATCCAATAGGACTGCTGTTCTTATAAGAAAAGAAAAAAGACACCAGGGATGTACACGCACAGAGGAAAGGCCATGTGCAGGCACAGCGAGAAGTGTGCCGTCTGCAGTCCAAGCAGAGAAGCTCAGGAGAAACCGACCCTGCCGCCACCTTGATCTAGGACTTTCACCCCCCAGAACTGTGAGAAAACAGGTATCTGTTGTTGAAGCACCTAGTCTATAGTGTTCCGCTGTGGCAGCCCTACCAGACGAAGACATTTTCTCAGAACACTGGGCAGGCACACTGGAGTGCATTGCAGAAAACAGACATCCAAAACCTGGGGAGAGATTCAGGATGTCACCCATACTCTAGTGGTGTGTACAGAAAGTGTTGACACAGCTGCCCATTGAAGACATTAGTATCATTGAAATCAGCCAACCCCAAATAATCCAGTGTGTTGTCTATGTGAATGTATTGCTACAGGAGGGGGAAAAATGTAAACTGGAGACGAAGAATCTATTTTGGAAGAAAAACTGATCTAAGGAAGAGAATAAATGAACTTATTAAAATCCATCTCCATAGAAGAACTAAATATTTATTCAGTAAAATGGGAGTTTAAAAATAAAGTGATTAAAGAGGATTTTTAAAAAAGGTGCTTGCTGAGCTAAGAAAACAGACTGGCACCTAAAACAACATCCAGACAAATGAACAGATTAAAAACCGAAATGAATAGAATCAAAAGTTGGAAAACAAATCACCATGATTGATGAAGCAGTCATTCAGTGGATGAAAAGGAGAGATGAAAGAAGTCAGAGAAAACTGTGGACGTGGATGGCAGAGATGACCCATCACAGGACATTATTGTCATGGGAACACCAAATCAAGTGCATTGAACCAATCATTTGTAACGATCACACAGAGACCTTTTTATCTGAATTACAGTGAGACCTTCATTTGATCAGCGTAATCACTAAATTTTAGGAAATACCAATTCTGAATTTTAAGTCACTCAGAATTATCCATGTAGAGACATACTGTGGTTCAGTTACTGTGTTGGAGTTTTGAGGAAAAAGAAAAACTGTACCAGGAGGATGCATCTGGTAGCCTCATGTTTCCTTATAGCAGCTCTGAAGACCACAAAGCAATGTTTATAAGTCTTGAGTATCTATTTTGGACCCAGAGAAAAATTCCAAACTTCAAACTGTAGAAATAATACAGACCACTTATTCTGGTCCATAATAATCTAGCTTTAGAAATTAACAACAGTAATAATAATAGAAGCCCCCCACCCCTCCTCAAAAAAAAAGTTCCTGGTTATCTGGAAATTTTGAAGCTCTTATGATTCGTAGATAAAATAAAAATTGCAGACTTCCTATAAAAATATGAAACATGCATATCAAAACTGAAAGAACAGAATAAAAATTATGTCTCCAGGAAATTTATAACCTTATACAACTGAATAAGCCAGAAAGAATGAAATTAGTTAAGCTTTTACCCATTTACTCCAAATTTGAAGAAAATAAATATGTAAGGTGAAATTAATTAATTAGAAAAGAAACAAAAGGTGTTTTTTGTTTGTTTTGTTTTGTTTTTAATAAATACCTCTTACATTTTTGGTGGATTGGGGCGCATAAAATAAACAGATTTCCTTGGCCAGGCTAGTTAAGGAAAAAAGGGATGGTGAGAAGGCTCACATAAAGAGGAACAAATATGGAAATAACCCATAAATACTCAGTGCACAGAATTTTGAAAATCTGAATGAAATTAGTGAACTAATGATAATGAAAGAAACGGACACAATTTTAATACAGCTGCCATCCATTTCCCAAAAAAGCACCAGGCTCAAATATTTTCACAGGTGAATTAAACTGGGAAATAGATCTGTTGGTGTTTACACTGGTCCATAGCAGAATAAAAAAAACCCTTCAAATTATTTTTATGACTCCAGTAGGGCACTAATGCCAAAGCCTGGCAGAAACAAACTTGTAGATCAATTTCATTTAAGAATTTTATGCAGAGATCTTAAATAATACATCAGCAAATAACAGCACTACTTTAACAGCATAATATTTCCATCTAAGTTGTGTTCATCCCTGACATATAAGGGTGACTCAATATTAGGAATTACAATATTAGGAAATGTACCATATTATGAAGTCAGAAGAGAAAATCAGGAGATGCCTAAAAGCAATTGACAAAATTTACATAATTCCCAATACAATATTTTCATAAAACAGAATTTATGGATAGTTCCTTAAAATGATTTAACAATATTTTAACCCTTAAGTTAGTATCCTGTTTAATTGTTGAAATGCTTAAAATGCTGAAATTGTGATTTAGTTCACTATTATTAATTATTGTCCTAGAATTACTGGTCAAGAAAGGAAGAAAAATAATAACTGATAGGAAAACTGGAAGGGGAAAATTGTGCATTATTTAGAGAAGTGATTGTATAATATAGATAACTCAAGAGAACAGAGTGACAAGCCAGTAGATACACTAGCAGGATTCATTGGGATGTAGGATTAAAAGTAATCACCAGAGTCAATAGCTTGCTCATATACAACCAGAAGCAGATAATACAGGGGGAGAATAGGCCCTATTATCAATGTCATCTGAAATATAAATTTCCTGAGTGTGAGTCTAAATCAAGAGAGGAAGAATACATGTTTGAAGAAAGCCATAATGTTCCACCATAATGAGACGTGAGAAGTCACTTTGAGAGGCGGAAATAAGTGGTCTGGGTAGGGTGTGATCGAGGTGGGGTGTGATCGAGTAGCCTTTTTGAGACAGTTTGGCAGTGTCAGCAAAACTTAAATGTATGGCCGAAACCGGTTTGGCTCAGTGGATAGAGCGTCGGCCTGCGGACTGAAAGGTCCCAGGTTCGATTCCGGTCAAGGGCATGTGCCTTGGTTGCGGGCACGTCCCCAGTGGGGGGTGTGCAAGAGGCAACTGATCGATGTTTCTCTCATCGATGTTTCTAGCTTTCTATCCCTCTCCCTTCCTCTCTGTAAAAAATCAATAAAATATATTTAAAAACAAAAACAAAAAAAAACACCCTTAAATGTATGTTTGCTTTGAAGGTAATCTCTCTGCTACTGAATACTCTATAGGTATTCACTCAAAACTTTGCAAAAAAAGGGAGAGGGGGTTCACCTCCACATGTGTCCCTCATTGGAAACAGCCTTCCAGTGAGGGTTAAATAAATTATGTCATGACCATAGAAGAATGAGGCAGGGTGGTAAATACTGATTCTAATTGTGGTGGACACACCCTATGGTGACCCAGTGACCCAGGCCCTGGAGTGCCAGTGGGACCTGTGACTTGATTCTAACCAGGATAATCAAAGGCGATGGCCTGTCTTTCATGATTGTTTTGTTGTATCAGATTCCATTGGAGCAGATTCCATTGGGGAGAGAGGGACTCTCCTACTGGCCAGAAAGAAGCAAATAGTCATGTTGTGAACTGCCTATGGAGAGGGCCACATGGCAGGGAACTCTGGGTTGCCTCCAGCTCTTAGCCAGCAAAACCCAAAACTCTCCTCAGTCCTGCAACTGTAAGGAAATGAATTTTGCCAACCACCCAAATGAGCTTGGAAGCAGATCCATCCCCAGTTGAATCCTCCAAAATGACACCTGATTATAGTCTTGTGAGCTGAGGACGGGAGCAGAGAACCCAGTTAAGATGTGCCTGGACTCCTGACACATGGAAACTTTGAGATAATTGACAGCTTTCTTACATAGAACAAAGAATCAGAAAACATAGAAACAGTAGATGTGCTGTTCTCAGCCTCTGAATATGTGTTAGTTTGATACACAGCTACTTTGCACTTGTTTATTTCCAATGTCCAGAACATCACTTGTCTCATAGTAGGCATTCAGTTAATATTTGAATGGATAATTAAAGATACAGATATGAAACTGTATCTTTATTATGATCCTTCAGGTGTTTATATATATACTAGAGGCCCGGTGCACGAAATTCGTGCACGGGGGCGGGGGGTGTCCCTCAGCCCAGCCTGCACCCTCTCCAATCTGGGACCCCTCGAGGGATGTCCGACTGCCCATTTAAACACAATCCCGGTGGGATCGGGCCTAAATGGGTAGTCGGACATCCCTCTCACAATCCAGGACTGCTGGCTCCCAACTGCTCGCCTGCCTGCCTTCCTGATTGCCCCTAACTGCTTCTGCCTGCCAGCCTGATCACCCCCTAACCACTCCCCTGCCAGCATGATTGATGCCTAACTTCTCCCCTGCCAGCCTGTTTGCTCCCAACTTCTCTCCTCTGCCAGCCTGGTCACCCCTAACTGCCCTCACCTGCAGGGTTGATCGCCTCCAACTGCCCTCCCTTGCAGGCCGGGTGCCTCCCAACTGCCCTCCTCTGCTGGCCATCTTGTGGTGGCCATCTTGTGTCCACATGGGGGCAGGATCTTTGACCACATGGGGGCAGCCATCTTGTGTGTTGGAGTGATGGTCAATCTGCATATTACTCTTTTATTAGATAGGATAGAGGCCTGGTGCACGGGTGGGGGCCAGCTGGTTTGCCCTGAAGGGTGTCCCGGATCAAGGTGGGGGTTCCCTTGGGGCATGGGGCAGCCTGGGCGAGGGGCCTGTGGTGGTTTGCAGGCCAGCCACGCCTCCTGGCGACGCAAGCGGAGGCCCTGGTATCTGGAATTTATTTACCTTCTACAATTGAAACTTTGTAGCCTGGAGCGGAGCCAAGCCTCCTGCTCGCTCTGTGGTCAGCAGCCATTTCTATTTGGATTTATGTATCTTCTATAATTGAAACTTTGTAGCCTTGAGTGGAGGCCTAGGCTGGCAAGGGCAGGCGGAAAGCTTGGCTTCCTCTGTCGCCTGGGAAACCCAAGCCGCCCTCCTGCTCTCTGTGGCTGTAGCCATCTTGGTTGGGTTCATTTGCATACTCGCTCTGATTGCCTGGTGGGCGTGGCTGGTGGGCGTGGCTTGTGGGTGTAGCAGAGGTATGGTCAATTTGCATATTACTCTTTTATTAGGTAGGGTGTGTGTGTGTGTGTGTGTGTGTGTGTGTGTGTGTGTGTGTAAATTGTACATATATGTAGACAAATGCTTAGGCAACTCTTAAAATTTCCTTAGAAGGAATCAAAGAAACTATTGACAATGATTATTTTGCTGGGGAAGAGACTTTGTATTTTTCCAATATTCTTTGTGTCAGTATCATCAACATTGTTTTCAGGATGAGGAGATTATGGCTCATATGTAGTTTTCTTCTTTGACTTAAAAAAAACTAAACCAACTACCATGTACTTAAATTTACTTTACAAAATAATCAAATACTCTAGTTCCGTATCTCAGAGGGTAGAAATATCTGTCAACTTGACTGATCTATTGTACAAAACTGGATATCGCTGGAGAGAGATCCTTGAAAAGTTTCAGTGTGAAGAAACTTTTAACAGTGAGTCTGATCGTTTTTGACTTTGAGCTCCGTGCGTTCTTCCATGCCCTTCCTTTCTGATGCATGAAGTCCTTGTGTGGCCATTTGTCCTTTGATGACAAAAACCTGAAGCAGTGGTGGGAGAAGTATTTGTGTGACCTATTTAGTACATTCTATTTCTTGTGAAGCACTGATATCTTGAAGTTATTTTAAATCAGGTTATTTTGCTCCTGTCCAAACTATCATCTGGTTATGCCAGTACACATGGTATCAGATGAAGAACTGAAATAAACAGGTCTCTTGGTGGCAGATTGAAGATTGCTAGGGATTATTTCACATTCCTCCCTTAGTGTCTCCTTTCTTTAAATCTTGGTGGACCCTGAGATCGCTTTGATCATTAGACCATGGCGTGAATGACTCTTCACTGTGGCTTGAAGAGACTGACAGCTTTCACTTCCTTCCTCTTGGGACACTCCTTCCAGGGGACTTCAGCTGCCTTGCAAGAAGTCCACTCACCCTGAGAGTGAGGAAGCCCACACTTGCCATGTAGAGAAGCTGGGCAGGGGAGAGGAGGCGCCGAGCCCAGCCAGTCCTGGCTGTCCAGCCTTCCCATCCCAGGCATCGGACGTATGGAAAAACAGCTTGGTCTTCCCAGACTCCAGCAGACAAAACTGAGGAACCCAACTGACAACCAAAACTGAGCTCAGGCCCATGGCTCCCTTCCCAGCCACCTCCAGCCATTTGGCAGGCCCTGCTGAGGCTGCTCATTCCTGCTATGCCCTGCCCACACTCCTGAGCCAGGAAATTACCAGCATAATAAAATGGTGGTGGTTTGATACCGCTAAGCTTTGGAGAGGTCGTTACGCAGCAGTGAACAGAAGGAATGTCCCACTATTTCACTGAAAATGAATTTTTGTTTAGTGAATTCTGTTTCCCTATTGACCTCCAGAGCAGTATTTTTTTTAGGTGGGAAAGGGAATGTTTTTAAAGGTTATGCATTTAAAGAGCAACAACATGTTATATGATTCCCCCCCCCCCCACACACAATAAAATTTTAAAAAATGAAAATACAGCCCGGCCAGTGTGCTCAATGGTTAGCATCAATCCAAGAACCAAGAGGTCGCCATTTCGAATCCAGGTCAGGGCACATGCCCAGGTTTCGGGTTCAGTCCCCAGTAGGGGGCATGCAGGAGGCAGCTGATAGATCAAGTTTCTCTCTCATTGATGTTTTTATCTCTCTATCCCTCTCCCTTCCTCTCTCTCTAAAAATCAATTTAAAAAACCCCCACTATTTAAAAACAAAGAAAATACAGTGTAGGGTGTGTAGGTGATTAATTATTCTCCCCACTCTGATAGCAGTTGTAGAGCTTCAGCCACCTGGCTCAGAGTTCCACCTTCCCTGTCCTCCTCTCTCTTCCCCCAACACACAGAGTTGATTTATCCAGGGGAATCTCTGACCTTTTTGGGAGCTGGCTCAGGACTGCTATAGTACCTGGATAGTTTTTTGTTTGTTTATATATATTTGCACAATAGGATATAGGAAAATGAGATTAAAATGCCTGTAGGTGCTGTGGCTCTTAGTAAACTTCAGGGAGCTAATTACCACGTTCTTCAACAAAAACTTCTGTGGAAGAATAAGGTTATAGTATTTTGGGAGCCAAAAAAGGATGGCTTTATTTTTTTTACGATTGTATTTATGAAATGGTAACAGTTGACAAAGCCTTTTCATGTACATGCTAATACCTGACACATTATTTTGTTTTTTCTTTGAAAGAGAAAACCAGGATAAAAGGAATGTTAAGATTCTGGTGATTACTCCCTAAACAGTCCGGGCATCCCTGTGGCATTGCCAATGTAATGGGAACCCACAGAACCCAGAGTATGGCTGACTTGAAGTCGGGAAAGGAGGAAGCTCAGGTATCAGCATGGTGCAGTGATCAGGAGGTGGGGAAAGGTTCTCTTGTCCTGCAGAAAAGGGGGCAGGTCAGCCTGACAGGTTTGCTTCTGTATTGAGAGGAGGGAGTCACTAGGCTCAAATAGTTTGGTGAAGGAGGCCATCTTTTGGGATTTCGTACATAGTTTCTCTCATAGGTTCCTGAGTCAACCTAGTCAAGCCCTTCACTCAGCGTTTGGATGTCTTTGGAATGACCCTGGTCTTACCTTGGAAAACTTTGAGGACACGGAGCTCATTATCTCCCAAATTAACCTGCCCAAGAGATGTGTAACTTCACCAGTTCAGATGGTCTTTTGCCCTCATATTCAGTTGACATATGCTTTCTTATATTCTCAACCCCTTAGCCCTGGTTTTAACCTCTGGGACCCATCCCAGGTGACTCCCTCTTCCACGTGATAGTGTGTTTAGAATCTGAGAATTGGTACTGTGACCTGCTGGATTTCTTCTGGCCCTTTAGTTATATGACTTTGTTTTGAACTTCTCACCTTCAGATCATACTCTGT
Organism: Cnephaeus nilssonii; assembly: GCF_951640355.1. Lineage (NCBI taxonomy): Eukaryota > Metazoa > Chordata > Mammalia > Chiroptera > Vespertilionidae > Cnephaeus > Cnephaeus nilssonii. The sequence continues at coordinate 55,482,082 of NC_137076.1, read as the reverse complement.
GATGTGATTTGCAATAGGAAATATATATTTGGTTCTTCATCCACAGTTCCTGGCTCACAGCTCCCAAAACCCTTATAATTTCCTCAGCGATAAGAGCGAAGGGTGCATCTTCACTGTATTTTGTCTCTTGTCTTCCTTCAGTGCCGGAAAACACCGCAGATCCATAAAGGTGAACGAAATGGGCGTCTTATTATTCGTGATGAGCTCCTTTCCACCACAACTGGGTTTATGTTAATAAGATAACTTTGGAAGGCACCAAAGGATGGGGCTGGTTGCTAGGGAAACCAGCCCTGAATAGAAGATTGTAAATTTCAGTCCCATCCCTTAATTTGTGGGAGGAGGGATGGGCTGGAGGTAGAATCAGTCTCCAATGGGCAATAATGATTTAATCAGTCATTCCTGGGTAATGAAGCTCCATAAAAACCCAAGGACAGGGTTTGGAGAGCTTCCAGGTTGAGGAACCAGAGGCTTCTAAGTGCTGCTGTGCCAGTCCCCAAACTCCACCAGGACAGAAGCTCGCCCTGGGTGTCTCTCCATCGGGCCGTCCATTCACATTCTCTAATATCCTTCGGTAAACCAGTATCTCGTGAGGAACTGGCTGTCCTGAGGCCCATGAGCTGCTCTGGAAGGTTAATTGAACCCAAGGAGGGGGTTGTTAGAACCTCTGATTCACAGCCAGTTGATCAGAAGCATAGGTAACAACTTGGGCTTGTGACTGGCATCCGAGCGGGGGCAGTCTTGTGGGGACTGAGCACTTAACCTGTGGGATCTGATGCTATCTCCAGGTAGAGTGTTAGAGTTGTGTTGAACCTTGAGACACCCAGTTATGTTGGAGAATTACTTGTTGGTGTGGGGAATCACCCTCCTCGTTGGCGTTGGGGGTTAGAATTTTCACATTCCACTGCAGACACTTGTTTCTCTGTGACTTTTACCGCACAATAGAATGCAATGCCCCGTGTGGCCCAGTCAGTGAGGGGCCCAGTCGGGATTAGCATCACCATCCTTGCAGGTATACTCAGTTCATCCTGTCTAAGATGTCCTCAGTTCATCAGTTGTGACAGGCGGTGGTGGCCTTACCGTCCACGTTGACTTTTTTCATGGCTCTTGCCGAAGCACACATTTTACATGCCATCTTGCAGCTGCTTTTTAAACGTGTAGGTGCTGCACCATTCATCACGTTTGGAAATATGGGTCAGAGCTGGTCCCAGGGGCTGTGGGATCAGGTGAAGGAAGTTCTAACTTTGGCAGCTCAGATACAGCTACTCTACCTGCGAATCAGCGAGTTCCATGCTGACGTGTAAGTCCAAGAATCTAAACATTAACCTTTTTAGATTTTTATCTTCTTCAAAGGGCTTTGTTTGGTGTTTACCAGAATTTCTACAAGGAATATAAGTGTATTAGTTATCACTTTTGTAACATGAATAAATTATAATTGGGGGGAAAATTGTCAATAATAAATGTAAACCAACCAAATTTTAGGAGCAGTGATTAATCGTGAAGGCTGATAACTACCCTGTGGGGTCATCGCTTATTTTCCAAAAGGTCATCTTCCTTGAAAATTTCAAAAGATAATGAGTCCATTCTAAATATGTTTACTTAAATTCAGTTTAAAGTTTCATAGTTAACATTGAGGCAGGGTCCTTCTTTTTCTCTTGGCTCGAGTTAGCCCTGGGTGGGGGAAGCCTCTCCCTGTGGGTCCCCAGGCCTTTGGGGACTGTAAAAGGTAGGCTTCCTGTGTTATGATTCTCTGCGCTGGTATAGGACGGAGTGACTTCTAAGGAGGCCTGGTTCCTGGAGAGAAGAAATGTAAAAGGGGGAGAGGAAAAAGAACCTTGGAAGAAATTGTACACCCAAATTGAAGAATGAGGAGGAAAAGAAAAAACAAAGGAATATCATGCATGGAGTATGTCTTCTAGTTGACATAGAGTAGCTATATTTCTTTAATGGTTTACTAGACTTTAATTGCTGAAATGCAAGCTTTGTTTGTTAGCAAACGACATAGCAATGGAAAACAATTCTAGCTCGGCATCAGCTCTTTATTCAGGGAAGGATACTTGTGTAGACATTTGGGTTATGAAAGTCTAAGCTAAAGCTATGTTTGGGCAAGTGTTTTCTTCTGACTTTAGAAAGTGTATGCTGCATTTTCCAAACATTTGCAGGTGCAAATTGATAAAATTGCACCCGGAGTGTTTAAAGGTTTGCAGATCAGAAAACAACATTTTATAATTGGGGTTATATGTTCACCCCAAATGTAAGAGTGATGCAGCCTTAAGTTAATCAGGAGATGTTCACCTTATGTTGATTGGGGAGGATGTTATTTAGTGAGCAGTAGAAAACTTATTCAGTGCCATTGGGTTCCCATTATACTATTACAGTTATGTATTCTTCTGATTCCTCGCTGGTTGTTGTTTTTTAACATTGGAGAAACCAGAGCACTGAGAAACCAGTTATACCCACAGTTAATGCCATTGAGAATACTCATGGTTTGGGGTAGGTAGTTCTGGGGTCGTTTTAACCATTTGCACTCGGATGTCGAGTGTGACTCAACACGGTTAGCATTAGAATAAAGGAATCAAGAAAAAAGCAAGCGAGTGCAAAGGGTTAATTTTATAAAGTCTGGTTGATAAGTTGTCATTTATTGAAATCTTGAAGCCAGACACCAAAGTCTGGTATGTGTTACTCGATTGAATAGAGTGCTACAGAAATCAGTGTGGTCTAATCCATGGGCACTTAGAAAAGGGTCTGAAATGTCTCCTGAAATTAAAGCTCAAAGCTTTGAAAGAACGAGAAAACCAGAAAGCCTACCAGTTTTGTAAATTCCAACAAGTACACCTTTTGCCTTTCTTCTTCATCTCCTTTTATTTTATTTTATTTTATTATTAATTTAATTTTATTATTTTATTTTAAACCAAAATTGAAGTTGTTTTTAAAAAAAATCTCATTGTAAGTCAGGGCATAATCAAACCCGAACCTCTGGGATGAATGACCATTACCATGAGCCCCTGTCCATTCTCCTGGGACGCAATGGAACAAGATCCTATAACACGCTTCCGTGTCAGCTTCACAGGTCTCTGTGTCCAGGCTTGCATCAGATAATGCGTCTGAAAGCACTTTGAAGAATTTCAACTGTTGAGCAAAACTTCCCCTGATGAGAAAGTACATGCATAAAGGGTAGTCTGTTAGAAAGGGCCAGAGCCAGCAAGAGAGGAAATAGCAGTTGGCGTTGAGACCTTGGTCTGGGAGGAAAGCCACTAACTAGTGGTGTTAATATGAACAAATCTGTAATCATAGGGGCCTTGGTTTAGTCAACTGTGAAATAGAGGGGTTGGCTTAAGTGATAACTAGGCTAAGTTTCAGCTCTGAGGTTCTGAATTTTAATGAACCAGAACCAGAGTGAAAACTTAGTACATTTCCAGCATCAAGCCTAAACCCAACTGGTATTTTGCTGTCAGTCCCCATTACCAAATCTAGTTAACTTTTCCGTAAAAGACCCATATTTAGTCATGGGGTAGCGCCGATTCAGGAACGGACAGCTGGAGAGTTTTCAGAGCTCTCTGTGTGCTGTTCACATGGGGGCTAAACTCTGAGGTTACGTTGTGGATGGAGGTTGAAGCTGCCTTGGAGCTGAAAGTAATATTTGGCCATTTTGTAGTCACATGTTTTAGAAAGGAGATTGGAAATACTCTTTTTGTCCCTCCTTTCTATGTTAAAGGTTTACTAAGGCGAGTGTGTATTGATTTCCAGCTGTCTTCTGGTTAAACCTCTTGTCTGTTGTGTTAAATACAGCATCACCCAAGAGGATATACTGTGAATGGGGCTTAATATGACTGGGTAACATCAGAGGCAGGGGAGTGTGGTGTATAAGACATGCACACTGGAATCAGAAAATCTGGATTCAAATCTTCGTCTGTCAGACACTTGCCATAATGTCAGGCATATTGCAAGTACCCAGTGGTCGCAGCTGTCATTATTCAAGATGATAGAATATTCAAGCTTAGTGGTGGTCTTCTCACCATAATGAAGACCAGTGAACTCTTCAGTAAAACGTATTTTTAAAAAAAGAATGACCTCATCCTCTTTAGTTTCTTTTAACCATAGTATTTATTCATTCAGCTGAGTGAAATGTTGCAGGTTTGAGTTGAGTACAAAGCAACCTTTCCAGAGACTGTCCTTACTTCCTGTTGTCTGCAAAGTATTTCTGGCAGAAGTGGCCCAGTCATCTCCACACGTGGCCCCCGGGAGCAGAGCATGAGGGACCTGGGGAGGTATTTCTGTGTATGGCTGAGTCCCATGGGCATTGGCATCCAGTTTGTTGAGTCTGAGGAATCTGTGACTCCGAACAGTGGTGCCAGACTTGTGTTTGCGCTCACACCCTGAGGAGACCTGAGTCAGCGCCTACTTCCCTGACACACCTACTCGTGGAGTTTGTTTTTTGTCATTGGATTGTCTGGTTTGAGTTTTTCTTGTGTTATGAATACGTAGGTGCAGCGAGGGAACTTTCTACCTTGAAAAAGAATAAGTTTTGAGTAGACTTGATTTCTTGATTCTTTGTTTTGGTTGAGATGAGTTCATCTGGCCTAGAACAAAGGAAACACAACACAGGGTCCTAGGGGAGTTAGGGGAGTCAAAAGATTTTGGCAAGAGACCTGAGTGACAGAGACATTTGCATCCACACAGTGGTTCTAGAATTGGGAAATCAATGTTATATTTAAGGATGACACACTCTCTCCGCAAAGCGATGAAAAAGATATCCTAGGGTGAGGATTAACAACAACAACAAAAAATATGTCAGCATTGAAGTGCATAAATAAATACACAAAACAATTGTATGATTCTAGATGACTTGGGAAATTTGAAAGATGCTCTTTCATTGCTTCTCTTGGCCCAGTGCTTGATGAAGTTTTCCCCACAAATACTTTAGAACCATGGTCGGCAAACTGCGGCTCGCGAGCCACATGCGCCTCTTTGGCCCCTTGAGTGTGGCTCTTCCACAAAATACCATGGCCTGGGCGAGTCTATTTTGAAGAAGTGGCGTTAGAAGAAGTTTAAGTTTAAAAAATTTGGCTCTCAAAAGAAATTTCAATCGTTGTACTGTTGATATTTGGCTCTGTTGACTAATGAGTTTGCCGACCACTGCTTTAGAATAATAACCTATAGAATAACTAAACAATTAATTTGAGAAATATTTAAAACCTCAACAAATTAGTGCCTTCTCAAAACGGTGGCTGAATTGAGTAATGAAGGTCTGTGTCCATTTATATTATCACTAGAGGCCCGGTGCACGAAATTCGTGCAAGAGTAGGCCTTCCTTCCCCTGGCTGCCACAACCGGCTTTCCTCTGGCACCTGGGACCCGGGCTTCCCTCTGGAGGCTGGCAGACACCCGAGACCTGGGCTTCCCTCACAGCCCCAGCTTTGTCCGGAAGATTGTCTGGAAGGACATTCCGAAGGACATCCGGTCTAATTAGCATGTTATGCTTTTATTACTATAGATGATGTGAGCATTTTACAAATACCAGTAACTACCATTTATTTCTGATTACCAATTGCCAAGTGCTGTACTAAACACTTTATTAAATAATGTAAGATGTAGGTTTTTATGGTCCTCATTACATAAATGAGAAAATGAGGTGCTTCGTGTTTTAATATGCCTAAGCTTCCATAGCTAGGAAGACTTAAAAGCCAGGATAGTTCCTTCTCAAATTATCATCTTTGCTTTGCTACCACATAATCTGACTGATAGGTTGGCTCTTTGAAATGCAACATGACATAGAATTTCTTGGAGTAGTTGGTCTGTAGAATCTTTGAGACATTTTAAGCCTAATCAAGATTTGGGAAGGTCCAAGGAATTGGTTGCGTATGTCCAGTGCCAATTTTTCTGAAATAATTTTTCTGGTATTTTGATTTGGACTTTGATCCATCCAAGACAAGCATCGAATGCAGTGGAGTGACATCTAAATGGGCGGTTTTCACCAGTGGCTACACAAAAGAATCACCTGGGGAGTTTTAAAATGCAAACCCAAGGAAACAAAACAAAAAACTGGAAAGCCCAGTCCCCATTCCCAGATATTCTTGTGTGTGTTTTTCATCCCAGCTTTATTGAGATGTAATGGACAGAACATTGTACTTGTTTCAGGTGCACAACGCAAGTATTTGATGTATGTGTATATTGGGAAATGATCACCACATTGAGATTAGTTAACAGTCATTACCTCACATAGTTACACATTTTTTTATTAATCCTTATCCCAGGATATTTTTCCATTGACTCTTTTTTTTTTAGAGACAGAGAGAGAAATATTGATGTGAGAGAGACACATCGATTCGTTGCCTCCCGCACACGCCCTGACCAGGGCCCGGCATTGAGCCTGCAACCGAGGTATGTGCCCTTGACTGGAATCATAACCCAGGACCTCTCAGTCTGTGGGCCCATGCTCTATCCACTGAGTCAAACAGGCATTTTTTTCTTGTGATAAGAACTTTAAAATCTACTTTCTTAGCAACTTTCAAATATACAATAGGCTAGTATTATTAACTATAGTCACCATGCTGTAGCTTACCTTATAACTGGAAGAAATTTGTTCCTTTGACCACCTTCACCCATTTTCCCCTCTCCCCACAACCCCTGCCTCTGACAACCATCAGTCTAGTCTGTTCCCTATTTTTTGAGGGTTTTTGTTGTTGTTGTTGTTTTGTTTTTTAGATTCCACACGTAAGTGGACCATAAAGTCTTTGTCTTTCTTTGTGCGACTTATTTCACTTAACATAGTGCCCTCGAGGTGCCTCCAGGTTGTTGTATTTGGCAGGAGTCACAATCCTGGGTCCTGTTGTGCTTGTAGTCCGACTCTGCAAATTGGGACTACCCCCATGCCTCACTCCTCACTCTCTCATCCCACCCACCCCATCCCCTTGAAGTGGTGGTGGTGGTGGAAGAGAAGAAAGAGGAGGGGAGGAGAAGGACCAAGAGGAGGGGGAGTAGAAGGAGGAATTGGAGGAGGAAAACTGGAACTAGAGGAGGAGGAGTTGGAATTGGAAGAGGAGGAATTGGAATTGGAGGAGGAGGAATTGTCACCATTTGCACCATTCCAGTCTGGTGACCTTCAAGGAAGTTCTGCTTGGAAGGTTATCAGCTCTGCAGTGCCAGTTCTTGGGATACAACTTTTCCATGATTTATTTAGGCTTTGGCTCTTTGTTTTGTTTGGTTTCCTAGTCCAGTAACATCCGAGAGACTTTTGTTACATTTGTTAAGATCAAACATAAGTAAGTCAAGGGGCTATTTCAAATGTTGGTCACACACAAGTGCTGTTTTATGTCAGTAGAATTAAGTTTTCCCATCTTCTCGCCTTCAACCTATTCTATTCAACTTAACTTGTCACCTGTTCCCACCGCTCTACAAACTTTTTTCATATGAACAGTGACAGTGGGCCGTAAATCCAGCTGTGGCCAATAGTCTAGAATGCAGAGGATTTTTAAAGAAAGGTAAGTAGTGTGCTGTTTTCCAGAGTACCCAATTGGAGCACAGATTCTGTGGAAATAGGTGTTAGCAGGTTTCCAGTTGGAGCACTAAATTAAATTTTCACTAGCAAATATTTGTCCACAGTAGTTTAAATCATTTTTTATTCTGTTCACACATGAGAGGGCAGTATGGTACTATAAAGCACATGTTCTGGTGCAATGCTTGTTTATACTGACATATAATAGTTTTTAGGTGAGGACTTTTAGACCCTATGATTATAACTTTGATACGGTTGTCTGTTATTAAATATGATACCCATATGTGATACTCTCACTCATACACACAGGTCACATGGCTGTTTGTATTCAAATGCACAAATATAATAGTTTCCTTGCAACAGTGGCGCTTTCACACTGTGCCTTTTATTATTTTATATTTATGTTTTGTTGAATGCTAGCTGGCTTTCTTCCCTTTTCTTGCTTCCAGTTGAGGAACATCAGCCCTCTAAGGATGCCGTGTCTGTTAGCTTGTTGTCTTTAAATACTTTATTTTATGACTTGATTGAAGGCCGAAGGATCTCCAGTGTTTTGGGGGACAGGAGGCCTCTGAACTCAGGTTTTGGCAGCCATGAAAGCTCTATTATAAGTCACCTGTATGATATACTTCTCTTGATGGCACAGCTTGCTTTGTCTTGCTGATATATGATCATCACTGTGGATAATCAGGGTGCTAATATTCTAGGTTTCATAAGTGGAGAGGGAATTATTAAGAGGAGTTGGAGAGAATTCAAGTTAATTGGTAAGATCTATAAAACGGTTTATGAAAAATGTATGTGGGAATCTGAAAGGTAATTTCATAAGCACCAGCTATTTTTAAACATGTAAGAAATATTTGCAGTCATATGTTTTTGTTTGTGTAGTTTGAAAATTTTGAGACAAGATTTTTGGCATAAATATAACCAACCCTGTGTGAAATTTAAGGGGATATTTGTTTTTAATTTTTTTTCTGGCTACTTTCCTTATGGGTGAAGAGCTGTGGTATTGTCTACACCTGGTAAAGATAATTATAGTTGTTTAGTTTGGGGATTAATTTATTTTGAAATATAATAATTTGATGTTGCTTTGACTTAATTTTAATGAGAAATTTTATTTAGAAAGATGACTTATACCCAAAATTTGAAGGAATGGATTTTTGGCTCCATTCTGTTTTGGATGAGCTCCAAATCAAATGTTGTTTGATGCTGGTTTACTGTTGGAGTACACAGGTGAAACAATTAATGTCCTTTGCACTTTGATGGCAGATTTTTCGGACGCTGCCTGATGCCACACCCCCTGAGTCAGTCTCCCAGTCACCCCCAAATGCTCCACCAAGACAGTCGAAGAGACAAGGCCAGAGGACCAAGAGACCTGTGGCTGTGTATAATCTCTGTCTTCAGCTGGAAGATGGTAAGATGTTCATTATATTTTTCTGCTTGACAGCATGTTGAGAATATGGCATATCATATGTCCTCTGGGCAGGCCATGGGTTTTCATTCTGTGTATGGTTGTGTTATTTTTGTAAAATGATTTTTTAGAGAGAAAGAGAGAGGGAGGGGGTGGGGGAGAGAGAGAGAGAGAGAGAGAGAGAGAGAGAGAGAGAGACTGATTTGTTGGTCCACTTATTTATGCATTCATTGGTTGATTCTTGTATTTGCCCTGACTGGGGATTAAACCCGCAATATTGGTGTCTGGGGATGACGTTCTGACCACTGAACTACCCAGCCAGGGCCATCCTTTGTGTTTCAATTTCTTTTTCCCTGAAGATTTTTCTGACATTAACAGGGAGGGTAACGCTTTCCTGTCTGGGAGAGAAAGTAAGTTTCAGTTTTGTGTTTGTCTTTGTTATGCATGGTTCTTTTTATATTTTTAAAAGACAGCTTAAATTTCTTTTTTGGGAGACTTGTGTGACCTCCTGTGAGGTTATATAATCCTGAGACAAATGGAAGGGGAACTAAAATTAAAGCAGATCTTTCATGAGAAGAGTCTGATGTTAAATGCATTTAAACTAAAGGCACAGTTCACCGTAGCACTGGGATTATGGCTTATGCACCTTACTTGCTCCATGTTTCTGACTTTCTCATAAGGCAGGTATCTGATCATATGGCGGGGGTGGCAAATTGACCTGTTTTTAGGGGCTAGGCTGAGTGAACTGAGCTTTAGTCAGATTCTGGCAAATGTAAGTTCTCATGTCCCACTTAGGCTACCATGTTATGGATAGTTTTTTTTTTTTTAATTAATCCTTTTTCCCATTGATTTTTTTTTGAGAGGATGGAAAGAAGGGGAGGAGACAAAAAGAGAGAAGCACATTGATTGGTTGCCTCTTGCACACATCCCAATATGGGTGGGAGACTGAGCCTGCAATTGAGTTATGCGTCCTTGACAGGGAATCAAACCAGTAATCCTTCAGTCTGCAGGTTGACACTCTAACCACTGAGCAAACTGGCTAGGGCCAGGCTAATTCTTTTCATGTAATCATGTTGTCTCAGTGTTGCCAGATTGCCTAGTTGTTTTTTTAAGAGAGAGTGGAAGGGGGAGACAGAGAGAGAGAGAGAGAGAGAGAGAGAGAGAGAGAGAGAGAGAGAGAGAGAGAGAGAGAGAGAAGAAAGAAAGAAAGAAACATCCATGAGAAAGAGACACATTGATTAGTTACCTCCTGAACACACCCTGACCTGCAACCAAGGTACGTGCTTTTGACCAAGAATCAAACCCTCGACCCTTTGGTGCACAGGCTGACACTCTAACCGCCTGGTTTTTACAGAGAGTCTGGAAATTTAGGGAAAAAATTAATATATATTTCTTTATTGATTTCAGAGAGGAAGAGAAAAGGAGAGAGAGAGATAGAAACATCAGTGATGAGAGAGAATCATTGATTGGCTGCCTCCCGCACACACCCCCACTGGGGATCGAGCCGCAACCCAGGCACATGCCCTTGGCCAGAATCGAACCTGGGACCCTTCAGTCTGCAGGCTGATGCTCTATCCACTGAGCCAAGCCAGCTAGGGCAAGGAAATTTGAATTTTAAACATGAATTCCTGCAAAACAAGATGGTGAGCCAAGTAGAGAACACCAATTGCTGATTTGTAACCATATGGTTATTGACGTGGAGAAGGCAATGATTTTTTCAGTGTGCCTGTCTGCAACTGTGACTGTTGTAGGACTTCACCCCTGCTGAGGACGTTTTCTGATTTTGAAATTAGTCTTCATTTTTCTTCCTCTTCTCATCCTCTTTGTTTTTGGCATCTTTCATTTGTTATTCTTTAAAGCTACAGAGGTTATATTGGTTTGGAAGTGTGAGATTATTGTCAAAGGGAGGAAGGGAATGAAGATAGAAACCAATACAATATCTTCATCATAAGCAGCTGTGTAATCAAATGTCCAGGTTGTTAATATCCAAAGATCTGTGCAAGCAAATGACATTGTCTTCAACTCAGCTGACTTGGGGGTGTCTACAGAAGGACTCAGAATGCTTCCTATAATAACACGGCTATGATGTTTTAATTTTTTAAAAGATTTTTAATTATTTTTAAAATTTTAAAGATTTTTAATTTTTATGGGTGATTTTATTCTTAAAAGTTTTTAAAAATTAAATTTATTGGGGTGACATTGGTTAATAACATTAAAGGTTTCAAGTGTATCATTCTATACTACAACATCTGCATATTGCATTGTGTGCCTACCACCTTAAGTTAAATCTCCTTGTCATCATATATTTGATCCCCTTTACTACTCTCCCACCCCCCTTACTATCTGATAACCACCATACTGTTGTCTGTCTTACTTGTTCATTTGTTGCTTTCAGTTTTATATCTCACACATGAATGAAGTCATATGGTTGTTGACTTATTTCGCTTAGCATGATATTCTCCATATCCATCCATGTTGTCACAAATTGCAGTATTTCATCTTTTATTATGATTGAGTATTACATCTTCTTTATCCAGTTATCTATTGAAGTACAGACCCTTCAGTTGCTTCAATGTCTTGGCACCATGAATAATGCAGCTATGAACATAGAGGTGCACATATCTCTATGAATAATTGTTTTCAAATTTTTGGGATAGATACCCAGAAGAGGGGTTGCTGGGTCATATGCTAACTCTATTCTTAACTTTTTTGAGGAACCTCCATACTGTTTTCCTTGATGGCTGCACCAACTTACATTTCTACCAACAATGAATGAGAGTTCCTTTTTCTTCACAACCTCTCCAACACTTATTACTTGTTTTCTTGATAACAGCCATTCTCACAGGTATGAATTGGTGTCACTTTGTAGTTTTGATTTGCATTTCCCGAATAGCTAGTGAAGTTGAGCATTTTTTTCATAGTTTTTTGGCCATTTGTATGCCTTCTTGGGAAAAGTGTCTGTTCCGGTCCTCTGCCTATTTTTTAATTGGATTGTTTATTTTTGTTGTTGAATTGTATGAGTTCTTTATATATTTTGGATATTAGCCCCTTATCACAGGTGTTGTTTGCAATACCTCTCCCATTCAGTTGGTTGTCTTTATGTTGTTGAAGGGTTCTTTTTCTATGCAGAAGGTTTTTAGTTTGATATAGTCCCATTCATTAATTTTTGCTTTACTTACCTTGCCAAATTCATAAAATACTCTCTTAAAACCAAGGTCCATAAATTTAGTACCTATATTTTTTTCTGTGTGATTTATTGTTTCAGGTATTTGATCCATTTTGAGTTAATTTTTGTATATGGTGACAAAGAGCAGACTAGTTTCATTCTTTTGTGTGTGGCTTTCCAATTTTTCCAGCACCATTTATTGAAGCGGCTTTTCTTCTTTTTCATTGTATGTTTTTGGTTCCTTTGTAGAAAACATTTTTTTTTGCCCATAAATATTTAATGTTTATTGGGGGCTTGATTAAGACATATTTCATATGATACAAATATTAGTTTTACAATCAGATCCTTGTTTTCCAGAGGAGGGACATGAATCATTAATATGAATCTATAATTTCAGAGCTTTCTTTTAGACATTAGTTTCAACTTCTGAATCTACCTAACCTTTTTGTTCTCTCTCTTTTTCTCACTTTCATTCTCTCTCAATAGAGTTGCTAATAAGGAGTAAAACTGGTTGAAATTTCACCTCTTCTTATACCTCACTTGTTCTCAGGTGGAAGTGTTAATAAAGAGTGAAAGAGGCAAATGTTGAGAAGTAAAGGGGGGGAAAATCAAGAAGACATTGGCTCAAACTGAATAGACTGTATTTCATTAAGGAAATGACCAAAGAGGGGCCTTTTGTCTTAGAATTACATCTACTTTTTTGGCATTTTTAGGACTTTAATCATAATATTCAATCACAACTTCATAGCATATTAATCTTTTGGTCTTTGAGTTGCTAAGTGATTATTAAAGGGTAAGATTGTTGAAGTGGTATTCAGCACATCTTTTATGGGAATATTGAAGATGGTTTGCTACAATATTTAGGTTATATAATAATTAAACATTATTTGATTGTAAGGGAAAAGAGATTGTCAGATATTCAATTCTCTAGTCTGTTTTTATGTTCATCATTTATATGATGTTTCAGTCTACATTTTGTCATCTATAACTTTACATTAATTCTTCTTTTGAAAGATGTCAGAATAAGGAAAGCCCATGATTTTGGTCATGGAGTGATTTTATTTTACCTTAGAGGTCATAAGATCAAGCAATTAAAGCTATTGTTTACCCCCCACCCCATTATTTGTTAGTTAAACTTAAGTTGTGTGAAAAAGAATTATTTCAGAGAGACCAAAATAGGGTTATTTTGGCATATTCTATAAAAAGGGAAATAAATGAAGAGAATTGGTGTATATGCTTTTGAAAGGAAGCATGCAGGGAAAGGATGCTGAAAAACTATTATTGAATATGATTCAGCATACTGAAAACTCTACCCCTTCAAAAAAATCTATTCTTATCACTAGAACTTAAATGATGTTGTTTTTGTAGCCTGAGTCATCTAATGTCAACTCTACTTGAAGGTTTCAAAAAGTTTAATTTTTATTGTATTTTTAAAAATTGATCATAGTAGAGTTACTTTCCATGTATAGTTTGGTTGATTATTTTTCCAAATGTTTTAGTTTATATCAGTCTGATAGAAAATTTAAGTGAAAATATGTCCTTCTCCTCGCCTCCCCCCCCCCCCATACACACACACACATTTATTCACTGTAGTATAAGGTAAATTCAATTTAATAAAATCCAGGACAAATAATTTTTACTTAAAACTTTGGTAGATTATCTACCAGGATTCAGGGACCTAAAGTGGATAACTGGGGATTTTCTCAGCACTATGATTTAGTCACAGATTTGGTATTTGAGAAAAGTGGTTTGTGGTGTGTTATTTCATCTTCTGCTTTGGTAGGGTATGAAACTGTGGTGTACCAAATAGCCAACCCTGGACAACACTCATTTGGTTTCAGTTTAACATCAGACGGATCAAAAAGTCATTATTAGCAAAGATTCAGGAAGACTGTTAGCATGAGTCTGGAATCAGAGAATCCAAACTGGCGTGAAGTAGGAGAGAAACTCTGCTGTTAGACATGACTTTTATTAGTATGTCATATTTAACCCCACTGCACTCCCAATTGAGAGATGATCAGTTTAATTAACCATACTTAGTATCTTTACTTTGATAAAGACTTTAATTGGCTTTAGCACATTTAGCCATACCACATCTACAGTGCTCATTATTCTTCTTTGTAATATATGATTAAGACTTTAAAATTCTAGGTACTTGCCTATGGATCTTTGGTGATGATTATTATGGCCTTAAAAGGGTATAGTATCTAGCTAGATTTCTTTACATAGAGCAGCTGTTAAATATTTACTGAAATTCTTGTCTTTTATTATTTCGTAGAAGCTGTAGTGTTCATTTTTACGTAGCATTGAATTATCTCACAAACTTCAAAGCTGAGTTGATTTGGCTAAGTCAGTTGTGAAATATCAAAATATGATGTAGACCTCTCTCTGCTAAAAAGAAGATGAAAAGTCAAAGGTTGCTTTCATTTCATTCTCAAGTTACCTTGTGTTTTTATTTCTCTTGAGCTGGTAGTGAAGCAACTCTGAAAATGTTTAGTGTATGTTGTGTCTTTGTTCACTCCAAATTTGTCCTTACTGCTTCTATGCAAAGAGAGGCTTGTGTTCATTGTAATGCCCCCAATACGAGGAAAGTTCATGAGGCTCTATGAGATTTATTCTTTGTTATTTTTCATTCAAGGCAGAAACATTTTTTTAAAGAAGTTTTTGGAAGTGAAAGGGAATAAGACCATCTGAATTTTTACTAAGCTCTCCCTTTCTTCCTTTATGCTAGCTTTAATTTTAAACAGACCTAGACAGTCACAGGACTTGTTCTTATTTGTATCTGCTTGGGTAATTATGTACTCGGTGCCCATCTTTTTTAAATACATGATGGAGCAGTTTATTTATTTAGGCAACACCAAAATATGATTTATAGTGAGTCAAAAACAAACTCCTCTTGCAACTCAGCCGGCAGGATTTAAGCTATTTTAGAGTGGGTGTGATGGGTACCGTTGGGTTGGCACTTTCCCACCCTAATCTCGGATGTGCTAATTGCGGCACGTTCTGTTGAACATGTGTTACTGTGGTGCTGCAGTGATGGATGCAGAGCCTTCTAAGCAAAAACGTGAAAATGCACCTGTCGATGTGCAGTGAAGCATGATCATGCTCCTTCTGTCCCGAGGAGGAACGTGTCCTGATGGGGATCAGTCTCTAAAACCAGAGCAGGACACATGTTGTCTGTAGGAGTCAGGAAGGCCACGGTAACAGGCTGGGTACTCACTAATCTCAGTTCCCAGGAGAGTGTCTTTAGAAATTGCCTTCCTGAAAACATGCTTCTGTAAGTGAATTGCAACTACCCTGTCCTCCTCAGAATGTTACCAGGACACTTATGTGTGAGAATAACCGCTTTAAAACCATTGTTGACATGGATTTTTAGTGACACATGCTATAGTGATTGATGTTTCCTTTTAGACATATCTCATCCTTTTGACACAGAATTATAATCAACCCAAGTACCCAGACCCAAGCATATCTTTGTTTTAAGCTTGGTAATCTTCTTCTGATTCTTATCCTTTTATTTTATTTTATTTTTTTGCATGACACTTCAAAGGTGTGCCCTCGGTAATAATTTTCTGAGTGCCAAGACTTCTTGCAATGTTATGATTCCTTGACATGGAATTACTGTGTTGTGAAATGAAGTCTAAGACCAGGTTTGAATCAGTGACAGTATATGTAGACAGATTATTTCTTAACTCAATTTTACAATGTTGAGATCAATGGGTTGGAAAAGGCACTCAGAAATTTCAGGGCTGGAATTGAGTTGTGGTGTGCCCCCATACATCATGGGAGCCACCTCCCCTGCATCGCCCTTCCCCCAGAAACCTTCCAGAACACCAGCCCCCCCCCCCCCCCAACGTTAGTGACAAAGCACAAGGCAACTTGTTATATGACTTCCTGTATAATCTTCAGTCTGCTTCTGCGTGGGCTGAACATTTCCCCCTTTCTCTGGAGGGGGAAAAAGAAAGTGTATTTAACGCCTTTATAAAGTACATAGCTGCTTCTGTGGTGAAAATAAGTTCATGGCAGGTAACTGGGATTTATAGGAGAGAGAGAAATTCTTTAAAGCTTGTCTCCCTGCGGTGTGGGTTTTTTCTTCACTTCTAATAGCTTGTATTTTAATTTCTAGTTCTGAACGCAGGCAACTGTCACTCTCTTTATAGCCCTCTTTGAAACTCTTACAGCGTAGGAGGTAGCCAGGCTGTCTAAGAAACATCTTTTCAAACCAACCGAAGTATTGTTTATCCTGAACGAAATAGAAATTTTAAAGGCTGTCAAGAGTGACTGATTTGAAACGTTCTCTTTGGTAGCCAGGAAGATGAGCAGAAATCTTGAAGGAGAAGGTGTTTTATCTCAGCGTGGCCAATTCCAAGTGGAACGAATTAAAGCAGAGCCCTAGTAAGAAGGGTATGGAGTCCCTCTTGCATGAGTTGGCATGAAGAGACTTTATTGGCGCCACGTTGAGAAAGGGTAGCTCTTGCTGCTTAGCGATTTCCTGTTCGAGCTAGTATGTCTTTCACCTTCTACCTGGGCTGCTCTCTCAGAATCACATTGTCCTAGCATTTTGGGGAACCTATATCACTGGAAGCACTTAGGCAGCAAAGAATTTTATTGAATGGTAGAATTATTTGTGGTTAAGTTTGGATTCAGACTAACCTGGATTTAAATCTCTGTCACTTCTTGCTGTCTTTTATGATCTCGACAAATTCTCCTCTACGCCTCATGAGTTTGGGGCAATAAAATTTTATGTGTTTTTTTGCCAAGAACAAATGTGTTAATGGCTATACACCATCCAGGTAGTAAATCCTTCAGAATTTTAGCTTCTATTTTCCTGAGGGCCTGATGTATGAAGCAGAGGGCTTAAACATATACTTTCATAGAAAATGAAACTGAGTCTTTTGGTTTCTGTCCAGTGTAATAAATAGGTTCATTGGTCACTAGTGTCTTAATCTGCGAATTGATAGTAATTAACGTTCTTTTCTTAAAATGTATTTTTATTGCTTTCAGAGAGGAAGGGAAAGGGAGAGAGAGATAGAAACATCAATGATGAGAGAGAATCATTGATCGGCTGCCTCTTGCACGCCCCACACTGGGGATTGAGCCTGCAACCCGGGCTTGTGCCCTGACCAGGAATCATACCGTGATCTCCTGGTTCATAGGTCAATGTTCAACCACTGAGCCACACTGGCCGGGCAGTAATTAACATTCTTATGTGAGAAGAATAGTGGGGAGGAGGATAGGTAAGTGGCTAGGAGTCCAGTAGCCTTCATTGTCTCTCTGGGCTGGAGTCTGTTCCCAGCACTTGTTCTAAATTTCCCTGGGCTGTCACAGTGTCAGCCTCCCTCAGAAGTTTATGGAAGATGGTATCTGATTAACTTTTTGTTTCCTAAGAATAATAGTACATGGTAGTTATATTTTTTGTTTCTTTATGTGGGCAGAAGTCTCAGTCTGTAAATAATGCCTCTGGTCTGGGATTATGATATAAAAATGCTCTCTGCTTTCTAGAGGAGAGCAATTTGCTTTGACTTCTGTTAACATTGCAACCGAACCTGTCTTATTCATTTTATAATTGAACTAGAGGCCTGGTGCACGAAACTTCATGCACTCGGGAGGGTCCCTCAGCCTGGCCTGCACCCTCTCACAATCCTGGACCCCTCGGGGAAGGTCCCTAGGCCTGGCCTGAGATCAGGGCCTATCGGGCTTTCCTTCCCTGGGCTGCAGGCAGCTGGCCCCACCCCCGCCGCTGCCACTGCTTGCCATCTGTACAGCGCTGTCCCCCACCTTCCCTGCCACCGGTGGCCTCCATCTGCAGGCAACAGGCTGGGGTGCGATGGCTTGGCTGGCCTGGGCCTCCCTCTTTCTTTGCTGGGGGGTGGGGCCAGCCCTTCGAGGGGCCATCTGCCTACCTGATTGCCCCTAACCATTGGCCTGCCTACCTGATCACCACTAATCACTAGCCTGCCTACCTCATCACCATTAATTGCTTGCTGGGGGGCAGGGCCAGCCTTGGGAGGGGCCATCTGCTTACCTGATTGCCCCTAACCACTGGCCTGCCTGCCTGATTGCCCCTAACCACTTGCTTGGGGGCAGGGCCAGCCCAGTGAGGGGCTGTGGTGGTTCTGGTCTCTGGTCGTTCTGGTCATTATGCTTATGGTGGCTGGCCTTTTATTATATAGGATTGCTAACAACTTCAGTCAACCTCAAGAAGTAGAGGTGGTCCTTGGAGTTGTAACCTAAGGCCTGTTAGCTGCTGCTCTGAGGTTCTGACAGAATCTGTTTTTATGTCATCTATACTGATAAAAGAGTAATATGCTAATTAGACCAGGAGACCTTCCGGAGATCTTCCAGATGTCCTTCCAGACAAAACCGGGGGCTTGGCTGTCTGAAAACCACCCCCAAACGGCCCTCAGCCCCTCGCCCAGGCTGGCCACGCCCCCCAACAGGGACCCCCACCCCAATGGGGGCATGGCCGGCCTGCAAACTGCCCCAGGCCCCTTGCCCAGACCGGCCCCACCCCCCACCCTGATCTGGGACCCCCTTCAGGGCAGACCAGCCGGCCCCCACCCGGCCTCTGTCTATCTTCTATACTAATAAAAGGGTAATATGCTAATTAGACTGGGAGACGTTCTGATGTCCTTCTGGACAAAGCCATAGTGGCAGGGCCAAGGCAGAGACGGTTAGGGGCAATCAGGCCAGGAGGGGAGTGCAGTTGGGGTGATCAGGTCGGCAGGGGGGGAAGTTGGGGGTGAGCAGGCCGGCAGTGTGGAGCAGTTGGGGGCAATCAGGCTGGCGGGGGGGCAGTTGGGGGTGAGCAGGCTGGCAGGGGGGGCAGTTGGGGGCGAGAAGACTGGTAGGGAGGCAGTTGGGGGCAAGCAGGCCGGCAGACAGAGTAGTTAGGGGCGATCAGGCAGGCAGGCAGGTGAGTGGTTAGGAGCCAGCGGTCCCGAATTGTGAGAGGGATGTCCCAACTGCCAGTAGTCGGATATCCCCTGAGGGGTCCCAGATTGGAGAGGGTGCAGGCCGGGCTGAGGGACACCCCCTCGCCTGTGCACAAATTTTGTGCACCGGGCCACTAGTGTGATTATAATGCAGCTGATTCCCTCCTTAGCTCTTTCTAGCATACACTTTTGGCACATCTTAGCTATCTAATAGCTTTTTGGGGCTAGCATTATGCTTTATTTTTTAAACCTTTGGACAATAGAAAATAAAATCTGCAGTATCATTTTATGGCAATGTCATTTACATCTTTTCATGTCTTAATGAGACATGTTAATTTCTAGTTCAGGAGTTGCTTTTTCTCTTATTCAGTTTTATTTTTCGGGGAGGCGAATACATATCTATACCTAGTTTTGTTTTTGTGCTTTTGTGATTGAGGTGAGAGGTTCCATGGAGAGTCACATTTCCCTTTTGCAGTTGTGATTTCAGCTGGAGAAATTGTATTATCTGATTCAATTAGTCTCATCTAGCCACTGCCTGTCATGGATCTGCCTGTTACTTAGTTTCCTCATGATTGGTCTTGTGTTGACAAGGGCAAAATGGACTGAGAGGAACTGGGACATCTTGCCCCCCACCCAGCAGGACATAGCTTTAACTTGCAGTGGAACTGAGAATGGGGCTAAGTGGGACTTTAGGAACCTTTCCTTCCACTTGGCAATTATAACCTGTCTCTCGTGCACCTCCCTCTGCTGAGAAACACAATTAGCTTTCTTTCCTTAATGGGCATTTGGCAGAGATAATTTCTTGTACCCCCTGCCCCTTTCCCTAATGTAAAACTTAGGGATGATTTTCTGATCAAAGAATCTAGACTGTGTGTTTTTTTTTTTTAACAGTCATCATTTACCACCTACTGTTCTATGGAAGGAAAGAATTCCCTTTGAGTGGTAGTGTTGGGTTTGCCCTTTAAAGAGCGCTACCCAATTACATTAGCAATTCAAAAGTTCACTTTTAAAGTCAAACTTTGAGTTCCCTAACCTATCTTTATTATTCTAATTAGTTTAAGGAAGGAACTAACTTCTCTTCTCTCCCCTCCCTTCCCCCTCCCCCTCCCCCTCCCCCTCCGTTTTCCCCTTCCCCTCGCACTCCCCCTTCGCTGTATACTTCTTCATTTAAGGGAAACTAATGTACAATATACTATGATGTAAATCTTCTGGGCTATGTTTTGAGAAGGATAAGAATTGATTCTTGGCCTAAAAAATATATCAACTTTAATTTTTGTTTTAGGACTTTTTTCTTCTTCTATAGATCTTACCTGTTTAATACCATCACCTGTTTAATGCCACCATGAATAGTGCCTCTTTTTTGTTTGTTTGTTTTGTTAATCCTCACCTGAGGATATTTTTTCCATTGATTTTCCAGAGAGAGTGGAATGGAGGGAGGAAGGGCCAGGGAGAGATGGAGGGAGGGAGGGAGGGAGGGAGGGAGGGAGGGAGGGAGGGAGAGAGAGAGAGAGAGAGAGAGAGAGAGAGAGAGAGAGAGAGAGAGAGGTGAGAGAGCCATATCAATTGGTTGTGTCCCAGAGGTGCCCCGACCAGGGGTGGGATCAAACCTGAAACTCAGGTGCCCTTGACAGGGAATTGAAGCCTGGACCTTTTGGTGTGTGGGCCGATGCCCTAACCCAGTGATGGGCAACCTTTTGAGCTTGGTGTGTCAAACTTCGCCAAAAAACTGAGCATAACTCGGGTAGTGTGTCACTTTGAGGAAAAAACATTATTTTGCAAATGTTTCATCCTCAGGAGCAGCAAATGTTTCATCCTCGGCATGCGGCCGCCTCATCAGAAATGGCTACGCGTGTCAGTGCTGACATGCGTGTCATAGGTTCGCCATCACTGCCCTAACCATTGATCATACCTGCCAGGGTGATAGTGCCTCTTAAAGCAAGTTATTGCCATTACCTGGCCGTTTAAGTTCAAGTCGTCTGCATATAGAGAGATGTGAAGGGAGTGCTGGATTTCTTTGGCTGGTTGGGTGCCCCTTGGGGCTTTGGATCTGGCCACACCTTTTGTCAGGCCTGCTGCTCAGAAGCTGCTCTGCTGTGCACCAGCCATTCTGCGTGTACACCACAGCTTCCAGCCAGAGAAGGTCATGAACTCCACGAGGTTCTGGCCCAGCCAAGCATGAGAGTAGGTTGTGAAGAAACAAGTCTGTTCACCTTTCCTCCGTATCCAAGGAGTGGCCTACTTGGATGCATCCCTCGGAGATAATCCAGCTAGGCAAGACATGCTGTCTTCTGTGATGTTTGGGTGTGGCCATGCCCCATTTTCCTCAGCCTTGCAGGAAAGTTGGGCATCTGGCCACCCGTGTGTCTGTAAGTTAATAATTATGGGATGCCTGTGCCAAGGACAAGATGCAAAACAACATACCGGACGCAACTGTGACCCTCCCTTTGGAGCAGTAGTGAGTGGCAAGCTGCTCTGGAGGCCAAGCTCCTTTATCAGAGGTGGAACGCTTGGATGTTTCACTCTCCACAACAGTTTCACCCGTGATAGGAAAGCAAGCAGGCTTGGGTTGGAAGGGTGAGGCCATGTACAACTAGAGTGTCTTTGGGTGTCCTTGTTAAAAGTAGAATTCCTTGTTAAAAGATGAGTTGTTGTTCTGATCTAGTCTGACAGTTCTATGATGTCTTAGCTCTCTTGAGTCAGGCAATCCTGACCTATATTCACCATATTACAGGGAACAGCCTTGCTTCTTCCCAAGCACTGATCATTGAAGAATGAATAGCTATAGCCTTTGATCTCCATCAGCCATCAGGTTCCATTGTTGCCCCCATCCTATCTATCAGGTTGACTTTATGAAAATCAGCAGAGTCCTAGCTGATTTTGCTCATTGGAAAGAGCACAGGCCTGCAGACTAAAGGGTCCCGGGTTTGATTCTGGTCGGGGGGTGCAGGAAGCAACCAATCAATGTATCTCCCTCACATTGATGTGTCTCTCTCTGTCTATCCCCCTCCCTTCCACTCTCTCTAAAAAAACAAAAACAAAAAACAAACAAACAAAAACAATGGAAAAATATCCTCGGGTAAGGATTAACAAAAAACAAGAAAAAGAGGAAATGGGTGGAGACATGTTTTCTTGCTACTGTTTCATATATCTGGAGCTTCTCACCAGCTTCTAGATAGAGTTAGCTTTATTTTTACAGATCACTTCCATATTGGCTGTTCAGCACTTGGTTTTATTTACAATGTCAAGTTCAACAGCATTTTGAGCTGAGGGGAGGAGAAATGAGTGTTGGCTCATTCTAATTTACACTTGTCAGTGCAGCATCAGGAACCAGTTTTGACATGGTAAAATATAGCTACTCAGACTATATTATAGCAAAGTAAGTCAGAGTATCTATGACATGAATCTTGGAGTATTGTTCTGGATCCTAGACTCCCCTCTCCGTTTTAGTACCCCCTATGTCCTAGGTAACATTTGGAGGAAAGACCACTATGGTTTGAAGGAGATTTTATTGATGTCAGAACATCTGCCACATGGTAGTGGAAACTAGGGCAGCATGAATGTTTCCTGCTTAGTTCAGAGGTTATGCTTTGAATAGGCTTATATAAGCTAGCAAAACAAACAAATAAAACTCTGCTCCTATTGCAGCATTTCATAATTTTCTCCCAGTTTTAAAACTCTTCCTTTCCGCTTCGTTCCCAGATCTGTTAGTCTGTCTGCTACTTCGACTTTTACCCAGAGAATGCTTGTCTTTCAGGATATCCTTCCGTCCAGTGGAGAGAGCATCATCAGAGCAGGCACACCATTTGGGCAAAGGAGAAGCTGAACTACTCTAAGCAAGACATCATTGCTTATTATTGGTCAGCCCCATTTAAAAGATGGAAAACACAGAATGACAGGAGCATGAGTCCAGGCACAAGGGGAGAGGGGCATGGGGCGAAGTTAATCAGAGCAGCTTTGTTCACCCCCTGCTGCTAAGAGCTCATCTGATTCTTAAATCTTATTTATTTATCTATGGATTTATTTGTTTAATATATATTTTATTGATTTCAGAGAGGAAGGAAGAGGGAGAGAGAGAGAGATAGAAACATCAGTGATGAGAGAGAATCATGGATCAGCTGTCTCCTGCACGTCCCACACTGGGGATCAAACCCACAACCTAGGCATGTGCCCTGATCAGGAATCAAACCATGACCCCCTGGTTCATAGGTCAATGCTCAACCACTAAGCCATGCCAGCTGGGCAAAGCCCCCTGATTTTAGTTGAAGCTACTCTCAAAAGTAAAGTAGATTATGTTTAGTTTTGTGATTTATTACTCTGTATTTAGGGTGAATTTTTATACATTAAACCACATTTTCTCATCAATGTCCACTGTGATTTGGGAGAAAGTCTTACATACCAGCAGATAATCCTCTATAATGATGAGCTAATTTGCTAATTAGACCGAACAGCAGAACGACCGTCTGGACAACCTTCCGGATGAAGCCAGGGCTGCAAGGGCTGGCCAGGGCTGTGAGGGCTGAGCCCCTTGCAGAATTTCGTGCATCGGGCCTCTAATAAAAATAACAGTTAGGAGTATTAAATTTTTACTTTATGGAATAGCCTCTGTATAATTATTTATAGTATTCAAGTAATTCCTGTTGAGTAAATAAACTAAAATAAAAAAGACATCGAATATATTTTAGTAAATTTTAGTTTTATTGAGAGTTCACCCTGACTGAATTTAATTTCAGTATTTAAACAGTCATGGTGACTCTTCTTTGATTATTATTATGTAGGAAGTTTGCCTATTTAAATGCGGCATAAAAATATTCTGAACCATTTCTGTTTCCTTTTTGAGCCATAAAATTCTCTTTGGTATTATTTTGCTGTGTTTCACAAATTTTGATAGAAATATTTTTATTGTTCTGAGTTATAAATTTTTTCTTAATTTTTATTGTGATTCTCTTTTTAACCACACTTAGTTTATCAGCATATGGAAAATGTAACATCTAAGTATTTAGTTTTTAAATACTTTGCAATTTTGGCCTGAGAATGTTTTGTCTGGTATGCATGATATTTATTATTTGGAATTCTTTAAGACTTTAGTCTTCCTTCATAAATATTCGATGTGTTAGGTGTATGGTATGTGTGTAAAGTGGATCAGCTTTGTATTTTTTATTACGGAGACCTTGTCTTTTTTTTTTTTTTTTTTTCCTAGTGTCTTTTTTCCCTAGCTGATAGCAGTATCTGAGAGGAGTGTGTTAAAATCTCCAATTACAATTGTTGAATTTTCTGTTTCTCCTCATAGTTCTATTTGTTCCTTGAGGCTGTATCATTTAGGTATTTAGGTGCTTTTTTTCTTGTTTGATCATCTTGTCTTTTTATCAGTATAAAATGACTCTCTTTGTTTCTCATGCAGATTATTAAGATCATTATCTTTCTTTGGTTCACATTTGCCTGATATATCTATCTTTGTTTTTTTTTCTATCTTTATTTTGTTTTAAGCATGTTTCTTGTAGTTAACATATTGTTGGATTTAAAATATACGTTTGGAGACTCACTGCTTTTTTAATTGGTGAGTTAAATCCATTTATATATATTGTAATTACTATTATGTTAGGATTTCTGTCATTTTATGTTTATTTAGTGAATTTTGATACATGATTTTTTCTTTCCTGCCTTCTCTTCAAAAAAGCAAATGTGATTCTGCTATTTCCAATGACATATGGTCTGTTTTGTTTCTAAGGTTTCCCTTATTTGGGGATTTATAATCTCATTTATCTGTTGACTTCTTAAATGAAATTATTTATATTTCTCTCTCCACTGTCATCACTCTCTGGGCTGTCCATCCCATCATGTTGATATTTTCCAGAATTTGGGCTTTGGATAATTTTGGTTGTGTTTTTACCTTTTCTTTTGCCCTAGAGTTTAAAAAAAGACAACAATAGACATTATCAAGTTTGTTGAACATCTCATATTATTTTTCTTTGTGTGTTATCAATATAGTTCTTTGTGTGCAAACCTGGGTATTTATGTGTAATACTTTTTTTATGGCCATACCTGAATGTGAGATTGAATAATTCTATGTTCAAAATTCTTTGATACGTTAAATATATTATTTCAATATTGTTGTGCATTCATTGATGCTATTAAGAACTCTAATGTCAGTTTGTTGTTTTTTGTGTGACCTGCTCTTTCAGTTTTTTTTTTTTTTTTAAATATTAGAGGCCCAGTGCATGAAAATTTGTGCACTGGGGGGAGGGTGTCCCTCAGCCCTGGGAACCCCTT
This sequence comes from Cnephaeus nilssonii, assembly GCF_951640355.1. Taxonomy (NCBI): domain Eukaryota; kingdom Metazoa; phylum Chordata; class Mammalia; order Chiroptera; family Vespertilionidae; genus Cnephaeus; species Cnephaeus nilssonii. Next base: position 55,456,817 of record NC_137076.1, on the reverse strand, counting down.
GGGGGACATCCTTAGCGCTGCCGTGGCGGTGGGAGAGGCTCCCGCCACCGCCCCTGCGCTGGCCAGCTATGAGCTGGCTTCTGGATGAGTGGCGCTCCCCCTGTGGAAGTGCACTGTCCACCAGGGGGACAGCTCCTGTGTTGAGCATCTGCCCCCTGGTGGTCAGTGCGTGTCATAGTGACCGGTAGTTCTGCTGTTAGGGTCAATTTGCATATTACCCTTTTATTATATAGGATTCTTAAATTTTGCAATAATGTATCTTAAAACAGGATTTTTTTTTTTTTTATTCCCGTTTGGCACTATGAATCCTTTGGATTGAGGTCTTTGAAGTTTCTTTAATTTTGATGAATTGGTCATTATGTCTTCAAATATTTCTTTCTTTCAATTTATTTCTTCTGGGCCCTGGATGTTGGCAGTTCCATTTCTGTTCTACATAGTACAAAGCTCTAAATCTCTGAGTAGTTTTGTTGTTGTTGCATTTGCTGACTGTGTTAGTTTTGTCTGTGCTCTTAGAATCGTGGCGCATCGTGAAGGAGGGTTTTGTGTGTGTAAACATGGGTCTGATGAGTTGGGGCCTTCTCCTCTCCTACCTTCTTTCTACCTTCCTTCCACCCCTTTGCCTCCTCCAGGTTCACCTAGGTGCTTTGGTTCAGAACCAAGTCTTTTTATTCCCTAAGTCAAGAATTTGAAGGTCATCTTAGGTTCTCCCTTTCCCCTTCATCTATTCAGAGAATTCTAATGACTGCAGTACCTGAATCCCTTTTGAATCCATTCTCTGGATCACATCACTTCTTCGCTTTATCTCAGCAATAACCTCCCAATGCCTGTAGAACAAATTCAAATACCTTGGTATATTCAAAACTTCACCCTCCTTCATATTCTGGCTATTGACCTTATTCTCTAGACAAATCCAACTACTTGTAGCTCTGAAAACTGCCACCTGCTTATTTCTGTGCTTCCAGTCTTGATATTTTCTCTATGAGTTTTTGTTTTTTTTTTAGCATTTATTTGTTTATGTCTTTAAATATTTCTTTCTTTCAATTTATTTCTTAAAGACATAATTAAAGAAACTTCAAAACAAAAAAGCCTTCTTTTTTTTCTCTTTCTTTATTGATTAAGGTATTACATATGTGTCCTTATCCCCCCATTTCTGCCCTCCCCCTGCTAATGTCCTCACCCCCCTGGTGTCTGTGTCCATTGGTTATGCTTATATGCATGCATACAAGTCCTTTGGTTGATCTCTCCCCCTTACCCCCACCCTCCCCTACCTTCCCTCTGAGGTTTGAGCATCTGATTGATGCTTCTCTGTCTCTAGATCTGTTTTTGTTCATCAGTTTATGTTCATTATATTCCACAAATGAGTGAGATCATGTGATATTTATCTTTCTCTGACGGACTTATTTCGCTTAGCATAATGCTCTCCAGGTCCATCCATGCTGTTGCAAATGGTAGGAGTTCCTTCCTTTTAACAGCAGCGTAGTATTCCATTGTGTAGATATACCACAGGTTTTTAATCCACTCATCTGCTGGTGGGCACTTAGGCTGTTTCCCAATCTTAGCTATGGTGAATTGTGCTGCTATGAACATAGGGGTGCATATATCCTTTCTGATAGGTGTTTCTAGTTTCTTGGGATATATTCCTAGAAGTGGGATCACTGGGTTAAATGGGAGTTCCATTTTTAGTTTTTTGAGGAAACTCCATACTGTTCTCCACAGTGGCTGCACCAGTCTGCATTCCCTCCAGCAGTGCATGAGGGTTCCTTTTTCTCCGCATCCTCGCCAGCACTTGTCATTTGTTGATTTGTGGATGACAGCCATTCTGACAGGTGTGAGATGGTACCTTATTGTCATTTTGATTTGCATCTCTTGGATGATTAGTGACCTTGAACATGTTTTCTTATGTCTCTTAGCCTTCCTTATGTCCTCTTTTGAAAAGTTTCTATTTAGGTTCATTGCCCACTTTTTGATTGGGTTGTTTATCTTTATGAGGGTTTTTTATTGTTTTTTTTTTTTTGCTCGAAAGGTTAGTGATAATTTTTTCCTATTCCCGTTGCCTGACTCCCACGTCTTTCATTCCCACCTTGGGCAGGTTTGGAAATTCCCTTCTTTGGATCTCAAAGCTGCTTGATACAATCATCTTACCACATGCACCACCTTCTGCTTGTTTGTCTTTATCTGATTGTCTTCCACACTAAGCTACGAGCATCTTCGGTTAGGGACTGATTCTTCACCTTTATAACTCAGCATCTGTGGTATGCCTTGTACATAAGCAGAAGCTCCGTAAATGCTTGTTGATTGAATATAGAAAGTTAGAGATGCGTGTGGCTTGAATGGGGAGAGGATGAAAATTGGCAGTTGGGTGCAGATTTTTTAACATTACTTTGAGATTTGTAGATTTTTTTCACTTCTTAATTCCTACGGGCATTGGCTTTCTGTGTTCATGATATTTCTCGTGGAAGTGAGTCCACTGTCGGTATTTTCTGAAGACTTGTGATTTGTTTGGCTCTGTATTGTGTTCTTCAAGGATTACCAAGATTGAGACATGGTCTACATCCTCAAAAAATGCATAATAGAAATGGGGATGTAAAACCAGGTCAGGAAACTATTAGATGACAGTGAAATGCGAACTTGACTTCTGCTTACAGTTGTGAGAAAGGAGAGAAGAGGCAGGAAGGGTGGGAATTAAGCCGGACGTTATGAGGGTCATTTTCTCTTCTGCACAGTGGTAGTTCCGCTTCTAGTGAGTTTCTTGTTTGGAGTCTGTTCATAAGGAAAGCCGGTCAGCACCATTTGCATTCACTTACTTGGAACAACTTCGCTGCTCACAGGTGATTATTCTGTCCGTAGAAGCCTGTTAGTGTGCAACACCTAAGAAGTTGTGTGACACTCAAATGAAATGTGAAAAGTGGTGAAAGTATCTGATTTTAATTCTCAAGTACACGTTAGTTTCATAGGAGTTAAAATCTTCATTCCAGAAATCATTGAACATAGAATTTGTTTTTTAAATCGTACTCTTTTCATACAAGGTAAAAAGTAGTGATTTGGTTTTGGGGAACTAAAGTTTCAGACATGTGCATGAGTATTTACTGTTGATGTGCTTGGTGTTGGTGTTCCCTGAGTTCCATGATTCTCAAGTAAAAAAGCTCATTCCTGAATAGTGAAGGCAAAAGGAATTATATGTGCCCTTTAAAAGTAGGGTGAGGTATCGCTTCGTTTGATCAGTTTGTGTAAACATATTCCCATCTACCAATATTGTTTTCACCTGAGGGTTCAGATCGCCACTGTATGGCGGGAAGGAAGAGAGAAATTCTAATAGAACGGGATGTAATCCGTTGAATGACAGTTTATGCTGTGTCAGTTGGCTTGGGGAGAGGGTTGGGGGCAGTGTGGATGAGCTGGGGTATCTGTTTGTAAACACAGTTCAGGTATCTTTTGAAAGTAACATTAGACCCTGGATCGCCAGTTCCCCACAGTTGCTTCTCATTGACAGGTTTCTCCCTGTGGGAGTGATTCAGGGAGTAAGCTGGTCCCAGGCCCTTGTTTGCTGCTTTTGCTCTGTCATGCCCTGCAGTCAGGGAATGGGGCCCAGAGAGCTGAGGGCTGGCATCCAGCCTCCGGAGCCAGCAAGCTGTGTGTGTGTCTGACTCATGTTAAGGTTATCCTGTCTGCTTCAGAGCTGAACCTATTTTGCTACTTCTAACCAGGCCCTGAAGTGGGAGCTGTTGTGCAGGTAAATGTTCAGGAGTTTCCTTTAGGCCCCATGCTGGGCTTCTGTTTTGAAATGTTCTTAATGTTGAAGACAGCCCTTACTCGTGATGAGGAACACTGGTGAGCGGCCTGACAGTCCTGGGCTCATTTGCAGAGAAGAGTGAGATGGACTTGAGCTGTCCAGGCACGAGGGAAGAAGTAGCAGGTGTTTCCAGGGGGGGGGGGAGGGGGGGGGAATGTGTCCCAGAACAAAAATAAGTCAAAAGGAAGTCATAGTGTCTTCATTGGGTTTCAGTTCTTTTGTCTTGAACTTGGCCCCTCTGTGTGGGGCTGAATGACTGATTATCTAAACACTTTTGTAGTGAAGGGCCATAGAAAAGTGACTTCACTGAACGAGGAATCATGCCGTAGACTCTTGCACATTTGTGAATGGGGACAGAGTGAGGCTTTACGGGGCGACTTAGACCAGGGAGAAGACCTGATCACAGACATCAGGTCATCTCATGCCCCACCACATCTCACGCCTTCCCTGACAGCACACTCATGAAAGAAAAGGCTCAGAAAACACTTCCTTCCCAGAGTCTTCTGTACGGGATCGTCCAGGTATCTTCCCATAACTGTCCCCATAAAGAATCCCTCCTTCCATCCTTCACCGTCATCTCTAACGCCCCCCACTGCAAACGTGCTTAGCAAATTAGAGTCATTAAGCCCCACGCAGAAGGGCCAAGTTTAAACCCAATGATAGACCACTATGACTTCCTTTTGATTTATTTTTGTTCTGGGATACAGCCCACTAGGAAACACAGGCTACTTCTTCCCTGGTGCCTGGATAGCTCAAGCCCATCTAGTTCTTTTCTGCAAATGAGCTCGATGTTCCTTCATCATCTACTTCCATGAATTCAGCTTTTCTAGATTTCCATGTCTAAGGTTCTCTCCCTTAGTTTTAGTTGCAAACTGGGTCAGAGTTAAATACCAGGTGTATCGGTTAATAATGCGGATTTTGTAATCAAAGAAAATACGATAATTTCAAGAAAAACATCAAAAGTGTTTTATTCAAAGTAGTGTCCATTGCTAGCTACACATTTCCCCCATTTTTCAGGTAATTTTTGGATACCATCCCAATAGAACTTTTCTTCTTTTGAGGCAAACCATTCAGAGACCCAATTTTCCACTTCTTCGTATGTTTTGAAGTGTTGCTCAGAAAGTGAGTGTGCCATCGATTGGAACAAGTAGTAATCTGAAGGAGCAAGGTCTGGTGAATACAGCGGGTGGGTTAATACTTCCCAGGCAAGGTCTTTTAATGTATCTTTAACTGGCTTTGAAGTGTGTGATGGTGTGTCATCATGAAGCAAAATTACTTTGCTGAGTCTTCTGGAACATTCTGGTCATTTCACGATCAAAGCATGGTTCAAATTGATTATTTATTGTTGGTAGTGATCAGAAGTAATGGTTTCACCTGGTTTTAGAAGCTCATAATACATCACACCTTCCTGATCCCATCAAATGCAGAGCATTGTCTTCTTTCTGAAGTGATTTGGCCTTGAAGTCGATGTTGATGGTTGACCTGGATCAACCCATGATTTTGTACATTTGGGATTGTCAAAATAAATCCACTTTTTATCGCCAGTCACAATTTGATGCAAAAAAGACTTTTTTTCGTGCCTTTGAAGCAACATTTTACTGGTGACTTTTCGGTTTTCCATTTGTCTTTTGTTCAGTTGATGTGGCACCCGTTTTCCTTCCTTTAAAATCTTTCCCATTACTTGTAAATGATCAGAAATTGTTTGCTGATCAACATTTAATCTTTCTGCAAAGTTGTTTTTGAAATTGACACTCATCTTCATCCAATAATGCTTGTAATTGTTGGTCTTCAAACTGTTTCGGTTGACCTGGATGTTCTTTGTCTTTCACATCGAAATCATCACTTTTAAAGTGTTTAAACCAGCATTCACAAGTATCTTGAGATGGAGCATGTTCACCATAAGCTTCCCAAAATATTCAGCAGCACTTTTCTTCAAAATAAAGTAATGAATTAAAACTTCCCGCAAATGCTCTTTTTTTTTGGCACGAAATTCAACATATTTAAGTGTAAAAATATCTATGATGTTAACACCTTCAGCAAATTTGACATATGAAGTTTTGAGGCTTGTTGTCAATATAACAAAATATCATACATATCAAATTGCATATTTATCAACACTAGAGGCCCAGTGCATGAAATTCGTGCAGGGGGTGTGGGTGTCCCTCAGCCTGACCTGCACCTTCTCCAATCCAGGAGCTCTCAGAGGATGTCCTACTGATGGCTTAGGCCCGCTCCCCGTGGTTCTCTGCTCTCTGCAGGGCCTGCCTGCTCCACACCGTGGCGACTGCCAAGCAGGTTGTGTTGGGTGTTGCCTGCAGGCCGCGCTTGCCTGCTCCTGGGTCACCGTGGCGACGGCCAAGTAGGCTGTGCTGGGAGCTGACTCCTCCCTGCTGTCAGTCTCCACAGAGGTGATGAGGTTAATTTGCATACTCACTCCTGATTGGCTGGTGGGCATCGTGAAGTGATGGTCAATTTGCATATTTCTAATTATTGTAGATACGTGTAATTTCATCTATTGAAAAAAAAATCCGCCTTATTAATGGTACACCTGTTAAGAATGATTTCATACAGTCAATTTTCAAGATTAGCATCTTGGGATCTAGCTTAATCAGATCCCAGCGTTTCTCATGTGCTTTCCTGTTCCTAGAAGTGAAAGCTGTCTGAGATGGCTTTCTGAGAGCACGTTCCTTGCTGCTCCTGGCATTTCTGCATGCTCTGTTTTGAGGATTTAGGGCTGAGGAGAAATGTAAGGTTTGATTGGCTAGAAGCTCTTTGTGCCTGATGGTGTGGACTCCCACCTTATGTATTATCTGCTTCCATGTTGCACTTTGTTGGCCAGCTATTGAGACCCATCACCTATAAAACAAATGCCAAATCAGGGCCATCTTAATAGAATGTTGCTACCTCTACAAGGCAGTAGAATAGTTAATATTTAGGGGAGTGTCAGTCTTGCTGAGGGGGGTTTCAAGCCCTGATGGGTGCTGTTCATGTGTGTCTGTAGCAGCTGCGATACTGTGACAGCAAGAAGACCAGTTGAGGGAAACCACTGCTCTTGGGGGCCTCTCTTTTCCATCTTCCGTATTTTCTACCATAATGTGTACAAATGATGCTAAACATATTCCATAAAGTGGTCCTCTGTGAATGAATGAATCATGCAACCCATTTTTGAAGTGCCTTTTAGTTTTGGTTTGATGTCATCTTCTGGAGTCACTGCCTGGGCTCGATTCTTGTATCACATCCTCCCTAATGTTCACAGGGAAATGGAATTTCTCTGTATCTGGGATTTTAATAAGTTGTGCTTTTAAATTGTAATCCAGCTCAGAAGACAAGGTCCCTTAGATTTTTTTAATTTATTAAGTGCTAAGTGGTGATTGGCACTTAAAAAACCATCAGGTGCCCTGGCCTGTGTGGCTCAGTTGAGAGATGTCCTGTGCACCCAAAGGTCACCGGTTCAATTCCCGGTCAGGGTACATGCCCAGGTTGCCGGTTCGGTTCCTGGTTGGGGTGTATACTGTAGACAATCAATTGCTGTTTCTCTCTCACATCTATGTTTCTTTTTCCCTATCTCTAAAAACATCAATAAAAACATATTTAAAAAAAGAACTATCAGGTGACTAGGAAGTGAGAGGTTGGACCTTGTGGGGCCGGTGTGCTGCTCTGACTTGTTCTTGTAATTCATAACAGTGCTCCTTAGAGATTAGGCAATCACTGTGGCCGCTAGTAAGGCTTTCATCTTCCATTTGATCTGATTTTGATCATTGTATTTTCTCCTGGGGAAAACACTCCTCACTGTGTATTATCTATGATGTATTTTAAGCATCTTTGATTGAAAACACACTAACAAAATCTTTAAAGTCAGGACACCCAGTACTCTCAAGCTGCTTTGTAAATGTAATTTTGGATATAATTTGATTGACTAATCAGGTGATATGGTATAATTATTAGTGGAGTTGGGTTTTTTCCCTCCCCCGAGTATTCGTTTGAAAGTTGATGCCTTATTTTTTTCTCCTCCACAGGTGACAGCCCTAACCCTTCGAAGGAGGACACCCCCACCAGCAGTCTGGACTCACTTTCCTCCCCGTCTCCCACGACTGCCACTGTCCAGGGGCTTCCTGGACCAGACAGAAACCACCTTGTCGCTGACGGGGACTGGGCATCCGCTGCGTAAGTTTCACTGTGTTTATTTGGTGTGGATTTTTTTTAAAATCTTTATTATTGAAAGTATTACATATGCCCCCTTTTTCCCCCTTTGACCTTTTGGTGCGATTTGTTTAGAAGCTTCCATGGCCAGTGGGTACTGAAGCTGTTAGATCTGAGAACCTTTGTTCTCTCGTCAGTGGGGCTGCCAAAGGGAGAAAGGTCCCTACAAAAGGCCTTTCCTGAGCAGCGTCTGTGTTCCGGGTATGGAAGGGGTGGGTATGGGAGGGGGGGTATGGAAGGAGGGGTATGGGAGGGGGGGTATGGGAGGGGGGGTATGGGAGTGGGGTATGGGAGGGGTGGGTATGGGAGTGGGGTATGGGAGGGGGGTATGGGAGGGAGGGGGTATGGGAGGGGTGGGTATGGGAGGGGTGGATGGGTGCTGTTTCCCATCTCTTTCAAGTTCAGCTCATGTCAGTTTTGGGTTGCACTAAGGAACTTTGTTATTGTCCTCCTCAGGATGCGTTCCCACGGGTTATGCAAACTTCTGCAGACATGAGAATGCGTGCATTGTGATCAATAGGCTGTGGAAGCTATTGGTAGAAGGATATTTTAGTTGTGTGGATTTTTGAGGGCTTTATAGCTAGCATTCTGCTCTATTTACTCCATCGTACCTATATAATTGACAGTTGATGGATGGAATATCTGATTTTATCTTCTCAGTTTGGTTTCATGCCAGACATGTACAGGTCAGCTCAGGGATATTAGGACAACCAGCACTAATACAAACACAATTCCTTGGACCTGGTTTGATTACATGAAGGTCTGTCTTTCTGTGCTTACCAGGCTGTGGAGTGAATGCGGATTGCTGGTGTGGAGGGTCATCAAAAGAGCATCAAATTTCAAACAAATGCTCAGAAAGATAAAAAGGAGCTCCACTAATAATTCCATGGCCTTACTTGAATATTCAACCAAATTGCACCCAAAATTCATTTTATAATTCAACCTGAGAGTATTTGGGTATCCTGTGTTTAAAGTTAAAAACAAACAAACAACTTTTAGCCGTGGCTGGGTGGTTCAGCTAATTGGAGCATCATCCCATACACCGGAAGGTTTTTGGTTGGATTCTTGGTCAGGGCATATACCTAGGTTCCAGGTTCAGTCCCCAGTTGGGAGGCAGCCATTCACTGTTTCTCTCTCACATCAATGTTTCTTTCTCACCCCCATCCTCCACCCCCCATCTCTCTCTTGAATCAGTGAACATGTCCTCAAGTAAGGATAAAAAATAAATTAATAAATAATAAAGGTTGCTTAAAATAACTCAGAGATAATGATGTCATTCAACCCTAGTCGGGCATTCTTGGGACTTTAAATGGAATTGGAAAGTGTGTGTCACATTACATGGCTTTTTATAGTTACTACTGGATTCACATGAAATCATTAGGAACTTATTATGTATTAAAAGGGGCTGGAGAAACTTGGTATGCTAAAATTTGGGGTGATCTGAAGACTTTGAAAATCTAACCGAAAAGCAAAGTGAAACTCAAAGTAGGAATCACAGTCTCCAGATGAACCCCCCCCCGCCCAAAATCAGCATCTATGCATGCTGAAGACTGCATGTTGCGGGTTTAAATTAGATGTTACTCAAACATGCTTGTCATTGTTACTATCATTTTTCCTGAATGAATATATTCTTTTCTCTTTAGTAATCTTAGCAACAGTGACAGTGGGTACATAGGAACCTGGAATCTGTAATCCTGGGCACTCCCGGGTGGAATTCGGTACACGTGTATATGTTTAAAGCAAACACCAGATCTCTTAATTTTTCCTTTCAGAGAGCATTTGTCATGGTCAGTGGAGTGCAGTTTAGACAGGCATCCTTCTTCCATCGTGGTTCTGTAGAAAAGGGACAGGAGCCACAGTATAGCCAGTGCTCAATTCACAGCACGTCCATCCTGAAACATGAAGAGCTTGATATTTTTGGTCATAAATCAAATGAGGAGTGAATTCCCCACCTTCCCATTCACACAAATTTTAAAATGTCATGAAAAGCACTCCAACACAGAGGCCAAAAAGGAAGAGGGGAAAATAGACATTGAAGGAAGTCTGGCATCAAGAACTTGAATTTTTCTGTGCATTAGATAAAATAGACCCATATTTCTCTTAAATTTGTATATCTCTATTTAAATTACAGTTGAAAGTCAATATTATTTTATAGTAGTTCCAGGTGTACAGCATAGTGCTTAGGCAATCATATATTTTACAAAGTGTTCCCCCTGATATTTCCAGTACCCACCTGGCACCATACATAGTTATTGCAATATTATTGACTATATTCCCCATGCTGGACTTTACATCCCTGTGACTATTCTGTAACTACCAATCTGTACTTCTCAATCCCTTCACCTTTCTCACCCAGTCCCCCAACCCAACCCCCTCCCCTCCTCTGACAACCACCAGTCTGTTTGTATATTTCTTAAAGGATTTACTTGAAAGCATATTGCGATCCAGATTTATCATGAAGTCATGGACGCGTCTTGAACTTGAGCTCATGTCAGGACCCCACTGAGGGCTTGTTAAGCCCCACCCCCGGGTGATGCTTAGGTCTGAGGGGGAGCCTGAAACTGTGCATTTCTAACCTAATCCTCCAGTGGCCCTTGTGTGCGTCACACATACTTTGATCCCCTCTGCCTGAAATGTCTCCCTTCCTTCTTTGCTCAAGACAAATCTGACCTATCTTCAGGGTCTAATTTTGTTTTCACCTCCAGGAAGCTTTCTCTAGTCCTCTTGTCTACAGGAAGATTCTAAATACTGCCTTTATCTATCTATACCCGATACTTGACAATAGGAAAATATTGCCTTCTAGTGTTAGTTAATATTTACCCTTTAGTGTTATTTGATAGTTACAAGTATGTGTACCTATATATCTATATCAAATCTCATTCTGCCTGCCTGCCTATCTATCTGTCTTAGTCAATTCGGGCTGCTATAGCAAAAATACTTTGATTGAGTGGCTTGTAAACAACAGAAGTTTATTTCCCGCAGCTGTGGAGGGTGAGTTGCCAGGTTCTGGTGAGAGCCCTCTTCCACAGACTGCTGGCCGAGCTACTCTTACAAGGACACTGATCCCACTCGTGAGAATTCCCCTCTCATGACCTCATCTAATCCTGATCACCTCCCAAAGGCCCTGTCTCCTCACCATCTCACGGTAGGGGGTAAGGTTTCAATCTAGAAGTTTTTTTGCAGGGCTGGGGGGAGGGGGGGACACAAACATTCAGTCCATAGCACTCTCTTAACCTTTTCCCTCATGCCAAGATAGATTATAAAGTTCTTAATGATTTTAAGAACTTTAATGGGGCTTAAACTCTGAACATTTTAGTGATTTGATGTAGTTAAATAAAGCTTTTCTTTTGGAAATCTCATTTCTTTCTGTATATCACTGAATGTCTCTTAGGCAACTATGTTTGGTTTCTGATCCATATTCCTTTTTTTGTAAACATCAAAAACTCCTCCTCCATTGCCCAGCATTAATCTCACCATTTTCTCTTTATAGCATTTTTCTTTGTTTCCTTAGCTTTTGTAAATTTAGTTTTCATTGAGTGTGTAGTGTTGTTGTTTTTTTAATCCATTATCTCTGCATACCAGCTGTACAGTATGAAATATAGTTGGATCTGAGTAAATGCTGATTAAGATCCCTTTTAATAAACCCAGTGTTGCCGTGGGGCCATTAAAACCCTGCTCAGGGCTTAAAAAGGAGGCAGTGCGTGGGCTGCCTGGTTTTGATCCAGGGTGGTGACGCTCTTTTCCAAAACTTACACTTGCCTTATCTCAGGTCATGAAAAGTGGAGTCCACATGTTTGTGATCACCTCTGGGACCTCGGTAGCTCTGTTGCACAGAAACGCCGTGACCCCAGCCACTGGAGAGCCAATCGGCAGCGGAAACCCACAGCAGCTGAGAAGCTGATGTATAGGCAGTGTGCAAATACAGCTGTGGCCTCTGACAGGTAGAAAACAATACAGCAGAATTGGATTTCTTGGGTTTCTGCTGATGTTTATGACTTGCGGGTATTATTCATTGCCGTCAATCAATCTGGAGCTATTACTTACTTGGACACTCAGCGAGGTGATAGGTGACTTCATGGCCAGTGAAGAATCGCTGGCTCAGTCTCCTTGGAGGACATTACATCATAGGTCAAGGTATTTCAAATGTTCCGGGGTCATTTTCCCCCCAATAAAGTAGTTCCGTCTAAACAGGTTTTCTTCCACTGTAAGCGAAGGGGCAGGTCCTTGACAAGTAATCCTGTTAAGTTCCTTGCCACAGAAGAAAATCTCTTTTAAGTAACACTGGGCATTGTTTTCAGCTTCCTCTACAGATTTCCCATGAGAAGGAAGACCGCCTTTTCTGCAGGCAGCTCCCATGCTTGGATGGCGGCATCTTGGGAAGCTCTTAGTGGCAGGAGATGTTGGTGCCCCGGGTGCTCTGGGAGGCCAGGAGGGTGGCGGACTCCTCTCTCACTGGATGAGAGGCTTGGCCTGGTTTATCCGGAATGTCCAGGTATTCCTGACGCCTCTCTCCCAGGGGGTGCCCTGATCTGCTTCGAGGCAGAGATGTCTGTCCACCCAGACTGGACGTTAGGGGCTTAAAAATCCCATTCCCCTGGACAGCCTGTGCCTGTCACCCCTAGGCTGTGTGTGCAAGGAAATAAATGACTTGCTTCCTTTAGACTGGGCAAACAAAGAGCTTTCCCATAGACAGTGACTTGGCATTTCACATCACTTGATGTTGCTTCCACGATTGCCTTTTAGGAAGTCGATGGATTTTCCCGGGAAATAGCAAAGTGCCCCTCACACTTGATTTGTGGCTTAGTATTCTACAAGCCACGAATGATTTGTTTCAAGTTCAGAAAAAAAATCATCTTACATATTTTTTAACACATCTGTGAAATCTGGCTCACAGCTAGAAATTATAAGGTGGCAGCAGTTACAGGCAAACGTTGTGTTCACCTCCTTGCTTTCGTTTCTTTCCCTTTTCCCTCCCCTCCCCCACTTCAGGGAGGGTGTCTCCGCCCATCCCTCCTCCACTTTGCTGCTCCAACCCTTTTGCCAAGGGCAGTCAGTTCACCCTGTAAGTTGGTGGCTTATATTTTTTTATCTCTTTTATTATGATTATTGTTTGAAGAGCAAATGGGGAATTTATATTTTAAAACTTTTTATTTTTTTTTGCACATCTGTTTTATTACTGGTTTGACTAAAATGAACCTATGTTGCTTTTGTAACAAGGGGATGAAAGCTATGCAGATTTGAAAAGAGATCAGAGGAGGGTGATCATTAACCCAAAGGAATGAACTGCTCTGTCCTAGGAATTTCCAGCATTTTTTTGGCCTTTAAGGAGGACACATCCTAGTAGGTTAGCACCTTTGCTCTGCTCGCCAGCTCACTGGCCCCTGGTTACAGAAGGTGTGCCCACACTGAGATCTCTAGTAGAGCTCGTGCCTTCATTGGAAGGGGCATGCTCTTGGGTGCTGGGTGCTGTGAAGAGCGACGTGGAAGCCGGTTCCTTCTCCCGTACCTCAGTGAGCTGTACGGTCCCTGGGTGGGTTCAGAAAGCTTGAAGTCTAAGATAGCCCAGTGTAAGAAGGAATGGGGCCAAACGAGCAGGAGAAGTGTATCACCTTGCGATTCGCCTATAGTAGCTTTGTAAATGCTACTCAGAGGTTAGCTCTTTTTGCACTTCCTGTTGGGGGGCTGGGGCCTTACAGGGGGAGAACTTGGGCTTCAGCAGTGGCTGCAGAGATGGCTTGATTCGATAGGTTGCCCTCTTGTGTTTCTCAAAAACCATGGAACTTTACTTATTGGTGGTCAGCAGATTTTGTTCTACCTGCTCTATGAATGACATTTCGTTTTAATCCCCATAGACATACCTTCATTTTCAGAGAGGGAAACAGAGGCACAAGGAAGGGTAGGAAAGTGGCCCCCCAGCCTCAGGACTTGTAAGGGACAGAGGTGGAGTTGGATGTCTCTGTCGCAGGGACCGTGGTTCCCGTAGACTTGTTTTACTGTTGAGTCTGAAATTGGTTGCTTATGGGAAGATTGTTCACATGACAGGTGTCCCCCAGTTTTGAGGCCCAGTGAGATAACTGGCCATCAGCTGGTCGTTGCCCATAGTTAGAAGAGGGCGCGTTGACCCTACATGGTCAGGTGGCTGTGGTTTATAGTTACGTCTGGGGAATAAACACTTGAAACTGGTTGTTGCACATTCATCATCCAGCACCGTTGGCTGAGATTTGGGGATGAGGGCATCTTCCCCTGAAACAGAGCTGGGAGACTTGGAAATTTGATATTTGGCTGCAGAGCAGCATCCATAAGCTTCTGTGAGTAACGCGATATCCAGTTGTCTCCCTTCGGCTTCAGTAAGCTCTTGAAGCTAATCACAGGGCCCACATACTTGGCCATGGACCACAAATGTCTGTTTACATTCATTTCTTTGGGGCACGATTTTTGTCCTGTGTATTTCTTTGAGTCTTCTCTCTAAATTTGTATAGAAATTATGCCTTGTATACTCTCATCTTTTTTTTTTTTTTTAATCCTCCTGTGGGATATGCTTAGAGGAAGGCAGAGGAGTGTGTGTGTGTGGGGGGGGGAGGCGGGGGGAGAGAGAGCCACGTGAGAGAGAAACATTGATCAGTTGCTTTCTGTAAAGGACCTGACTGGGCACTGAACCCAGGTATGACGGCAACCTTTTGGTGCCCAGGACAATGCTCAACCATCTGAGCCACTCTGGCCAGGCATCCTCACATCTTACGTATTCCCCTTGTGTCTTGCTAGGGTATTTTTGATATTTTTATTGTGTGCTTTGTCCTGATGTGTGGCCTCAGTCCTGTCTTCCTTTGCTGTGCTGTAAATAAATGTGGAGATTTTATTTTCAAGCTAGCATGTTTATTAAAGCCCCATAATGAAAAGTCGATTTTCCAAAAGAAAGAGACACGTCTGAATTTTATAGTAGCTTTTTTTTTCTTTCTGCTTCAGACTCACAAATTATCTCCCATTAGTCTTGTTTTGTTTTTCTTTTTTGTTTCATTGGCTGAGTCCGTCTCAGGGTTGAAATGCAGGCAGGGCCCTGGAGCTCCTTGCATGTCGGAAGACAGTCCAGACTTAGAAAAGCACTGGTTTTAGAGTCAGACAGGCCTGGCTTTGCAGCCTCATTCTGCTTCTCAAAACCTTGGGGGCCTTCTGTCAATTTTGTAAGCAAACCAAGGCTTAGCAAGGTTATTTGTAAAAGGGGAATAACAACCTCCGCCCCTCTGGGCTGTTGTGAGATTTCAAGGAACCACATGTGTAATAAAACCCAATCCCTGCTTCCCCCGGAGCTCTGGGCAGCCACCTGCTTGGCATTCCCTCCCCTCGGAGAACCTAACTTGATATTCTTATTTTCACTTTCCCCGACTTCCTGGTTTGTCCGTTATAGAATCTCCTCACTAACAGCTCAGGGAGGTAACCTCTCGAGACCTGCAGAAGCCTTAGATGACCAGAAGTTGTCTTGTTTCCAGAAGTTGCTGTAGGTATTCCAGGAGGATTCGGCCTGGGCTCCTCGCCAGGCTCTATGTGTCAGAATCTACTTTGTAGAAGCCTCTGCGAATAGGAGCTTTGGATATTGCGTGACCAAGGCCTGGGGTTCCCCCTGGGGCGCCACCAACTCTATATTCTGAACAGTGTGGGTGGCTCATCTTCTATCACCACAGGTAACCCATCAAACAGTTTGGTGTGAAACTGGAGGATTTTTCTCAGCTGAGGGATGCTGTAGCCCTTCTCAACTGCAACCCCTGTTCAGCCCTCAGGTCGGGTGGCAGCTCATTTTCACAGGGGAGCTGAGCTGGTAGAAACATTCCTGTGAGTTAACGCCGAGACCTCTAAAGCCCCGGCATTGGCTGTAATGAAGCCACAGTTCCTTATCCGTTCAGCCCTTGTACCCGATTCCACAGTGATCGTCTGGAAGGAGACGGATGGAATTCAGGGGATGCTCCGAGGGAAAGGTTGGGCCGGTGGGATTCTAAGGCAGTTCTTTTATAGCAAAACCCCAGGAAGCGATCACCCTAGGAGTGGCTTTTGTCAGTTACAAACTGACTGGCTGGTGGTGCCCACTCATGTTAAGGGGGGAAAATCACCCAGAAGCCTGAACGTCTCGCAGGGCGAGGACTGAGCGCTCAGTGTGGCCGTGTCCTTCTTCGAAAGGCTCTGTCTCATCTGTGTGGGACTTATTTCCTGTGGTGCCCTTTTCGCCCTGGCCACCTGCCTCCTGTAAAAGGCATTTTTTTCTTAAGGGTGAACAAGTTATTGCTTTTACATGCTGGCTTGATGCATCGGCTATCTCCCTCCTGCACGGATGGCGCGCAGTGGGGGCAGAGAGCTTCCCCACAGGGAAGCCCGGGTGTGTGCAGGTGGGCTCCGGGCACACAGGACTCCCTGCCACAAAGCCCTTGGAGATGGAGAGGGCTGGCAGGGGCCTCTCAAGCTCAGGGGCATTTGCTGTCATCCCTACCACCCCCACCAATGCATTCCCATCTGGCCCCTCTAACCCAGGGTGGGGGAGGTCAGCAAACGATGGCTCCCTGCCACCTGTTTTCATAACGGAGGTGTTATTGGGACACAGCCACCCAGCTGTTTGCATTTTGTCTGTGGCTGCTTTTTAGATGCAGTGATGGCGGAGCTGAGACCTGCCTTGTGTGGCCTTCAGACCCTAAAGTATTTATTGCCTTGCCCTTTACCTCAACCTACCCTGTCAACAGAACAAACCTAGTTGGAAGAGTCCCCGTTTCTTAGAAGTCAGTTTTGTGGTTAATTGCCATTTTTTTACATGGGCAGTGCAGGTGATTTTTTAAAGTAACCCTCAGGAATTCTTTCTTGTCATTGAACCAACCAAACATTTTTCTTATGCTTGTGATTGTCACTTCAAGAGGCCTTTAGTGTTTCAGTCATTAAAATGTTTATTTGGGGTCATTCTTTTTTACAACCTATTGATTAAAATTAAAAGTGTATTTTCAAATAGTTTTAGATTTACGGAAAAGTTACAAAAGTAGTATAAAAGGGCTCCCATAGCCCAGCCAATGTAGCTGAGTTGGCTGGGCATTGCCCCATGCACCAAGTCCCAGGTTCGATTCCCAGCCAGGGCACATGCCCGGGTTTCAGGCTTGATTCCCAGTAGGAGGTATGTAGGAGGCAGCCAGTCGATGTTTCTCTCTCATAGATGTTTCTATCTGTCTCTCTCTCCCTTTCCCTTCTTCTCTCTCAAAAAATTAAATGAAAACACATTTAAAAAACAAATAAATAAAAGTGTTTCCATAAACCCTTCCCCAGCTTTCCCTGCTGTTAACATCTTACACGGCACCACAGAACTTTTGTTTAAAGTAAGAAATTCATCTCGGTCCAACATTATTAACTTACAAACTTTATTTAGATTTCACTGGTTTTTTACTCATGTCCTTCTTTTATTCCAGCATCCAATCTAGAATCCCACTACATTGCATTTAGCAACTTTAAAATATTTTTTTATTTAAAGTGGTGATGGAAGAAGACTTGACTTGGGGTGGTAAACACACAATTAAAAAAAATGGTGACATCCACTTAATATCAGTACTTTTCCCCTTTGGCATAGATTATTTGTTTTTGGGGTTTTTTTTCGGGAAAGAAAATGATTTGTAAGTCACTCTCACCTTTCTCAGGCTGTGTTCTCACGTGTACTGTGGAATAGTAGTGTGTCTGGGAATACGTGGACTCATGTATGAGTTGTGTCCAGCTCAGTGCTGGACTGTGCAGCTGTGCCCAGCAGGAGCCTGGGTGATATTGGTGATGGCAGCATCAGCTCAGGGCAGACACCGCCTCCTCTAGGAAGCCTTCCTGGATGCCCTCTGGTAGCTAGATGCTTCCTCCTCTGTTCTCTGAGGGCCGTTGCATTATGAGGATCAGTTGTCAGTCTCCACCTACTTGCCTGGGTGCTCATGGAGAGCAGATGTCATAGTCCCCTGGCATCCCCAGGGCCCGGGATGGGCCTGACTGATAGTTCCCAGACCATGAATGATGAGCAAACAGGGTGTATTTGGAAGCCTCCTGGGGCAGTGAAGGCCGCCTTGCTCAGTCCCGTGGATGATGGTGACTCTCTTGTCACGACTATTTGCTTTTCTCCGCTGCTGTCCCCTCTGCCGGCTCAGTGGGAGCCAGTGGTGTGTGGCTGTGGGATTCTCCCCCTCCGGCACTTATGGAATAACTGTGGCACTTACTGGAACAGAGATTTCCCGTAATATACAGATCTACAATATTTCCTTCTGTCTTTATTAACATTTTCAAACACTTTTGCCCAGGACAGCTGTTCTAGACTTATGCTGTGTGTTTCTCAGGCTGAAATGAAAGATCATTCCACTAATGTGTTAGTTTCTGCTCAGAGACCTTGCAAATAAATGAGGTTTTAAAATCTTTCATTCCAGTGCAAACTTCTGATTGGATTCTGACATCATATAACCACCATCAGATATCTTGCTATTTGGGGGATTTAATCACTTCATATAAGCAGTCATTTCTTGACTTGCATTCTCCCTCTTCTGAATCCTTTGAATTTTAAATCACGCTCAGCACTCAAGGCTGCTGCCTAGAGCCTGACCTGGCTGTGCATTGCCAGAAAATGTTTGTGAGGTGCAGGAGCCCCCTGGTGACTCTGCAGCTGTTGTCCAATTTAAAAGTTAAGAACCCTAACCGCTGCCCCCATTTCTGAAACGTTTGCTTTGTTGCTGCCAAAAGTTTTTATTCTGCATAGAGTATATAGTCTGATATTGGAGACTATTGGGTCACAGAGTGAATGAGAAGCAGCATATAGCACTGATTTGTTACAGAGTGTATGCATATGCAGCTACTGTCCAAATTTCATGTGTTTGAGAGCTTTTTCATCCCCACTGCAAAAGCTGTAGGGTCTTGCCCTGAAATACAGACCTGTTTTTCCAAAGCAAGTGTGTTGATGCTTTTTATAGAAGAGCATTCTCTCCTCACTTTCACAAATGCCTATTCCGCTCCCTGCTGATCTTCCCGAACACCTCCGCCTGCCCTGCACAAACACAGGAGACTTTGTTGCCTTGGGAATAGCCTGGTGGACTTTCTTTTTATTTTATTTTTAAATATATATTTTTTATTGATTTCAGAGAGGGAGGGAGGGAGGGAGAGAGGGAGAGAGGGAGAGAGAGATCAATGATGAGAGAGAATCATTGATCGGCTGCCTCCTGCATGCCCCCGACTGGGGATCAAGCCCGCAGCCTGGGCATATGCTCTAACTGGGAATCGAACCGTGACCTCCTGGTTCATAGGTTGACGCTCATAGGTTGAGGCTCAACCACTGAGCCACGCCAGCCAGACCAGGTGGACTTTCAATGTAAGTGCTTTTAAGGCTGAATTTCTGAGTTAGTGGTATGAAAAGGAACCTCTATGTTTTTTTAGTGAGACCCTCTTGTCCATTTGTCCCCATCTTTCAGAAGGAAACACTTCTCCTTAAAGCAATGTGGTGACGTTGGCTTCCCCACATGGAATGGAGAGGCGTTCTTTTTTAGGAGAAGATTCTTTCCATTTAGTGTGTGAAATCAGGAAGATAGCAAATAAACAGATATTACTATTTCTCTGGAATCTATTTTTGTTTCGGTGACTGTGGTTTCTGAGCTTTTCAGGAAGAGTTGACTATTCTGTCTCCATTTTTGCAAACCACAAGTTGCCTTTCAGGAAACATGTAGCACTTAGGCATATTTTTTTGTAATTGGTCAGCAGCTCATCATTAAATAAAATTGGTGGTTTGTGATCACGCCAGTCTTACTCATCAAAAATCCTTCCTTAAAGTGGCAGCAGGAAGAAGGAAATAAGGAGATTTTAAACAAAATGTTTAAATTTGGGAGGTAGTAGGAGAGGACACTCAAAACATTTCATTTTGGCCCGGCTGGCGTGCCTCAGTGGTTGAGCGTTGACCTATGAACCAGGAGGTCAAGGTTTGATTCCTGGTTTGGACACATGCCAGGGTTGCTGTAGGGGTTGTGCAGGAGGCAGCCGATCAATGATTCTCTCTCATCATTGATGTTTCTACCTCCCTCTCCCTCTCCCTTCCTCTCTGAAATCAATAAAAAAATATATTTAAAAAACACACACTAACAATAAAACCATTTCATTATGTTCTAGCAGGTAAGGAGATTTTCATACTTATGTCATCCATCATTTTTGATCTTTAACCCAAAAACTTTCTTAGCCAGGATTCTCTCCTAAACCACAGAATAGGAAAATGGCCTGAGTATGCTCTCAGTTCTCCCAAGGGTATTCATGTAAGGAACTGTGAGGTCTGAAATCTTACTCTGCTAGCCAGCTTCCCTGTTTGCCTGTGGTGGGGTCACGGATGCTGGCAGTGGACGTGGGACTCCCGGTCAGAGCCAGAGGACTCCACTGACCACAGCAGTGGCCAGCAGGAGTGTCACTTCCCCTCCCGATTCCCCTTAGCTGGTGCCCTTGGGCCAGGCAACACCTCCATGGAGTGTGACAGGAGAGGAACCTGGAGTTAAGAAACCCAGATCTTTTAGGAAGGGCAGTAAACCTGCCCTTTGCTCCAGGGAAGTCACAATCTCCATCTGCCCTGGCTGTTTGCTCTACACACATCCACGAAAAGATAATCCCGAACAAAGGCAGCCAGTGCCTCTCTTTGTAACATATGCAGAAACACGAGAGACACACAGAGAATTGTCTCCCAGCACAGGTGACTAGAACCATTCTAGATGTACAGGAGAGATGCTCATTCGTTATGAATGACTTGGAGCTTAATTCGCTCCTAGCAACCAGGTTGAGAAGAACTGCTAGACCTTTGCTATGGGCCGCCATTTCCAAAATAACCTAGTATTTCTGTAAAATGTTTTAAAACAAGAGAAAGGAAGAGTATATCAGAACTGTCTTGTAAAAGTAATATTTTCCTCTACTGCTTTTTGAGAAAATATAAGTATTATATTTTAAAGAATTAAATGGTTAAAAAAAACTTTGATACTTATTATCATACACACATACACACACACACACACACACACACACACACACACACACACACTACCCAAATTCTGGAAGGTAGGAGATGGTTTACAAAAAGAAGCTCATGTTTATAATTGCTTGGCTTCAGAACAATATGGCCAGTTTGTTTAGGGAGACGCCTATGAAACACACCGTCACCCGACCTCTGCTGTCTGAGGGTAAGCTTTCATTTTTAGGTCTTGCGTGTATTTATTTAACCACTTCTTGCTCCTCCCATTCCTTCCCAGTGGAAAAGTCTGTGAAAAGTTTCTTGTATCCAAGCAGCTACTCTGTTCTGTTTCCAAACGTTGTTTTGTTCCACGTGGGTCTCCTCCTCCATAGGACTTCCGATTCTCCACGTGACTTCTTATGCCTCGTCTCCAGACCTGCGTTTTGCTCCCGCTTATGAATTTCCCAGCTTGCAATGTTTGTGCCCACTTGGGATTCTGGAATCAAGAGAAGCACTAGCTGAGGCTTCTGAGATATTGTGGAGAAGACAGAAACTCAAATACAGAAATTTAAGTCTAAGTGGGAAGTCTGACAGGCTGTCCTGGTGAGCTGGTTAGTGTTGGATCATGTAACACATCTATATTTTGAACAAGAAAAAGATCACAGAAAACAAAGAAACAGAAAAGGCTGGGGTTGAGAACTTGACCCAGGAAAAGGTTGCTGAGTCTGAGTTCTGCTTTGGGACAAGCAGGAGAAAGCCCAGCTACGGCCCTTACCTTCTGCATCCGCTGTTCCGGCAATTCCTCTGCTTTCCAAAAATGTTACGTTCCCTGTATTTAAAAAACAAACAACAGAACAAAAAGACTTTTTTTAAAAAAAAGAAAGATGTGAGGATTAAGTAGATAACTATAAAATTTATGATCTGTGTTTTTAAAGAGCCTTATAAATATAGTCACACTGTTACTTTATCTTTATCCCATCTCTGTCCTCCCTCTGAGCAGATAGATGGCCATCATTTAATCGCTTGGCTATTTATGACCAGAAAGAGTTGACGGGGGTGTGGTAAGACATCTCATCTTCCACCACCACCGCCACCACCCCTGTTCAAGCACCTTGAATAATTGCTGGGAGACAAAATGGCGATTGTTTGGCTAATGGCAGTCTTAAATTCTCTGTCAGAGCTCCACTCATCCCTCTCCCTTCCTGATTAGGAAGACATTTTCAGGTGAAGAATAGAGTGAATTTTGCTGCTGGTGACACAGATCACTTTGAGAGTTATGGGTGTCTTTGCTGTGTATGAGATGGGTTTTGTGACTTCCAAATGAACGGCTGGATAGGGGGGTTATAAATAAGTTGTTCAAAGAAGAATGTTTTTTAAAAGCACATCCCCTATCCCCTTTCCTGATCAAAGGATAGATAGGAAACCTTCTGTGAACTAAATATCAAGTCAGTAGTGTAATATTTCAGGTACCTGATTTATAAAATCCAACTTTAGCTATAGAACACCTAAATTGATTGTTCGATGTTGGTTGAAGACTTAGTGTGCTTAGCACTCTTCCTGGCCATGCGAGGTATACAGAAAGAGCTAAAGAGCCAAAGATGGTACCTGAAACCATCACCAAACAGCTCATGTCAACCTGCCCTCCTGTTTACTGGTGTGATAGGCCTTCAGGGAAGATCTGTGACTTAGGCCAAAGGAGAAGTACTGGGGCAGACCAGCCTGGAGCTGAGCTGCGTTAGGGACAGCTTTGACCAGGCAGAGGGACTGGGGAGGCTGAGAGATGAGGAGAAATGGGAGGCAGAGTGTGTGCAAAACGCAGGGAAGCAGAGCTGCAGGCAGACGGGCAGTGTGCGAGGGGGCACCTGGTTCTGAGGGAGGCAGGTTGGGTAGACTGGGCCTTAAGTGGCTGACTGTGTCTGAGCTGGCAGAGTCGGAGGAACGGGCTGGAGATGAGCCAGGAGACCACAGTGGTAACAGACACAGGCAGTGAGGATGGGGTGGGCTCCTGATAATGATGAGAAGGTGGGCAGAGGAACAGCCTGGGAAGAATTTGAAGTAAAACTGGACAGAGTGTGGTGTTAGTTTTTCTAGAGAAGGAAGACTCAAAGGCAATGCTCAGGAATGTGGAAGGACAGGAAGCAGCTGCTCATGGAAACTGGTTTTAGCTGAAGAGGGTGAGTTTGAGGTGAGGAGCACTGGGTTCGAGCAGCTGTGGAAGATGTGTGTGCTGAAAGTGAGATGGAATGACAGGAGGAGCTTTTAAAGTGAGCTTCATAGACCATTGCCACACGCCTCCCATTGGGATGCCTGGAGAATAATGTAATTCAGGTCAATACACATGTATCGACTCTCCCTTTGTGTTTAGAGACACCCCACCCCCACCCCCCGCTCAGGAGTCTGTTCACTGACCTTTCCCATTAATTTTTTTTGGAAATTTGCAAATATTAGGGAATGTTCAGGTCACAAAGATTTTTGCTCTTCGTTGTCTAGTCCTCTCCAGAGAGCTCTTGATTCCCACTGTGTTTTCTTCTGAGCTGCTACATGTTTATGACCAGATAAAAAAGCTTTAAACATTCGAAGGCCACGTGCTGAATTTTTGGAGCTCTAGGCTGCCAAGTCCACTGCACATCCATTTGACTTTCTGTATAAACAGAAAACCTCAAAAGTCCAAGCAGCTGTTCTGGGCACTTGGCTTCTGGTGCCCTAATGAGTGAGCTGGTATGTGGCCAGGTTGGACAAGACCTGACCTTCTCCACTACGCTGGAGAAGTACAAGGCGCCGCTAGTTTGGGGTGTGGCTTTTGGGGTTCAAGCAGCATGTGGAGAGGACTCCGTCCTTCTGTTCATCTGGAGAGACGAGGGAGCCATCATCCTTAGGATTGAGGTGTCATGTGTTTGGTGTTCTGTGGCCTTCATACTATTAAATCCGGTTCTTCGAACTTCCATCCTTAGCTCAAGCCAGACCCGACCACCGATGGTCCAGTGGCTTAACCCACAGTCTCCGACCACACTGAGCTGCAGCCCAGCTGTCACCCCTCCTTCACCCAAGTTGTCACCTTTCCTTTCCTGTCCTCCTGCCACCCCAGCGGACAAGCCACCTGAAAGGTACATGGTTGGGATGGGATGTAGAGTATGGTGACAGCACATGGAAGGGGCTTCTTAACCCGAGCAGGTCCTCGTGTCCTCGCTGGAAAAGGCTGGCTCGGGCTCCTCCGGCCTCCTGGGCAACACTTACAACCTTGTCTCAGGGCCGCACCCCTGTTCCTGAGCAAGGACGTTCTCGGGAGAAATTTACCTCCTGTGAGACCTGCTCCAACCTCCTCTTTTTGGTGCTGATGTTGCAGTTTTGAAACCATTCATTTTAGAAGAACTTTTTATACATGAATATAAAGCACGTACTATGTTTTAAAGGAAGGTACACAGGACACTGGGAACAGGGGTAAACAAGCCCCTGTCGGTCCAAACAGATCAGTGTCCGCAGAGCATCGTGGAAGCCATGTAGCCCGTGTGCGCCTCTGTCTGTCACTGCCGTGTCTTCTGTCTCAGGACACGGGAGCTTTTCCTAATAGATGGACCACAGTGCTTAGGAAATAAACATGCCCGGTGGTGCTGATGACACGGAAGGATCGGGAAGGGCGTCCCGCCAGGCGGAGAGGAGAACGAGGGGAGGCGGTTCAGTGGGAGCTGCTCAGAGAGGCTCCCTAAAGAAACATTTGAATTTGAAGCCCATCATTGACTTGAAAATCAAGTGCTGTGCTTGTGCCTGATGTTCCCTTCCCTAATTTCTTCGGTGGAAGTTGTTCCACCCGTGACACAGAAATGAGACCTGGGAAATGGGAGGTGGTGGGAAGGTGAGGTTTCTCTCTTCCCGTTTCTCCACGTGTTAATTTGTGTCTGTCTCGGTCCTTTCTCAGCGTCACCAGTCGGAAGGCTCGAGCGGTGTATCCGTGTGAAGCAGAGCACAGCTCCGAGTTATCGTTCGAAATAGGAGCCATTTTTGAGGATGGTGAGTGCTCTGGGAGCTTTGTGGTCGGATACATTCTGTCTCCAACCCAGAACGTCTGCCGCCTGGACCAGGTGGCCCCTGGTTGGGGCGTTGTCAGCGGCACAAGTCTCCCCGTTACGTTCTGGACAGGAGAGAGCTGGTCCCTCCCAGGAACGGGACGCCAGCCGCTGTCTGGAGGGCTGGCACCCACCCCTGCCTTCATCCTGGTTATTCTCCAACCCTTTTAACTCTTCGGGTCTTCATTGAGGACATCTTTCTCCTGATCTGATGCAGAGAAGCTAGTGCCACTGGAATTAAAATATATTTCTTTTGTTTTGTTTTGTTTTGTTTTGTTAATTCTCACCTGAGGGGATATGGATATATATATATATATATATATATATATATATATATATATATATTGAGAGAGAGAGAGAGAGAGAGAGAGAGAGACAGACAGAGACAGAGAGAGAGAGAGAGAGAGAGAGGTCAGAGAGATGTACTGATTGGTTGCCTCCTGCACATACCCCATTAGGGGCCAGGATCGAACCTGCAACCTTGGTATGTGCCCTTGACCAGGAATGGAACCAGAGACCTTTGGGTTTGTGCACTGGTGCTCTAACCACTTAGCAACACTGGCCAGGGTAAGAATATTTCCGATTTTGCATCCATTGTTTCTTCTCTGAGTCCCCAACCAAGCCTCCCAAATGCTTCAGGTTTGCCTGAGTTACTGAAAGAGAACTATTATAGAAAAATTTTGGTTTATAATTCCCTTACTATTCCTATGCTCTACATGATTTTTTGCTGATTTGAATAATGTGTGAATATTTAGATATGGGTATGGACTTTTCACATTGAAATAAGAGTGCACTTTTTATTTGTGTTTATTATTCATACACAATCATTTAGGAACTATGCCCGGATTAATATTTTACAAATTACCCCCTATGGTTGAGTGTATGTCTCCCCCTCTCCCGCTTTGATTTATTTCTTCTCCAGTCTAGCTCATGATGAAATTCATTGGTTGCTGTGGAAACAGTGATGTTGTGTGTGGGTGGAGCTGCCCAAAAGAGTTCTGGGGAAACAGAACCTTAGTTCTGGAATGGTTGATTAGCCAGAGTGTTTGGAATAAATGGAATATATCCACACAGGGCATGGCGGTATATTGTTAGCAATGCGTCATTTGCTGGTGATTGTGTTTTTAGGAAGCACGTTGCCTCTTTTAGAAGCGATTTCTATATATGTGTACTCTTGAGAGCCCGGGACTCCTGACAGTGACAGAAAACAAACCACCACAACAAAACTCCACATCTGACAGAATTATACTTTGTGGAGGAATTTTAATCTTAGAGTGTAAGCAAGATCATTCCTCTCCAACATCGCGTACATCACGCAGAGAGCATGGTGACATAGCCGCCCTGCCCCAGGCCTGCCACTGGTTGGCACCTCATATGGCAGAAGGGGAAGCTGGGATGTAGCATTGAACCCCACCATTAGAGAAAGGATGACGGATTTTTGCATTGTGTGATTAGGTTTGTTTGGGAGCCTCTGGAATCCCTTCCCGGTACTGCTGAGATATCTACCCTGGTAGAGGGTGTATCTACTAGGAGGCCTTGTGCTGCAGTAACAGAAACTGACACAGGAGGTCAATTAATCATGAAGATGGATTAGCTCACGCAGCAGGAAGTCTGGGCGTCAGGAGCCCTAGGGTTGGTTCCCGCACATTCTCCACCACCACAGTGTCTCCCCTCTGCTGAAGCATCCTCAGCCCAGGGCGGGGCGTCTGGCTGGCTTTCCCCGTGTAGCCAGGATGGCCGCACAGTTGCAGGCACCGTGGCCACACTCAACTCCAGCAGAAGGCACGGTGCCTCTTCCTGGCTTGTGTTCCATTTTTTTTTCTTAGAATGAGAAAAGTTTTCCCGAATTTTCCTAGTTGACTTGCCCTCATGTCTTGATAGCCAATGGAATCATATACTCACCTTGAACCTGTTAACTGGCAAAATCCAGAACCACACTAGGGACAGGGACGTCTCCTCTGGGCCCGCAGACACGGGGATGAGGGTCAGGCCCTCAATCAAATGCACTTCTGTCAGCAAGGGTGGTAGATGTCTGGCACTGGGGACTGAAGTTCTCCACCTCTGAAGTCCTTAGATGACTTGCCGGAGTCCTGAAAATGTGTGTGTGCGTGACACTGTTTATGTGGTGTGTGTGTGTGTGTGTGTGTGTGCGTGTTTCTTTCTCTCCACACACACACATGCACACGCACACACAGACACCAGTACCTCAGTGTGTTTGAGGGGAGGACAGGTTGACAGCAGGTAGCTACGGATGGTCAACTGTGGAGTTAGTGAGTCTGAGATCAGATCCTGGCTTTTCCACTCTCTGTGTGACTCTGTATCTGGTCCGTAAATTCTCTGTGCAAGCTATTTTCATCCTGATCTTCAAGGATGTCCACAGATCGATGTGTGTCAAGACAGCGTTTTGGGTCATGGAAGGTGGGGCTTGGAATGTGTGGATGGAGGATGTTGCTGACGTTGGAGCACTGAGGCCACATGCACTATTGGTTGAGCCTTCAAGATACACAGCAGCCCTAGCCGGTTTGGCTCAATGCATAGAGCGTGGGCCTGCGGACTGAAGGGTCCTGAGTTCGATTCTGGTCAAGGTTACATGCCTGGGTTGCAGGCTTGATCCCCAGTAGGGGGCATGCAGGAGACAACGGATCAATGATTCTCTCATCATTGATGTTTCTATCTTTCTCCCTCTCCCTCTTAGAAATCAATAAAAAATATATTTAAAAAAAAAGATACACAGCAGTACAGTGAATTCACAGGGAGCAAGTACTTGGGGCATTTTGATAAAAAGTGATTTCTCTTCCCTTTCAGTACAAACCTCGAGGGAACCTGGCTGGCTAGAAGGGACTCTGAATGGCAAGAGGGGGCTGATTCCACAGAATTACGTCAAGCTGCTCTAGCGCCCGTCCTGTGAGGGCCCCCACGGACCCGGGCGCCCAAGGCCCTGCCTGGGGCAGCGAAGCCACAGCCACCCGGACACACGGGAATTCCAGATCACGATGGGCACTCCAGGGGTGTGGAGGGGGACACACTGCAGGAGGTGGGGAGAGGGACACACCGCGGAGAACTGTGTAGGTCTGTGGAGCAGGAGAGCAGTGTCGGGATGGACTTTCTATCTGTCACGCCTCAGACACGTGATTGTTAATTATCCAGAGAGCAGGAGGGAGGGTGGCGGCCGCCTGCCAGCCCCACCTCCCCCACTGGCCACCACCCCGCGGGACACCCCCCCACCCTGCTGCTGAGGTTTTAAAGGGAACTGTCCTCGTAGTGGCGTTTGCGGGAGGCCTCCTGGCTCCGGTGGACATGCGGAGGGGCTGCTGCCGGTGGTCAGGGCAGTGACTTGGTCTAAACCCAGCGGGCAGGTGCTCCTCCCTGGACGGCCCCCCTCGGGCCCCTCGGGCCCTACACTCATGCTACACTGAGAGCACCCACATATTTATAACAGGCTTCTCCTTGGTGGTGCTCACCCGTGTGCTGTTTCCCAAACACCACCTTTTTGCTCCAAGGTCTCTGTAAATGAAATAAAATGTAATTTACTATTTGGTGTGTGTCGTATTGCGGGAAGGATGCTGAAGTGTGTTCCCTCTGTAATGTTTTATGATTTGCCAGCCGATGGATGGAAATTCACTTCCTGCCGACCGGGCACTCGCTCCCAGGAAGGAGTCATTAACGAGGAGCCTTGTCTGCCGGGAGCGGTGTTCCTGGGGACAGCCGCCTCTCTGATGTGTGAGGCCCCAGAGGGCTTTCTCCAGCCTCCAGAACAGCCTTGCCCCGGGGCCTGCGTGACCCTTGACCCGGAGCAGGGCTGGGGCGATGCCCCCAGTGGCTTGTGTGTGAGCCGCAGCAGCGCTGGGGGCCAGCCCTCCCACTCTCTGGGCGGTACAGCTCTGCTTTCTGTTTTCTAGGCACTAACTCTCTCTGGATTAAGCTGGGCTTCCAGCAGCAGGTCAGGCATTCAGACGTTTTCTGGAGGAGCCTCGTGGCGACCCTGCACATGGTGGCCCCCCACCTGTGGGCAAGCCCTGCTGTGACGCTCCCTCGTTCTTAGCCTCAGACTCCCAGGCACAGGCGAACGCAGCCTCTCCGGGCGAAGCACACTCCTTTGTCCCGGGGTCTCGGGCCGGAGCGCTCCGGGCGCCGTGTGTTTCTGTCCCCGCAGGAGGTGCTGGCAGGCCTCTCTCCAGAGAACGTCACGGGAAGAACGCGTCGGCCGCCTCTGCCTAGATGCCTTGATTCAAGAGCTTGCTGGTCATCAGGTTTGAGGTGCCTCCCCTGGACCAGGTAGGGTGTCAAGTTTGGGGTCAGGTGTGTGCGCGGCAGTGGGCCTGTTGAAAAATGTCCATGTTACACTTAAAAATAAGCAGCGTTATAGCGTAACTTAAAACACGGAACTGGGGGCTCAGTGGAGACTATTGGGACTGCCGAGGCGCCCAGGCCACAGGGCAGCAGCCAGCCCTGGGCGTGGGCCAGCTTGGCCAGGGGGTGCGGGTGCCACAGTCCCTAGTGTCCTGTTTACTGAGTGGTCATTTCCTGTGCTTACGGGTGTAGAAGGGACACTTGGCTTATGAAAAGGGATTATGATGTGCCCCGCTTTAAGACAGTGATCGCCAACCGGTGGTCCGCAAGGTCCGAAAGGTTGGCGACCGCTGCTTTAAGAGGCCTCTCTGTGGACAAATGGAACCCTATGGGCCGGTGTGTGGGCTCAGGTGGGCACGGGGGGTGATTTCCAGGCAGTATTCCTGATTGATGTGTCCCCATGGGGCACTGAAAAATAAGACCCATCATACTTGGACTTGATTTATGTGTTTGCTTGAGAGATTTCCATCACCCACACTGAGGTGTACCCAACATGCTGTTACCCCAAAAATGCTGTTATCCCCCCAAAGGGTATATCCTACCACTTACCTGGTCAAGGAAATTGCCACTAAGTCTGGCTACTTGCGTGGTTTGGGTCAAATTAAATCAACTCTGTGGTTCTGTTCCTACTTCCTAAAAATATGATACCTGGGGTTGAAATACCGAAGACAGCATGCCCAGGACACAGTCCGTGCTCAGCTGATGGGACTGCTGGCCCTCTGGTTGTCACTGCATCTTGGTCAGGACCACTCGTGCTCTGTAGGGTGGCAGTGAGGCCCCGCGGGGCTGGCTGCAAGGGTCCCACAGCCCCACGCCCTGCAGACCCTTCTGGAGTACCTGGTGAAGAGCAGGGGTGTTTTTCTCTGCGAACAGGCCCTGAGGCCAGACTTGCCGGGGTCTCCAGAAGGGCAGCCTCCCCCGGCCAGCCCCAGAGTAGATTTACTAACAGGATCATGAGGTGTTCTCTGACATTTGGCAAATCACCTTCATTTCGCCAGAAGAGAAATGGGGTGCATTGTTTTCTGTGTGTTTGCTGCCTGGGTGTGGCTGATCCCAAGCATCTGCTGAAGGCTGTCTGGGCAACGGCCGCGCCTGTGAAGGAGATGCCACGTGAGAACAGGCCTGTGGGGGCTGCACCCCCTTCCTTGTCACGGCAGAAACGTCTGCCGTTGAGGCTGGAGGTGGGGAAAGCAGCGGGTCCTCTGCGCCAGTGACGGATGTTTAACTCATTCTTTCCTCACAGTGACTGGAGCCGGGGGAAGGATCCCGTCTCATTGATGAGAAAAGGGAGGCACTCCAGGGCGAAGAGCTGTGGGCTTCAGTGGGCTGCTCACCTGTTCCTTCTGCTGCACCATTTTGCTTGGGGAGCCCAGTAGGGGATAATGGTGGTTATGGGCTGAATTGTAACCCTACCCCATCCAAAATTCATATATGGGAGTCCTGACCCCAGTACCTCAGAATGTGACCTTATTCGGAGATGGGGTTATTGCAGATGTAATTAGTTAAGATGAGGTCAGTGGGGCTGGGCGCTAACCCAATATGACTGGTGTCCTTAAGTGTCTCAGTATCACTTAGCTGCTGAGAGACACGCCGAGGGAAGACCATGTGAGGAGACACAGGAGAAGATGGCACCTGCAAGCCACGGAGAGAGGCCTGGGGCAGGCCCTTCCCCACGACCCTCCTGCTGGCGTCTGGAGCTCGGACTTCCCGCCTCCAGAACTGTGAACTGTGAGACAACACATTTCCGTTGTTTAAGTCAACCCAGCTTGTGGTGCTTGTTACAGCAGCCCTGGGGAACTAACACCGTGGCTCAAAGTATGTTTTGAGTTTAAAAACAGCTGGGTTTGAAGTCCTTTTTTCACTATGCCTTGCTGACCTTGGGCATGTTACCTCGGGCTCTTTAAGCTTCAGTTCCCTGTGTGAAATGGAGAGAGTAGCACCTGCCTCGTTGAGATGCTGTGATAAATGGTGACCGTGCAAGTGCCTGAAGGGTGCATGGCGGGAAGCACGGTTAGTGAATGGAGAAGATGGGAGGAGGCGGGGTACAGTGCTGGTGCGGGTTAGCCTGTCCTCTTCCTTCTCCCCTCCCCGCTTCTCTCCAGTGTACCTTCTCCAAAGGCCATTCCCTGCTCTCTCCCTCTGCCCAGCATAGTTTGGCCTTTCCTGGGCCTTGTCTTCGCTCCCCATTCACCTCAGTGCTGGGCCCCTTCTCATCTTCCGGCTCTCCTCTCAAGTCCAAAGGCAACCATGGTCACCCCTTCCTCAGCCAGATGTTTCCCATGACTTTCTGAACCTTCCTGAGCCACGTGACTTTCTCTCCCCGACACCCCTGCCCCCGTAGGAGGATGCTATTCCAGGAGAGCATCCTCTAGCGGCTGTCCTGTTCCTACCTCTGCATATGTCTTCCCAGAGGCTTGTCACTCTTGTCCCCTTTACCGGCCTGGGCAGTCATTTGTTGCTACCCCATGAGGGTAAGCTGGCCCATGAGGGTAAGCTTTCGTGCCTGGCTAAAAATATCTCAGTCTCCTGCTTGGAAAATTACCTTGGAGATTCTTTCCTATCAGAAGATCAACTCGATTGGCGGGCAGATTTCTGCTTTTGCCCCAAACAGGACACCTGTCCTTTGGACTCGGGCAGTAGAGACATGGGGGCAGCTCAGTGCCATGAGTCAGTGTCTGGATTTCTCCTTCCTCAGAGGGTTTAGCCTCGGAGGAAACACTGTAGGCCAGTGGTCGGCAAACTCATTAGTCAACAGAGCGGCAAACTGCGACTCGAGAGCCGCATGTGGCTCGTGAGCCGCAGTTTGCCGACCACTGCTGTAGGCGAAGCAAGCAGGGTGGGAGGAACGTGGCCTGATCCATTCACGCGTTTTCAGTCATGAGGGAGCCATGATCTCTCTGGACAGGCGGGCCCAGGGCATAGAGATCCAAAGAAATGGGTTTGTTAGACCATGAAAACTTGGAAACCACTGTCTTGGCAACATAAATTCAATGAAGAAAACTAGTAGCTCGTTTGCACGAAGATTCATGCAATAGACCTTCATTCACCTGGCTGCCTGCACCAGTTTTCTACCGGCACCGGGGACCCGGGCCTTGGCTGTGGCCACCGCCTTCTGCCTTCTTTCAGGGTCGGGGCTTGGCCCTGGGTGGTGGCCTTGGGCTCGGCCGCACCCAGCGTCCCTGCTAGGGATCACAGGAGCCAACCCCCAGTGGTTTCCTACGATTCGTGCAGGCTCCCCGCTGGTGCCCAAGGCCGGGAAAGCCTCCGCCCGAGGCTTTCCTGGCCTTGGGCTCCGCCACACCCCAACGTCCCTGCAATGGTTTCCTGGTGGGCGTGGTTGGTGGGCGTTGCTTGGTTGGTGGGCATGGCTTGGGCGTAGTGAAGGTGCGGTCAATTTGCATATTTGTCTATTATAAGGTAAGATATCTGAGTAATTGCTAGTGGTAGATGGATTTAATGACCCCCCATTTCACTCCTCCCTTCCCCATGCCCTTTTTGTGGGGCCCTCCCATGCAGACTATAAGCTTGGCCTTGTCACTTGCTTTGGCCAGTGAAACAGGAGCAAACTTAATGCAATCCAAGGCTTGAAAATGGTTAGACCTTCCCACTGTCTTTCTTAGAGCCTTTCTTCCACCGTGAAAATATGCACAGGCTAGCCCGCTGGAGGACGAGGCCGGCGCCTGGAGCAAAACCGTCCTAGAGCCACAGGAGAGGCTGGCTGCCCACGGTCCATGAACGAGCCTGACTCAGCCCTGCCTGGCCCACATCAGCAGAACCCTCCTCGCTGACTCAAAGTCATGAGAAATCATACATGGTGATTGATGTAAACCACTAATTATTTGTGTTGGGGGATGGGGGAGGAGTTGCAGCTACTCTGCCCCATGGTTCACTTTGCTTCCAGTACAGTCTTGGTCCATGCTGATCATTCAGATCATATCTTAATCTCCTCTCCTTCCCAGTTTAGGAAGCCACTGTTTTATTTCCAAGAAAAATGCAGCATTGGCAATTGGGTGACTTGAAATTAAAGTGTCAGAGATACTTATAATGAAGTCATTTTGGTCTGTGTACACTTGTGGTTTATCAAGAAGTATGTTAGAGCTGACTTTAACATAAAAGGACACTGTTGTCTAATTGCATTTAATGTAGGAGAGAAAAACCAGCCCCTAACTACATATGATCATGATGCAGGTTCCCACTGCTCCGGCCCACAGTGGTGGCTATCGCAGGGGCGGTCTTAGTTCTTAACTGATTCCTAGATGTGCAGCTGGATTCCTAGGGCCTGAGAGCGCTCTTAGAAATTCTTAGAAAGATGGTCATACTTGACCTAAGACTGAGCCTGCTTTATTCAGAAAAGGCACCCACTTGAATCAAGGGTGCCAACGGGGGTGGCCTCTTGCTAACCTTGGTGGGCTCACGGCCTAAGATGGCTTTTGTTTAAAGTTATGGGTTCTATGTGAAAAGCCCTGCTCCTTAGTATGTCAAGTTCCATAAATTTTAAGATATAAAATTACCTTCAATTATAGATGTTTTACAAGTTGGTACATACTTTAGTCTTTTAAATGAATTTTTTCCAGTGTTGTGTTTAATAATTGTGAGGTGTTCCAGAAAAATATCTACTGTGTTTAAGTGAAGTTGAATTTGTTTAACTCTCAAATAGTCTTGTCTTTCTCACAGCAAATGGTTTGAATGATGACCAGTTAAATGACCTCTCGGTCAATGGCAGACCACATAAATGACCGTGGTCTCTACAATTATAATGGAGCTGAAAAATTCCTACCACCAGCGACATCGTAGCCATGGTAACATTATTGTGTAATGCATTATTCACTTGTTTGTGGTGATGCTGGTGTACACAAACCTATCAGTAGTGTAACAGAGCAGCACTGGCGGTTATGTACAGTACATAACACTTGATAATAAATGCCTTTCTTACCGGTTGATGTATTTTCTATAGTTTAATTTTTATCATTATTGTAGAGTGTATTTTTTCTACTTATAAATTGTTTGCTGTAAAACAGCATGGCTACATATCTCGTGTTTACTGTTCTCTCTTGATTGACCATTTTCTCTTATGCTTGATTTAACTTCATGTTGTTTTATAAAGTTAGTGTAACTTCAGTATACAGTGTTTATAAAATCTACAGCATATACAGTAATGTCATAGACCTTCCCATTCCCTCACCACCCACTCACTGACTCACCCAGAGCAACATCCAGTCCTGCAAGCTCCATTCATGGTAAGTGGCCTGTATGAATGTAATATTTTCTTCAACTTTTTGACAGTATTTTTACTGCACCTTTTCTATGTTTAGATACACAAATACTTAACATTGTGTTGCAGTTATCTACAGTATTCAGTACAGTAACATGCTCTGCAGGTTTGTAGTCCAGGAGCGATAGGCTTGGGTGTGTAGCAGGCTACCGCGTCTGTGTCTGTGTGAGTGCTGTTATGTCCCCACAATAACGACACTGCATGACAATGCAGTTCTCAGACGTATCCCCATCATTAAGCTGTGCACGGCTATGCTTGAATTTACCTTGTGGGGAAAAATGTTTTTCTAGTTTTAAAAGGAGCTGATAATTGCTTACTGCTCTCTTGTGTTTCATATTAATGAGCAGAATTGAGGGAAGTCTGTAAGGAGTGTGAGAAACATCATGGCCGGTGGGGACCTGAGTCTCCTGACAGCTCAGGACGACTGGAGGAAGACCTCTGAAGTCAGACTGGGCATCTGGTCTACTCACGTGAGTCTCTAGAATGAACAGGCTTTCATGTAGTTGTCAAGATAAACGAGGCAATTGTAGATACAGTGGTTAGCAGTAATCATACTTTTATAGGGTATTTTAGTGGGCCAAATATTAATAGTAAGAAACAAGGCATCTAATCAGTCCCAAAGAGTATAATTAACACGTGGCTAACGCAGGTCTCTAACATGTTGGGGAAAAAACCAAAAACCTGATACTCCATCTTGGATGTAGGCAGAAGCACATGTAATCAAAGTTTAGGAGGACACAAAATCCAGGTGTTCCTATAGACATTCAAATGAACTGTTTCCCAAACAACAGGTGATTAAGTAAAGGATTTATTGTAATCTGCTTACAGTCCTTTGCAAAGACAGACATATGTTTTTGCATAAAGATATAAATTGCTTCATTTTAAACTAATTTAGTGTGTTTTCTTTTTAATTATATGAAGAAGTTCTGGTGAATTATGAATTGTACCAAACCGAGATTCTTAAGAGCAATATGGTACAAAAATAAGAGCAGACAGACAATTTGGATTGGGACAGGCATTCAGCAGTGAATTTAGAATATGGCTTTGCTGTTGAACCAAGCAAAGTTACCCGGAGACACACAAACAGCCAGGACCATCATTCATACGAGAAGCCAATGCAGACCATCTCCATCCCAAACCTGGTTACGTCGAAATTCTGACTGCGTAAAAAGTAAGTCTGAGCTGAAAGCTGCTCTTGTAAGCAGTTTCTGTTCTAGAAACTCCCAGTCTGCATGTTGTGCATCTATCCTCTTCCAAGTGTGGCTTTCATATTGCTGTGCATGTAAGTTGGCTGTATTTAAAGATCTGCCTATAAATTAAATTCCCGAAATTGCAAATTATGTAAGAAAAACTCCCTCCGAGTGCAACTTTCTCAGGCTTCCCCTTGCGTAAGGCAGGTGTCTTTGGAAAGACCAGGTAATGTTGCCTGCACAGTGAGCCCTGGAGAAAAGCGTGGATCCGCCGCCGCCGCCTCCTGGCCGTGGGCTTCTCCAGCCACCGCTTGTCGGTTTTGGAAAAGAATGCGATTTCACTGAGTACCCGGTGATTATCATCACTTCTAAAGATTGATTTGGCCTCTATTCAAAGTAGTTTATTTAGTGCAATCATATTGCTAAGTGTCCCCAAAGAGAGATGTTTGTGATTTGGGGGCAAGAGAAAAGCCGTAAACTGCATCAGTGCCAAACAGATTAGTGAATTACAAATTTTAGTGCCACTGTCTTGCTTATATGATCTGTAGTTTCCCCCCAAAAAACTGTTTATGTATAAAATTTATTGTTAAAACCCACCTTTTAAAAATCTAAAAACCCTCTAATGATGCTGCGGTCTCCACGCCGCTCTGACCGTGCCAGCGTGCGTCTTCTCAGTGTGTCCTGCAAACCTGCGTGCTCCCATGACCGGTGCCAGGAGTGCAAACCCCCTTCCCAAGACCAGACGTGAACATGTCACCTTTCACAGGTGTAGCGAGAGCATGGAATTTTTGTCCCCACGGGAGAAGACGCATGTCTCTAAAATGGGATGAGACTATGCTCGCCGAGCCCTTGCGTTTCTCGGGCTCTCCTCACCTGCGGCTGGTTCTGCTTCTTGAGGACCAAGGAACAGGGGCGGCGGTGCTAAACCCGCGCTCCCGGCCCGGCTCCCACGTGTGTCCTCAGGTGACGGCTTCAAGGCCCTCCGGACACCACAGCCCGTTGCCGGAGAACATGCTCACGTTCCACGAGCACCCCCGCGGGAGACCAAAGACATAACAAAGGTACAGACAAAGTAGAAAGGCTTAAAGACAACCGAAGAGGTTTCAGTGTGGTTATTTACAACAGAGACTGGAAAATGGTAAATCAGATGTGAAGCTAAAAAAGGCACAGCTCTCCCTTTCTTAAATACACTGTAAACGGTTCATTAGGCATGCAGAGCATCTCACTTTACAAAAAGAAATTTTTACCTTGTTTAGACAAAGATAGTACTTAAATAGTCTCCAGCAAAATAGAATTCTTTCAAAAATACTTTCCCATTCTTCCTATTAACCATTGAAGTTTTTTTTGTGTCTTTTTTTCTCATTTACAAAAGTTCCTTATACCATATATAACTCAGGTCCTTCACAATTTATACATACAGTAATGTACAGCACAGCAAAAGACTGCAAAAAATTATCTGTAAAGCCAACACAATAGATACTAGAAATTGAAACCGAGGCATTTGTTTTAACATCTTATCCATTCTAATTAACCAATGGACGCCGAAGGGGGAGGAACGCCGGTGATGCGGAGGACCGTGGGCGAGTGCGAGCCAGAGGGGGGCGCTCTCCCACGCGCGTGCTCTGTTATTACACAACGGGAATCTGTATAGGTTTTTTTTTTTTTTTTTAAATAACAAAAGAATATTAATGCCCCATATAGCCTATACGTTGTATGTGCAAACCAAGGGTAAGCTTTAAAAAGTTCATTAGTCCTTGAACCCTTTTAAAACAAGCGGCTGATACCAGAAACTACATGGCATAGTTAAAACTTCCATCTGTTAAAGTATCAAAATCAGAGAGTTATTGACTAGATATGGCTTTTCATCCAGAGGAACATGTTTCTAAGCGCTGGGGACTGGAGAGGGGAGAGTCCTTTAGAGTTTAGACTGTTCGGGTCTTGCCAAATCCATGTCTAACTTCTAACCTGGCCCCAAACCCTTAACATGACCTTAAACTCCAGAGACTGCTGAACGAGTGTGACTCAACCATCACCTGTTAGAAATACGATTTCTCGGGTCCTGCGTGGGTGTGGAACAACACAGGGGAACTTAAGGCAAAGTTCTTCTGCTACGACGAGTCCGTCACTTCCTGTGAAAGTAAAGCGGCTTGGCGTTCCCGGATTCCACCTTCGGCAACTGGTCGCTGATGATCTCCACCAGCATCGCGGGGAACTCCACCTTCAGGGCCTGGGACTCTCGGAAGGTATAGAAGCAAAATTCCAACAAGTCACTCACCAGCTGCAACACAGAGAGGGGACGTGACACAGGTCAGATTTCCATCCCTGTCCCTGCAGCGTTCTGCTTTAGAACTTGTGTAAATTCTCAGAGCAACGTTCAGAAATCCAGCCAGGAAATCTTAGTCCCCTGTCCTGGGGGAGGAAGGAGGGTGCTCATGTCACCGGGCACGCTATATGCCTTCACGCAAAACCAATTCAGCCAAGAGCCGTGTAACTGCTCAGGATTGAATGTATTGGTGGTAACAGGTACAGTAGCCAAGTTCATAGTGGCTGGATCACTGAATTGCTGTCCTCAGATTCTTACGTGTGATTGGGTGGGGCGAGCATGAGCCTGTGTCTTTGGGTGATGGGCCTTCCCAAGACTGTAAGGTGGGCTGGGGCTGGTGAGGGACAAGGCAGAGCTCCTTAGCTGGCAGGGGCCATGCCCCCTTTAGACCTGGCTTAGCCCCTCATCCTTTCTCTACTCCCCCTCCCCTAGTCCTCCCTCTTTCAGGTTTTCTGCCCTTAGCTGGTGGCAGACTTAGATTTCTCAGTTACTTTTTTCATTTGCCCCCAGCTTTTGAGCTATGCAATGTTATACTTGGCATAGAACATTATATAAGTTTAAGCTGTACCATAGGTTGATGCGATACACTTATATATTGCAAAATGATTAGCCAAAACCTGCATCATGTCACATAATTACCATTTCTTTTTTGTGGTGTTAGTACTTAAGATATACTGTGTGATTAGCTATAATCACCATGCTGTACATTAGATCCCCAGAACGTACTCCTCTGATACCTAGAAATTTGTCCGCTTTGACCAACATTTCCCCTAGCCCCTGGTAACCACTGTCCTACTCTGTTTCTATGAGTTTGGCTTTTTTAGATTCTGCAGGAAAGTGAGATTATACAGTATTTGTCTTTCTCCTTCTGGATTATCTCACTTAGTATAATGCCTGCCCTCAAGGTCCATCCATATTGTCACAAATGGCAGGATTTCTCTTTCTCACAGCTGTGCAATATTCAATGTGAGGGCATCTACTGCATCTCCATGCATCTGTCATCCATGCTCCGCTGCAGGCGGATTTTAAGTAAAAGCATCAAGGACAACTCTGACGTCCCCTCGCCCATCCAGCCATTTTCCTTCCTCTGTCACCCAAGGACCTTCTCAGCCTCCTGGGTCTGCACCACTTCTGTGAGGTAAAGAAACGGTAACCACAAGTGCAGTACCGCATTCTTGGTGCTCTTCTATTTACTAGGAATATCATTTCCCATCACAGTGTACACATTCTGATTTTTTTTTAGTTTAGACTTTTGGTCATTTCCCTCTGTGGTAAAGCAGACAATACTAATCCATGTCAGAAAAGCGATTCTTATGAAAACATAGCTGTCATTTTCCCTCAGGTTTTTTTAAAACTCGAACAGCGAGCTTTAATTGCATGGGACAGTAAATGACTGTGTGGTAAAGGCCTTCGCTGCAAACCAGAAATCAAGAAAATGTCACTGGGAAAGATTCCGGCTCTGCTCGTGGCTGCAGGGTGCTGTTCCCAGGCGGGTTCCAGAGCCTGGGACGTGCAGTAAGTGTTCTGTAGCCACTGGGCGTGGGGGCCAGAGAAGCTGGGAAATAGCACAAGCCTCCACCCCCATCCGCTCTGGGCAAGTTCACTCACATGCTTGCCTTGTGAATGTGGTGCCTCAGTTTCCAGATCTGAAAACTGAGGGTGAGGAGAGCACCTGCTTTTTAGGGTGCCTACTCTTCAATCACAAGGCCAAGATGCTCTGCTAGGTTGGAGCCTCTTTAATGCTGCCCTCCTCCTGGTCCCAAACTCCTTCCATCGTTTATCTCTATGGACAGTTTACCAAACCTGCTCAGTCATCTTATTGGAACTTGGTCCCCCTTCTATAAAGTGAAGGGCAGGAGGGCTTTATTTTCTGCTTTTCCAGAAAAAAAGATTCTTAAAATAGAATCAGGATGGCAAGTTTCTTAATTTAGGCGGCGGGCCAGTGGCTGTGAAAGCTAAAGCCACCCATGCCTCCCTGTCCCCACATGGTGCCACACCTTTCAGTGGGGGAGAGCAGGGACTCCTACAGCTTGGGGTGAGCAAGGGTGGGGAAGCTCTGCGCAGACCTACTGACATCTGAGACAGGCGAGAGCAGTGCTGATTCGCATACACTCAGATGCAGGCAGAATAAATCAGTTCTCACCACGAGGCAGTGTGCACGGAGCGCCCCTGTGACTGCTAATGGGGACAGGGCCCGGCCTTCTCAGCGCCTCTGTCCCTGACTGTGACACCTGCATTCCCAGCACCGAGCATCACCTAGGAGGAGCTGAGAAACCCAGAAGGGACAGGCCTGGAGCTCGGCTGTTTTCCTCGCCGGTTGGCTGGGAACAAGGGTCCCGGTCACTACTCCCTCACCATGCATCTGACCCGGGGCTGCC
This sequence comes from Cnephaeus nilssonii, assembly GCF_951640355.1. NCBI lineage: Eukaryota > Metazoa > Chordata > Mammalia > Chiroptera > Vespertilionidae > Cnephaeus > Cnephaeus nilssonii. The sequence continues at coordinate 55,416,304 of NC_137076.1, read as the reverse complement.
AGTTCTACCCACCTCTGTTCTTTGTTTCCAGCCAGGAGCGGATACCCAGGGCTTCTGTTTACAGTGAGTGCAGAGGGAGGGGTGGCCTGGGCAGCTCCAGGCGAGGCATTAGACCCTGTGCACACCCGGGGCGAGGGCCCTGTCCCCACCACACACTCAGGAAAGAGCTCACCCTCAGGGCGGCTGCTTTGGGCGACCACCGGGCCCTGGGACAAGGCTGAAGACCTTTGCAGGCCAGGAACCACCTGTGACAATCGAAGGCATGCGCTCCCACTCACTGGGTGAGAACATTCCTGAGCCCTGCAGATGCTGGGGGCGGGGGGTGGTGGTGCTGCGGTACCAGGTCTCCTGGAAGGTGTGGCTGCAGGTGGTCAGAGCGTGAGGTGGGGGACTAGGCCCTGAGAACTGGGTGGCAGGGACACTGACCAGCCAGAATGGACGCTGTTTGTGCACCAAACTGCTGTGTGACGGCAGGCACAGTGTCTAACCTTCATGCTGTCTCCTAGGTGTGACCCTGGAGCAATGAGCGGCGTGCAGAGGAACACAGCAGGTGGGCCCCTGCCCGGAGGAGCCAGAAAACCATGGCACAAACAGGTCCAATGCACACGTCGTCACTGGACACTCGCCCAAGATCAGAGAGTTGGCAGAGTGAGGCCAGGCTGTAGTCAGACCCTGCAAGGTGGCTGTGCATCACTAAACCACCACAGATAGTTCCTACTGACACCCCAAACCACGGTTTCCCTGCAATGTCAGAAACCACCAGGGCAGGGAGCCTCAGGCCCCGCCTCGCCCCCCCCTCCCCCCGGGTCCTGGTGTGTGTTGTGGGGGGGAAGCCAGACTTCTCACAGGCCACCTTTAAAATTGAATCACTCCATGTCCACAGCATGCACAGCCCTGCAGGGGTAGTCCAGGAGTTTTCTTGGACACTCAATTAGCATGGAATGATTTCTCCAAAATGTCTCTTCAAATGATAGGAGTTTTGGCTTTTTCTGCAGGTTTCCCAGGGTCTTCCTTTCACAGAACCCCACTCCCTGCAGTCACCTCCCGCCCCCAGGAGACCTGGAACCTTGGCCTGAGGACCCTTGCTCTCCTCTGAACTCACAGATGCCATTTTTTGTCTTTCTGATTTACTTGACAGTTAGAGCCCGGTGACACCCCTCCTCTTCCATCCTGTGGTTTCCACCTCCCACTGGTGTCACTTTGCACATCTGCAGCTCAAGTGGCCTGCAAGCTCCCTGAAGACAGGAAGTACCGATGCAGCCACACAGCCCCTGGGAGAGGCCCTCCTGCGAGCTCTGGGCAGCCCTGGCTCCTGCCTTTCTCTGACTGTAAGTGCCCAGTGTTTTTTTTTCAGAGCAGCCTGTTGCCAATGGACAAAACCTGGCTGATGTACGTGGGCACCTGCATTTCAGCGGCCTGAGTAAATAACGCAGACCTCAATCTGTGAAGCTACCCGCTTCCATCTTTTCCCGTCAGTCCGATGCCCTTCGACTTGTTTACGTTGTGCTTTAATGCGAGGTCGTATGCACCCCACCCCTGCAGTCAGAGGGGCTGGGGTCCAAGGGACGTCACGGCTACAAGGACAAAAGCTCTGCCCTGCGGCCTGTCAGCACGAATGCCTTAGTTGCAGTGAGACAAACAGGCAGGCCAGCCGTCTCGTCGGTGATTCCCACTGGCTTTCCTGGTGACACCAGCCTCGATGGAGAGGTAAGAATCCGACATTATGAGGAATAAGAGACAGTCTTGTGCAGTGATTTTTCATTCTGTACAAAATGCATCTGCTGGGCTCACAGAAGTTTAGCTCGGTGCTCAGCATTTCTCTGCTGGGCAACAGCTGCCAGAGGCAGAGGAGCCGGCAAGGTCAGAGCGAGACCGGGGGCCCTTGGCGGCCTCTCTGTGCCTTTCTCCCCGGCTCTCCCCTGAGCGGTCGCCCACGCGTGGCCTCTTGGTGCCCGTCAGGTGGGCCTGGCGCTGGGGCTCGAAGGTTACAGAACCACCTGGTGGGGACGAGCACCTGGCGGATAACTGCCTCCGTGAAGCAGGTCCCACCTGTTTTCAACAGTGTGCTCCCGTCTCCCAAGTTACTGCTGACTCCAGAGCTTTCACCTGAGTAGGATCAAGCTTTATTTGCTTGAAATAAGCCTTGGGGGGAGGTTTGAAGCTTTGTTTTCAAAGATCAGAATTCTAGGCAGCTATATGATGGGGTTAGGGGCAGATACAGAACTCCGACTCCATACTGTCACAGGAAGAGAAATGGTCGGTAGTTACATATTCCAGGTGTTCCCATGATAGGTGTGAACACTGGAGAGTGTCCTGCAGTGATTATAAAGGAGCCAGGGCTTCATTCAAAACCCCTGACCCCCACGCGGCACAGGCCAGTGAGGAAGGTGCACACTCGGTGGGTTTAGCCTGCTTCTTCTGGCTGGTGCTCTCAATAAGACACGATAGTTACATGGAGATGCCACCCTTCACTTGTGGATCCCTTTGCAAACCCAGCTCACCCTGCTCTGTGCTCCTGGAGGCTGTGCTCAGGAGCTGAAGGCCTTCCAGATGTGACCACGTAAAAAAGGATCAAAAGACACCATCAGGAGTGACGGTGGCATAAGATGGTTCACCCCGTTTGTCCCCAATTCAACCAACAGCTGTGGGATCCAGCACTATGCCCAGGACAGGGAACCGTCCTGCCACCTGTGCACCCGGCAGAGCAGCGAACCTGGAGAGTGCTGGCTTGGGCAGATACTCAAGAGAGAAACTGCAGAGGTCTATCTAGCCTTCCCAAGGGGAAATTCCAGCGTGCCATCGGAGCAAAAGCCAAATGAATTGAAATGCAGCAGAGACAGCAAGAACTTGACTAGCAAACCCCCAGCCACAAGGCACTGGATGAACTAATGAACTCCCGGTGGTGGCGGCACCTCGCACAGCTGCCCAGTGGAGCGCTGGAGAAGCCCCTTTCTCTGCAGTGGCACCCAGAGGACTGAGGCGGGAACTCCATGACTAGGAGGAGGAAGGAGACTGGGAAAGAAGCATCCAAAGGCATTACAGGGACAAGGCTGCTGCTGACTGCTCAGCAGGAAGTCTACTGAGGAACCGCTGGGAGCACCACACCGGGGGATCCCTTTGTTTCCGCAGGCACACCTGATGCTCCAAGTCTGCACTTCCCCCCACTCGGTGTCCACTTCCCAGTGTGGAGGCAAGAACAAGACCCAGTAGGGAGGGCCCTCAGAGAACTGGCCAGGGTCTGTGGGCAAGCGAGAAACCACAAACTTGAGCTATAGCACCACCTATAGAAACAAAGAGGTTTCTTGCCAGCAGTCTGGTCAGTGGTAAGAACCAGAGGCATAAAAGCTTAAGAATTATACCACAAGAGGGAGTAAGACCAGAGTAACATACGAAGGCAGAACGCCCCCCCACCCCCCCCAAACCAGCATCAATGAACAGAATATTCAAGGAGGTGTCTGCTACTTCAAATGAGAAAGCAGCAATGCAAAACTACAAACATCACTCAAAATCAGGAAATCTCTCCACTGAAAGATAATCCTCTACCATCTGTGTTCAAAGGCACAGCATTTTGTGATCTTGCTGATAAAGAATTCAAAATCCCTGTTTTGAAGGAACTACAAGAAAGCTCAAAGACAATTCAATGAAATAATGAAAAAGAACCAAGTAGAAGTTATGTAGCCGAGGAACTCAGTGAATGAAATGAGAAAATGCAATAGCATATATAGAAGGGTAGAGCACAGAATAAGTGAGTTAGAAGACAGGAATTGTGAAATAACCTAGTTAGAGAGGAGAACAAAGAAAATATAATAAAGAAAGCCTACATGGCCTGTGGGATTTCATCAAAACAACAAGGAATAGAATATATCCCCTTGTCTTCTTCTGGAAAGAACTAACCCAACTTGGGAAATGAATTGAGCACCCTATTATATCAATGCACAGAGAGCTTGTCCAAAACATATTGTAATGAAACTGCCAAAATTTAAGATGAAAGAATCCTGGGGAAAAAATATTATAACCTACAAAGGAATCCCAGTTGAGCTATCATTGGAACTCGGCAGAAACCCTGCAGACCAGGAGAGAGTGGAGTTAGATATTCCAATGTTGAAAGAAAAAATGCCAGCAAGTATACTGTATCTGGAAAAATTATCCTTCAGCTATCAAAGAGAAATCACTTTCCTAGAAAAACAAAAACTGAGACAATTCATCACCACTAGACCTGCCTTTCAAGAAATTCAAGCTGAAATGCACAGATGGTAATCAGTGACATGGAAACATATTAAAGTATGCAACACACTGGTAAAGGTAAATAAACAGATTTAGAAATCCCAAATTCTGTAATAGGATGTGTGTTACCCACTTAACTACAATACAAATTTCAAAGGAAACAAGTATTAAAAATAGCCACAGCTACCATAATTTGCTAAGCACATAATACAAAGAGGTAAATAATGACATCAAAGATATAAAAGGGTGACGCTTTTATAGATGATTGAACTTAAATTGCTGTCAGCTTAAGTTTAATCCAGGAGATGTCTTCTGTAACCACAAAGCCAAAACCTAGAGTAGGTGCACAAAAGATAAAGAAAACGGAAACAGAGCATAGCACCACGGAAAGACAACAACTTACGAAGACAGGCTTACATGGAGGGAAAAGAAATAATGCAAATGCAAAACAACCAAAGCACAATAAGATGGCATTTGTAAATCCTCACATATCACTAACAACTCTAAATCTAAATGGATTGAATAATAATAAAAAAGCAAGAACCAACACTACAGGTATATATTGCCTACAAGAGACTCACTTTGGCTTTAAGGACATCCACAGGCTCCAAGTGAAGGAATGGAACAAGACATTCCATGGAAGGTGAGGTAAATATACTTAGACAAACTTTAACCCAAAACTGGTAATAAGAGACAAAGAAGGACAATATATAATAGTAAAGGGGACAATTCATCAAGAAAATGAATTCAAAGCAATCATATGTAACATCTGGGAGAAATAGACGATACTGTAATAGTTGGGGACTTTAATACCTCACTTTCATCCAGACAGCACATCAACAAGGAGACATTGGACTTGAACCATACATTAGTCCAAATGGACCTAACAGATATGTATAGAATATTCCAATCCAAAAGGAGCAGAATACAGTTTCTTTTCAAGTACATCAGAACACTCTCCATGACAGAACATATAATAGGAACTAAAACAAATCTTAGTAAAAATTAAAAAAGATGTAAACTACAGAAAACATCTTTTCCGGCCACAATGGTATGAAACTAGAAACCAACAAGAGGAAATCTGGAAAATCTACATACATGTGGAAATTAAACATACTTCTGAACAATCAGCTGGTCAAAGAAGACATCTAAAGGAAAATAAACCATCTCAAAACAAATGAAAGCACAACATACCAAAACCTATGGGATGCTGCAAAAGCAGTTCTGAGGGAATTTTATAGTGATAAGTGCATATATTAAGAAATAGAAAGGTCTCAAATAAACAACCTAACTTTACACCTTCAGAACTAAAAAAGAACAACAATTAAGCCTGAAGTTAGTAGATGGAAGGAAATAACAAAGATCAGAGTGGGAACAAAATAAATAGATACCAGAAAAAAACAAATCTTTGGCTAGACCATGGGGAAAAAAAAAAGACATAAAATCAGAAATGAAATAGGAGACATTACACCCGATACTATAGAAATGCAAAGGATCGTAAGAGACTAGTATGAATAGTGAGAAGCTAACAAATTGGATAACTTCTAAGAAATGGAAAAATTCTTAATGAACAACATAAACTGATGAGCAAAAATAGAACCACAGTCATTGAAGCATCGAACAGACTGTCCAACCTACGAAGGAAGGTGGGGGCTGAGAGGGTAAGAGATTAACCAAAGGACTTGTATGCATGCATATGAGCATAACCAATGGACACAGGCGGCTGGGGAGAGGTCAATGGGAGAAAAAGGAGACTTATGTAATACTTTAAAAAATAAAGAAATGGATAAATTTCTAAAAATATACCTATATGCCAAGACCTAATTAGAAAAAAAATAGAAAATCTGAACAGACCAATAATGAATAAGAAGATTCAATCAATATTCACAACCCTAGGACCAGGTGGCTCCACTGGTGAATTCTACTAAACATTTAAAGAATAATTAACATCAGTCCTTTTCAAACTCTTCCAAAAAACCAAAGAAAAGGGAACACGTCAAAACTCATTATATGAGGCCAGCATTACCCTGATACCAAAGCCAAGGAAGGCACAAAAGCAAATTCAGCTAGTAGGACTACATTAAAATGAAAGCTTCTATGCAGCAAAAGAAACAATAAAATAATGAAAAGGCAATGTACAGAATGGGAGAAAATATTTGCAAACTATATATTGGTGAAGGGGTTAATATTCAAAATGTATAATGAACTCGTATCTCACTAACAATCCAATTAAAAAACAGAGGACTTGAATATTTTCCCAAAGAAGATATACAGATGGCCAACAGGTACATGAACAGATGCTTAACTTTTCTAATCATCCGGGAAATGCAAGTCAAAACCACAATGTGGTATCACCTCATACCTGTTAGAATGGCTGCCATCAAGATAAGAAATAAGTGTTGGTAAGGATGTGGAGAAATAGAATCCTTGTGCACTGTTGGTAAGAATGTATATTGTTTCAGCCATTATGAAAAATAGAGATTCCTAACAATATTAAAAATTGACTGAAGCACTATATGATCCAGCAACTCCACTCTTGGGTCTGTACCCAAAGGAAATGAACACAGGATATTGAAGAGATATCTGCACTACCATGTTCATTACGTTATTCACAGTAGCCAAGGCATAGAAACAACCTAAGTATCCATCAGTAGAATACTATTCAGCCAAGAGAAAGAACATTTGCAACAACATGGATGGACTGGAAGGCTATTATGGTAAGTGAGAGAAGTCAGACAGAAAAAGACAAATATATGATATCACTTATATGTGGAACTGGAAAAGCCAAACTCATAAAAACAGCAGAATGGTAGTTACCAGGGGCTAGGGGGGTGGGGGGATGTTGAAGGTATAACCTTGCAAACAAGTCCTAGGTTTACAGACAACAGTACTGTATTATCATCTTTAGAGATGCTAAGAGACTAGATCTTACTTGTTCCACCACCAAAAAGAAAAGATAATTATGTGATGTGATAGAGATGCTATAGTGGTAATCATATTGCAATATATAATTGTATCAAAGCAAGATGTTGTACACCTTAAATGTACATGCTTTATATGTCAACTATATCTCAATAAAGGAAGTTACCATCAGAAAAATATCTAAGAAGACTAGTTTTCAAACATTCACCAAAAGACATTTCATAGCACAGTGGTCGGCAAACTGCGGCTCGCGAGCCACATGCGGCTCTTTGGCCCCTTGAGTGTGGTTCTTCCAAAAAATACCACGGCCTGGGCGAGTCTATTTTGAAGAAGTGGTGTTAGAAGTTTAAAAAAATTGGCTCTCAAAAGAAATGTCGATTGTTGTACGGTTGATATTTGGCTCTGTTGACTAATGAGTTTGCCAACCACTGTCATAGCCCAAAGCTTAACAGGTGAGCTATGCTACTGTGTCAGCGAAATTCGAGGCCTTTAAAAGCCTGTGGGAAGCTTAGCAGGATGCTTGGGAGCTCTGGGATAGCACAGTCACCATCGAGAAAAGGGGGCATCTTTTGTTGATTCCCCATTTTAAAAAGGCCGCCCTCCTCTGCCAAGGACCAGTCTGCATGGGCAGGGGCCATCTGGAGTCAACAGGGCGGGGCTGTGAGCTCTGCCTGCAAATTCTAGGTAAGGGGAACCTCAGTGAGTGTGGCCAAAGCCACGGCTCCAGGCCAGAAGCGCACCTCTGTTTCACAGAGACTGCCTGAGGGAGTGGTTTTGGGTTGAGAGGAGGGCTCTACTCAACATCTCATGAAAAACCAAGGGCATTTCCACCCATTAGCATCTAATTATCTGAGATGTCACATTTTAATTTCTTCTTCACCATTTTTATAATACATTAAAAAAACGTATCTGGTCAGTGATGAATATTTAATCTTCAAAGTATGTTGTTTGGATGCTGTGCTAAGCAAGATGGGTTCATTTCCCTTCTGATTTTTTTTTGTACTCAAATTTATTTAATTCCTACTCTGTGTAAGTTTCCTTGTATTACAAGCCTCGTTCTAGATTGCAGCTCCGCCTTCTTGTGAATAAGGTCTATTGTATGTGTGAAAACACAAAGAAAAATGACACAATGGAGAAGAAGAAAGTAGAGCTTCAAGATAAAGGGATAATTAGAACATGGCTGCACAAAGGAATTCTAATGAAAGGGTTGTGTTTGAAATGCATTGGCATGTTACTGTATATAGAAGTACGAACTTTTCCCAATTTTGTTTTCAATATTTCCTAGATCCTTCTTGCAAATGCACACCACACCAAGCAACGTAAAAATCTAAACCAATTCATGTTCCTAAGTTACCAACTTTAATATCAGGTTTAGTCAAGATTGAGCAGTTAAATCCTTATTTCAGTCGCAAACAGAAGAGGAACACGCAGCAACCAGGGGGCAGCCACACTGGCCAAGGCCCTGACACCAAGGTGATCTAGTTTCCTCCCGTGATTCGATGATGCCATTGAATGAATTGGTTGGCAGTCTGTGGCCTGCAGGCCAAATCTGGCCCAAGAATAGTTTTTGTACACTTTTAAATGGTTGGGGGGGAAAAAAATCAAAGGAATATTTTGTGACGTGGAAATTGTATGAAATAGTTTTACTGGGACGCAGCCATGCTCACTCATTTAGAGATTATCAGTGGTTGCTTTCAGACTGCAAGGGCAGGGCCACGTTGTTACAAGGATCACAGGACCCACAGAACCTACAGTACTTAATGTGGCCTTTTAGGGAAAAACATCTGCTGGCTCCTGGATTGGAAGGCATGCCATGGACTTAGTGACAATTTAAGGGAGAATAGGTTTTGGTTGTTTATTAAAATATATAAATCAAGTACAAGATGTCTCCTGATTTCAGAAATATTAAATGTGAAAAATAAGTCTGTGAGTCAGGAGATACGGCACCAGCTACATCGGGCTTTCCAAATATTATACAGATTCTCTGAGCTTTTAGGAACTGCTTTCGGGAGAACCTTGTACAGGGGCTGAGCTAGGTAAGGGGGCTGTCTAGCTTACAGGCTCTAGGATCTGTCACTCAAAGGGACAGTTGCCATCACTTACGCCTTCCATTTCTGACTGTGCCCCCAGGAGCCATTTCCCTTTGTTCCTATAGCCCCTGTGATTGTACCCATTTACAGCTGACTCTCATTGTCCACAGTCATTGGGAACAGTGAATTCCAAACACAGAACCTTCACTCCTAGGGAAAATATGGAGTTAGGTTCCCATGACATTTTCATAAAATGATCTCTACTTAACCTTGTTTTATGTGTGTTTCTCTTTAAAGACTCCTTATTTAATGTACATTGCTGATTCCTTAACATTGAACTCACATTCTACAGCACTATACTTCATGCCTGAACGAAGCTTACTGAACACTTATTTTCTCCATGAAGCACATCACAGCCTCCTGCCCTTAAGAACACAAGACAGTGTATAAGCACTGCATTTGGGGACAATTTTAAACAGCAAAATCACTAACAAAAATGCAAGAAGTGTGTTATCAAATAGATCATGAGCTGAAACAAGAAGGGAGAATTTCACCTTGTTTGACCTTCATTGGGAACATGCACTTTGGGTGACTCAATTTATTACTCTGCTCATGCCTGTGAAAGTGCTGATAGTATTGATTTGGGGGTTACAAGTATTTTAAATGTTTTTATTAATCCTCACCTGAAGACATTTTTCCATTGTTTTTTGGGAGAGAGAGAGAGACACATAGATTGGATTGGTTGCCTCCCGCATGCACAGGTGCCTGGGATCAAGCCTGCAACCCAAGTACATGCCCTTGACTGGGAATTGAACCTGTGACCCTCTCGTGTGTGTTGGCTCATGCTCTAACTCTTGAGCATCACTGGCCAAGGCTGAAGGATACAATTTTAACTACTAGGCAAACTCAAAAATACAGAATCTGCAAATAATGACTGACTGTGTGAACCTACATACACTTTCTAGTCCCTTTAACCATGACCTTGATCAACTGGCATCTTCAATGTCAGTCATTTCATATGACCTGCCCTAGTCCAAAATGGCGCAGATAATAACGTTCCTCTTTCCTGTAGCTTAACGATGTCTCTGTCCCTTAAGAAATTTTTTCACCATTTCTTTTTGTATTAAATTATACCTGAGGTTTAAGGCTCCTTTCGAGTGTGTGGACGAGTCTCCGGTTTCCTTCGATTGGACACCCTGCTCGACTGAGGCTTCTGCATTCCATCCCTGCAACTTCCATGGGCACATCTGCACGGGCCGCCACAGGTGCTGCTCTCCCACTCGTCATCCCCCCGAGCTACACGACTTTACTTAGTGGAACCCCTTGTTCAAAGTGTATGAAGGACCTCAAGATGGAGACAGCGGGACAGGAAGCTCAGAGTGAGACCTCACCGACCAGCAGCCTAGGAGCTAACCAGGTGCAGAACTGGCTGTGCACAGATGCCCCTCACAGGTGCTGCGTCCTCTCCATTCCTGCCTTCTGAGGAACCAGGGAAAATGCACTTAATCACTCCCTGCCTTAATTCTTTTCTCCATGAAAGGGTAAAAAAGGGAGTAAATATTATTATTCCTCTTTTATAGAGAAAGGAATTAAGATGAGGTGATGAAGTGTAAATAGTAATATTTACTCATCCTTACCACATGGAGATATTAGAAGGATTTAATGATGGGACTTAGGAAGAAAGGCACTAGGTAAACCCAAGGCATTACATGGTTATTTTCTATTGTAAGAAGAGGGATTTAGGCAGCATAAGAGGGAGGGATTTATTGACACAGGTGTTAGACAATGAGATAGTTTTCCAAAATCTTCCCTAGATATATTTCAGATTAGAGAGAGATTCCTGTGTGTCAGGTTAGATTTAGATGTGATTCTCAATGAGCGAGCTTCCAGGACCCTCAGTGCTTATTTCTATGGGATAATTATTTTTCCCCCACAAAGCTCACCCTGTGGCATCATAAATCCCAAAGATTCAGGTGGGAATGGAATGCACAATACCTTTATACCTCCCCAGACAAGGCCAGGCCCTAGTTCCCCCCCCCCCCCCCCCCCCCCAGCATTCTCATAGAAAGTTACTCTGACAGATTTGAAAAACTGGCTATGAACAATGAATGGCACATGTTCTGTAGATGTGCAGCATACGAAACATTCATTAATAATGAAGTCAAAGAAGTTATAAGAAAAACGCTTTTTTACACTCTAAATAAATTGGAATCAGAGACAACTGGAATCTATAACTGGCAAAATTTAAAGAAATAAAATACTGACTTGTAAGTTCAGAAGAGAAGACTTTGACACCAAAACAAACAACAGTCACAAAATGGGAGAAAATGTTTGAAATCATATATTAGATAAGGAGTTAATATCCAGAACACATATAAAAACAAAAAATATGGACCAAGAACTTGAGTAGACAATTCTCCAAAGATGACATAAACACATGAGAAGATATTGAACACCACAAATCATTAGGGAAATGCAAACCAAACCGCAGTGTGATGCCATCTTACTACCCAGGAGGAGGGCCACTATCAAACAGCAGTTAACACTTGCAATGCAAAAATACATCCACCCCTAGAAGCCTGACCACAGCTGCTTTCTTTGAAACTGTTTTTTTTGGGGGGGAGAAATAGATGCTCAGAGGGCTTATGATTCATTAAAGTTGCTGACCAATTCAGATACTCAACTGCCAGCCTGTTCTTTCGGAGAATGCTGTTTTCACTCCCCTTGGCACAGTTCTGCCAACACGTGTGTGCACCGAGTAGGACAAGTCCACTTCTCTGGGGCACCGTGCACGCGAGATCTACGGACATGTGCCCTGAAGGGTGGCCTAGTATGCTGCTTTCTAAAGCAGCACTTAGATTCACGTCCACAAGGTTCCTATTTGTGGTCCTCCCGGGAACAAACACTCTCCTTCCAGAAGGTGAGCAGGACTCACTCTACACACAGAGCCGGTCCTCCTGCAGCTCTTTGTTCCCTGGAAGGGAATCCACAAATGCTGACTCACTGATTTCCTCTAATGAAAAGCCAGAGGCAGTCTCAGGTCTGGGTAAGCGCGAATGTTAGAAAGGTCCCTCTAGGCTTACAATGCATTTTTCAATGTTCTGTCTGGAATAGGAATATAAATAGAACTTTCAAGATGCTCCTGTTAGGTTACTTCTAAGAGCAAACATTTTTTATAATTTAAAATAAAGGTTTTAGAATTAAAATGATTCCCCAAAGAGGATTCTCTTTCCAGACAAATGGAGTAGGAAGGACTGGCTTTACCTGCCACCAGAAACAACCAAAACTCAGAAAAAATGCTTTTCAAGCTACATATCAGTCAATAGAGGACAACAATCTCTAGGAGAAAATCCAGGATAAAAGCTTTGTAATGCTGGCTTAGACAAGGATTCCTTAGATACAACACCAAAACATGGCTCATAAAAGAAAAAATAATCAATTGGGCTTCATTCAGATGGAAAACTTCTCTTTCAATGACATTGCTAAAAGAATGAAAAGAGAAGCACAGACTGCAAATCATATATCTTATAAAGGGATTCTACCTAGAATGTAGGAAGAACTCTCAAAACTCAACATTCTTATTAAAAACAAGCAATTTTTTTCCTCCGAATGAGCCAAAGGGCTGAACAGACACTATACCAAAGACATAAAGACGGTAAATAAGCACATGATAAGATCATTCATCACCAAGGAAATGCAAATTAAAACCACCACCGCACAGTTATTTTGATGGCTACAACTAGGAAGACTAATCTTACCGAGTGTTAGCAAGGATGTGGAGCAATACGAACTCACTTGTCAAAGGAATGTACAATTAATTGTACAACGACTCTGGGAAAGAGTTTGGAAGTCTCCAAAAAATGGGAACACACTGCCTATATGACCCAGGCATTCCACTACTAGCGATTCACCAAGAAAAAGAGAGTGATGTCCATTTCAGGACTTGCACACACATGTTCAGTGCAGCTTTCTCTGTAATAGGACCCAATCTGGGAACAACCCATACCCTTGGGTGACTGGACTTCCAAAATGTGGACTATCTGTGCCATGGATGCTACACAACAATGAGTGAGAACTAAAGACTGATGTATGCAATAGGATGGATGAATCTCAAAATATCATGCTAAGTGAAAGAAGCCAGACAGAAACGACTACATACTGCATGATTCCATGTGTATGAAAGTCTAGAATATATGAACGAGTACACTGTATAAACTCGAGAATATATAGACTAATTTATATTGCCAGAAAGCAAGTAGGGAGCAGTAGGTAGGAAGAAAAGGTTAAAAAGGTACACAAGGAAAGTTTTGGGGTAATAGACATGTTTGTTGTCTTGGTGAATATATGGGTCAAACTTCTCATACAGTACGCTTTAAATATGTTCACTTTATGGTGTATCAATTATACCTTGATTAAAAAATACTAGAAGGACAATGATTTGTCCTGGAGGGTTTTGCAGAAGAGCATCCCTTAGAATATAGCCACTTGGCAACCTGAGTTCCTATCTGGTGGCCAGCACTGTGCTGGCTCACACAAGCAGCTGGCAGAGGATGGATTGACACATGGAGCCCTGGGCTGGCCCCTAAGTGTTTCCACTGTGCGGCTCTGCTGAAGGCATCAAGATTCTGAAAGGCTGTTGGAAAAAAGTTGTAACTTCTGTTATATTACATGCAAGTTGCTTCAAAACACTTGATCTATTGTCATATGTGATGATGACAACTGCACACTCATTTTGATACTGCACTTGTGCCTGCCCATACATTAGAACAAACAAGAGAATGCTTCTAGAAAGAACCACAAAGCCCCATTCAAAGCCCCATTCAGAAGGATTCTGACACAACCACCAGGAGGAAGTAACTGTGCCCTTGTTCTCAGGTAGATGGCCTGTATCCATGCTCTGCTCTCCTCATGCCCTTTCGTGTGAGTCGTGGGGCATGTCCTTTGCTGTGTCCCCCAAAGACCTGTTTGCCATCCTCTCTTATTCTTCATTTCCCAGTAAAGCACACATTTTAGGACACTGATAACCAGCAGAACTATCCAGCCCTGAATTCACTTGCTGGCCATCTGACTGAGACCATACAAAAAGTTCAGAGAAGGCAAAGGTCAATCTGATAGGCAATGGGTCTTCCATGCAAAATACTGCAAAGTGACATTCTTTTATCAAAGAACCTGCAGAGAGATAACGTTCCACTGGCATAAACAGATTTCTAAAGGATGAACCATTAATTCAAAAGAAATACTAATACTGCTCATTAAGCCTGCAACATTTTCCTCAACAGAGAAATATTTGAAGATGAATTTCTTATGCAAATCCATGGGTTGTGCTTGGGTGATACAGTTTACCCCCCAAAAAAGTATGAAAACCTCATAAATGTGAAAAACTAAATTAGCATGACTGCATACAACTTTCCTTTTTTTTTTTTTTTAGCCAAAAATGGGAGAAGACGCTTACAAAGTGAAACAAGAAGCACATTTTAAATGACATAAAGCAAGTGATTCAAATCAATATTTTGTAGAAACCTCTAACCAATACCTCAGCTGCATATATAATTGGTTAAGTTAGAAGAAACAATCTCAGAATTTGCTTTCTGTATTTACATTAAGACAAGAAAGGTGACTCCTATGAAGAACAGTGAATATAGGATTCAAAATTTGGCAAAGGTTGAGATGATCCACGCTGGCCCTGGACCACTAATAATGTTTTTAAAAGGTTGGGTTATTAGATTAACAGTTGTAGAAGATTGCCCTGTGCAATGTGAAAGCAAACAGGTCTACTAACCAAACATTTCCTAAATTGCACGCAGAAACGTGAAACTTGACCCGACCCCGGGCCGGCACATGGGTTCTGCCCTGGTGGCACACGTTCCTCTGGTCCTACTCCCAGGGAAAGCCACACCCTTGGCTTGAAAGGAGGTTTGTTACAAACGTGATCTGGAGGAAAATTTCCTTCCTGGTCAGCTCTCACCTCCTGCTGCCTCCCACTAGATAACAGACCTTCCTCTTCCCAAGTCCCGAGAACTTTCTCAACTCTCCTACTTCATTTGGCGAACAGTGTGTGGTTGTTGACCCTTCACTGAAGAGGCATCACAGGACAATACTCACATCATGCATGGAGTCCAGAAGCTTGGTCAGTTGATAGAACCTCTGCCAACTCTGCCCAGAATTGTTGGGACACTTAGTTACCATCTTCCTCAGCTCTTTGATGTAATTTGTCCTCATTTCTTCAAATGCAGCTTGGCTTTTGAGGCCATCCTTTGGAACTGTGTTTAAGGAGAACAGATACGTAAAATCCCAGGATGGAAAACAGCTTTCACATCTTAGCAGTTAAATGGCCTAGGATATTTTGAGATTGTTAGGTTCCCACTTTTAGATTGATACTCAATCTCAATTAATTGCATTTATTAGTAAATATGGCAGTTATCTTGGTAACTCTTGTACACATACATACACAAAAGAATAATAACTGCTATTTATCAGGAGCATGTTATTATACATTTTGCATATAGCAGCTCACTTATTCTTGACATCAGTCTTATGACAACCATCATATTACTCTTATTTTACAGATGAGGAAACTAAGGGCCGGAGGTTTAAACCCGTGTCCAAGGACACAGTGAATGGGAGAGAAGAGATAGAAACCCAGCGTGGTCTGTGTCCAAAGCCTGACTCTTGACCACAGTGCTTCATGGCCGTGTGGCTTGTCATCAAAGTGTTTTATGAATCCGGACTTGCCAACACCTCTGAGGAAGGAAAACATACTTTGATTTTCCAGAACAACTGGAAGAGCCACAGACAATCTAAGCTGGAGCTAGAATTAGAAAGCAATGTTTTCATATTCAAGTTCAAATATCAAAGACACTTGGGGAAACTGGCCATCTACCCATGGGAGAATGTGCATACAAAGAAGCACTTTCCATTCTCTTTGCTCCAGATCACATGACAATGAGGCACTGTCATGTGACCTCCCAGATAACCTGACAGGGGGTTGGGGAGTGTGTAGTGGCAGTCTACAGCCAAGGGAAAATCTAAAACTTACAAAGAGAAAATACCGTGTTCATCTTTAACTTTGGTAAGGTAGAAAATGAAGGATTATGTTTTCTTCTTTTATGTAGGGACTAGCTGATATTAACATTCTGAGTTGGAAACTGCTCTTACTTAATTACACAGCACATTTGTTACTTTATTGTAACTGGTATACATGATAATTGACAGGGTCATGAGCACTTCAGAATGGCTGAGTACGTTTCTGAATAGCATGTGCAACCCTGGAAGCCAGGAATGCCACTGTTTGCAATTAAACCTGTGCTTTTCTATAAAGATACGGATTATCTTGCAAAATTAACTTCACATATTAATAATCTTCTCCTTGAGTTGAATTGGTGAGGCTTTTGATTTGTCTATTTTTGTGGGGGGAAGTAAGTCCCTAATAGCAACTGCACAAATTCCTGAGGCTTTCACAGTATTAGTTATGGTTTCAAATATTTGACATTCACATTAAGAATTAAAACCATCCATTATATAACTGCTTTTTTCTTTAAAATTAAAAACTTGTTTTAAAAGTATAAAAATACTAAAAAAGGATGGTAATAACCAGGATGTTAATATTAAAGCTATATATCTGTTTCAACCAAAATTTTAGTGTTCACCTAAAACTTTCTAAAAGAAACTGAAAGTTTGCAAGTAACAGCCTATACTTCCCATCACGTATTAACTTTTGAAGTTATGACATTTTATGGAGTAAAACTTTTGTTTTTCAATCTAGAAATATTTATGGGTGTCATCCTATACATTAAAATTTTACCTAAAATTAGAATAAGTGAATACATTTCACAACTATATTTCAATACTATTTGGCACATAATAGAAGATTAAGCAAAGACCTTCATATTTCTGATAGCTGTGTTATCAGAAGTTCTCAAAATATGAACAACCTGTGTCAAATTTTACTTATACATTACTGAAGTGGTTGAAATATATTGTACCAATTTTACGGATAGATATTTTAGAAGCTGAAACAAACCCACAAATAAAGAGAACTTGAGCAAAACCTCAGGTTTTGGAGGTCTGCCCAGATTTTGTGAATTTACTTATTAAGCAGCATGGCTGCTGGAAATCATCCAGAACCTACGGGCTGCAGAAGAGCAGAGACTACGGGCGGAAGGAAGTCCGTCTGCTCTCCTCTGCGAGAAGGAGCACAAAACTCTTGCTGTCATTGCTAAACAGTCTCCTGATTCGCTGGGCATCAGGGGTGCAACCTCCCATCCTAAGAGGAAGGATGCTCAGGCATTCCACAGATTTGCAAATGAGCAAACTAAAGCCCACAGTTCCTGTGGTTCATAAAATTCTTGTTCTACTACCTTTTCATTTTGCTTTTCCTGCATCTATAAAAAATCAGAAATGGAAGTACTGAGCTCCTGGGAAGCTAATACATCAACCTGGACAGCTTCACAATCATATCAGAGTTGATGACAGGCTGGCTGATTAAATGTGCAGAGGTGGGCAAATAGGTTACAGTTGTTCATATGGAAAAATACCAATTAATAAATCATAATACAAGGATAAACTTTTGTGTATTCACAACTTACTTTTGCCCACTCCTGTATATAAAAGGGTCAGACACCAATTAAGGTTGAGTAGTCAAAATTTATAAATAGAATCACATGAATTTTTAGAAAAAAAAATATTTCATTTAAATTTTCTATTATGTGGTGTGTGTGTGTATTTAAAACACGTTTCTAACCAGGGATGGTTAATGACAGACATTGGAAAGAGGAATGAGATCACTGATTTGAGTCTCAATTTCCAAGGTTACGTTCCAGAGAGAAGTCCAGGAGTACGGACAGAGAGCCTGGGTCCTGCCCGGCAGGCAGATGAGGGTGTGAATGTAAACAGTGAGGGGCCTGTGGCAAAGGAGAGAACATGCCCAGCCCCTGGCGATCAAATTCTATGAAAGTAAGACAAAAGGCCGAAAGCAACCTAAAAATCCTGTCCCGGCCAAACAAAACACAGCTGTGAGGCGCGGCACGCCCCTGCCAGGCTGCCCACGGCCCCCTCTGCGGAGTCCACTCAGCCCACTGTCCCTGAGGCTGTCAGGCGCCACGAGCTGCCTCTGCAGCCCTCGCTCCCTGCTCCTGGGACAGTGGGGGCAGCCCTGGGCTTGACGTCCACAGTCCTGGGTGAGTCCTAACTCACAGAGGGTCCTGAACAAATAACACTGTGTGCCTGTTCTGTGAACTCCAGAACTGGGCTATCAGTCTCATTAGATAATAGAACACTGCAAGGTGCTAAACGTGTGAAGTGGATTCTGAGGCGTGGTCACCACTGCATCCCTGCTCCTGCTGGACCTGTCTGAGGCTCACTCTTCCGCAGGCCCCGTCGCTCTTGGCTGGAAATACATCTCTTCTCGTCCACTGTGTCCTCGTTACCTTGGCTGCTGATGCCCCTTTCTTCCAAATGACTCTGCTGCAAACAGCCCTTCTCCCCAGCCCGATTCACTGGCCATGGAAGGGCTGGGCACACGCGGGGTGCCACAGCTGGTCGGTCACTCAACAACTACAACTCCTCTGAGGCCCACGCCACTCGCCCTGGCAGCGTTGGCATCCAGAACATGTCTTGAGTTACCTCGGTGGCCATGGCACGTGGCGGAGGGATTACCTCTCCAGACGGTCGGTCGCCTGCCGCCATTCTTAGTCTGCCCCTCATCTGACTGAGTTTCCTCAGATTCCTTCCCCCGTTTGAACATGCCTATGCCCTTGTCCAAGGAAGAGGTGCTCCCTGCCTTTGCCAAGGCTAATCCTGACCTGTCTCTTCTGGCGTCTTATGCCATCAACTCCTACTTGGTTCCAGACGCTGAATGAAGCTTCCCGTCCCTCTGAAAGCCGCTGGCCATCTGGCATCTGCCTGACGCCTAATGGTCAACGCCGGCAGGCGTCTCTGTGCGAGCCAGGCGGTTCTTCTCGCCCCTGTTGGAAACCAAGTCTTGGCTTCCACGCTGTACACCTCCCCTCTGACAGCTGTGTCTCTGTCCCTTCCGCCTGTGCCACCCCCTTTCGCGTGGCCAACTGGACCTGGTCTCATCTTTCTGGCGCCTGGCAACCCCGCTCACCAGTTGAGTCCAGACTACAACGTTCTGTAAAGACATTTTCAAGTGTATATCTCAGTACCCAAACCAGTCTTCTGAGTGGCAGGCCCAAATTTTCTCCTTCTTTTGGCCTCTCTATTAAGATATGTTTAAAAATGAATTTATCCAAAGATAAAATGCATTTTTTACTCCATAAAACTTATTCCAAGGACCAGTGTTAACACACTTCTCTTAATGGTGTCTCTGCCATCCTGGTCATCCCTCTGTGCTCACTTCTGACCCAGGCCATGTTCGTTTCCTCTTCCTCTTCCCGTCCATCGGCAACCATCCACCATTAGCCAGTCCATTATTTCATCAGCCTCACAGGTCTCTGTGCTTCCAGACAGGATAGATCCTGTCTTTGCCTCCCCCACCCCCTTTCCTCTCAAATCCAGTCTACCACCAGGCACCTCTTCCTAAAGCCATAAATACAGCTCTGCTCACGGCGCCCCGCTGCTCAGAGCCGTCAGGGTTGTCCTCTCTGCGCACCCAGCAGAGGCCAGGTGTCTTCCACAGGCACTGAATATCCGGGTCCAGGCCACATCCCGACCCCGCTCCCCGCTCCTCCCCCGTCCAATATAACCAGATGCACCTTGGAAAGTTAAATACTTAAATACAATAAAAATTAACAATTAACAGGCAACACAACTCCCCAGAAGTGAGTGCTATTGCCTGAAGTGCTCTGCCACATTTCCACACTCGCTCTTCCAGTTCCTTGCTGGGAATGCCATCTCATTCCTCATATCCAGCCCGGGAACCCTTCCAAAGCTCCCCAAGATCCGCTCCCCCTGCATCCCTCCCTGACCCCCCCGAGCTGACCATGCCCTTCCCGTCCATGAGCCGCCATGACACTCTATCATAGTAGGCAGTCCCTCCCACATGTATTGCAATGATGTCTAAACTTACAGCAAAACTCCCCGAGGGCAGAGCCCCTGCCTCAGTTACCCCATCATTCCGGACCTGCCCAATCCTACCACACACATCACAGACACCTAGTGAGCAGTTAGAGGCCAGACGAAGGAAGGACTGGAGGCACGTGCTCTTTCATATGTCCCAAGCTTTATCCTCTGCAAGTAACCTAGCTCATCAAAGACCAAAGCCCTCCCCGCAGCTCCTCAAAATGTTCCTTTGTATACCAACTACCTGATACCCTCCATGGGCTACTCCCCAAGGGGGAAATGACCTGACACGGTAGAAAAGTGCCTGGGCGGGCATCAGCTTACCTGTGCTTAACAGCAGCAACACTTTCATGATGGTGTATTCTTCAAAGGTGAGCTGCAGTCGGACGAACTGCAGGCTGACTTGGTGCATGCCCTGGCACAGCTCATACATGGCAGACTGGTGCATCTTCTCTCTGCCGAGGAAAAGGAAAAAAGGGTCTGAAAAAACAAGGTTCCTTGTCAGACCCAGTCCGGCAGCTCCAGGCAGCCTAACGAGAGGTTTAAGTTAGAGTCTTCCTATCGGTGTCAACACAGAGCAGATGTGCATTTTAAAGACAAACCGGGTGCCTTGCCCAGTGACGGGGAATGGCGTCTACACCAACGCTGCCCGTGAGCATGTGCCTGAAGCCCTGCTGCAAACCCTCAGCGTGCCATGCTTTCATTGTGTGGTGTGCACCGTTGGAGTGAGGGCGTCCGGACAGCAGAGAAGCCGCTGTGATGTGGCTTCCGGTCCGTGTCAGCAGAGACCAAGCACTCACTGTTCGGAAGGACTGTGCTGGGTGCTATGAACACAGGATAGTGATGGCCAAATCCAGTTTCCACGTGGACACCCCGCCCCCTCCCTCCGCCCCACCCCCCACAACACACAGAGGTCTTGAAATAAGTTTGTTAACTGTTTGAAGAAGCACCTTTAAAAAGGGAAATTAGACACAATTTGAAAAGGTGAGAACTTTGACTGGAATTTTTCTGGTAAAGGGAGAAAGCGATGTGGGAGTTTGCCAAATGTTTCCATTCATTCGAACAACCAACCGATCCTCTTCCTCCACTAAAGGCAATGTTGTCATAAAAATCCACATTATGTTATGACAGAAGGCATGTTCTCTTTCCATCAGAAGTATGGCATCACTTATAGGTTTTTAGATGTATTGGCTCATAGTAATTTGGGGAGACCCTGGGTAACTACTACTTTATATTGAGCAGAATATAATTAGTGAAAAAGAGAAACAGTAAAAAAATGGGAAAGGACTTGACAGAGGCCGAAGAAATGAACAAAAAAGGTCATGGTGGGTGATAGAAATCTATGAATAACTGACAGCAGGGCATCTGTGGGAAAGCAACACTGTGATGCCTCTTCCAGGAAGCACTCTTGGGTTCAACTGGCAGAAATCTCTCTCATCTCAACTCTGAAAGCCATTTGTAAAGAACTCACAATGCAACACAGAACATTCTGCTCTGCATATGATGATGTCATTCCTCTCTAATTATAAGCTGGAAGCTATTTTCAAAGAAGGGAATATTTTAAATACATACACTCACACAAACACGCACACAGGCAATAATAGCAGGAGCCTATGCATCTACAATCCAGAATTAACAATGCAAATAAACGCTAATATGTTTACTATATTTGATTCACATCATTATAAATGGAACACGACAGAGCTCAGGTCTGCTGTGTCTTCCTCCCTGATCCCATTCATCTTCCTCATTCAAGGGAACCATTCACTTGGGATGATTATCATTGCCCCTCAGATGTGTCTATTTTCCTGCACATGTATGTATCAATAAACAGCACATAGTACTGCTTTGTTTTAGTAAATTTGAAACTAGATATGCACGTCTGCCACTTATTTTATTCAATGTTATAATTCTGAGATGTATCCATCTTAGCACACTTAACTCTTAAGCTCACTCATTTTCACTGCTACAAGTTTCACTTGTGTGACTATATCACAATTCACTAATCCATTCCACTAGGGATGGACACTTGGTGTTCACTGCTATTACCAGTGATGCTCAAGGAACATCCCTGAGCACTCCTCTAGGACAGAACGAAGACGGTGAGCTGCACATCGCTTTCCTTCTAACCAGTAGGAGATGAGAATGTCCTTTTATCCCAAGAGCCACCAATACTTGTCATTATCCAATTTAATTTTTTTTTTTTTGCCATCTGATGGGGGTTTAAAGGAGAGCACACCGCTGATTCTATTTGCATTTCCATTATCAACAGTAGGATGAATATTTTTCAAATGTTTTCTGACCATGTGGTTTTTTTCTTTGGTGATTTGTCTAATATCTTTACTCAATTTATTGTAAGCTTTTTTCTCTTGCTGTTACTAATAACATCTTTATTTTATTTTTAATCCTCATCCAAGGAGATTTCATATATATATATATATATATATATATATATAGAGAGAGAGAGAGAGAGAGAGAGAGAGAGAGAGAAGCATTGATGTGAGAGAGAAACATTGATCAGCTGCCTTCCTTTCGCACCCTGACAGGGGACTAAACCCACAAAATTGGTATGTGCCCTGACGGGGAATCGAATCTGCAACCTTTTGGTGTATGGGACATGATGCTCTAACCAACTGAGCCACCCACCCAGGACACTAATACCATCTTTAGTCCAAATATTTTTTGCCTTAAAAATTTTTAGTGATATTCATATTATTCCTTCATTATTCCCTCCCTTCTTTCATATCTCTTTTGCTCTGTCTTTAGAATTTGCCTGGTAAACCCTTTTTTTAAAAGTTCCTTATTTCTAAACTTCCCATATAATTATATTTCACATATGTCTCTTAAAAACAGCAAAAGGCTAGAGTTAAAAAAAAAAACTTAAAGTCTTTGAATTTGAACAGCTCAGTTTTAACCTGTTTTCATCTATAATGATTACTGATATATGTGGATTTTTTTTCTACCATTTTAACGTTATCCCCTCCTTTGCTTCTTTCTTTCTGCTTTTCTCCCTTTTATTGGATTGATGCAGTTTGTTGTTTTTTAAAATCCCCCTCTTTGCTCCTGGACTGGGTGTAGAAGGTATACATTTTATTTTTACTCTTTAAATAATTAAGTTACGAACTTGCATACTTAGACATCCAAAGCTAATCAGTAGCCTTCCCATTAGCAACAGAAATGTAGTATACTTTATCTTTGGTCTACTGCTTCCCATCCCCCATGTTACTGCTCTTTAGTATTTAAATTCCTGCTTGTTTTCAAATCGGCCCTGAATTTTGTCTCTCCTACACATCCACACCCCATGTCTGTTTAGAGTTACCACTGTGTTTCTTTAGCCACCACTGTTTCCGGCATTTCCCTCCTTACTTCTGGGTTCAATTTCTATTCTGAAGACCATTTTTGGGGGGGAATTCTTTCAGTCGTTGAATGTTTATCATTCAATCTTACTAGTAAGTTGTGTGAAAATTTTCTTTATATCACCTTCATTCTTGAATGATAGTTTAAAAGTTCCAGATTTCTAACTTGACAGGTAAGGAAGCTCAGTACTGTGAAGACGGCATTCCACTACACCTGGGCCTTCAGTGCTGCCCCTGGGAAATTTCTTCTTAGTCTAATCATCATTCTTTTGTAGGTGACCTGCATTTTTCTCTTTGGTAGCTTAAAAAAATTTTCCTGTGTTAATTTGATGTTTGCAGTTTCATGTACTGAGGTGCAGACTGATTCTTATTTCTTCTGTTGGGGTTCAATATCTGCATTTGATTTGGAGAATGCAGGTATTTCTTCAGTTCTGAAAAGTTCTTAACCATCGTTTCTTTAAGTATCATCCCCATCCCATTCGTGCTATTTTTTCTTGTTGAACTCCTATTAGCAGTGTGTTGGACCTTCTCATTTTGTCTTCCACAGTAACTTCCCTTTCATATTATTATCTTCTTATCATTGCGCTGGCATTTTAGGTGATTTTCTCAGATCTAGTTCCTAACAAATATTTTCTTCTTTTTCCGTGTCTCATTTAATTTCTACAGTGTTTTAATTATAATGGTAATATTTTTCATGTCTAGGTGCCTAGAAATGCTATATTTAGTTCTTTCTCAAACATTTATGTTGCATAATATACTTACTTGATAGTGATTATATCTCCTTTCTCTAAGTTATATCTTTACCTATTGTAATTCTAAATACATTTAATGCATTTATTTTATAGTTTCTCTGATTTTTTTGTTGTTCAGTTTTTTTTTTGGATGCTAATATGCAGCTCTACCATGTATTGTTTTGGCATATATTTGTCTTCTGGGTGTATCCCAGGGGCACTGTCTGTGGGAGGGACTCTGTAGGAAGTTTTAGCATTTGTAACTGTCAGGGTATAGGCCTTTTACTTGTTCTGGACCAGTTTTTATGCTAATTTCTCGGCTTGAATGCTTTCTTGCGATACTTGTGTAGTTTAAATTTAGACCCCACACTTGATGTGGTGCAGGCTTGTGTTTCTTATTTCTTTCAGCTTCCTTGCCATGTCCCTGGGCTGCTGGCTGGCTGGCTTGTTGAGTTTTTCCTTCCTTGTTAGGAGACAGAAAATCTTTACAGAGCCTTGGCTCTATGCAGGGGCTCTATTTCAGGCCCCAGCCCTGCTGGAGTTCTAGTTCTTGTCTGCTGTTCCAGTTGGTGTTCTAATACCCACCCGAAGGCATTTATCACATCCAGTAGTTTGTGGGCCAACTGTAGCTTTAGCTCCAAGTTAAACCACTCTGGCTCTGAATTCCCTATTCTTGCTTTTTTTTTTTCTTTCTTTTGAGCTTGGCTATATATTTAAGGCTTTTTTTTATTTTTATTTTTTAAAAAGGGCAGAATATCTATGTGTTTAGGGAAAAAAAAGGCTCAGTTCAGTTCCACCATTCTGATTGCGAACTGCAAGCTTCTTAAAGGCAAGCTCCAGGTCTGGCTAACCTTTTTGAATGCCAAAGAGAAGATGATGGACAAGCGCCGTAAGTAAAATCTTTGTTCGATCAATATTGCATGAACGGATGAGAGAGAGAAGGAAAGGAAAAGGAGAGAGAACAAGTGAAGATAACAAAAAGAATTGAAGACACAAATTTGCATATGATGATGATGATTAGACAAAGATAATCCTGAAAATTTACAGAAAGGTTAAATGGCTAATAGGGTAGATGTGGAATCTGTGAAGTTCTCAAAAAAGGAAGAGATTTAGGTTGTAAAATGGGGGGAGGCAGATTGTGAATCAGGATGTCATGGAATATAATGCAACGTGTACTGACACCACGCATTTCAAAGTGCACTCAGGTGCCTTTGATCCCTTCAGCCACCTGTGCTGGAGACAGAACAGCACAATAGGCCCCAGAGATGTGCAACCCAGAAGCCCTTCCGCGTGCTGTGCTGTGAGCCTGTGATTGTGTGGCTCCTGAACCCATGCTGTCCTGTGTAACACAGGGATACTAACAGTAAAACCACCTTTGCAGGGATGTAGGAACCCACGTATAGAGGTTCTTAAATTACAGAGTACTGTAGATATGTTAGCTATTTAATATATATATATATATAATGGATAGAATAAAATGCTTCTTGAAATTCAACCAATGATCATTTTGATAAAATAAACCAAGAAAGAATCAAATTCTTTTAAAAAATATATTTTTATTGATTTCAGAGAAGAAGGGAGAGAGAGATAGAAACATCAATGATGAGCGAGAATCACTGATTGACTGCCTCCTGCATGCCCCCTAGTGGGGATGAGCCCGCAACCTGGAATCAAACCTGGGACCCTTCAGTCTGCAGGCCGACGCTCTATCCACTGAGCCAAACCAGCTGGGGTAGAATCAAATTCTTAAAATGACTTTCCAGGAAAATAATATTGTGTTATTATTGTTGTTAATATTTCCATGTGCGGGATGGGGGATTGAGAGAACCAGAGAGAATGCTGATTTTTGGGAAGGCGGGAGGGACTGGCTTAGTGGAGAGCATGAGAATTAAACCCCTCTGTGTCCCTGTTTCTGTAATCAGATGTGGTAACTAAACATCACACGTAGATGAAAGGCTAATTAAAGAGAGGCCTCAGATGCTCCCTGAAGGCAGATGTGAATGCTAATGTGACAGCACACCTGAAGAATGCATGCTCTGCCGCTTCAGTGTGAACAGCATCTCCGTGTCTTGAGGAAGTATCCAAGGAACTCCCGTGGCCTCCAGCGCTGCCCCTCAGGAACGCCTACCACACACTAAATCTCACTTTCTTCTTGCTAATTTTCACAATGCCTTGTGAAGGTTATCATCAAGGTCACGATAAGAAAATTTAAGTCCATGATGCAGCCAGGATCCAAACCCAGGTTTTGTATCTGTGAGTTTGTTTCTGTCTCATTTTGTTGGTTCGTTTTGTTTTTTTTTTAGATTGCACATATAAGTGAAATCATACAAGAACAAAGTAGTGGCCCCCAGAGGGGTGAAGAAACAGGAAGAAAGGGGGAGAGAATTAAGAAGTACAAACTTCAGTTATAAAATAAGTCATGGGGAGGCCATGAACAGCACAGGGAACGTAGTAAATAATATCATAATAACTATGGAGGGTGACAGATGGTTACTACACTTATTGTGGTGATCACATCGTAAGACATATGAATGCTGAATCACTTTGTTGTATACCTGACACTCATATTGTATGTCCACAATGAAAGAATTAAAACCTTATACCTTTTCTTCTCTCCATGCCACCAGCACAACAGTTTGAGCTCTTTTCTCCACAGTCTCTCTTTATAAAGATATTGCCACCGCGTATGTTTTGTTGTTATATCCACTCAATTGTTTATCCTTTGGTCCCCATTATGTGGTAAAATTTTGTGTTTTCAAATTCCATTGCTGTTTGAACGGCATGAAATTGAGTTCTCTAAATGAAGGGTACTGTGTACTCAATATAGCTTGAAATTTCAAGAAAATAGGCCATCTCAAAAACACATTTTGCATCACATCATTTCTGTATAATTAGATTAAATGCACAGAAATGTACATCCAAAGAAGTTGAATCAAGGACAATCTTTTTGGCATGATACTGATATTAATTTTGCAATATTAGCTCACAGAAATCTTTTTGCTACATGCTTTTATTCATTTAATAATCTTACCTCATTTCGAGTAGAGTAATATGAAAAAAATATGGATTACTTTGGGAAAGAGATGAATTTTGTATAATGCTTCTAAAAGATTAAAGTAAATGCAAACGTCACCCTTGGACAGTGGACTAATATAAAGGCTGTAGGAGATTACTGAGTTAGGAAATATCCCTACATCAAAGTGAACATCAGACCTGAATAACTGTGAACCGTGGGCACATCATCCATTTCTAAACATCATTTCATTTGCAGGATCAGAATAACCTCTGCTTTTGGATAAATAAGTAAATAAATACAACCCGGGACCCTTCAGTCTGCAGTCCCATTCCAAAGACCTTGGTTAAAACCTTGGAGAAAAATAGTTCTAAAAATATTTTTTAGAGAAACCCATCAGAAAAAGAAATGTTTCCGTAGTTTTGTAAACTTATCATTTTCTCCAATTAGGACACCAATTTTATTCATAGCTATAACTTCATCCTGTCCTCTCTTAGAACATCCATTACACTAAACTACAATCATATGATCATTTAAAAAGTTTTAAAATAATCTCATGTCTCCAAACCCTATTCATTTGGGACCAAAGTGAATAATTGAAGAGTTAGAAAACATTCCCCCCGCCCTCACTTTTGAAGGAATGTAGAGTTGGAAATGGAGTTTATTCACATAAGATAGGGAATTAGAAAAAAGCCCCCATTAAAATCAGAGTGGGAAGGACAGTCACAGTTTAAATGATTTGCATGCTAGTTGCCGTTCTTTAACTTAGTAGTTAAACAATCTGAACAACTTTTGTATGTGCCATCATTCCATGTTAGCAGTGTTGCCAGGTTTCACATTAGGAGAACAGCCTTGTGGACCTACTGGCCAACAGCTGTCTGCAGGAACACTCTTTAGTATGTTAGTGTTCAAGTACTAGATTAGCAAGACACGAGCAAAAAGGACATTTGAAAAGGTTAGTCCTCTAGTTATCTGGAGGACCATGTGGAGGCAGCTGATTGGGAAATTACTGCCCCAGACTATATGCAATCCTGGAACCACATCATCTTCTACTCTGATAGGCAGATACTGATACGTAGATACTATATCTGATAAGCCCACAAAGCATCCAGGCTAGCCTGACCGCCTCCCGGAACTCCTCAAGCTGTGGGCCTAGGCAGGAAGAATGCAAGCTGACTTCTAAGTAAAGGATCTCTAGGACTGGTCTCTAAGACGTTTACACTCATGTCACAACAGCACTACTCACAACGTCCAAAAGGTAAAAGCAACGCAAGTATCCATCAACAAATAAATGGAGAAACAAAATGTGCTAAGAGCCTTCAATGGGATATTATTTAACAGCTATTCTGATACATGCTACATATAACCCTTCATGACATGCTGCTAAGTGAAATAAGCCAGTTGCAAAAAGAAAAATACTGTATGATACCACTCACATGAGGTACCTAGAGTAGTCAAACTCAGAGAAACAAAGTAGAATGCTGGTTGCTGGGGGCTGGGAAGAGGGGGTGGAGGGGACTTGTGTATGAACAATGTGGATGTACTTAACATTATAGGACTGTATAGTTAAAATGGTTAAGAGGGTAAATTTTATTGATATTTTAAGTACAATTAAATTTTTTAAATTAAAAAAAAAAAATTCTGCAACCCATGATCCTACCTACTATACTTCGTTTGATAGAGATTAAAAAACTAAGATTTGTGTTTAATTACATAACTTCTCTTAGGGCCCAGGCTTTTCATTCTCCTTCTTCTATAATATACAGAGTATCTCTTTTACCCTCTATTTGGATGGCTTGTCTTTTTCGCCTTTTTGTGTCTTGATGGATATTTAGACTTGCTGTATCCATGCTTTTATGGCAAGTGGTGCTAAATGCTTTTCGAAAACAGGAAGAGTAAAAATCCTTTAATGAACCATAATTCCAAAAACTTAGTCGGAAACAGTGCCCCAAAGGCCTGTCTGTTGGTTTTGGTACCCGAAGGGGGAAGGAGAAACAGAACTCTCTCTATCACTCCTTTCTCTTTCAGGGAATTCGCATTTCCCAGATGCCACCATCTCACACTGGCTGAGTTTAGAGATGATGCCAGAGCACAGAGGGTCCTGACATTCACTTCCGGACATGCATGATGGAACAATGACATCTTTGAACTGAAGATCCTTCAGCAGTATTGTACCAAACACCTTTTGTCTTAGGTGTGTAAGACATCACTTTATTTAGTAGGAACTACAAAAATAAACCTGTGCAGTGCTTCACTTTAGCCCTTGGATTAAACAATAGGCAGCTCTCGTCCCTTGGAAGGGCTGTGTCCTTCCAGATAATAAGGTGCATATCTCTCTATGATTGATTTTTTTATGATGCACAGGTCCAAAATTATGTGAGTGCTTAATAAATACCTGGTTGCTACTGAGAACAGGCAAATTCAGGGACTGCACAGACTCTGAGTTGCTCTTCAAATATAGATATAACCAACACACAGCGATGCTCACTCTTGAAGTCCCTGCAATCTCAAGAGGCCTCTTTATGAACAGGTTTGCTAATATGCTATTACTTCCACAAATTGTCCCTAGGTGTGTGTGTGTGTGTGTGTGTGTGTGTGTGTGTGTGTGTGACTGCTAGAGTGTATGCAGCGATAGTGCCAATGAGAGTTAAATAGGTGAGTGGTGTGGTGCACACACATAATCACAGCAGGTCTGAAAGACCAGCCCTTCCTCACATCTGATACTGCAAACCACATCGTTATGTCTGAGTAAATCTAACATCTTGTGATATGGTCAGTGTAACAGATGGTCCCTGTCTCAGGCTTATTATTTTCCTAAAAAACAGATGCAGAAACAGGTTTTTCCCCCCCAAAACCTTAATTAGAATAAAAATGACCTCAATTTGAGCATTCAAATTATTCCAGTTTACGGTTTTTAATTTTTTCATATTCTTACTAGATTTATCCTCAACAAACAAGATATCTCCGTAGGAGGACCGTTTTCCTAGTTGTGGCTGATGTCTGTTCATTTTTATAGTATTTACGTCATTTATTTTCAGCCCCGGCAGAACTCAGCAGCTTCGATCTCCGCATCAGTGGCGAATGTTGTTTGTGGTCACCGCTTCACTGGACTCCTGTGCCAGAGAGAGTGGTGTCCCATGGTCTCCATGACACCCATCTATTCTCATCCATTTTACATGGCCAAGCCTAGTCATAGTTAACAGCCAATTCAGGGTTTTGTTTGTCACCTTAATTGATGTTCCAGAAGGGACATGTTTTCATAGAACCGCCCTTGGACTAAAGCATCACAATTTCCACTGGCTTTAATGGATGTTACACAGATCAAAATAACACCTGACGATCTAAAAATCTAGAAGGGGCCTGGTTACATGGCAACCATATCTGACTAAGGATAGCCGTAGAACTCAGGAAATACATTTTTTTACCATAAAGTTTTTGGTAAAACATTGCTTTGTACCTTAGATTTTTAAATACTTACATGCTTAGCACAGTTTCTTTTGGGCACAAGGATGCATGTTTTTGGTAGAGGAAAGAAAACAGGCAGCCAGGACCCACTGGGAAACTCCGATTTGAGAGAGAGGGTCTCTCTGGTGAATCACAATACAAGGATGTGCTGGCCTTCCTAAAGGGTCAATCCTAGCAGTCACTGAATTGTGACTTTCACAGACTAATGACAATGTGATTCATTAAAAAACTGACTTCTAAATACACTTTCATGACTCACCTATGCTATCATGCAAGGAACACCTATCCCTAAGATATGTGATGAAATATCTCACTCTGGGATAAGGTAAGAAACACAGCAACCTGCAGAAAATTTAAAAAAGAATATTAGCTCACTGTCTATCTCCTCCGATAGTGGGGGGGGTCTCTGGCAAAGGGAGATACGTGAACACCACTGCACCCCGTTCCTGCTGGAGGGCCCTGCACCAGCAGCCCTTCTACCCGGGCTCAGAGGCGGGCCTGTTTGTTCCCTGGACGTGCTAAGACCTAGCGAACCTCATGTTTTGATTCTGGGCTTCGGTGAGGAAGTTTGTATGAGTCCTTGACAGACGAGCGGGTGTAGTTCTTAACTCGATAAAGTGACTTTTGAGTATGGCCTCAGAGCCTGTACTCTTCACTGTCCAGCTGCAGTCAAAACACCCAACAGCGTACAAGCACTTAACGACTGTTAAGACTTATGGCCAAAATTGCCCTGCACATAGAAAGGAGACAAAAGAAGATGGATTTTTTAAAATATCTTCACGCCTCATTTTTGTAGACTGTAGACTTAAATACTAAGTTTTGGAAATTTCACGGTATGCAGACTACAGGGGTAGAAGACAGAAAACCTTCGGTGGCTTTAAATAGGGACATTTGGGATATATACTTAAAGACATTGCTTAATTTTAACAAACGACCACCGTTTCCTCACTTGTAAAAAGGAGCCATAAAAGGTAAGATTCCTGCCTGATAACTAGTGAGTTTCAAGAATGTGAAGAAAGGTAACTGCTGAAATTAGACGTGTTGATAGACTCTTGTTTGGGTGAAGGGTGAGAGCAAATCACTTCTCCCTAGTGCCATACAAGACTGGTATCGGCTGCACCTTGTGGAGTCAGACTCCTCCTGATGCAAAAGTGACGTTGTTCTAGCAGTCATAGCCTGGCATAGGCATAAAGAAGGACGTTCACTCTGATGAAGGTGCAGCTGTGCTTCCATAGCAACGGCTCACACCCGCGGAGGTGACTGGAGCAGGGGGTGAATGTGCCGGGGTGGGGATGTGCAAGGTGCACAGCAAATGTGCTCACTTTGCAAGAGAACAGATTCCTTCTTCTACCTTGAAAGTCTTGCTTCAGAAGAAGAAATAGTTAAACCTCTAGAGACTGTTATCGCAGATGCTGTTCATTAATCAACTGGGGTCCTAGAAAACATCTTGGGGCACCATACTCTGGGTGAAAGGTACTTTCTTTTGTTTGAATCATTCTGAAAGCTGATAAATCATCTGCCTTAAAAAAATTACGATGTTCAACTCGATTAATTTATTAGAGATTGGCCACGTGTCCTTTCTTATTACTGATTCTGAACATCTGTCACAGAGCAGATTTTGTTCAGGACATTCTGAACATCTACATCATTCATGACTGCGTGGAATGAGTACCACACCACCAGGCCACTCCACCAGCAGTGACACCTGTTTCCCGTAAAGCGTCAGCACAGAAACACACTACACACGCACATGAAATGACATGAGCACAATGCGTATTCAAAGGGTAGCCTGAGCACCCTTCTTTTCTCCACCCGCTGTACAAGGTTACTAGTCACGGCAGCAAGGGGTACGGCTGACATTTTGTAAACGTCTACTTTTCATTCTGTGAACTTCTGAACTTCCTGTAAGCAGATGGCACTGGCCATGTAGTCTCTCTTTAACAAGTAAATGAGTCTTTGGGGTTTTGTGTCCATCACCCAGAAGCAATGTGTTAAGGCCAACAGTTCAAAAGTGTTAGATCCCTGAGATTGCTTGAGCAGACAGGACCCCCAGTCCCTGGCCAGACACTGGCTCTGGGAGGGAGGGAGGGAGGGAGGGAGGGAGGGAGGGAGGGAGGGAGGGAAAGGGAGAGAGAAGACGGGAAGGGAGAGTGGAAGGGAGAAAGGGAGGGAGGGAGAGAGAGAAAGGGAGAGAGAAGAGAGGAAGGGAGAGTGGAAGGGAGAAAGGGAACGAAAGGTCATATTGAAGTACAAGAGAAACTTTGGGTTGTCACTTTTCTTCCTCTTGGAAAAGCGTATAAAAAGCCTTAACACTTAATTTCAATGCTAAAACAATGGGAGGTAACACTTTAAATCAATAAATGCAATGTCTGATGATATCGCCTCACTCGACAAGAAAGAGATGATTACTGTTATTTTAAAACAAATCAAGGAATCAGTATTTTAAAAATTCTGTTTTAATTTCTGATATAAATAAATACCAATAACATATAAACAAAAACTCTTCGGGGTCCTCAATGATTTTAAGAGCACAGAGAGGTCTTGAGAACAAAACCGCTGATATGACCCTCATTCTAAACAAGGAAAATGAAGGCTTAGTGACTCTCACTCACTGACTTGACAACATCAAGCTCGTGAGCAGCAAAGTTAGGAACTGAGCCCTAGGTCTTCAACAATTAAGCTCTTAAATATTGTCATATAGGAAAGGAAGGAAAACAAATTTAGAGAAATAATTCAAACTTTGAACCAAAGTTTCCATTTTTCTAACAACGTTTTACTTCCCAATTGTGCTCTTTACACATTGGACACACGGTCACCATTTTAAAGAATAACTCTCACAGATGAAAGATGATGTAGGATTGGTCAGTGAAGGGTCTAACTTAATGAAACTCACCAATGGCTCCAAGGTCCACTCTGAGTGTGATTGTCTGAAAACCAAGTCCCACAGTCCATGTACGAGCCTTGATGTTGTTGAAAAATTCTGAGTCTTAGACTGAGCGACATCTGGGTTCAAAACTTGGAGCCACTGTCTCCTCATGTTTAAAAGAGGAATAATAAATTCCTGCCTCACAGAGCTGGGAGGAGTAAGTAGGAGAACGTATTGGAGACGGCGCAGAGCACGGCACCTTTCCCAAGCTTTCCGCATCAGCTCGCATCACTCAAATCCGCCCCCCCCCCGCCAAACCACTTGACTATCAACTAGTCTTCAACTCTAGGATCATGTAAATGGAGAACAGTATGAACTGAATGTATGCATCCCCCCCAAATCTATATGTCAAAACCCCAACTCTCACTGTGATGGTATCAGGAGGTGAAGTCTCTGGGAGGTCGCCTGGTGGGGGTGGAGCCCATGATGGGATTAGTGTGTTAGGAGGAGGAGAAGAGACCCACAGCCTTTCCTCTCTGCCCCTGAGCACACCGAGGAGGCACTGTCTGCAGGCTGGGAAGAGGCCCTCACCAGAACCGCCCGTGCCGGCCCCTCACCTGTGGTGTTCTGTTACGGTGGCCTGAGATGACTAAGACAGAGAGGGATATCATACCTGCACCAAAAGGGAATTTGGAGTTTATAAGCCACCAATTGCATGGATTCTATTGAGGCACTGTCGATGTGAAGGGGGGCACAGATGTGGGAAGACAGACGGAGGTTGCCATAAGGTAAATTTGTACATTGGCTGGGGCAACACTCCAACTGCAGCGCGAAGGAACCAGACACAGAGTGAGCTTGTAAACAAGGAAGTGGAGCGTCTCCCAATAGGGCATCCTTTTAGTTTGGTTCCTGCCCTTTTCCACTGTTGCTTTCAGGAAAGTATCAATCCGAGAACCCCCCAAAATTAAATGACCTCTTCAGAGCCCCCCAAACACACACTCCTATTAAAGTAGCTTAGGGTTCATGGTTGGAAGTGAGGGGTATAAAACCCAAATCATCATTCTGCTGTGATACAATGGAAATGGAAAAGCATGTGGCTCGGTTCTGGTTCTACAAGTGTCTAAAGACACCGGTTCAGAACACACTTTATACATCAAGACACAGGCGAGCGTGTTCCCCTGCTTCAATCCGGAGGGCACCATCCACGCCTCCGTCCTTCTGTCTTGTGACAAGTGTCAATGGGGGAAGCTGGAGCCTCCTTGGTCCTGTAATTAATCAATCAATCCATTCCTCACCTGCCCACTTGGGCAACACAACCACTGCACCAAAATTAAATTTTCTCTATCAATTTTTCAATAAAGAAATTCACTCCTGTGGTTTTATCTTGTATTGAAGAGAAGAGTATTTTTAGCTGGAGACCAAAGTTCTTGAGCATGCTAACTGAAATTAAAAATATGCTAATATTAGCCACCCTAAGCCTTTAAAGATAATATATGATCTAAATGAAAAATAGCCCTAACCAGTTTGGCTCAGTGGATAGAGCGTCAGCCTGCGGACTGAAAGGTCCCAGGTTCGATTCCGGTCAAGAGCATGTACCTTGGTTGCAGGCACATCCCCAGTAGGAGGTGTGCAGGAGGCAGCTGATCAATGTTTCTCTCTCATCGATGTTTCTAACTCTCTATCCCTCTCCCTTCCTCTCTTTAAAAAATCAATAAAATATATTAAAAAAACAACAAAACAAAATGAAAAATAGCTCCCTTGTGATTCCAATATAATTATATATAGTTTAGACTGCTCCTTCCTATTTGCTTTGCTTTAATTTCATACTCTACTGGCAATTAACTAGCTTCATTAAATACTTAGGATATTTCTCAAGTACACTACAATGCAAGAAATATTACCATACAGCAGCTTTCCTGAAGTGAAACTTGAAAAAAAACCTCCACAAAGAATGAATCCTTTTCATTAAGTTCACATGCTAAGCCCTAAAAACATTGTAGGGTAAACCCACACCAGGGACTTTGCTTCTGACCCTCATGCTAGGAAAAGTACTCATTAACAAACCAAAAGTAGTCTCTGAGTGCCAATTACATAGAAAGCGTTTGCTGGCTATTCTGAAAAAATTTAAATGCATACTTTCTGTGCTCTTAGAGTTTATGGTCTATCTAGAGTGAAATGTACACAAAACACACAAAGCACCAAACAACTGATATTAAAAAAAAGTTTGGGAGGAAAAGTCCCTCCTGACTTTGAATGGAGAATCAGCATCCTTTGAGAGGCAAAGGAAGTGTGAGGAGAGAATCCACAGTAGGGGAGGACAGGACCAGGGAAGAAAAATGCTAATTTGTCCGGCACAGAGTTTATGCAGAGAGCAGCAGGAAATAATGTTGAAAACAGCATTTTGAAATTAATTAGTTCATCAAGCACTTACTAATGTCAGTTAGTATCCTAGATGTTGGTGATGCAAAGGTGAGCCAGACAGGCCAGGTTCTGCCCCTGCCCCTGCCCCCAGTGGGCATTACAGGCGTGGGGCAAAAGACCGACTACAAAGAAAATAAGCACTTGATACCATGGGGAGGAACCGGGCAGAGGGGCCTGCTCTAGGTCTGTGGTTAGGCAAAAGCTGTATGGATACGGAATATCTGGGGCTGAGACAAGATGGTGAGAAAAACCATCTTCCTGCACAGAGCAGACACCGAATGTCAGAGCTGAGCCAAGAATGAGCTTGGATGCTTAGAGCACCAGGAGGCTGGTGTGGCTAGCCCAGGGCCCGTGCTCGCCCTCTGAGAGGATACGTCCACACCCCACCTTTCCATGTTAAATACCACTTTCCTGCAGGAATACACAACCATCACAGGATGAAGGCGTGCTGCCTAAAGCCGTCGTCCTTGGGGACAGGGGACACAGCCTGTGCATTTCTTCAGTTGCCTTCACTTTCCCACTGTCCGGGCCACCCACCCTCCCTGGGGTGTGAGCTCCACAGTGTGGTCACTGTTGTATTCCCAGTGCCTGGACCAGTGCTTAGT
The DNA here is from genome assembly GCF_951640355.1 of Cnephaeus nilssonii. Taxonomy (NCBI): domain Eukaryota; kingdom Metazoa; phylum Chordata; class Mammalia; order Chiroptera; family Vespertilionidae; genus Cnephaeus; species Cnephaeus nilssonii. The sequence continues at coordinate 55,379,652 of NC_137076.1, read as the reverse complement.
ATTCTGAAGTTAGCTGAACGAACAACTGAACGAATAACATGTGTCTCCATCTCCCCCGAGTGTTCCTGCATGAGAGGCAGGGGTTGGCAAAAAAGAAAGTGGGTCAGCAAATGAGTTAGAGAGTGGTTCTACACTGAGTGGCCAGATTATTATGATCTCTGAATGCATAATAATCTGGCCACTCAGTGTGTGTGTGTGTGTGTGTGTGTGTGTGTGTGTGTGTGTGTGTGTGTGTTTTAGAGGCCCGGTGCATGAATTTGTGCATGGGTGGGGTCCGGCCAGCCTGGCCAGGGGAAGGGGACATGGGCGGTTGGCTGGCCTGCCTGCTGGTCTAACTCCTGGTTGAGGGGACAATTTGCATATTAACCTTTTATTATATAGGATATACACTGAGTAGCCAGATTATTATGCGTTCAGAGATCATAACAATCTGGCCACTCAGTGTAGTGTTAAACTAACCCTACTCTCCTCAGGTTATCTTCCCCAGTAAGGATAGTCCATGCTCATTTCAGGACCGTTCCTTAAAGTGTGTCCAATTCATGGTGAATTTCCCTGCCCTCAATTCCTCTGCTGGAAACGTCTGGAAGTATCTTCTTACTACAACTCTACTTCTTACCGTTATGCTGGGTTCATTAAAGAATAAAATACTATTGGGGAAAAAAGGGGATTACAAAACAGTCATGGGGATGTAAAGGACAGCATAGGGACTGGAGGCAATAACAACACTGTAATAACTGTGTGTGATGTCAGGTGGGTACTAGACTTATTGGGGGAATCACTTCGTATGCTATGTAAATGTCTAACCGCTATGCTGTACACCTGAAACTAACATAATATTGAATGTCAATTACAATTGAAAAATTTTTAAAAAGAAAAAAGCTCTTGTTTTGGGGGGACTCTACCTACCTCTCCTCTGCCCCCATACACACTGAGCGAATGACTGTTTCTAGTTTGTAGCCTATCAGACAGGCCCCCTGAAGCCCCCTTCAGGTGACAGGTGTCCTCTGCACCCCACCTCCGTGTAAGAGAATTCCACTCTGCAATGCTTCTGTCCTTTGCAGGTAAGAACGGGCCATTTACTGCTAGTGACACTGCTTCTGTTTATTCCGGACTCTCACACTCAACCATCCGCGCGGCCAGGCAGAGCAGCGGGCGGCAGTGGGAGCCACGGAGGGTCGGTCTGCACAGGCGGCCTTTGGGGGAGCCGCTCCTCCCGTCCAACAAGCACAATGCTCACACTTCCTGCTGCAGACCCGGGCCCGCCCGCTGCTGGTACCAGGCCTGGGTTTTCATGGGTCCAAGGCAGAGATAAGGTGCGGAGGAGACTTGTTTTCTTTTTAAGTTTATCCCCTCATAGTAAACCAGAAGTAAAAAAAAAATCCAACAAGGGGCATCTCAGTGATGGGAGAAGAGGTGTGTGTGACAGAGCGGGAAGAGGGAGGAAGGAGGAGGGAAGTTGAAGGAGGAGGGAGGGGAAGGGAAAGGGAGTAGGCCAGAGACTAGAAACAACACAGAGCAGGGTCCCAGGGAGCCGAGGGGAAGTAAGAAATCCTATTGGAAAGAAGCAGAAAGGGAATAGAGGAGGGAAAGAGAGGCTGGGGGCTGTGAAGGGAAAGCTGGCCCAGGCTCCATCCCTCCTCCTGGCCCCCTCATCAGAACTCCTGTCACTGGCCTTGACCCTGGCCCTGGCTCTGCTGGAGGAAGAGTCCAGGTACAGAGGTCGCCCCTATGGCTCAGGAATACCAATGCCCAGCCTCGGGAAGGAGTGCAGAGCATGCCACATTTGACCTCCAAGCACGCTTAGCCCCCCACGAGGACACCCAGATCCCCCCTGAACCATGCGACACAGCCTGGGAACATGTAGCCTGCATAGGAGCCAGGCCACCAGGAGCTGGGGGACCCTAGACACAGAGGGGCCTTCCGGGCACCGTCCTGTGGGCAGAGCTGGGTGCAGGGGAGCTCTGAGGACGACTGGGCTCTGACAGCACCGTGAGCCCTTGCTGGGCACCCACCAGGGATGGACCGCACTCCAGGAAACGTGACCTGAGATGACTGACTGCGCCTCACGTGGCTCTACAGCTGCTGCCATCGCACAGTCAGCACCTGATCCCGAGGACAGGACGGTGTGGGCTGACTTCCCCTTCCCACTGGCAGCCCCGTCAGAGCGCTCGCAGGGAGGGTCAGAAAGGGACACCAAGACTTAAACCTTCTCTATTTTACCAACAACCCGTGAGGCAGAACCAGGAAAGGTTCAGAACCACGGAACACTGAAAGGTCACCCAAAACCCATTTCTCATTGGGCTACAACTCGAGACAATAAAAATCTGCTCTTAGCTATACTTTAATTCCCACGTACTGGCTGAGTCTCCAAAGAGAGTGAAAACTGAACCTCCATTTCAGAAGTTAATAAAAAACATTCTGAAGAAATTTCATTACAGGCTTAAATGGGAGTTTTAATATGTGCATTGAATTGGTAAGAAATGTGAATACTTGCAGCGATCTGGTGCAATACATGATAAGCTGTTTCAAGGTAAAAATGGAATAATTAATCATTTAATATATATTTGAAAAGTTTTGAGTTTATAAGAAAAGTTCTATGCTAATTTAAAGGACTAACTCATATCTTCACCCCAATGTTTAATAAAAAGTTAGAAAGAATGTTTTCCTTAATCATTCCCTACTCCCCGCCTTTCCTCCAGGGCCAACATTGCTGGTGCACAGCCGAAGACAAACACAAATGACTACCTTTTGAAGTTCGGTCCACTGTTTTAAACACAGCAGTGCCTCCATTCATGGCACCCCATGTCACAATTCTTTACCGTAAACTTCATCCTCATCGTGAGAAAGGATAGCTTAGAAATCCCCTTCTAGACGGATTAACAGACTGTGTGGTTCATGTGTTCAATAATTCATTTATTCCGCAAATATTTACAGCTTACCTACTGTGCCTTGGACACAGTGTAGGTGCTGGAAGTGAAAAATGATGAGACAGAGTCTGTGACTTCAATGAGAAGGTGCCACCTAGACAAGGGTGGGCGGGGGATGCAGACACCTAAAGAAGAGCCATCAATGCAGGTGAGAGGTGGTCTCAACGGTAGAGGGTTGGTGGAGAGCAGGAGAGGACCACATCCGAGTGTCCTACCCTCAGCAGAATGGCACGCGTTACGCCCCTGCCCACAATGCCAGGTTGCTTCCTGCACTTTGGAAGGGTGTAGAGGTGCAGGTACTGGCCAGGGGAAAGTTGAGGGGCATATTCAGCAGAGATGAATGTGCAAGGTGCTGGCAGGCAATGGGTGGGCATGCGTCCAGATTTCCAGTTCACATCTCACTGGGGTTACAATGGCATTTAATCCCAGGGAGATGTGGGATTCCTTCTGTAACCTCTACTGCAAAATGTGTTCAAAATTTGTACCTTTAGCCTGGATCTCTCTTTAACTTTCTGATCGGTATACATAACTGCCTCTTTAATATTTCCTCTTGGATACTGTTTCAAGGATAATTCAACCCTCGCATATCCAAAACTGGCCTCCCTTACTCTTCCCTTCTAAACCCTGGTCCTCTATCTTTGTTCCCCATTCCAGGGAGTCACACCAACCAAATCCTACCTGGCACGTAAGGCACAGACCTGGAAGTCATCCTAGACAATGACTTCTTCCTTCCCTCCAAACCCCATCAGAATCCAACCACTGGCAACTACTGGTGATTTTGGCTTTCCACACCTGTTCACATCTCTTCATGTCCATCATTACAATGTCTTTCACTCAGGCCCTTCCTGCCATAGGGCCTTTGCACATGCTGGTGCCTCAGCCTAAATCAGCTCTCCTCTTCCTGTACTTCCTGCACCTGACTGACACTCACTTAGTCCAGGGAAGCCTTTCCTGACTAGATCAACACCTCCCATGAACTGCTTACCCTCAAAGCAATTTTCCTTTCGATACTTATCACAATAATAACTCTGGGATTCTTTAAATAATTTCTTTTTTCCTACTAGACTTTTATGTTCCATGAGATAGGAATTATATTTTTTTTTTCAGTATTCTAAAACCACTGCTTAGAACACTAAATAAATGCAGGATGAAGCATGCATCCACATTCAGACTTTGGTTGCAGGACATTCTCTGTAACTTAGTAGTTTCCCTAAAAAATACAGGGTCTGTGATAGCACCCTATAATAGAGCTACCGCATCGAGCTCAATTTGCCTAAAAGGCTTTATGCCATTCCCAAATGTTTCCTGGGAGTAGCCTTCCCCCTTCCCAGTCCTTTGAAAAAGACACAGCTCCACCCTATTCTTTCTAGTTGAGAGAAAACTTACAGAAGTCTAGGTTCAAGTTGAGGTCAATGGTTTTAAGAATAAGAAACAAACTTTTCATTCAGATATTATGTAATTTCCTAACATTTAAACTACTTATAACATTAGAATGCAATTTTTGTAGTTGGTTCCATTTTATATCTATTACTATTTTCTAGAACAGATAAATGCATAAAAAGCTTATATGACCTTTTCTTTTTCTTTTTCTGGTTTATTATTCCTTATTTCCAAAACTCTTTATTGACATGAATTCTCCCAGGCTTCAAATATAAGGTGCTTGACCCTAAGTTTCATTTGTTAAGAATGATTCTTACAATTTTGCACTTTGTTTGGAACCTGTAAAGTTGAATGTTTGCACACAATTAAAAATTAATAGATGACAATAAAAACATAGGCAACAAAAGAAAAAAAATGGACTTCATTAAAATTAAAAACTTCAATTTTAAAAGTGCATCAAAAGATATTATATCAAGAAGTGAAAAGACAACCCACAGAATGGGAAAAATTTACAAATCATGTATCTGATAAGGGTTTAATATCCAGAATATGTAAAGAGCTCCTACAACTCAAGAACAAAAGACAAGCAACCTGATTAAAAATGGGCAAAAGAATTTTAATGACATTTCTCTAAAGAAGGCATACAAATGGCTAATAAGCACATGAAAGATTTCCAACATTAGAGAAATGCAAATCAAAACCACAAGGAGATGCCACTTCATACCTACTAAGAGACATGTCAGACTGATATAGCAAATACACTAAGGTATCACTTATTTGTGGAACCTAAAAAGCTAAACTTGAAAAAATAGAGTAGAATGGTGGTCTGGTCAGGGGTTGGGGGTAGGAGAAGAGAGATGCCGTTTAAATACACAAACTTTCAACTAGTAGGCAAGTAAGTTCTAGAGATCTGATGCATAGTATAGTGAATACAGACAATGGTATTATAACCATTAAACTTGCTAAGAAACGAGATTTAATTTGTTCCCACCACAAATAAGGAAATGATTATTATGTGACACGATAAAGGTGTTAGAGCCACAATGGCAATCATATTACAACTAGAAGTCTGGTGCACAAATTCGTGCACCAGTGTGGTCCCTTAGCCTGGCCTGCGGGATTGGGCTGAAACCAGCACTCTGACATCCCCCGAGGGGTCCCAGATTGCAAGAGGGCGCAGGCCAGGCCAATGGACCCCACTGGTGCATGATTGGGGCCGGGGAGGGACACAGGAGGTTAGCCAGCCACAGAGGGACCGCGGGAGGGCTCCAGGGCATGTCTGGCCTGTTTTGCTCAGTCTCGATCAGCCGGACCCCAGCAGCAAGCTAACCTACTGGTCGGAGCATCTTCCCCCCCTGGTGGTCAGTGCACGTCATAGCAACTGGTAGACTGGTTGACTGTCTGCCCCCTGGTGGTCAGTGCATATTATAGTGAGCGGTTGATCAGCCTTAGCATATCATTAGCATATTACACTTTTGATTGGTTGAGCGGCTGACTGGTCGACTGGACACTTAGCATATTAGGCTTTTATTATATAGGATACGTAAATGTATCAAATCAACATGCTATACACTTTAAATCTACATGATGTTATATATGGAGTATATTTCAAACTCTCTCCAACACTTCTCACCTACTAATATAGCTATTTAAAAACAAAACAAAACAGAAAATAAGATGTGGTGAATTTGGAACTCTTGTTTACTCTCGTTACATTGCCAGGATTGGGAAAAGGTACAACTGCTGTGAAAAACAGTTGTGTGGTTCCTCGAAAGTTAAATATAGAATTGCCATGTGACCCAGCAGTTCCACTCATGGGTACATACCCAGAAGAAATGACAGCAGGGATTCAAACACATACTTATATGCTGACGTGGATAGCAGCAATATTCACAGTAGTCAGAGGGGAAAACAACCCAAATGTCCATCAACAGATGAAAGAATAAACAAAATGTGGGCAAGTCTCTCTATCTGGTGAAAATAAATAAGGTCTTATGTTCTAGGAGGTGGCAGCAAAGACTGAATTAGCGAGCGCTAAACTGCTCCTCCTACGGGAACGTGAGGCTCTCAAGAGCCACCGGCTCTAACATTTTCATCAACTGACCTACACCTACTCCCGTTTTATGTGTACTTCTGTTAGCGACACCTTAGTAACACATACTGTTGTTTCATTAACTTGAACTCACCGCCAACAGCACTAACTCATGCCTGACAGAAGCTTACCTAGCGCCTGCATTTTTCCCTAAGGCGCGTCACAGCCTCTTGCCCTCGGAACCCTCGACTTCAGCACATGCTTGGGAGTTACCTTCCACCGGGAAATCACCAACAAAAAGCCCAGCAATGCAAACCTATGGTACTAAGTAGACCGTGAGAAGGACACTTGTTTACAACGTGAGGGCTGACACGGGACGGCAGTCTCAGCTGAAGTGCGCAGGCTGCGCCGCGGAAACGCACTGCCTCTGTGCAGGCCTGCAAACGGCCCCGAGAGTGCTGCAAGGGTTGACTTTGGGTTACAAATAAATGTAGACGGAGGCCGATTCCTAAGTACAAAACCTGCCATCAATGAGGACCCACTGTAGATACATACGATGGAATAACATTCAGCCACTAAATGAAATCCTGGTACGTACTCCAATAAGGGTGAACGCTGAAGACGCACTAAGTGGAATAAGCCGGAAGCAAAAGGACACACGTTGTCTGACCCCACTTACATGCAGTATCTGGAACAGGCCAATTCACAGACTAGCGGTTGTCAGGGTTTTGGGGTGGGGGGGAATGTGGAGTTACTGCTCCATGGGATCGGAGTTTCTGTTAAGGACGATGCAAAAGGCCTGGAGACGGACAGTGGGGAGGGTTGTACAGCAATGTGAATGCAATTAGCACCCCTGCACTGTACACTTAAAATGATTACAATGGAAAATTCTGTTACACATGTTTTATGACAAACATGTATGCGCTAAATGAAATTAAATGGATCACTTTAATCTCCTGTTAAAAAGAAATGGAGACACACTGGACGACACCAACAGCCTCTTGCCCTCACTTCTTTGTAAAGAAAATACCCTCCTTACTATGTTTTTCTTTTGGTTTATAAGCCATATTTTAAAACAGGCTTATTATTTAGCAATATCAACTAATTACTGAGGACAACAAGTAAATTAAAATGTGCACATCAGTTGTTTGGCCGCACTTCATGCTTTTGGTGAAAATTTATGCAGTAATAGGATTATTCTTTGTAATTGCCAAGAGAAGGGTCACCTTGAGAGCCAACAACTGACGCTCCTGATTTATCTTGGAATACAGCTGCCGGCAGGTCACCCTGTTTGGGTGAACCAGTCCTCCCAGGTAAATTAGCACTGGTGCTATTTCAGTATCTTGGCACTCTGTGTCCACTTTTAGTCTCCTCCATTGCTTTTGTTTCTTTGATCATCAATCTATTTCTCATCTGCTTCCTTCCCCACTGAACACCCCTATTTTCATATCTCCGGGGAGAGCCATCTGTTGGAATATGGCTGTGGTTCACTTCATCATTCAAACGTCCCAGTTTATTTTCTGTATCTCTTGACCCAACAAATACAAAGCAGCACTGCTGGATAGACACAGAGGAAATGTGCTCATGTGGAATACAAACAGCATTAACATGTAAACTTAAAACATAGGAAGGAATTCATGGCCAAAGGAAAACCAACCGCGATTCTTTCAATCTTTGAAAACGCATCACAAAACTAACACTTTGGCTTCTCACCAAGCAGCCGTACCGCGGTCACAAAAGAACCACTACATGACTGTACACAGAGGTAGGTGCTTCTACAGTCACACTTCCTAGAAATTAGACAGCCTGAGTGTAGATCCCAAAAGCGGCCGTTTTCTATGAATCGTGGCTTTGTACCAGTCAAGCTTTTGGAGCCAACTGGATCATCTTTCTTTTGGGACAATTCCCACATGCTATTATGTGAAATTTATATATACTGATTTATACATATGCAGGCGTGTGCATGATGGTTTGGTAAAGAGTAATTTTTAAATTCTCAAATGACAGCTTTTTTTTACTCTTAAAAAATGCAAGAAGCAGTGGATTCCTTCACAAACATACATCTGTTTAGAAATCATAAAGACATTAAAAAAATAACACTGCAGTCTGCTTTATGAAGGCTAATTAACAGGTACTCACTCATTAAAGACCAGGTCTGGTGCAAAATAGAGAAATTGGCTGTTCGTGTGTTTGTACGACCTCCAGCTCAAGGCGAAGGACGATAGACACATCCAAGAATACTGGATGAGGGTAATTTGGTCCTCAAGAGGCAAGTTTTTAAATCCTGAAGGACAGAACAATTAAACACAGAGAAACACTTAGCATCTGAGTACATTCCAGGAAGAAGCTTCTTAAGTTAACCTCCCAACAGCCACCTTCCTCTAAGACCCCAATCCACGTCACAGGCCTTTACAGAGCACCCACCCTGGGCTTGGCCCTGTTTAAGGCTTCATTTCAATTCACTCTTAGTTCTCAATGAGGGCGAATAGCCAGGGCCACTAAAACTGGGGAATTCAGGGCGTTTCGCTGGATGATGGTCTAAAACCCGTGGTTAGACGGAAAGAATCTGTATTAACCTGTGAAACATCTTTATCGTACTCCCAGTTAATAATATTAACAGATAGGGTAATTTAATAACCATCAGCTACTGCGTTATCTGCAATTAATGTAGCTTTTACTCTTCATGAGTTTGCGGTGGTTGAACAAGCATTATTCCTTGCTTCCCATAGTCTGGGATAACACTGGACTAAGCACTCTTGGCACCTGCCCCCCCCCTCCCCCCGTCCCACAGGCCTCCTTTCTGGGTCTCAAGCTCTTCTTTTGCTCCTTTTCCCAGGCCCCGTATTCCCAGTGACATTAGGCTCCTCTTCAAAAAACCCATCACCGAGCTTTCCCCAGTCTGCATTCCTATGGCTGTTGGTTGGCCAGAGGTCCCTTACGAAACTGCTTTGGGTAAATGTACTGGGATATTATGACAGCAATTCTAAGTGATGTTTCTGTAGATTAATGGGGACCTTATTAATGAAATCCTATGGCATAAAAAATGACTGAAGTAGGAATTTCAAGGACAATTTAAAGGGTGCTGGAGGTAAGATGTTACTTTTTTGAAAGAACAGGTTTTCAGGGGCTCCTACAACTTCATGGACAGGTCTTGCTGTACTTGGTCTCTGGTTAGATCAGCCTTGGTTACAAGCTGCTAGCAACAGGCTGTTACGCTTTCATGATCATCTCTCTGGGATGGCTTTGCCATCGCAATCATCCACAGGAAATGTGCGACATACTAACAACGGAACCTTTAACTCTAACTGCTCAGGAGAAGTGAGCAGAATTCCGCGAGGCACTTGTTCATCGGGTAATTTTAAAATCCGCTCCCAGGATTTAAGAGAAAGCCAGCTCTGATGACTCTGTGGGATGTGGTGAAGGAGGCTGCCCTGACCTGTCCAGTTCAGGACAAAGACCGTGGAAGGAGAGGCAAGCCTACCTGGAATTACCTTTGCCCACTTCACGACTTGAATCATCTGCTTGCCCGCCAGGCGGTTCAGCGTGGAGAGCAGGCTCTCGGCCGTGTCTGGTTTGGAGCTGTCGTAGCCTGCATACACAATTTCGGGCTCGATGTTTCCTAGGACCAGCCCAGGGGAGGGGGTGAGTGCGCGTGAGATTGCGGAGAGCTGAGGGACCAGGGCCGTGTTGACAGAGGGCTCCTTTGCAGGGGCGATGTAGGTCGTCCCTTCCTCGGGGCTCTGGGGCGGCGGGGGTGGGGGCGGGGGCTGCTGCTGCTGGGACTGCTCCTCGTGAATCCCTTTTAACTTTCCCAACTTCTTTGACTTCCGGGCTGTATAAAAATCATAAGTGATAAGAGCAAATTAAAATTACGAGGAGGGATATACACCATATGAGGTAACTTACAATCAAACATTGGTTTATATAGAGTGGGGCAAAAGAAAGTTTACAATTGTTCGTGTGGAAAATAAAATGATAATTAATAAATAACAATACAAGAATAAACTCTGCTTTGCGTACTGGCAACTGTAACCTACATTTGCCCCACCCCTTATTGGTTAAAACATGCCTTTCCTCTAAAGATGACTTACGATACTAACAGAAAGAATATCTTTTTAAATATTTTGGGAATACCATGTCCTAATGCTTTATATAAATGAAACAATTTAATGACTTTATGAGTAGGTACTATTCTTAGTCTCATTTTATAATGAAGAAACTGAGACCAAAAGGGTTATGAGATTTGCCTAAGATCGCACAGCAAGTACATGTAAAACAGAGACACAAGCTCAGAGGGAAGGGAAGGCATTTCATAGGTTAATAAATGACATATGCCTCAACTAAGCCTTCCGTAAGTCCGTGATTCCCACTTCCTATCCACTGAAGAGTTGCCAGCAAGCACTAGGATGGCCCGACTGCGCTTGTGATTCTCGTGCTGTCCCTGCTCCCTCGGGTCAGGAGTTTCTTTGGTGCTGCTTCCGCTCCCTGCTGTGGTCGCTGCACAATCACCTGCTTATGCAGAGTGGTTATTTTGTGCAAACGCTGCCAGCCCTGCATCCCCAGCTCTATGGTGGGCGCAGAAGCACAAATACTGGATGTTCCTCCTCTGTTACAGCCCCCTTGGCACCCAGGGAAATGCTGTACCTAATGCAAGTGATTTATATATTTCCACAGGATGAATGGGAGAGCAATCAACCCCAAGTCGACGTAACAAAGGGGAAGAAATGAAATATCTGGATGATTTCAAACTGGACAGCTAAGTAATGCACAGGAACTGATGCCACACAAAAAATCAGGTGCAAGTTACAGCAATACACACAAAATACAATCTTTAAAAGTCTGTTCCACTCTTTGTTTTTAATATAAGTAAGGAATTCACATAACATACAGCCGAGAACTAAAACATACCATAATCCTACATAAGAATCCTACTTTAGATTTTTAGGACAAGTGACCATATATATGCTCTGATGTACTCAGAAGAGCCCTGGTTTATGCCTGTTTCCCCAGCATGACTGATTATCAATAGTGCCCTGCTTACTCCTAAAAGTGACAGATTTTGGTCAATCGATCAATACTGTGCTCATCTTCATTAAAACCAAAGAAATAGTGCTAGCTCTAATAGCAACTGTCTTTCTCTCACACTCCTTTCAAGGTCATTATTGTTAAAATAGATAACGGAAATGAAGGCGTGAGAAGGTGGAAGGGGATACTGGCAGGCAGATGGGAGTGTTATGGGTAGATGGCAGGTGGGTGGGGTGGGTGAGTAGATAGGGAAGATTAATGAATAGATAAAGAGAAGAGAAAGCCCAGAACTTAGAGATGTGGTAATAACTCAATTTCCAATTGGAAGGTTTTCCATTTTTTAAAAGAATTTATTTTAAAATCCTTGAAGACCCAGACAACTTCTACTTAGTTTAACATATGTGAGGAATTTACAGGATATAAATGTAACACAGTATAGAACTATGCCACACCAATGAACTTGATTTTAATAGTAACTATTCATGTTTACAATTACAGCCATTAACATTTACCACATTCACCACAGAAACACTTACCAATTCAGATAAAGGCCACTATCCAACAATAGAAGCATTGGCCACACATTCATTAAATAATGGAATGGGCTTAAAAGATGAACAAGCTATAATTCCTATTTTTAAGGAGTTTAAAATCAGCAAAGTAACTTTAAAATTCCAATAACTTCAAATTACTTCATTTCTTATAGACTGTCCCCTTGGATAAAAAGTTGAGGCAGAAAAATCTGATTTTTTTTTAATGAAAAGCAGATGTGTCAATCTCATGCATACTAATGAGAGCTGCGACAAAGTATTGTCCAATAGCACTGAGCATACAGTAGGTAACTAAGGTGCGTCTGAAGAAAGAACAAAAGAAAAAAATAGCAGCTAAATGTTCACCCTCTCCCCCCCCCCCTAAAAAAAAAAGGCAAAACAAAGGAGAAGAAAATCACCAAATATGTAGATAATCCAAAATGCTGGCCAACTGATGACTCTGGAAGAGCTTGGGAAAATCCTTAAAAGCATATCCTGGTCATTGGGAATCAGATACCTGGAACTGCCCTGTGTCACATAAACCTGCCGTAAGCCTCGACTGATGCTCACGTGAGAAATGGGGCCAGCAGGGCTTCCCTCCCCTGTCTCACAGCGAGCCAAATGGATGAGAAAAATAAGAACCTGTTGAAACTCATTACAAACATCTGAAATACTATTTCAATGTTACTTCCATTCTTTCCCATAATTTCGCAAATATTAAGAATGTCCCCATTCATGAAAATGTCCCCACCTTGTATAAAACTACATCTGATAATAACCACAATTTGACTGACTAGAAATAGCTCTGGGTGATATTCTCAAATTTTATTAAGAGTGATATTTGCTTGCAAAGTAATGATAAAATTCACATTTGTTTAAGGCCTTAGGTCTATAATGCTGTGTTTATTCTCATGGCCTATTTAAGGTCAGTGCAATGAAATACTACGAAAAAAAAGACCCTTAACATTTCCTCTAATGTTATAAACTGTGGCCTGGAGCATAACCTACTGAGCAGATTATCAACATTCTGTTTAGCATGTCAGTCATATTTAGTTTCATGCTGTGGTTTTATGAATATATATGGGGCACTTGGAATTGAATAATAATATGTATTTACTTAAATACTTCAAGGCAATACGTACTCTCAGTGTGCAGACTCTTCATCTAGTATCTTTTCTCAGAGCATGGAGGTAAGGTTACATATTAATTATACTTATATTGCTCCAGGCAGCCTTCCTAGAATGCTTGACAGTCCTATACAGTTCTTCTAACACCTGCTGTATTCTAGAATTAAAGCTCCTGGAAGTTGATAAGGTCTTACGTATCCCTACAACATTCTCCATGATGCTTATGGGTACTCAATAAATGTTAGTTGACAAAATTTATTCCATTTTCAAATTTTAATAAACTGTTACATATATTAAGTATTCGTTTACTTCCATATAGGAAACCTAGGCAAGTTTCTGAGATTTTGAGATTCAATTTCTGAATTATTAATTATTCTCCCCTTTCAAAGGGTCTACTGAGCAATGATCCATTTGTAGAGTTGTTACTCATAAAATGCCATCACTAAAATAACATTAAACTAAATGTACTGGGCACTTAGAGGCTCAGCACACTTCAAAACTGTGATTAAGTATATTATTTCCATTTTACAGGTAAGAAAACTGAAGCACAGAGAGGTAAGTCCTCCTAGGCGACAGCCTGGGCTCAGAGCCTACAGTCTTAACCTCTATGCCATGCTCTCTCTTTTAATCCTTTCTCTTTATTTAATTTGTATTTATTTACACTTTAACGTTAGCAGGGGCTTCAAATCCAACTGTATAATTAAGAAGTTTGCTAATTACACAGGAAAATCTTTGGCCAAAGATACTCGACGAGCAGGTTTCCATTATCCAAAGCAGGAGTGAATGCAGGTTTTGGGCCTTATCCCTACCTGCCACCTTCCTTAAGTGTGGAGTTAATCGGCTTGGGCACTCATGCTCCCAGGTGGCCAGAGCCACACTTCATTTCTCCATTGCCAGCCACAGTTGTGCGAGGGTGCGTGTATGGTGTGCATTAATATTTATATGACTAAATGTCTCCCAGTCCCACTTACGCCTGGAGGAGTCGGACTTTTTCTGCCTGGATGCTATAGTCACTACTACATGGGTAGTGGCTGCCCTCTGTGGCTAAATCCTTAATTACTGGCAGCATCTTGACAGCCAGTTTCTCCTGGCCTTGCTGGGTGGCAGAACTGCACTGACTTCTCATGAATTGTTCCTCTGGAGCTGTGGGGTGGGGAGGCCCTACTTCCTATCCTGCCGACATGCAGAACAACCAGCTGCGAGCATCTGGTGGGACCCTATAAAAATTGTGGCAAGCTCCCAGTGGGATCTCCAGATGCACAAAGGCCATGAACGTGGCATGACAACCCTTCCCTTTCACTTTGCTCCACCTCCTGAGGCTGATATGACCCAGTACATACCCTTCTGACAAATTACTGGTGTGGTAGGAAGGCGGCTGACTAGAAACTATATCATTCTTGCTTCCCTAGGAAAATGACGAGACCAACAGGGTTCTCGTGGTACTTCCATCATAACTTTCTCAAGTGTGTGCAATTAAAGATCCTTTAGATTCAGCAGCAGGGAATCAGCACAGATTTTTTTTTTTCTTCTGGAGTAGAATAAAACACTGATATGGAATGTTTTCAATCACAACATTTCACTGGAAAAAGTTAAAGTGAGAGAGAACTCTTGTCATTTTAGACATACTTCCTGCCATGTCTTGACATTTTAGGTCTTGGCAGTAATTATAATGAAGAAGATATATGGATGTTATATGAAAACACGCATATTCCTGTTTATGGGCCAAATGTAATCACTGGCTGAAACCCACAGGCCAATATCTGCATCCACCCCTTTCTTCTATCTTCCACAGCCCTTCACCCAGATCCTGAGTTCCTACTTTCCATGTCCTCTTCACTTGAGGACTTCTCTTTGCCTTTCTACTGCCAGAGGCAAAATACTCCGCGAGTTCAGGAGACAACCAAGTATTTTTGTCATGAAACCAAAGGAAGGAATGTCATTTTTCTACAAATTTACTTGGCTTTGCAGCAAAACTTCTCTCATTTGTACTAATAGCAAAAGGGCATCTATGGTTCTCCAGGTAACACACACCACAGAACTGGGGTGGGAGTCCAGGGGCACACTGATTCAGGAATAATTAATGTCTCGATTGATAATACTGAAGAGGCACTGCCATTGTTTAGAAATACTCTTTGAGAGGTTAAGAAACTTGAAAAGAGGGCGTTTTAAAAAGAACCTCTAAATATTCTTAATCTACATTATGTAACGAATTAACAGGCATTATTGATTTTATTAGCATAGAAAACATGCGCAGGCAACTCAAACCCAACCTTTGACTTCTTTAAAAGACATTGCACACCACACATACACAAAATGGTAAACTATATGAGGTGATGAAGATGTTACAAATCCGCTTGATTGTGGTAATTATTACACAGGCATACTTATGTCATAATATGTTATACTAGTACACCTGAAATATATCCATTTTTATTTGTCAACCATTACCTCCATAAACTGGGGGGGGGGGATGGGGGGGGGGAAAAGACATTCTAAATTAATGGATCTCCATATATTAAATTTTAATGTGTATATAAAGATATTCATAGGTACCTTTATATCTTTAATAAAAATACTTTTGTTGCTATTATGGTAGGATACATCTGTCCATTACTTAGCACATAACTAATGTCTACCCACTGTGTAGACAGTGCCCGGTTTTGTAAGCGGTGCAATGTTGAGTAACAAGGTCTGTACCAGAGATCCCAGCCTCAGAGATGTTGGATCAATACAGAAGAAAGTCATTGGGTTTATAAAGGTATAATATGTTGTAAGTCAGTGGAACTAACAATATATCAGAGTCAGACAATGGCAGGGAGAAGAAGTTTTATCTTCCTGGGAGCTCACACTTCCCTATATACCTCATATTAATTCTCACCATGCCCTGGTTTGCTTTTGCTGTGATTCAGATCACACTGAGGGCCCATGTGGAGACTGGGCCAGTCTCCTGAGTAGGAATCCACCCAAAGTAATGACACCCCCAAGGGGAGAATCTGTAAGACCTGCAGCCAATCTGAGCAGAGAGGCCAAAGGAAATCTTAGCGAGTTGCAATAGGTCCACTGGTTTTGCAGAGAAAGTAACGGTTCTGGAAGACAATCCTCAGTGACGGATCCTGATACCTTCCCTGCTGGAGACAGGGAGTCAGAAAGGGGCAAAGGCAGCATGCATCTGCGAGGTACTTCTGGGGCTAGACAGGTAATTACCGTGATTGCTTTTATGGTATTCATATTTTCTGTAATTATATTCTTTTTTTCCCCTCCTCTAATACTTAGCAACCTTTTTTCCTCCATTTTTTTTCCTTTTAATGCCAATCAGACTCAGGAATGTGTGCACACATTAGAACGTGTGTGGGGAGGGTTCCTTTGGGCCAGGGTTTTAATTATTTTTTTTAAAAAATTTAAAATATCTTTTTATTGATTTTTAGAGAGAGAGGAAGGGAGAGGGCAAGAGAGATAGAAACATCAATAAGAGAGAAACATCACTGATTGGATGTCTCCTGCATGCTCCCACTGGGGATCAAGCCTGCAACCCAGGCATGTGCCCTTGACTGGGAATTGAATCGGTGATCTCTTGGTTCATGGGTTGATGCTCAACCTGAGCCACTCCGGCCAGGCAAGGGTTTTAAAGGTGAGACAACCTGATTCTGAGTTCTGGAAAGGCTGGGATGGCATTAAACCAAGAAAGAATCTCAGAAGAAGAGGAAGCAGGATGCCGAGAAATGGCCTCTTGGTGACAGCTTCTGGGTGACGGAGAAACCTGCCCGAGGTTTCTTCCACCGCAGCCTTAGCTCAGTTTGTATTAAATCAAGAGACGGCCACTGGGCTGAGCAGGAATTCCAAAGCTCCGCCTGGCAGCGCTTCTGCAGAACTGCAGGCCGAGGCGAAGCAGAGGCCGCTGAGGCCTCCTGCGTGGGCAGCAGGTTTGTGACGCGGCCACCGCCCACGTGGGCCTCGCCGTTGCTGTGCCCATTTCCACCTCCAGGAAACCTCGGAAGGGGGCAACAAAATGACAACCCCCCACTCACAAAGCTCTGGACAAAATGATGCTTATGGAAGAGAATCGTGAAAAAAGATGGACTGACTTATCCTAGTGCAGAAGGGGAGGGATATGAGAAACCAACCAGCAATTTCAAAAATGTCAGGCATTTGCCAAATCATGGTGAGCATCTCTTTTCTATCTCCACTGAAGTCAAGATAAGATATAACGTGTTCAAAGGGCAGAAGATGGGATTTAGATCAGACACTGGGATAATTTCCTCCAAGTGTTCTGGAACAAGTTAGAGAGAGCCTGCAATGCATTACTGGCAAGAACATGTAATATCCTCTTCTAAAAACGCTAAAGTAGTAGGGGGACAGGTATCCTGCCTGCCTGAGTGCGGTCCTGCCCTAAGGCAGGAGACTGGGATGAAATGAGCTACTGGGATCCAGTGGCCTACCATGGGAGTAAGACCTCCAAGGTACAGCCCCGCCTTTCGTTGTTTGAAAGGAACTTCTGTAGTTCAGGAATACATTCCTTACACTTCTAAGTCTGGTAGGAGACAATTTTAGAATATTTTTCCAAAATGTGTTCAAAGAGCAAATACTGGGCTCTCAGATTGCATGCCAGGAAGAATGTCCAGCACCATGGAAAAAACACCCCCACCCCTCACCCAGTCACTCTGCCTTTTTAAATAAATAGTTTCACCACTATAAGTTACAGGATTATTTTCTCAGTTCTGTATTTAAAATGGTTTCTCCTAATCCTGAGATTATATAATTTTATTAGTGGGAACAACAGCAATAATAAAGAGCTATTATTAACACAATTTGTATATCATGGGCTATGACAACATCTTTTAAAAATACCTTCCCCTTTAATCCTCCTAAGTGCCCTAGGAAGTAGGTACCACTGTTATCACCGCTGCACAGGGTCCAAAGAATATACTCACAGTTACTGTGGTTGAGTTAAAAGAAGGTGATTTATTGTAATGATATGGAAAAAATAGAGAAACCCCATTACATTTAAAGATGACACCTAATCAGAAGGTCCAAGGGGGTGTGAACAGGACCTAGAGCTCAAATGACTTCTAAATGATCAGCAAGGTTACCACTGGATCACCTCTACTGAAGAGCTTAGTCTTTTTAATAGGTGCATAACAACCTGTACCAATGGATGTTTTCTCTCTAATTCCCTGGCACAACAGTCAACTTCTGTGTACTCGGGGGCTACTGCTGTATAAGATCACCTAGGCTTTTTGCTTTTGCTCCTGTTATGACACCTTAATTCTGATGGGAAGAGAAACCAAAGGAGGCAGAAACCAAACCAGTCAATCTGTATAAATAACAGAATATATTTGGGGAAGAACTTGCTACTTATGATTAAAAATAAAGTTTGTAAGCTCCACTGCAAATATTAGTTGAGTTCTTCAGACAAATATATAAATAATAGAGGCCCGGTACACAAAATTCGTGCATGGGGGTGGGGTGTCCCTCAGCCCAGCCTGCACCCTCTCCAATCTGGGACCCCTCAGTCGGACATCCCTCTCACAATCCGGGACCACTGGCTCCTAACTGTTTACCTGCCTGCCAGCCTGATCGCCCCTAACTGCCCTCCCCTTCTGGCCTGTTTGCCCCCAACTGCCCTCCCCTGCCAGCCTGATTGCCCATAACCGCCCTTCCCTGCTGGCCATCTTGTGGTGGCCATCTTGTGATGATGTGGCGCGAGGGCATGATGCCTCCTAGGCTTTTATTTATTTTTTGTTAATCGTCACCTGAGACTATTTTTTTCATTGATTTCTAGAAAGAGTGAAGGGAAGGGGGTTGAAGAAGGGAGACAGAGAGAGAGTGAAGGGAGGGAGGGAGGGAGGGAGAGAGAGAGAGAGAAACACTGATGTGAGAGAGACACATCAATTGGTTGTCTCCAGCACACACTCCCGCACAAGTTTGATACCCAGGACTGGGTATTGAACTTGCAACCCAGGCATGTGCCCTTGACAGGGAATTGAATTCAGTGTGCAGGTGGATACTCTAACCACTGACACTGGCCAGGGCAGACATATTTTTAAAACTCAATGATAATTCTTTAGAAAATAGAGTTGACCCTTGAACAACATGAGTCTGAATCACACAGATCCACTTACAAGCAATTTTTTTTCAATAAATATATACAGTACTGTAAATGTAATTTTCTCTTCCTTATGATTTTAATAGCATTTTCATTTCTCTAGCTTACTATATTCTAAGAATACAGTATATAATACATATAACTTACAGAATATGTGTTAACTGACTGTTATTGGTAAGGCTTCTGGTCAATGTTAGGCTATTAGTAATTAAGTATTTGAATAGTCAAAAGTTATATGTGGATTTTCAACCTTGCAGGGGGTCAGCACCCCTAACTCCTTCATTGTTCAAGAGTCAACTATACAAATTACCTGCTTTGTAAATGCCTATTCTTTGGGATTACCTATACTATGAGTATATGTAAAACAAGACACAAACAAGTAAGCCAAAAAAAGAGAGAGAAAAAACCTTAATTTAGTTTTATAATATGTTTAAAATAAGGAAAATACACACTATGAAAATAGTTGTGGCCGCCCAGCAAAAGGTCCCTCCCTCAGTTAAAAAGTTAATTCTTTAACAGCTGCAAGAGCTGCTTGCCCTCCTGGCATATGTTTGAGCAGAGAATTTATTACATGGAGCACGATCTTATTGGCCATGCAAGGTAAATAGTCTCATTAAGAATGTTTTATGAAGAAACATTACTGTTCTAACAAGGTCAAGGGGTGAACAAGGCATGAGAAAGAGTCAAAAGGCAGTGACCCGGAACTAGACCAAAGCACCCAGCTTAATTTACTGTGCCTTCCCAAGTCCAAGTGTGATCCTCCATGGGCTCAGGCCGAAATGAACTCCTCAGATGCTGGAGCACAAGCTGGGCAGGAAATCTCCCCCAACTGGCAAGTGGGCTAAGCAGGACCTCCCCGTAAGCAGCACTACATCCATAATGTATTTTATGTCAGAGTTTACATATTACGAGGTTATTTACACTAGGTAATGACATTTTTCTTTATAAAGTTTCAGCAGAAGACTCCTTAAATAAGCTCTTAAAGAACGCCTAACATATAATGCCTGACCATCTGTGCGAACATCACTTTTTAGGCCTGTTTCAATTATTCTGTTTTTCCCTCTCAGCATTTGCTGCTACTTTACTGCAATGGTTTCCTCGTCTTGGTCCATTTAATTCTGTCCAGTGACCTTAGAACTTGGACGTGTCTGATAATTCTAACGCAATGAAGGAAACTGCCTAAATTCAATTTCATGGTTTTTTTTTCTGCTTAGTATTTGTGTACATAAGAAATAAAAACTATGGCATGGAATGAAAAAATATACAGACTAGTTTTATCTCCAATACCAATTTTCTTCAAAATATTTCATACCCCTTATCTTGATATTCTTTTGTAAAATAATTACTTAGAGCTTCATCATTATAGTTTTAATTTTTTAAAAACTTATTTAAGAATATATTTGATATAAAATCAAATCAAATTATAAGTCATGATATTTATATGAAAATTAAATTGACTAGGTTTTAGTTGAGATTACCAATGTTGAGATTATAACTGAATGTTAAAAGTTATTCAAATTTTTGCTTAGGAACGAAGAAGAACTGGTGAGCCAGGAAACCACACATAAAGTAATAATCCCAAAACGTATTTCTCACAATTTGTATGATACAGAAGATATTCTGTATTTCTGTGTACTATTACTCTAGTATTCAGAACAGTTTCCAAAAGCAAGACAAAAGAAGCCAAGCAGAATTTAAAAAAATCTTCATGTTAGAAGCTAACATTAACATCAAAAAGGACGTGTATAATAAGCACATGATGCCACTCAAGTTGGGGCGGGGGGGGGGCAAGCGGGGAGGATGGTAATTAAGTAGGCATGGGGAAAAAGAAAGGTCAATGTTTATAGTTTTTATGCATTTTAAATAAATATTACTGCTTTTTATTTTACTTTATTTAAAAACTTTTTATCCACATTTTATTTCACTGACATTATTAGAACGAGTCTAAATTAAGAATTAATAGCCCTAACCGGTTTGGCTCAGTGGATAGAGCGTCAGCCTGCAGACTGAAGGGTCCCAGGTTCGATTCCTGTCAAGCGCATGTACCTTGGTTGCGGGCACATCCCCAGTAGGGGGTTGGCAGCTGATCGATGTTTCTAACTTTCTACCCCTTTCCCTTCCTCTCCGTAAAAAAAAAAATCAATAAAATATATTTTTTTAAAAATTAAGAATTAATAGTAGCCAATGATGCATGTACTTTGAAAGGTTATTTTTCTAGGCTGGGATCTCTTTGGGATACAGGTTGACCTGCTCTGGAAACTCCTCGAGAAAGCTGAGCCAAACCAAATGGCTTTTTTTCTGAATCATGGCTTTTTCTCCTGCATTTGCTTCTCGTGTTTTCATTCTAGCTTTTCTCTGTACACAGGGCTGGTACTGAGACATCTTGAGGCACTCTGGTGATGTCCGGTGTTGGCAGGTCCCAGGTCACTGCCCAGGAGGAGCCTTCCCCGTGGCCTGGCGGTGAGGAGAGCCACGCCCGCGGACTCCCTGCCTGACCCCTCAGCTCTGGTGAGAGGGGACTGCCGCGCCTCATGCGGCCTTCGGCCTCCCTCCAACTGCCAGAGCTTCGGGGACTCCCACAAAGCCTAGTTCGGCGCAGCAGGCTGAATATCATGCTTAGAAGAATATGCTTTCCATTTAAGTTTCAAAAGTATTCTTCAAATTTATATTATTTAGTTACATGAAAAAAAAAGGTCCAAGAGAGAATTGAGTTCTTAATAAATCGGATGCTAACTCATTAAAAAGAGACTTTTAGGAGACGTAACCATGAAGTCCTTTTTACTTTCAGTGTCTGCGTTTTTCTTTCCCGTATGGGATGGAAACAGGTTTAGATGGAAACAAGTCAGCCCTCCGTCAATGCTGGGATGAGCCGCCCCGGGGAGGGCTCCTGGAGACGACTCAGTAGTTCAGGAAGGGTAACTGGGCCATTTCTGAAAGTCTTTCTTTGGGGAGAAACTCCACAATTCACATTGAAGACACCGTTAATAACTTTCAAGTAACATCACATTTACAATAAGAAGATTAAACAATAACAGTTACTTGTTTCTTCTCACAAATTGCTATTAGTATTCTGCTTCTGTCCCAAAGATAGGTTTCCCTTCCTTTAAAACCAGTCTGCTAGCATGCTGTGATTTTAATACTTGCATACATAGCTCTGAAGAATGAGTGTTGCCTTTTTAAAATTTTTTTTTGGTTTCTGAGAGGAAGGGAGAAAGAGAGAGAGATAGAATATCACTGATTCAAGAGAATCATTGGTCAGCTGCCTCTGACACGCCCCCTGGGGATCAAGCCCGCAACCAGGGCACGTGCCTTGACTGGGAATTGAACCATTACCTCCTGATTCATAGGTCCATGCTCAACCACTGAGGCACGCCAGCCATGCCCCATAATCATTCTTAACCTCCATAAATGAATGGGGATGAAATCCCTGTATAGAATTTTTTTTCTTTAATGGTATTTTGTTTGGGCCCATAGTTAGGATTAGAGATTCCCTTTTAGAATCAAATATTCTCCCTTTACAGATATGATAATAGAGAACAAAGATCATAAGACCCTGCACAACATAATGATATACTCTGTATTTGTTTGTTTTCTAGATCATCAGGCTTAGAACTTGTCTAAGCATTTTGTTGCATAGCACACAGTAGGTGTTAAATAGGTGCCTATTGAATGAATGGAAAGAAAAGTGCAAATAGACAAATACTATATGAATGCTTTGCTGACCTTGCATAACTGGTTGGATTACTGTGATGACCATTCTCTAACAAAGCTTTTAAGAGTAAGAGAGAGAGAGAGAGAGCATATTAGGTTTCACTCCAAATGCCAGTGAGCCAGGCTAATCTACCTGCAAAACAAGGCTCAACCCAGCCTCAGTTTGATAGCGGGCATTCTCCAAGCAGCAGCAAGCCAAGTCCAGTCCTAGAAGGCAGGCAGCCCTATCACTTCTGACTCTGAGAGAGTCTAACGAGAGATGGAAAAGGGAAAGGCTAAAAAGCAAGCAGCTTTTTACCCCTTTGACTTCATAGAAGAAGCATACTTTAGAGAGAGAATCCAGGGAAGAGGCACTCTGCTGCCTCCTTAATCTTAGGATCCAGTTAGTGTCACAGAATTGGACACGTCAGCATGGGACACTTTGTGGGTGGAATGACAGGAAACATACTTGCCCTTGACCCTGGCCCATCCTTGGGGAATGGGTGGGGATGCAAAGAAAAGCTGTGATCTTCTCCTGGCCCAAATCAGTGTCATCAACTCAACATTTTGATAGCAACAGTGTGAGCAGCCTTCTAGAACCAGAAGGGACACACACCTCTCTCTCTCTCTCTCTCTCTCTCTCTCTCTCTCTCTCTCTCTCTCTCTCTCCCCCCCTCTCTGCCTCCCTCTCTCTCTCTCTCTCTCTCTCTCTCTCTCTCTCTCTCTCTCTCTCTCTCTCTCTCACACACACACACACACACACACACACACACACACACACACACACACACACAGTTTAATGTCCTCATTTTAATTCACAGGAAATAAAGTTCCCAAAAGATAAACTGGCTTGCCCAGGATTCTCACTGGTCGAGATGGTATATGCACTCAGCCTCATCATTTCGAGTTTAATGGCCTGTTAGTAGTGCCAGGATCAGAATTTTTATAGACGATG
The DNA here is from genome assembly GCF_951640355.1 of Cnephaeus nilssonii. Classification (NCBI taxonomy): domain Eukaryota; kingdom Metazoa; phylum Chordata; class Mammalia; order Chiroptera; family Vespertilionidae; genus Cnephaeus; species Cnephaeus nilssonii. The sequence goes on along the minus strand of NC_137076.1, from coordinate 55,355,883 downwards.
GGCTTAGGCAAACCTGTGAAAACACATTTGGTCAATGAAACATTTGTTTCTATTTATTTACAGCAGGCTGGAAGGCATTAGATGGAAATTATGAGGGAGAAGCTAAAGACCTCTCTCTAGGCTATCTGACAACCACTTTAGTATCTGTTTAATTTGGTGTAAACACAATGCCATCCAAATGGAATTCCAGCTTTCTCAAAATAGTTTCTTTAGGAATACCATGAGAAGTGATCAAAGTTGGATAACAAAGTTATCATGACTCTTGGTGGCAAGCTGGTTAGCCGACTGCTGGTGTCTGTATGACTGTTAGTTGTCTTACCTGTGTAGAAGGTCATCTACATTTTTGTAATTACAGCAGAAATGATACACCTTAATAAATGACCCAATAACTGCCATGTATTATTCTAATTTTAAATTTCAAGAACACGAGCTGCAGACCTGACTACCAAAGCCCCGTGATTTCAAGTCGTTACAGTATAACACATGGAATGTCAGATGTGAGCTGAAGCCCCTGAAGGCAGGTGCCTGCATCAACATTCAGTAACAGGCGGCATGTGTAGGAAAGGCTCCTGTGTACCTAGCACTGCCCTCATCAGTTTGCCTTCATGATACAAGTACACGGCATTCACTACTATCTCCAAGGAGTTTTATGGTTCAGATGTTCAAAAATCAAATTTTTAATCTGTTATTTTCAGGGACCCACTATCAACCAGCTTCTTATGGGGAAGACATATAGTTTATTATAAAAAAGTAGGGAAAAGAGACTAGAAAATTTGGGGAAGAAACACTTATCAGATATACCATGAAGTTAACTGGAATACTTACAAGATCCAAATATGGTTATATATAACTTCAAAGCTTTATCCCTAAATACATGTTACTTTATTATTTCTCCAAGTATGAATAATTACTAAAAGCTATGCATATTTTAAAGGCTTAATAAAAGTAATGCTTAATAGAGAAGTTCAACTAATAAAAGACTTAAAAAGTGAAGACAAGTACAGTGCCAGAGATTATGAAACAAAGACTCTCCTGCCAATTCTCTGTGCTCCATGCCTGGTCTTCCTTAGAATTATCTGGGGGCCACCCCAAATCTAGATGTCAGAATATCTACAAATGGAGCCTGCAGGTCGTCATTTTCAACCAAGTCCCATGTGATGTCCCTCTCTGCATTCTGAAATAGAGAACCAACCTGAAGATTCTGAATGAGATTACAATAAGGGGGAGAGACAGAGAGACCCTGGAAAAAGGTTATGTTAAAAAAGGATAAGGAGGTAGGAAGGGAAGGAAGGAAGGAGTTATAGACAGGGATAAAAATATCTTCTACACCAGGGTTTCTCAAACGCATCATTATTGACATTTGGGGCCAGATAACATTTGCTGGGTCGGTCCTCCACAATGTAGACTATTTAGCAGTGTCCCTGGTTCTCTATTCCCTAGATGCTAGTAGCATTTCCCACTCCAAGTTGTGACAACCAGAAATATTTCCAGACTTTGCCAAATGACCCCCTGGAGGTATAATGGCCCCTGACTGAGGACCACTGGTATCTGCTAAGGAAGTTGATAAAAAGAAGAAGCCTAAGCTAGACAGATAATTAGATCCCTAGACTTACATTAAAAAGAATAAAATGAGAACTGAAATAAGAAGCATAATCATTATGCTCCTAAAGTGAGTTTCCTTGATAGCAGAAGTCATAAACTGGAAAGTGAGCTAAGGATAATTTAAAAACTTCATTTTCATCTTTCAGAATTTGGCATATTTCATGCAAAAATTTGTATTTCTCATAGCTCAAAAAGAAATCTTAAAATCTGGCAATATTCGCCTGTTTTCCCCAATGACAACATATGGCTGGAGCTGAGAGGAGCCCCTCCCTATAGATGCAGCCCTGAACTTTCCCCCTATGCTTAACAGACAGGTGAATTCTATCTAAAATTCCTTATATACGTCATCAGTGTTGTAAAGGATGAGAACCTATCCATATATTTGAAATTTACCTTTAGTTTCCTAGAAATCCAAATCTCATGATCAGTGCCACACTTTTTAACTACAAACATAATTTACAGGCAACACAGGCATACACATAGAGCACACTAGAGAAGGTCCCGAAGTGTGGTGTAATTGTAACTTCAGGTTTACAATTCACTAGTCACAGCCAAGGACTGATGCTACCACACCCAAAGGGTGTATGTACTGACCGACAAGTGCATATCCTGTATGTTATTACACTCATAAAAAAAATGAGTCATGACTGCCTGATTTCAACATTCCCATTTTAAAATTCAAGCTGGGCTTCATATAATAGGCTTCCTTACTAAGCACCCATTAAAAGGAATATGTGTTCCTGTGATGAAACAGGGCCTTCCCAAAGCTTAATCTTTCTTCGCCTGTGTTGCTGGCACTGTTCCCCAGGGTCGACTTCCTGCTGACACCACCTGGAGGGAAAGAGGTCCACACCCCTAGGTTTACAGCCCATTTCTTGTCTTTGGAAGTTGCTCCCTTTTCCCTGTCTCAGGAATGGTAGCCCTGCACCTAGCAAATTTCAGTGTTCAATTAAACATGATGACAATCTGAAGAAATTTCCAGGTGTAAACTGCACAAAGTTAATTCAATCATGAATGTAGTCTGACCTGCGAGGAATGCCTGAGTGTGGAGGTGATGAGGGTTCAGTGATGTAGGCACCTATTCTTTTTTCACACGGTGAAGGTCCTAAAGAGCCTCCTGATGAACATTCTCCTTTTTCAGCTGGTGGGATTCTCTATTTCGCAGAAATAGGGCTGGATTACCGTCTTTGTGTGGATGGTCATGAACTCAGCAATGTTTATTTCCACTTTACTCAATGGGCCACCCAAACATGGGCTGAGCTTTTCTGTCAATCTTGATGAAGTTCTTGGAGAGACAGGTTCTTCTCTCACCTGATCTGCATATGTCCTTTGGCTGTGACTTTGGGTTACAACTCTTCTGGAGACCATGGATTCCACTGATTTTGTTAATAATCCTGTTAAAAGTGTGGCACTCCACTAAGCTCTTCAACCAAATATTATTTTAATCCTTACTCCTTTCATTTCTCTTCTTTCCATTACCTCCTATTTATTTTGGAGGCTCATTCCTCCAGCCCTTTAGAAGGTCAACTCATCCTAACTTCCCTTGACCTTGAACTTGATGCTTCACCACAAACCATCAGACCAGGGCTAGAATTCCCACCTTAACAGCAGCAAGAGCTATCCCAAAATGCCATTCTCCCATTCTGGTGACAAAAAATGCAGTTACATAAGCATAATCCAGAAGTCCAAATGTTACTTTAAATTACTCATCAATTAATGAAGAGATATACAAAACGTTGTCTGCAATATATTATCATTTAAGAAGTTACCAAATTTTACTATATTAAGTCAATATTAAGATCAAGACTCTCTTATATGTTTTGGAAACTGCACCTTCCTGAAGATGGAAAAATAGTATTTATACATGAACGTTAAAAAATATCACCCTTGGACTCTCTTATGGAACTACTTTTGAAATGAAGTCCATTATGCTTTTAGTAACTATATAACTAAACTTAAAAATTTTAGGTAAATTCAGCTTAGTAATACATGAGCATGGTTTAACTTCATGTTCATTCTTTCATTCAATAAACATTAAGCATCTACTTTCTAAGTGCTCTAAATATAAATACAAAAGAATATCTCTGTTCCTGAGAAATTCAAAGACTACTTGGTAAGGAATACCTATAAACGAATAATTATAATAAAACATGGTAAGTGATACAATAGAGGCTTTGGAAGCACAGAAGAGGTACTAATTAACTTCCTCTAAGGAAGTTATAAAAAGCTTTATAGGAGAAGTCTTAATAAATTATATGCATGCGGAACACCTTAGGGACGGAAAGCTCTTCCCACTGTGTAAGTCTCATCTGTGAGGAGTGCCTGACTGTGGAGGTGATGAGGGTTTTGAGGCAGGTCTGGAAGAGCTGATAGAAACTCAGCCCAGGGGAGGGATATGTGGTCCAGGTAAGAACTGTGAGGACAAAGGCACAGCTGGAAGCTTGTGAACAAGACACCACAGTGGCTTTAGGAACAGGAGGGGTGGGGCAGGGATCAGGAGAGAGGGGGGTGAGGTGACTGAGCATACCACGGTCCCAAATCAGAAAGGCATCCCAAATGCCAGCTTGGCAATATGTTTTCTTGAACATAGGTCATAGTGTGATGGGCAAAATAATGGTCCCCCAAAGACATTCCTAATCTCCAGAACCTGTGAATGTCTTGCCTTACAAGGCAAAAGGGACTCTGCAGATTTAATTAAGAATTTTTCACGTAAGGCAATCATTCTGAATGTATAATCACAAAGGTCCTTGTAAGTGAAAGATGGTGCAGGATAGGCAGACGTGGAGAAGAGACAAGAGAAGCAGTGATAGGAGCGATGCATTTAATCTGGCTATGAAGATGGACGGAGAGGAGCCAAGCAATGTGGGCAGGCTCCAGAAGACAGAAAGGCAAGGAAATGCATCCTCTCCTTGAGACTCTACCAAAACAAAAAAACAAAAACAACAAACAAACAATCGAAAAAACACAGCCTACTGACACAATGGTTAGAGCTCATTTTGACTTCTGACCTCCAGAACTCTAAGATAATAAATTTGTGTTGTTTTAAGCTTGTGGTACTGTGTTATAGCAGCAATAGGAGGCTCATACCCATAGGAACATGGTTGGCTCCCTCTCAGCCTTCCTATGTCTGGTGCAGATGAGAGGCCTTTGCTGTGCCTGACGAAGTGGGCCCTGCCACTCAACCAGCAAGCTGACTTGACAGAAGCTGCCCACATCACTGGGCCAGAGAAAGCTGTGGGCGGGAGAAGCTGCTGACTGTGCAGAGGGCACAGCGGAGCCGGTGGCCTAACTAGTCAGTCTCACAGGATGATCCCATAAGGAGCTCAGACCCTTTTAAGGGGAAGGGAGCAGGTAGAGCTGGAAAGGGAGAGGTGTGGGAGTTGAAATCAAACCAGCATTGTATTCACTGCTTTATGTTCGGTCATAGGGTCCCACTTATTTTCAAATAACCTAAGGGGAGGCTTCTGATTTTATTAAAAAAATAAATCAAATATTTTTAGAAAAATCAATATAGTAGATATAAAAGCCTGTTTGGGAACAGGGCAGCCAGTGAGCCTTAGAGTAAATAAATAAAGTTAAAGCAAGCTCTTTTCAGTTTTATTTTGAATCTGTTTTTAACTCCAGAGTATTTTAATCAAATGTCTTACATAACATTGTAAGCCTGATAAGGACTTTGCTTTAACCATAAAACAACTAGAAAGCCAACGACAGTGTCACCATTAACATTCACTGAAAAAGTGACCCACGCCATCTCTACTGGGTCCATTTCTCATCCTGCTCTGAAGAACAAACAGTGTGGAGGAGAAGAGACCCATCCTGACGACTTGGGAGACACAGACTTTTCTCTTTTCCTTCTAACCCACTGACTGCAGGCATGAGAGAGGACACCCAAGGCGAGGGTGAGGCCCGGGGCCCGGGGCCCTGTGTGTGTGTGTATGTGTGTGTGGGGGGAGGAGGTGGCAAGGTGTAGCCCTGGCACCCTTTGCTCTGCTCTCCCCTCTCCCCAGTGGATACAAATGTCCACACGCGTCCAGGGTATGAGGTAGGGAGAGCAAGCAGAAGTGGGTACACTTAGGGTGGCATTTCTAAAATTGCTTCCTCTTTTATAACAGATCACAAACCTCTCCAGGGCCCCCTTCTTTTCCTGCTCAGTCTTCTTTCAAGATTGTTCCCCAACCTTGGCTCCCACCCAGAAATGGAGGGTCATGGTCTGGTACTTGTCCTCTCTGAGGATAAGGAACCACCTTCCTCTCTCAGCTTTGAACACTCTGCTCCAAACATCTGGGGCATTTACATGTACAGCTTATCAAAGATACCTAACGGTATTGCATCATCACTAGTATTGTCAGTAGGCTAAAAGCTAACCTGGCCCTTTGTAAAGCTATGTTAGACTTGGTAAAAAAACACACAAATATATTAACTTAAAATATCATTTTCAGGAGACTTCTCCTGAGGAAGAAACATCAGATGCTGATTATCGATCTCCTTGAGGGAAATAGAAATAACATTAAATAGGAAAAAATTAAAACTAAAGGGTTTTTAAAAAATAAATGAAAATGCTTTCTTATCCTAAGAAAACTGCTGCTGATGCTATAGCAACCACTGGGTCAGGGGTTCTCAGCTCTAGTGAACTCAAGACAACAGGCCGAACTTGGTGAAAGTCAAGGTGCCCACCTTCCATTCCCATTTCCTGCAGGAGAGTCTCAGGGAGGAAGGCATGCTGAGTGTGCTGAAAACAAAGCCCTGACAGATGAATCTGATCCCCAGTGAGAACTCAGAACAGTCCTACAGGGTCCCTCAACTGCACAGTCCTCCCAGGCTTCCCGTCACTCTCAGGTGTAGTCTTTTGAACATGGCTTAAACTTTCTAATCTGACTCCATTTGTCTAAACCAGTGGTCGGCAAACTGCGGCTCGCGAGCCACATGCGGCTCTTTGGCCCCTTGAGTGTGGCTCTTCCACAAAATACCACGTGCAGACACGCACGTACAGTGCGATTGAAACTTCGTGGCCCATGCACAGAAGTCGGTTTTCGACTCTCAAAAGAAATTTCAATCATTGCACTGTTGATATTTGACTCTGTTGACTAATGAGTTTGCCGACCACTGGTCTAAACATATGAGTACATACTAGTACAGAATGGAAGAGCGTTTTTGCTCTATGGGATTTAAGTTTTTGCTTTAAAATACATTTAAAAAGTGATCCAATTAACATATCAAATGTTTCTAAGTAATTAACATGGAATTCCTTTCATTTATATAGCAGATAAAGAGGAAACAGAATTTTCACTGATGAATCAGTATAATTTTAGACTTAAGAATGGCTTGGTTTGAAGATTGCTAGATTAAGAAAACTATGCTAAAAGAAATCTTCAGTTACTAATATTAAAAACAATTATTCATAAGAGTTTCTACTGGTTTCTCTGGTGGTTGAAGATGAGTTCTGAAGTTTCTAGGGAAACAGTAACGTGCTGGGTGGGTTAAAAATGGAAGGAGGTGCTAGAAAGCCGGCTGCTACAAAGTCACCCCCGAGTCCCAAGTCCTCCTTCACAGGGCTTTCCTAGTATCTGTTACAAAAGCGGCACGAGGGATGGACAGGGCATGCATTCCAAGGAGGTCAACCGGAGCTGCCTCAGTCTGCCTCAGACTACAGTGACTTTAAAAACTCTAAGGTGGTCAGAAGTCTTTACAGGAAAGTTGCATTCAATTTTGGGGTGAGAATGTGAAGAGCTGGTTTTCAGAGTCCAGGTTCGGGGAGAGAATTCTGTCTATGGACAGATGCTGCAGCTGGAACGGAGGTGAGCAATTAGGAAGGAGCCATGGCCTCTGCAGGAATTCACGGCACAGAGCTGCTCCTTCCCAGACAACGTCCTACCTAAGTACAGGCAGATGCCACAGGCCGTCTGATGGGATCAGTACAAAGGGAGCAACCAGGATGAACCAACCAAATATCAGGGGACAGGGGCACAAAGGCATCCTGAGGTGCCACCGCCCTGTTTCAACAGACACAAGTCAAGAAGTTTCTAAAGCAAAGAGGAAGGACTCCGGGGATTTGGGCCATTGTTAACACTAAGGGTGAGCTTAAGCACCCATTGCTAAATGTCCAGTGCCTACGTGGCTCTTAACACATTTCTTCATTCATAAAGATTAGATCTTTGAAAGCAAGGCCAGTGCCTGCTTCATCCTCACTACACTGGCAACATCACAAGGAACACCTGGAATTGCAGAGGCATGCCGTGACAGTTGTGGAATTGATGAGTGAACTTTTTAAACACTGTGAGACCCTCTTATACAAATAAAATTAATCTCAGTATAAAAATTATATAGTAACAGAATGCTTATTTTCATCACTATTTAAACACATTTCACATTATTATGCTTTCAAAATAAATACGGCATAAAACACTGACTGAAGGAGGGATATAGAACAATTACATTTTGGAGTTTTTTATTTTTATGATGTAACTCAGCAACTGCCATTATATTGTTGTTGACAGATTAAAATAATGAAGCATCACATTCTGAAGAAGCTACTTATATTAGCTCTGCCAGTTTAGCTTTTAAGAGTCTCTTTGTCAAAATGTAAATTATTTTTGTATCAGTAAATAAAGGGCTCAGCAAATATCTTGACTCTTCTTCCATCTTTATTCTCCCAATTTATTACAGAGAACTTTTACATTCCTTTTTTAATCAATGTGATGAGATGTCTTTTATAATTTGATAAATCAATAAAAAATTTTTAAATAATTTTCTTTATTGATGTTAGAGAGAGGAAGGAAGGGAGGAGAGGGGGGGAGAGAGAAAGAGAGAAAGAGAGAAAGAAAGAGAGAGAGAGAGAAAGAGAGAGAGAGAGAGAGAGAGAGAGAGAGAGAGAGAGAGAGAATCATTGATTTGTTGTTCTACTTATTTATGCATTCATTGGTTGATTTTTGTATGTGCCCTGACTGGGATCAAACCCAGAACCTTGGCCTAATGGAATGACACTAACCAACTGAGCTACCTGGCCAGGGCTGATAAAAATATGTTTAAAATCTAGTAAAACTGGGTTAGTCTTTAAAAGGTATGCTATCTATCCCCCCAAAATCATCACTTTAAAAGATCCTAGTTGTGTTAAGTATCATACATATTTACTATCAGAGACTGAAGGACTGTTAGAAAGTTAGCTGAATGGTTTTCTGTACTTGCTAGAGGTGAGAACAGAGGATTTATTGTAACATAAATAGCTGCCTCTCCCCATCTTCACAATCACAGTATTTTACTGAGAAAATGGAGAGAAGAGGATATTTATTCAGAAAACCAACACACAGCAGATCATTAGTCTCTAGATTTTTGAATGGAGAAAGCCTGAGCTGTACACTCCTCAGTGCACAGGTCTGTTAACTGAAAGTAAATGAATTCAGGGATTATAACTTTGGGACATCAGAGTCTGAAGTAGCCAGGTCAACTGAATCCTATAGGACAGGCAGGGAGATTTCCCCTAGAATGTTCTAAGATGACTGAGGGTGGTAAACCTAGGCAGCTTGGTTATAAGTGGTTCCTTCTCCTTCCCTAATATCTCCATATTCCTCATCCCTCATCTCCGATCTTATCTTAGGGAAAGTGAACAACTCAAGTATAGAGAGATGCTCTATAAGAGAATGTCCACCTACACATTAATTGGTGGTTATAAAAAAACAAACTTAAGGTTTGCTTTTTGAGTTTGGTTTGGTTTGTGTGTTTTCAAAGTACTAGCCATTATCAAAAAGCCTTGAACTCTAAGATAAAGCCTTAGTCGTTCTGATCCAGGAAGTATGAAAGCCTATTATTTTGCTCTGTCAATCTGCTTACTAAAAACTGACACATTTTTCTTCTAAATATAGGGATAACTTATAACATGTGAATAAAAATCAGGGCTTGAAACAACTGCTGTGATTTAAGAATGCTCCACAGTGAACACATGACTACTGTTATGAGTTCATCCTGGAGGTGCCTCTCTTCTCTCTCTGACTGCTACCTATACTTAGAGCTCCTTTCTGAGAAATGGGGTCACCGTGTGTCTTGGCACAGGTCATGGTTGGTACCACCAGGACCTACAACCTGGGCACAGGGGCCCGGAGGGCAAGGGCAGCAGAGGCAAAGGCAGGTGTTTGTCGGTATCCGCTGGAGGGCTCAACCCGATAAGAAGCTCTATTCTGCAGTGGCCCACCCACTGGCCTGACCCTCTCTCCGGAAGTCTGAATGGAGGACACTCACTGACATTGAGGCTGACAGACAGAGAGAAGACAGTAAGTAGAAACAGGGAGTGAAAACCTGGTGTACGCAAAAGAAACCAGGTAAGGAGGAGAGAGCTCGGTGCAAAGAAGTAGGTAAAAAGAGAAAAAATATATCTGAAAAGTCCTAGAAATTGAAAACCTGTTGTGTTCTAAATTATATCTCAGTATGTCACAAAACCTGCGAAATTCACACTATCCTTATACCCAAAAAACTCCATCATCTGAAGTGACCTGAAAGAATGTAACGATGATGTGAAATGCCATGAACAAAACAAAAACAAAACCAAACAGCCCCATTATTTCACCCGAGAATTAGAAAATAATTGTGTGTTGCAGAGAACATCAGGGCCGGTGTGGAGGTAAAAGGCTGCTGATGGACCAGCGACAAGAAAACTGAGAAAGTACAGCTCTGACTCTAGGTGTCCTGAGACCATCAAGGCCAAATAACAGGATATCCCGGACCCATAAGGTTGGGAAGTAAGACTGGGATGACAACCTGTCAGGACAGATGACAAACGAAAAAGTTAAAGGAAAAATGGAACACCAAAGGACATCTGAGGCCCAAGAAGGACGTTGCAGCATCCCTGCGTTATGTAGTTTAAAAGCCCCGAAAATGGCAGCCTGCTTGAGTCAGCTCGCTGAGGAGTGTGCCCACAGATGCACGCTTTCTAGGGAGGGTGGCCCTCGGCACAGAAGGCCTGAATTGCTTCTGTTCTGAGATGTCACGGTCTTAAGATAAGAAACCAAATCAATTAGAGTTTCAAAGAAAACAAATAAAAACCAAATGTATATATTGACTGCAAATTATAATCTTAACAGTTAAAATTTGAAAGAAAGAAAATGACTTGGAATTGAAGAAATATAGAACATCTTTAAATTCTATCTGCTTTGGCACCCATTCTGAACTTTCCTCCATAAAATTTGTAGGGTAAAAATACCAGTTGCTTAATCCAATCACATCACTATGACAATTAATATGGCATAACTTATATATGGAGATTCTAAAAAAAACATAATTTCATCAGTTTATACAAATATGCTATTTCCCCCTCCTCTTTACTGCTCAAAAGTCCCACTGAAATTCTTACTGTCTAGAAGCAAGAGGAATGAAAGGAAGAAAAAATATCTGGGGAATGGTATTTCTTCATAAAAGTCATTACACTTGGGCTTTCTAAACTTCTACAGACTACTGTATATCCTGCCTCAGGAGATCCTTAGAGATACAAAAATTGTTTTTATTTGATTTCTGATATTAAACCTACGTTCTCACCGGAGTTGATCTTGTAATTTCTCTCACCAGACCTACACTGCCTGAGCTTTGCAGGTGACCAAGCCAACCAGTTGCAGCAAGATGCTGGCAGATAAAGCCAATTTCAAGTAAAAAGATCTTTCTCTCTGGGCTTGGTGTGTCAGTCATGATTCTGTCACTCTTTGGTCTCTGGGTCATCTGTTTTTCACTTACTTCTTCATTTCAGTTTTTAAAGTACTTCACAGCAGGGGACTTACTGATGTCTTGGTCATTTTATTCCCTCTTCTCCCCCCGACTCCTTCCTGTTCAGGAAAAACTACTCCTTTGGCTATTGGGATGTCTAATTCTTTACTTTTTCTAATTTCTTTAAGTTTCAGCAGCACTATTAGTTATCTTCTGTTTCCCTTCCCTTTTGTCCAAAATTACAAACTCTCTTTTCTTTAAATTTTGTTATAAAACATGTTCATATTATTCACAAACTAGAAAAAAGAGAAGAAAAGCCTTGTCCATAATCCTCACAAACACAATCATTTTGTGTATTTTAACATTTCTTTCTCGTCTTTTGACTCACAGGAATCTCTTCACATATAGTTGTAATCACAGAATAACCAAAATAATTTTGCATACTAATTTTTCATTACTAGTTTTCCAGAAAGTATTCTATGTTGTTATGAATTTTCATTGCTGTGATTTTATTGGCTGATTAATATTGCATTATGTTGATGACCTTTAATCTAAATATTTTCCTCTTTGGTTCCGTTCTTGTTAGTAATGCCCAAGAGTATCTTTCTTTGAGTGACTCCCAGCATTTTAATTTTGTGTCCCTTCAATTTTTAACCTAGTTGCCTTTTTCTCTGCCTCCCAAAAAGCAACCATGATGTCCGCTGTTGCTACTCCTTCCTGCATCCGAGATCTTTTTCTCTTTCCATATGACATGTTCCATTCCAAGAGGAAACGGTGGACCTGATCTGGCTACCCAATAAATCGAGTGGGGAACGTTTGGCCCGCAGGCTGTGTAAGGCCCGAGAAATCATTTGCCCTGGCCCTGCCAAGGCATTAGGGGTGAGTTAATTAAACGCTCGACCAACTACAGCAGGCTAATTTTTTAAGTTGAAAATTTTGTATGGCCCGGGAGTGATATTATAAATATCCAGATGGCCCTGGGCAGGAAAAAGGTTCCCCACCCCTGCTGAAAGGCTCCAGGTAAACTGAGTAAAAGTGGTTGCTGGGATTAAGGAAAACTGCAGGTATGTGATGGAAGTACACTGGAACCAGAATTAGGATTATCTTGTGGTTTTGAAGTCTACATTTTTTAAAGCTACAGGAAGCAAGATTTTAATATTTTAGAATCTTCATTAAAGGAATGTAAAATTGGACTTCTTAGAATATCTAGTGAAAAATGAGACATGGGGAGGTGCTTTGAAAAAAATGGAAAGGTGACTGAATTAAAGTCCTTTATAAAATTTTTAAAAAATTAAATATAGTTAGTATACAATATTACATTAGTTTCAGGCGTACGATATTGTGATTCCACATTTATATACTTAACAGTCTAATCACTGCAGTAAGTCTAGCAATCACCCTGTCACCATGACTACAATGCATTTTTCAGGTCTCTAGTGATAGGATCTTGAATTCCAAGTTTCTTATCTGTAAAATGGGAGGCTTGGAGTAGAAAAAACACCTTTAAGACCCCCTCTAAATTCTATGGGCAAAGTGCAGAAACACACCAAAGGCCTCATTTTTGATCCGAGGGCCACTTAGCTTTCAGGCTGTGCTTGATATTTTTTAGGAGAATCTTTGAAAGACATGACTAGATCATGCTCCTCAGGCCACTGGCATGTAACAGTAAAGTGGCTCCTTCCTTTGGAGAAGGGGGTAAATGCTCCTGCCTATAGAACCAGGACTTTTTTTAGATCTCCTAACAGGGGCTGTGGTAAGAATGGCAGGCCCAGCTTGGGGCCAGAAAGGCTGTTATTTTCCTTTCCATTTCTCTGTTGACATGCTCACATCTCCTGCTGTATTTTCCTTTGTATGCGGCCTAAAGCGCAGCAGGATTTTTAAAGAAAAAGAAGAGTACGTGTGGTGGGAGGGAGGGAGTGGATCTAGACAAAAGGGAAGAGGCCCATTTATGGCTTTATTTTTCTGAGGAATACAAACCTATCGCTCTTTCCCCTGCCTCCACTTCCTAAAGGAGAGCCTGCCCTGGAAGCATGGGCAGGGTTCCATTCTAACCAGCTGACAGGATAGGGCAAATAGCATTGTAAAGTGTTGGGCACCCGTGAAGTCTTTAGAAGGGTGTGGCTAATCCTGCTCTGGGAGTCGTGATCACGCACTAACAGAAAAGGCCTCCCCAGTGTTACAGCGGGTGGTCATCCGCCTTCCCCCCGGCGGTGGCAGGGAAGAGGGCTGGATGAGAAGGGACTGGCCAGCTCTGCTTTGCGGGGAAAGCAGGGGTGATAGTGTAACATGTCTGAGGCGGTTTTAATTTAATTCACATTTTTTAACTTTAAAAATCACTTTGCATTAAAAGGTTAAACTTTGCATTACCTTTTAAAAAAAAAGTCTAATAAAATGGCTAGCATTTCTTTTGGCCTCACTGGAAACTAAAAGAGAGGCTTCAGAATAAGTGATAAAGGAAAAAGAAAATTACAATGTATGTTATTGCAACTGGATAATTAGTAAAAGTTAATTATTTAATCCATGAACCAGAAGTGGTTAAATTATAACTTGACCGTAAAGAAAATACTACTTTCATAACTATTAATTTCCACTCTGTCCGTTTTGACTCACTAATTTAAATGACCTCAAGATTCAAAGCGAGCTTTCTCTCTATTAAAATGGTTTACTAAAACCCACCAAACATACCCCACATGTACGGAAACCAACAACAGGTCATGTGAATACTGTATCACATCCCATCAGACCTCTCTTACAATCAGTGTGGACACCAGTACCGAATCCGAGGGCCAGGACTGCAGTTCGTAGACAACCTGGGCTATTTGTAAAAGGCTGATCTGCAAACAGTGGGCCTATGGTGTGCAGCAGCAGGGATGTGGGGTGTGCGCTTTGGCGTGGGAGCAGAGATTTTGGTTCTGGCTCTGACACTCCTTGGTTTGTGGCCTTGGGCCCACTCTTGAACCTCTTGGTGCCTCCATGAACCCCCCTCTAACATGGACAGATGAATGGGATGTATGGCACAGTGTTGCTGTGAAGCTTAAGAGGAATGACACACATAAAGGGCTTAGCAGTGCGCTCAGAACATGGAAGCCCTCAAAAATACCAGCTACTCATTCGTTTATTCAACAGTTAGCTACTGAACACCCACTTTATGCCAGGCACTCTCCCAGTCACTGGAGATAAAGCAATGAACAAAACAGACAAAAAGTCCTCTCCTGGTGGAATGTATATTCTAGAGAAAAATAATATCCAAGAATAAAATGCTTATACTTATCCTATCTAATAAAAGGGTAATATGCAAATAGTCCCCTCAATGAGGAGTTCCACCAGGAGTTCAACTGCTTGCTATGATGTGCGCTGACCACCAGGGGGCGATCCAGAACATGGCAGGCTTCAGCGAAATGGCAGCAGTGAAGGTGCTGCTGGCCCCAATGGGCCCTGATGAGAGCGGGACCTCGGTGGGATGGTGGAGCAGGTGAGCGGCCAAGGCGAGTGTGAGCCGTGGCCTGATTGTCCCGCCCATCGCCCTGCAGATAGCGACCAGTGGTCGGCAGGTCCTGATCACCCGATCAGGGCCAGGCCCTGGGCTGGGACGGGGAACTGGGGGTGGGTGGCGGCAACCAGCCTCCCAGGGCACCTGGGCAGGGAACTACGACCTCTCACCCGCTATCTAGGGGTGGGGGTGATGGGAACGGAGGTGTGGTGAGAATGCAGGTGTCTGCAGAACTCATTCTCACTCCCCCTGCTCCCCTCCCCCGGGATGCCAGGGCTCACGTGGCTTCTTCTGGGTGAGCCAGGCTGTGGCCACCGGGACCACAGGGGCCGGTCGGGCTCCTCGCGGGTTTTCCGCAGGAGCTGGTCAGCGAGGCTGGCTGAGAGAGAGCCCACTGTCCGCCCGGCTTCTTTGCAGTGCCGCTGGGCGGCCCAGAGGCCCACACTGCACCCTGGCCCATGGTATCCGGCCGTGCTCACCGCATCTCCACGTGGGGATTCGGGTGCCATGACTCAGGTGGAGGGGGGCATGCTAGGGCCTGGGGACCCAGGTGCTTCCCAGGGCCCAGAGGTCAGGTAGGACCTGCCCTTCTACGCCATATGCTTGTGCTTCGATCGTCGGCCAGGCCTAGGGACCGCACCCGTGCATGAATTTCATGCACTGAGCCTCTTGTTTACAAGGATTGTTAAACCTGTGGGTCTCAATGCCACCAAGGGGACAGTCAGCCAAGTTTGGAGACATTTTTTATTGTTACCACTGGCATCAAGTATGTAGAGACCAGGGGTGCTGACCAACACCTGTACTGCACAGGACAGTTCCCCACAACAAACACTACCTGGCCCAAAACGTCAGCAGCGTAGAGGCTGAGAAACCCTGTTCTCAAGGTTATGTATTGACTTAGTTCATCCTTAAGACAACCATATGAGACAGGAATTATAAGTATTTTTTTAGAGTAACCAATAGTAACTTCATTTTATAGAGTATAATTAATGGTAGTATATACCTTTCATGTCAATAGGTTATATAATATTTGTAGAGTTATATAAAATTATATGCAGATATTTTAAAAAACCTTCCTAGTGTATATGTGTGTGTTTAAATACAGATGTTGGACTTGACAAACTTGATTTAGAGTTCCTTTTGCAACCAGTGGATGTACAATTGTGCCATTCAGATAGTCAAGTATTAGTCTCTCCTGATCCCCACTCACCTGCTCCAGAAGGCGATCTTTTGTGCCATACCTGCGATGATTTGGGTATTACCAGAAGGGAGCTGTGTGGTATACCAGAAACACCAGACCAGGAGCCCACAGATCCACCATCCAGCTACATCACCTTACTGGCTGGGCATGTTTGGGCAAGTCACTTAACTTCCCTAAACACATGAGGTTTACTATCACCAAAACATGGGGCAATACTGTCTTCCACATACTGTGTGAAAGTGCTATAGAAATTGCAATGAGCATTACCATCACCCCTCACACCACTGATATGATCGATGCAAGTGGTAGATGAGGAAACACAGAAACTTGGTAACTTGCCTGAGGTTACATGGTTAGAAAGTGGTCGAACAAGGGTTCCCAAGCAGGCATTCTGCCTCTTAGCTGGCCTGGGCCTCTCTGGACCAGCCACTATTTGCAGTAATATTTGACTTGCAATTACTGGTGATTTCTTCGATTCTTTTCTTTTATAGCTTCTGCATTTATTAAATACTTATAAAGGTCTTCTCTACTTGGAGAATATATATTTTTAAAATCCATGTTTTCTTTTAGTAATTCTACAGTTATATTTCAAAGTTTAAATCTTTGAAATACCCAGAATTTATTTTGGTGGATAGTAAGAGTTTAGATTCAACTTTGTTTTCCAGATGGCTTCCCAGTTGTCACGATAACTTCTGTTGAATAATCTACCCTTTCCCCACTGATCTGAAATGCTACTTTATTATACACAAAATTCTCATTTAATTTGGATCTATTTCTTGACTTTCTGTTGATTTGACCATCAGTAAACAAATACACAGCCTATTTTAATTACTGTAGCAGTATTAAATGTTTAACAATTTGAGAGAGCTAGTTGCCCTCATTATTTTTCTTTTCCAGAATTTTTCTGGCTGTCCTTTAGAAACTTAGAATCATCAATTAATATTTCTGCTAAGATTGTGTTATATTTATAAATTAATTTAGGGAAAACTGATACCATTAGGAGGTTGAGTCCTCTGCTGAGTAACATCCATGAATGTGTGTACTTTTGTGTTTGGTTCAAGTCTTTTACCTCCTCCCCACCTTTGTTTGGTGAGCTCCTATAACATTTTAAAGTTTTGCTCACATAAGTCTTCCTTTATTATATTTCCTCCAGGAGTTAGGAATGTATTCCTATCTGGTTAATGTTATCACATGTATGTATTATTTAAAGCAGATGTGGTAACAAAAACTGTTAGCTACAATGCTATATAAAGTGTCATTCATTTTTGTTTTGGTTATGCGCCCTGTTCTTGAAACCTTGGCAAACTCAGGTTTGAAAACATCACCAGAATCAAGGCCACATGACATACTTCTTTTTAACTCCTGTTAAGACATGCTTTTCTCCAAAAATGTTTTCGCATGAATATAGAACTTGTGAGAGTTTTGGAAATCTTTGCTCTATGTCAGTTCATCTTAAATTTTGGGAGTATATAGAGTCTAATGGTATTATATTACAAACTAACAATTTTTACTGAACTAAAAACACAAAACTCACCTCCCAAATTCATTCCGGCTTGAAGACATTTCTGAAGTCTGCAGGCAGGACAATTCTTCCGTCGAATCTTATCAATGATGCAATCATTTCTTCCGGCACATAAATAGTTATGTTGCCCTGCATAAAATGAAATTTTAAAAGCAATTGTTAAAATAAAGATTATCATACTGATATAAATTACTAACATGCATACTCAGAATATAAAATTTCCTCTTTACTTCCTTGAAATCTCCTTTTCAAAGAAGCAGAAGGGCAACAGGATGTATGGGTAATACAGGCACAGGGATGGTCAGCTGAACACAGCTGAGGCTTTGGATTACAGATGATCAGATTAACGCTACGTTTGTTCATTTCCAGCAGGTCCTCACTCGTATAAGGAGAGCTGCTCTCCCCCACTGTTTAAATATTTTGATAGCTACATGCAGCTTTCAGGAGATGTGCAAATTACATGCAGGGATCACAACAGCACTGATCTGAATGAAGGTCCTGCCACAGCTGTTTAATCTGCCATGCCTACAAACTGTTTACAAATGTGATTTCAACCAGAAGACTTTCAAATTATACAGTAATTATTGCACACGTTTAACTTTCATTCTGCAGACAAAACTGGAACCAAAACATTCACATGTGGGAATATGTTTAGAGAGTGGCATCTACTGGCAACAGGTAAACTTGTAGCTTAGCTCTATCACTCATTTATTTATTAAAAAAATATCTACAAAACATCCAGTAGGTACCAGGCACTATTAGAAACACTAGGGATACAATAATTAATAAGACAGATATCCCTGATCTCATTAACTTTCACTCAACTGTGGGGCGAGAGACAACAGATGAGGTAATTAGGTAAAATGTACAAATGTACAGTAATACACTCTAGGGAATAAAAGAAGGGAACGGGCATATAACACAATGCAGGTATGGGAGGACACGGGAGGATGCTGACATTTTAGAAACAGTGCATGCCGGTGCCGGGGGGGGGGGGGGGGGAGGCCTCACTAGAAGGTGATTTTAAATGAAAGGTCTGAAGGAAATGAAGGTGCTGTGTGGATACACCTGGCAGTGGGAAAAGCAAATGAGGTGGGGGCAGGGGTGGGGAGGCCGCTTGGCATGTTTAAGCAACAGCCAAGTGGGAAAGAGGAGAAAGAATGAGTGGAAACAAAGACAAGACGAGGAGAAAGAGCTAAGTGAGTCAGCTCATGTAGGGCCTTATAGGTCACATTTGACTTTGACTTTTACCCTGAGTGAGATGGGAAGCCACTAGTGTAGAGGGCTCTGAGCAGGGAAATGACCTGATGCGGTTTGAATCTGACAGGATCCTCTGGCTGCTGTGCTGAGCACTGACTGCAGTGGGCTAGGGACGGGAGCAGGGAAGGAGGCTGCAATCCAAGGACAGGTCAGTGCGGCAGCAGTGACCATGGTGAGAAGTGGTCAGGGTCTAGATGCATTTGAAACTCAAAAGCTACTAGGATTTGCTGATGGACTAGAGAAAAAGCGTAGTTACAGAGGCATTAAGATGCTTGGGCTGAACAATTAAAAAAGTGGAAATGCCACAAGTCAAAATGCAGAAGACAGGAGGAGCGTGAGTTTTACAGGTAACTGACAAGTTTGAGAGGCCCGAGAGGTATCTACATACAGGTGTCACACGGGCAGTGAGATACTCAGGCCTGGAGTTAGGGAGAGGTCTGGGCTGGAGATGGAATCAGCTTGTGGCCATTATTTTAAGCCGGGGTGGGGAACCTCTTTTCTGTCAAAGGCCATGTGGACATGTATCACATCATTTTCGGACCATGCCAAATTATCAGCTTAAAAATCAGCCTGCTATATTTGGTCAAACATTTAACTAACTCACTCTTAATGCCTTTGCAGGGCCAGACCAAATGATTATTTTGCGGGCTTCATATGGCCCGAGGGCTGGTGGTTCCCCACCCCTGAATAAGCCGTGAGATTGGGTGAGATCATATGGAGAGTGGGCAAGACTGGGAAGAGGAGGGTCTGAGGACTGAGGCCAGGGTCCCTGCAAACACGGGGACAGGAGTCCAGGGAGTGAACAGGCTCGAAAGCACTCCCTTCAGCCTAGTGCCATCACGCTCCCTTGGTTGAGAATTCTACTCAATAAAAATAATGTGCATTCCTTAATGCAATTAGAATAATTTAATCCAGAGCACATTCTCAGTAACACATTGGAAAATATTAGTAGTAATAATAAAATGCTATCAACAGCATAGGGAAGTCTATCAAAGTGAAGAAATGAAACCCCACCATTATAATAATCTAATGACTTATTTAAAAAACGAAGGCTCTAAGTGAATGCAGTGAGGTGCAGATAATTACACAAAGGAAATCAAGAGGTAATAACTGTGGAACAGCATTAAGTAATTTAATATATGTGTGGTTGGAGTCTCAAAAGGAAATGAGAGAATAGGTGAGAAAAAATATGTGAAGATTTCCAAATTTGAATAAAACCATCACTCGAAAATCCAGAAAGCTTAGCAAATGCCCCAAAAGATTAATGCCAAAAGAAAACAAACAAAAAATATAAAATAACCCACTATGGCAGAAAATAGTGAAATTGCTAAAAAACAAATATTAAAAGACTTAACAGCAGCCAAAGCAAAAACAAAAACATTACATAAAAGGGAACAAGAATAAGAGTAATAACTGATTTAAACAAATAAAGCTAGAAGGCAACATATAATATCTTTAAAGACCATCAAATCAGAATAACCAATGAAAACGTTTATCAAAATGAAGGTGGAATAAAGACATTTTAGGATAAGTAAAGCTAAGAAAACTTGTTGCTAGCAGAATCACATTATAAGAAATGAAAAAGGAAGTTCATGCAGAAGGAAAATACCAGCTAGAAACTGAGATGTACAGAGGGTCCTGCTTGGCATTCTGACCCTGGTTTAAGCTGTCCCTGCCTTTCCCAGAACCCTCTGCTGCTTCTCTGCAAATCCTCAGAGCTCTTTTCCTTGATGTGTATGTGGAGAAGGGACTGAAAGGTATGCTACTGGAGATGAGGCAGAAATGATTTGTACACATGGATCTTTTGTGAGCCTCTTAGGAGCCAGAAGGCCTTGGGTGGGTTTGTGTCTATATGCAACACACCGCGTGAACGTGTAAATTCTGTATGTCATACATGTATTTGACTTATCGGTAACCATATGTTCCTTCTTTCAGCATCGTGCACTAGCAACTATCTGCCAGGCAGTATGCTGCTTGTACCACCTCTACTTCCTCCATTGGCTCACAGACAGATTCTTCATGGTGTCCAGCAGTGTCAGAGTGCCTATCGATGGGTACTCAGCACTTCTGTACAAAAGTTTTGTTTTAAATGGATATTTTGGAATCTTCACATCATATCCCATTTACTTTAAGCTTTGATTTCTCTCCATGTTGTGGACAGGTGCACTTTTTTCCATTGGAGAATCCATTACTGTGCTTGCTATCAGCTAGTTAGAATGTCCTCTAAATTTTTATGAGAGAAACTAATTATAATCAATTTGAAAATTGTAGGACATTTGCATTTTCCCTATAAGTTTTTGATTTATTTACTTTCCAACTTTTTGTACAGATTCTTGAGTATTGGTGTTATTTACACTGATAAAACAGGTGGTGAGTTTTTGGACTTAGGGGTGGGGGAGTCACTGGATCGCATTCTTAGCCAATCGCATGGACAGTGCAGAAAACGTAAGCAAAGCTCGGATCAGAGGCATTGGATACAGTAATGTTGCACCATTATTTTTACTGGTGCTTTTATTACCGATATTTTATCTTTATTATTATTGGTGCGAAAGATAATGAATTATGTGGCTTATTTTTAAAAAATATATTTTTTATTGATTTCAGAGAGAGGAAAGGAGTGGGAGAGACAGAAACATTGATGAGAGAGAATCATTGATGGGTTGTCTCCTGAAACCCCGCCCCCCACCACACACACACACACACACACACACACACACACACACACTGGGGATTGAACCCGCAACCCAGGCATGTGCCCTGACTGGGAATCAAACTGTGACCTCTAGGTTCATGGGTGGATGCTCAACCACTGAGCCAGGCCTTATTTTTCACAGAATGGAAAAACTCCAAAGATCGGTCACTTTGCATAGTTGTATCTCTATTCACATATACAGACATATAGGTCAGTCCTGCATCCCCCGCACCATACTCAGAGACATCCTATAGCTGAGGCCGGGCAGTGCTGATGGTCAGCCCGAGGTTGAGGCAGCACTGAGCACATCTTCCCAATACCTCTTGGTTTGTTTGACTTTAGGAAGGAGTCCTATCCCTGCCTTTCTCCGGCTCCACTAATTTCATATTCAGTGACATATACAGATATGCACACGTCCTTCAACTCCACAGCAATGTTCTCCTAACTCTATCTGGGAAAATCTGCCCTCCTCTTTTATTTCACCTGGGAGCTAAGTCATAAGCATGGCTGATAATGAGAGTTTCCCCCTTTCATCAAGTAAAATACTGAAGTTTTCAGGTAAAATTATATATGGAAAGAAACAGGTTCTAGAAGCCCTAAAACTATGAAGAATACATACGAACAACTTTTAGAATCTTTAAAGAAAGGATCATGCATTAACCAGGCAGGACATTAAAGTGATTCTAGACTAATTGGACTGCCTCAAATTCTATGTTTTGATTTACCAAGACACTTTGGGAGCACAGCCCTTTATATATCAGGGGGGAACGGTAGGCTAACTGGAGAGAATAAGAATTGACGTTGGCCCCTGTCCAGCACCCCAGGTCCTTTCCTGTCTCCCCAAAGAAACTGTGCCTGGGGCCTCAGACTGGGCTTCTAGAGGGGACCACTTCTGTCCCCCACCCCACTGATGTTTCCTCCACAGATGGACACCATATTTCAGGCATCTCCCCCCCACAACTGCCCCCGCTCCCACCACTGCCTTTCCTCACAGGGCCTTGCTGAGCAGGTCCGAGAAGAATAAATCTGACCCGATTGCCTCCTTGGTCCCCTCTTCCTGGCAGAGGAGGACTCCCTTGGGGGCAGATGCAGCCTCCAGTCTTGAGGAGCCTCTACCTGCATCTAATTCTAGAGCTTAGTAGCAGGCCCTCACCCATTTTGCTCTTACCACTCAGACATGTCCTTTAACTTAGTTACCCACCCAAAAGTTGATATTTTATCGTCCACCAGCCACTGCTATGCTTTATTTCTCAGCGTGTTCAGAACCTGGTGGGGAGGTGTGGTGATATTTCACAGGTGCCTTAGAGATGAAGAGAGAGCCAGCCCACAGCACCAGAGTCCCTGCCACTCTACAACGGGGACAAATACCAAGCGAGTTCCCAAGACTGGATCCAGAAACAAGGAACCTGTGGTCCCCTCCGCCCCCCTCCTGGAACGTCTCTCCCCGGTTCCTGATGCCCCAGGTCTGCAGCTGTGGGAGGGCAGGGAACCCAGAGGAGGTGGTCACTGTGGGAACAGAGCTGTGAGAGTTAAGACTTATTTCAAACTCTGTTCTGTTGTTGTTTTCCTTTTAAAAACACAAGCTGTCAAGTAATTTCAGAATCTTTTTTCCTTTAAAACCTTATTTTCATGCTTACCATGTTATGTGACATGTAATTTTATTTTTCGCTTTTTTTCTATTTAACCCAAAATCTTTATTTTAATTGCCTTCTTCAGGCCATAAAGATGCATGAATATCCTTCTAGCACTTTTTGTCTGTATCCCATGTTTGAACTCTGACATTGTTTTCTGATTTTTCATGTTGAGGATCCTCCTTTCCCATGGGATAAAGAGCACCTTAGAATATAGGGCAAGAAT
Organism: Cnephaeus nilssonii; assembly: GCF_951640355.1. NCBI lineage: Eukaryota > Metazoa > Chordata > Mammalia > Chiroptera > Vespertilionidae > Cnephaeus > Cnephaeus nilssonii. The sequence continues at coordinate 55,332,578 of NC_137076.1, read as the reverse complement.
TTGTGCTAGATTCTTGGTAAGTTCATTTGAACTGACCCATGATTGAAATGCATAGGAAGGAATAAGCCTGGTGAGACCAAGCCATTCTCCTGAATCAGATCTAACCTAGTGGCCTTTCTGTTCTTTAATTACTCAGCTTGTACGTTTCCCCAAACATACGCAAGGATACTCACATCCAGGGACAAACAAAAAATAGACTCTAGGGTAAAAACAGAAAACAAACCACAAACTGTACTCTTTGTGCACTGATATTCATTTCTGTTTTCCATCATTAGCAGTATGGAGAGTCCTATATGTAGAACGAGGGGACACACTGCCTGAGCTCTAAGATGCTGTCCAGTTCTAACATAAATCACAACCCCCTATTATTGGTGGCTATTATTTATCATGTCCACCCACTATCGCCTATTTTTGTAGTAGTTGAGCATGTATAAGAGAATTTAACTAAAAGAAACCATAACTTGTAAAATATTTGAATGTGTATGATATAGTGCTCAAGAATGTGTTATATGCCCAAAGCCATTAGCAAGCCTGATGGTTCTGTTTTTACTTTTCATGAAAACATGGGGATTCTGCACGTTAGCAGGAAACCAAACTTTTGAAGAGTCCTCTTCACTTACCTTCCCCTGATGGACACTCAAGAATAACCAGACTTTATGCACAATGTAAGTTTCCCTTCTTCAAAAAATGCACTCATTTTCAGAAAGGCAATTTACCAAATTGCTCTCCAAATTAACTTGTTTAAATCTCTCATTTTTAAAGATCCATTTGTTGTCCTGCTAGAGGATTTTTTTTTTCTTCAAGCAGTTGACAACTGCCCAGCAACAGCAGCCTGTGTTTGCAGTCACTATTTTGGGCTACATCACATGTCACTTACATAACCTTGTTTAACTGCTCTTGAACCAGTTTGAACAACCTGGGAAACAGATTAGGGCAGTCCCAGCAAATTCCTGCACTGCAGATTCTGATGGGTGATTTTCCCTCCCCCCTCCCCATCTTATAATGTTGCAGGGTGAGTAAGAGGGTGTCCAACAAGAACTGGTTATTCATTGTCAGAGCAAGCTAAAATAATTAACTTCCTTTGCTCGGTTTGAACCAGTCCAGTCTGCCCATAATAAACCCATATGAACAGGGCTCCCCTGCTGCTGGGGTTTATGAGTGAGCCTGGATTAACATGCTTTCAAGTGCCAGGGGGGGAAACTCACTGGAGGAGTAAGTATAGGTTGCCTTTGCCACCTTGACACACAGATCTTTTGTAGTTCCGTTTTCAGGATTCTAAGATTTTAATTTTTCCCGTGTGGTATTTCAAGAGTTCTTCCCATGTGGGTAAGCACAAAGTTCCCAGATAAACATTCTTCTCACTGGGAAAGGTGCTCGTCTTTTATTTAAGAAAATATGTAACTTCTAATTATCATGACTTAAGCTTTAGGTGCTCTGCATATTTTAGTGAAAGGTAATAAAAGAAAATATTATATGACAAAAGCCAAGTGCTTGCTGTGAGGCTTTTAACCTTGAGAAACATTGATTAGGATGTGAATAAGAAAAGACAAGCAAGTTATCAGCAAGGAACAAGGAACATTTTTTCAGGAGGAGTGACTGGCGTCCCACACACATTCAATAGTAGGAATTTAACAGAGTTGCACTTCACTATGCAAAAACATCTGTTATCTAGATAAACTAATAAGTTATTCAGGGCAGTGGGTAGGGAAGTAACATTTGTTGAATTCCTGTTATGTGACAGGTGTTTTACCAATCACAGAATTTAATCTTTAATTTAAAAAATCCTATGGGGGTGGACCACGTAAGATAGGTCATATTATCCCCATTTTGTCAATGAAGGCACATGCGGGTTCCATTATGTGGCCAGCATGGTTGGGATGCGTACTTGGAGTGGTTTCATTACAGCACCTACTCTTTCTATGGCTCCACACACATTTAAGAACCTTTGCAGTAAAACATTTAGGCTACTGAGTAACTTCGACACTGAAATATCACTAACCACTGTGACACATGGAAGAGGAAACTGCATGAAATGAGGCAAACCTACAAGCTCAGCCGCAGCTGAAATATGCACGGATGGCAGACTCATATACCCCCTCAGCCACCACTTTCTGCCCGATCCAAAATGTACTTACTTCCAAACCCCAGACCTCGAAGCAGACCTGTGTGCACAGCCCTGCGGAATTGAAAATGTCTGTGTGTTGGGTCCTGAATGATCACATTTCATTCATTTTTGCCCAACCAGAAAATCCAGCAAGATCTCAAAAGAGGAAATCAGGCACAGACAGACACGGGGACTCTTGTTCAGCCACTGGCCTCCCACTGTTTATTACGATTTGAAGGTCTCCACACAGCTCAGTGGGCCTATGCGCCACCTCAGGCACAGCCTGGTGTCCAAGCACCCAGCAGCTCTCAGCCTAGATAAGAGCTGCACCGCTGCCAGAGGATGGCTGCATCATACACGTCTAGCGATAATCTGCATTTCTGCTAGAAAAATACTGTGAAACCATTTGATACTAGAGGCCCAGCGCACAAAATTAGTGCGCGGGTACAGTCCCTAGGCCTGGCCTGCGATCAGGGCCATCTTCCCCAGCTGCCCACAGCCGGTCCTGCCCCTCCCCCCCGCCACCACCCACCCCCTGCTCCCATTTGCCATCGGGTGATCGGTGCCTGACGGCCAGGGGAAGCGACTGAGAGGTCGGCTGTTCCCGCCCGCTCGCCAGCCCTGGCCCCGCAGCAGGTGGCCATCAGGCAATTGGAGCCTGCTGGCCGGGGAAAGGAATCTAGAGGGGGTCAGTGCGCCTCACAGTGACTGGTCCAGCGGTCATTCTGGTCGTTCTGCCCTTAGGGTCAATTTGCATATTACCCTTTTATTATATAGGATGAGGACTTTTGCTCACACACACATATGAAATCAGACTAGTTTGGGTACTATTAAAAAAGATTCTCTCTCCCTCCCTAATCCTCTAGCCACCCCTCCCCAAAGGCAACCACTGTTGTCAGTGTCCCTGTATCTGGGACACTTGTTTTTCTTTAACTACAGTAAATATATTCTGTTTGTTAAGTTCGGCCCTATCAATGCAATCTGTCTGTTCTTTTACTAATTAATTCAACAAATAATCATGAAGTGGCTATTACATGCCAGTTACTATGATCAGCACAAGAGCTGAGACATGAATGAGACCGATTCCTATCCTTCATGGCCCTGCGTGGTCTAGTGTGGGAGACAGGGGTCTATGCAGCTCGAACCCCGGGGCAAGAACAGCACAAGGGGCAGCCTGCGGTAGGCACACGGGAGAGGACCGGATCGCCTCGGCAATCAGAAAAATCTTCCTGGAAGAAACAACGTCCGGCCAGCTTCTTGAGGAGTGGTTGTTGATGGAAAGGGAGTCAGAGGAGTTTTCTTACTAGAGAAAGAACAAACTACAGAAGGAATGTTGTCAAAGGGAATCATCTATTTAGAGATGCGTGAGCTCGGCGCGTGCGCCTGGAGCACAGGGAGTGTATGTGGAGGCAGCACAAGTAAGACCGTGAGGGCCTGCTACGCCATGCTCCGTAGTCTGGACATGAGTGTTAGGCAAAGGGGAAGCCAGTCCAGGGCTGATTGGTGTTCCAGGAAGTTCACTCTGGCAGCTCAGCGAAAGGTATCCTGGAATCAGGCTCAGAACTCAGAAGACTCTTTTGGAAGCAGGTGGTTAGGAGGGACAATTTCCCATCAATCAACCTCCTTTCTGCTACTCCCTAGCCCCAAATGTGTTTTTTCCATATCTTAATTGCTTCATCATCCACTCATTATCCAAGTGACAACGGCTGAAACCACTCATTTCTTTCTGGTCCTCCTTGGTCATATTTCACACCTTTTCGATTTTATAACCAAGTTGTTGACTTCTGCCTCTTGGGCCCCATCAGTGCCTCAAAGAAGCAGATAATGGGCATGCTTGAGATAAAAATGGCAGCCTTGGAGTTACCTACTGAGCTTGCCAAAGCAGAGCAAATATTTTCTTTTTTAACACTCTAAATAGGCCAGTCCCCTTTGTCCAATTATTCCCAATAGAAATGACTCACAATATTAGAATGTTTGAACCAAAATTCTTGTACTCATGAGGGAAAAGTGGTACAAGATGTAAGTCTGTGTACACTAGAACTTGGAGTTGAAGATTGGAATCAGATGAGAGAGGGAGGAGGAGAGAGGAACTGTGGGAAATCATTGTATGAAGTAAGACAAGCTGTCAGCTGAGAATGAGAAGGGAGGGGTGGATGAGGGACCAGATCATAAGTTGTCCAGAGCAGCCCTGGGAATGTGACACAGCATGACACGGAAGTGAAGAGGACTGATGTGTGTTAAGTATAGACTATGCGATAAGCTACTAGGCCGGGAAAGTTATATTATGATCATACTTAACGTTTATGACGACCTTTTTGAGAGGTACTATTACCATCCTGGTCTGGCCAAGGAAATGAGCAGCTGTCCATGGTGCTTCCCACAGCCAGTGGTGACGCAAAAATTTGAACCCAGGTCTCACAAAAGCCCACGCTCACTTGGCAAGTCACTCCGAAGCCATCCTGCAATCCTAACATGCACATAAAGATCTCATTCCAGCTTTCTAAGCAAGCTTTGTAATTACACATTTCAACCTTGTACATTTGACCATTTGACTACTAGCAAATTGCTTAAAATCAAAGCATTTCCCATTTAGAAAATAGTTTAGCCCTTATTTACAGCTGAAACTCAGTACAAGAAAAGTTCCAATGTAGTTCACAATGTCCTAATGGGCTTTGGGCAGGACACATGTGGGTTCCACCCAGACTCGGTCACTTATCAGCTATGTAAAGCTGAGCAAGCCTTTTAACCTTGTATCTTCTCATCCATAAAGTTAGGGTAAAAAAATGTATCTCACAGGGGATTCGGAAGAATAAAAGCAATCGTCTGTTTAAAAAGCCTAGCACGGTGCCTGGAACACAACAGGTGTTCCACCAACCTTCTGCTCTTCCCCAGAAACAGAGCCATGTGCCTGGAGCAGCCCACCTGGTCCCACCTGGTCTCACCACTCCCCCGCTGCGCCAGCTGGGCTTAGCCAGCCTCAGGAAGCTTTAGTGCCCCCATCTGTACACGGGGGCAGTGATGGCACCTCTCCCGTAGGGCAGTGTTTGGCCCTGCCCAGCCCAATCTTGACTACGAACAGGAAGGATCTTGTCCCTGTTCCAAATCTTGGATCCCTGTGTAACTCACTTTTCAGCTAACAGAGCTTTTATTTCAGGTTTGCTTTCTCTTAACTGGGCTTATGCCTCATTCCTATGTCCCATTGCCTGTATTGTAGCTTGCATAGTATGCCCCATTCTTATACGACCAAATTCCCCACACCCTGGCTCCCAAAACTGGGGATCTGACACCTGCCTTTCTCAAGAGCCCACGTGTCTCCTCCTGCACCAAACACCCTCATGATGTCCTGCCCAGATCGCATGGGCTTCTCACTCTGCCTTCTGGATTGTGCCTTCTGCTGGCACCTGTGTCCATGGCCCAGTTCTTGATCCACCTTGGGGACCAGGGCTGGTTTCCTATCCGGCCTTTCCAGTTGGTCCCATCATTGCATTCATTAATTTCCAAAGACATATTTTCTTTCTCCGATTCCTGTCACTATTTCTCTTACACAGAAGAGCTAAGAGCTAAGACACATATAGAAATAAATAATAACATTGAGTTTATTTGCAACTATATTATGCTTTTTTTTCTCTCTCAAAACCAAGAGCTGGTCATGAGAAACATACACAAACTGCTTTATCTGATCACTAAGAAAATAGATAGATTTACAAACGGATTGCCTATCATTGCAGTCATCTGTAAAGGAGAGAGACACACACATTCTTCCCAGTGTCTTAGGTAACTGGAACGTGCCAGCTGACTTCTAGCTCATTCGGAGAATCTAAGCAGGCCTGCGGTGGGTGCTCCCAGCCCTCATCTGTCTGGGCCCTTCCCTGCTCCTCCAGGTCTCCCACCTTCAGGTCTCATCTTAAGGCTAGAAGGTCCTAGAACGTTCCAGCCCTTCCCTATTCCTACTCCACAACCCATGATGCCTCCTGATTTTGCTCAAAGCTGCACAATGTTATCCTCTTGGACAAGAGTTTCCCTACTGGGCCCCAGATCACGAAGTCAGCAAAGCCAGGTCCTCTGTTCGGCACCCTCCTCTCCGTGGAGGAGAGTCTGGAGGCTCAACTTCAAGGGGATGGTCCCTTTTTGCTAACAGAAAATGAAGGTGGGCAGACGGAAGTCTGCCTTGGTGTGATGCCTGGCTAACTCTGAAATTTTAATATCCTCTCCAGTGGGGTATGACCCAAGCCCCGAGCATTACAGCCAGGTACTCAGCTTCCTCATTTGCCAGTGTTTCTATGCAAACTCCTAACGGGGAAAAGGAACTGCAGCTTGAGGCAGGGCTGGCCTTGGCTTTGGTCCCCCATCTCGGTTGCTTTCCCAGGCACCTGTCTGACATTGCTGGTGTGTCCTTACTGGTCCCTATCCTTTACCCCTGTAATCTACGGTTTAAGCTCTACAAACCATGGGCATAGCTCCAACATGCCAACTGTTTACCTGGATTCTCATTTTTATGCCCTGGTCCATCTGTTACATGGTCTCTGAGGCCTCATGCCAACTACGTGCCTGGACTGAGGTTGGGGATTACTACTATGCCCCTTTGACTCTTGACCTTATTCTAATTTTTCCTAAGATATGTCATAAGTACGGTACTGTACCATGAAAATGAAGAAACCCTGAGATATAACAGTGCAAAGCAATCACAATGTGGATTTTAAGCCTTTTCTATCCACAAGTGCTGATAAATTATTACTTTCATATGTTGAGCTTTTTCATATATAGGTTCCTCCGTAAATCACTAACTTGTTGGTCATCCTGGTGAAGTTACAGCTTTTCCAAATCCCTTTTCTTAACTATAAAATGCAGAGATGGGGTTGGATGATCTCTAGTGTGCCTATCTCTCTATCTCTTTGTTTCTATGGTCTTGAGAAGAACAGTGAAGGAAAAGATATAAAGTCACCACGAGAAAGACTAGGCAGTAAATAGGGCAATGTAGACTTGCCCTGTCTCCTGTGTAAGTACACGGTGCAACTGGCAAAGCCATACTAAGAGCAAACTGCTAAAGACAGGAAAGCAAGCTGTAATCACTGTCCTTACCCGACAAAGAGTCTTGGAATTGCAAATCAGTTAAGAGAATTAAAAAGCAGTCACTATGGCCTTTGATGAGAAAAGTAGTCAAAGATAAGGAAAATTACTTTTTTGAAAATACTTCTAAGCAAAGTACCCTAGGAGATAAAAACCTAAGAAAAGAAAGATTGTGTACATATGTATATAGATATGTATTCATACACATATTTTAAATAACTGCAACAGTGTTGAAAGTTAGCAAGCGATCACATTACTATCAAAGTCATGTTCGCAAAACAAATCTAGAATTGTTCCTTAGGTGTTTCAAGATTGAAAAAAAAAAAAGGCAGAATTGCAAGTTTCACTCCCCTTTTTCCCTGCTCACTGCAGGCCTACAAGTTTTTAAGGAGGTCATCTGTGTATTTATCTTTATGCTGCAATTATAAAATTGACTAAATGTGGTGGGCAAAATCTAGAAGCAACGTTTTAAGCCCCAAAACCCCGAGATTATTACACTTGATAAGCTGTGGCTTCACTGGGAGAATATTAAAGAGGTGCTCGGTGGTTAACACCTCAGATCAAGTTACATGAGATAATGTGCCTGTAGGAAGCAGGAGGATGATAAACAAACTGCAGCTTGTAGGCCAAAAATAGCCTAGTTTTTCCCAGCTCTGAATTCCATCTGTCAAAATGAGGTGGATGGCATTCACCAGATAGCAGCAGTGCACAGATAACTGAACGGATTCAATCTTCTGGGGGACTTCGTTTTGTTATTCATAATAACAACTAACCATCAATTAATGAAACTGTTTATATTATGAAGGCTTGGCCATTATCGTCAGCCTATGCTTCCTCCCTTCTAGAGACTAAAGTCAGAGCACTTTCACACCCTCTCTACATGTCTGAGCCCCCTCTCTAAGACCCTGACTACATATCAACTTTCCTGAAACTTTCACTGACCTTGAACGATAGATCTCCTGTGTCTCTGAAACATCCAACCTACATTGGCTGAGAACTGTTACGAGCTGGGCCCCATAGCACTATTATCTCAATTAAGATGTGCAAGGATACCATATGCTATTAAAATGACTCCCACTCTATTGCTCTGGCAAATTCTTACCAGCAATCATCACTTCCTTCCCTTTGTAAGGCAGGGTGTCTGGGTGTCAATTCTTCCTATCTATATCAGAACACCTGCAAGGCAGGGAGCAGGTCTTATGCATCCACAGAGCCCCATGGTGCGTAGGACATGGCAAGTGTTAAACATCAGACGGTAGGGCAGTTACACCCTTCCTCTCAGGAGTAAGAATTACAGTGTCCCAGTTAGCAACAGCCTAGGGCCTGGGGCAGGAACGCCTTTGTCTCAGAGGATGCACCAGCCTGTGCTGTGAGCTGCCACTTCCTCCCACGGCTCTCAGGGCCCAGGCTGGCAGAGCAGTAGGAGTTAATGTTTAAAACCTTCCCTCCAGAGAGTCATCAGTCATCCTATCACTATAGAGTAATGCAAATAGATGCAGGGGGCCAAGAAAAGACCTAACAATGAGTGAGTTCATTTGAATAAAATGAACATTTAAATAAAAAATACATTTTGACTATTTTTAGTCGTGTGCAACAAGAGAAACAATTAATTTCATTGAATCACAGTTTAATCCTATGATACAAAATGATTTGTGATAAAAACAAACATATTTTCTAACTGCCTAGTTTCAGACTCTGTCCCTTTATAAAACCTGCTGTGTGACGGTATGTGTTGATTGAGCCTACAATGGGGTGTAAGAAAAGTATTTGCTCATAGGAGTTCACAGAACTATACACAATGGTGATAAAAAGTGCTAAGTGCATTTTAAGGTATAAAATGCTAGGATGGCTATTTTTAAAAAGGTAAGAGATAAATGTTGACCAGAATGTGAAGAATGTTGACCTACTATAGAAAACAGTATAGTGGTTCCTCAAGAAATTAAAAACATTACTACTAAGTGATCCAGAAATCCTGCTTCTAGGCATATATCCAAAGGAAATGAAATCATTATCTCCAAGAGATATCTGTACTCCCATGTTCATTGCAGCAATATTTACAAGCCAATGTGTGGCAACACCCTAAGTATCTGTCAACAGATGAATGGATAAGCAAATGTGATACATGTGTGTATATATCAGCTACCTTGTCACATACACAGAGTGATATTATTCAGTCTCACAATTCCTGCCATTTGTGATAATTTGGATGAACCCAGAGGGCATTATGCTAAGTAAAATAAGCCAGACAGGGAAAGACAAATACTACATGGAATCACTTATATATGAAATGACAACATCAAAAAAAGTTGAATCACAGAAACAGAGAGAAGGATGGTGGTTTTCAGGGGCTGGGCGGTGAGGCGAACAGGGCGAAGCTGGGGCAAGGGTACAAACTTGCAGTTACAATAGGAATAAGGCCCGAGGACCTAATGGTGGCTATAGCTGACACTACTGTACTGTACAATGCTAAGAGAGCAGAACTAAAGAAAAACAAAAACAAAAAGGGGTGATGATAGATGTGTTAATTTGATTGTGGGGATCCTTTCACAATGTATACATATATCAAATCATCATGTTATATATTTTAAATATACTAGAATTTTTGTCAATTATATTTCATTAATACTGAAAAATGTTATGAGGAGAAAATTAATGGGGGAAGGAGGGGAGACAGCAAGTGATCAGGGAGGCTTGAGGAAGAGGTCATCTTTCACCTGGGCCTTAAAGGAGAAATGCAATTTCTACAAGCTGAGAAGGAAGAGGGAAGGACATTGATGGTTTCTGTCAGCCAAGAGTGTCCCTCCCTAGGTCACAGCTGCCTCAACAATGCTCCACAGCACACGCAGTGCCTTCTGCATAAGACTCATGACAAATCACTGAAGTAAGTGTCCAGTAAACTCCAATGAAGTCATGGAATTAATCTGAAAATCAATATAATAAAGATATCGAAAATATTAATAAAGACAATTATTGCCCAAAGCAAGGAAAAGTAGAAATCATTAGACTTGATTCTAATGCCCAAGGAATGCCGAACACAAGGTGAGAGAAACTGACCCCTAAAACTTATGGAACTCTTCTGTAGGTTTGGATTTACATGATAACTTACTAAAGAGAACCAGCTTTCCATTTTAATATTTAATATTTATAGTACTCTGAACTCAATAAATTTATCCCATATGAAATTAAAGCTGAGCATTTTTATGCAACAAAGGATATGGTCTTTCACACGTACTCAACCTTTAAGTCAATACGATCTAATAGCTTAAGGAAAAAAGACATTAGATTTCAGAGAGCCATTCTGCCTAAAAACACTCTAAATTATTTAAATTGAATTCTGATTAAAGCTAAAATAAAATCTTATTCAATAGGGCATGCAAGGTTCTTAGAACTTTTGCAAATGAGATCTTTGTAATCTGATTCTGTTTCATCCAGTAAAGCCATATAATGAATATGTCATGACGCTGCAGTCCCGATGGCTGTCTGTGGAATACTTTGCAACTTGCCCTTGAACTCTAGAAAGGCATGGGAAATGGTGCAAACCATTCTCCTTGATGTCTGACTACTAGGTACTACCTGGAATCACTGAATTGAAATTTCTATTTCTTACAGAGGAAAATAGAGGGTTTCTTGTGTATTTACTTTAGAAAATTATATAATTTTAGAACTGGAGGGAAATAGTTCCTTCCTACCTAGGATTTAACCCAAGGTCACAGAGATAACAGAGAGATGCTAGACTAAAAAATCAGGAGACATGGATTTGAAATCAAACTTGTCCACAATGCTCCTCAACTTAACAAAGGGGTTACATTCCAATAAACCCACTATAAGTTGAAAATATCATATAGGTACAGCATAAGGGATATAATAAAAATAACATTATAATGCCAATGTATGGTGCCAGGTGGGTACTGGAAATATTGGGGGAAACACTTTGTAAAGTATATGATTGTCTAGCTAGTATGCTATATACCTGAAACTAATAAAAATGATATTGAATATAAACTGTAATTAAACAAAAATAAATGTAAAAATATCATTAAGTTGAAAATGCATTTACTACATTTAACCTACTGAACATCATAGCTTAGCCAAGGCTACCTAAAACATGATCACAACATGTACATTAGCCCATAGCTGGGCAAAATCATCTTGGTGCTGTTACCCATTATCACAAGAGGTAAATATGTTAGCCTGGGGAAAAGATCTAAATTCAAAATTTGAAGTATGGTTTCTACTGAATACACATCACTTTTGCACCATCATAAAATCAGCCACTAGCTGAAGTCACTAGCTGTGTGAACTGGAGCAAGTTACTTTACTGCTTCTGGGTAAGTTTCTTTATCTGTACAATTGTAAAAATATAAACTACCTTGCTAAATTACTGTAAAGAACAGAAAAAAATACATATTTAAGGTGCCAAGTACAATGCTTAGCAGAATGGGTATGCAAGCAGCTCAGCTTTACTATGGATAGTAAAGCTGAGTGTTGAGTCAAGCAAGATCTTATGCACGTCAACACATCTTATTGTCTTGGTTGTTTTTATTTGCTCTGTTGTAAAAAGTATACAGAAAAATTATTCTACAATAATTTGGGTAGTTGTTTTCAACCCTAGAAACAAATAAAACAAAACAGAAAGATTTCCCAAATCATAGTCTAGGTCTAAAAAGGAATGCCTTGGGCTCTGTGAGCATAATTTAGCATTTCAGGTGGACAACTGAAGGTGACCATAATGAAGGAACCAGGGAAGAGAAGACTCTACTGAAGAGCTACGTGGGCCCCATCTAGAAAAGGTGAGGCCCATTGAACTGCAGGAGGCTGGGGTTGGAGATAATGGAGTGAAGCCATGGGAGACAGCAAGCAGGCCCTGGCTCTGGCTCTGGGAGAGAGCAGCTGCTCCAGCTGCTGGTTGGGGCTTGCCAACTGCTGGCATCAGGCATGTGGGGCGGAGGCGCTGCCAGATCCTCCGCTGCTGAGGGAGAGGCTGGGCGTCCATGTTTTACAGGAAATTTGATTTTTGAATGCTGGCAACGAATTCACCCTCCCCCCAGACAAAACACCTCAACAAGCTGGACTGCAATCGGGAAAATCAGTCTAAGACCCTTCAAAGGACAAGGGCACCCCGGTGTGGGGGCTGCAGCCACATCCAGCCTTCAACATCTCATGGGGGACTGGAGTGAGGAGCGAACTCCTCACCAAGCATGGCTGGGCAGGAACTTGGCCTTCTATATTGGGACTTTTTATTTTTATGCCTACAAATTCACAACAAATCATGGAAACTGGCGCCAGGGTAGATAATATGAACCTGGTTCAGGGTATCAGAGTGCAAAACTGGGCGCTAGAATCCAGGCATGTCCCTGAATTTTGTTACCCTCATGTCCTTGGGATTCAGTGCTATGCGCCTCCGGTGTTTCATAGAGTATCGGGAAAAACATTCAAATCGACTGAGTTCTCTGGAAAACCATTCCAGTTCACTAAGCTGCAAATGTTATTAAATGCCCTTGAGGCGTTTAGCCGAGAACTGCTGTGTGCTGGTGGTGACTGTGCCCTGCAAGCTGACGGACGCTGACCCGGGCCTTCCTTCTGCGAAGCAAAGGCTACGGATAAACAATACAAAAAGGTGGAGTAATTTATTAACTCCAGTCCCAGCAATGCCACACGTGACTAAAGATGTGCATTTGTAGCATCGGGATTAAAACAGCTACTGGATTTGTGCTTCCTTTGACATATCCT